>NC_143478.1:9705784-10337784 GCF_027475165.1 Benincasa hispida
GATAAATATTTTGCTTGTGAACCTAAGCAGTACATGTATTGCTATCAGAGGTTCAGTTTAGCCTCACATTTTGGATAGTGATGCCCAAGTTTATGGGTTCTCAGATACCAAAATTTGTAAGGTTTGAACATTCTTAACTCTTTCTCTCTCTTGCTGTCAAATTTTCTGAAAACCAACTTATGCTCTTTCTATTTCCATTCCACATAGCTTGTTCTTGTTGTCCCAATTTCCACTGATTGATTATTTCCATAAACAACTTGCTTGAACCTGATCCTATCAAAACTGACATATACTTAATTCTAAACTTGGTCAATAATTATATAATAGGTTTGGACATCCAACTGCTGATTTTCATGACAATTATGGATGTTACCAAGTCAGAAGCAGACTGTCTCCAGGGTCAATATTGGAAAGCATAGAGAGAAGATTTTCAAGTGTTTCTGATAGCTTTAGAAGAATACTTACACGCTTAGGCTTCAAGCATTCAGGTGACCAGTCAGTAAAGAAACCAAAATTTTGGAAGAAAATTCTTGATCCACATAAGCCATTTCTTCAGCAATGGAACAAGATATTTGTGCTCTCTTCTGTCATAGCAGTAGCTGTGGATCCTCTCTTCTTTTACGTCCCAGTGTTCGATGGAAAGCATCAATGCCTAACCATGGATCGTCAACTTATGATCGTTGCTTGTGTTCTCCGTTCATTCATTGACTTATTTTATCTACTCCACATGATCTTTGAATTTCGAACCGGTTTTCTTCCCCCTTCTTTACCGGTTTTTGGAAGTGGTGAATTAATCAAAGATCCAGCAAAAATAGCAAAGAAATATCTCTTCTCAAACTTCTTGATCGATTTCTTATCCATTCTCCCATTGCCTCAGGTAAAAAATTTTGTACAGTTTCGGTTACATTAGCTCTCAACTCATGTTTAAGTGACCTTTTATCAATATTTTAACACTTCCTTTCCTTGCGGGCTTAAAAATATCTAAAAGATACAACAACTGGTTATCAGTATTAAATGGAAAGGTAAAAATGGTATAGAGGTTCAAACTTTGAATATAAGATGTTCTACTCTGATACCATGTTAAATCAACACACAATTCAAAATTTTAAGCTTATAGGTTACGGTAAATTTGTTATTTTTTTCTTTAACCATTCCCAGATAATTGCAGCATCTAGTCCTTGCATCAGGAGCAAAACATTTGGTTGTTCTTCTTATTTGGAATCTTGCATATTTTGGATGATGCGTTCTTTAAAGCTCAATCCACAATCTTCTCTTTGTCGATGATGTAATAAAGATTATGTGTTTGTTTTGCTCTGTATCCTGCTGTAAGAATGGATTATTTTTTAGTCATTGGACAGATTCTTGTGAATCCTTTGTTTTCAGTGAGCAGTATTAGTTGCCTCACTGAAGTGAACTTACTATTTAGGATAACTTAGTCTTTTTTTGTGTCATTCAGCTTTTGGTATTAGCAATCATACCTGCAGCAAAAGGCCCGATTCCCTTGAAAATGAAGGATGCCACGAAAATGGCAGTTATTTTGCAATATATTCCAAGACTTCTCCGAATATATCCACTATACAGAGAAGTAACCAGAACATCTGGCATACTGACAGAAACAGCCTGGAGTGGAGCTGCTTTCAATCTCCTCATTTATATGCAAGCTAGTCATGTATGTGTTCATTTGAATCAGAAGTTTTTACATTTTGGTTTAAAAAGAATTCTCTTATGAGCAGTGAATGAAATGAATTAGGTAGTTGGTGCCATTTGGTATTTGTTATCAATAGAACGACAAGCCAAATGCTGGATCCATGCATGCAAGGAAGATGACACTAACTGTACTGGGAACTTTTTGTACTGTGGAAATCCAAAAAGTCATATGTACCCATCTATAAATAAGACTTGCTCTCCTAAAGAATCTAAGGATGGAAAAAACGGCTTCGAGTTTGGGATGTATGTTGAAGCCCTTAAGTTTAACTTAACTGATACGATGAGTTTTCGCCGCAAATTCTGCTATTCCTTCTGGTGGGCTCTGCGAAATGTCGGGTCAGTAAAAGTTCTCCATGTTTCTTCATGACTTTACTAAGGAATGTGATATGATATATGTGAATCTGCTGTTATAAGTTCCAAGTTTTCCAAATGTTAATCTCTATCATCCATGAAGTAGATCTTCTACACATTTTTATGTTAATCCTTTGGAGTAAACCATACACTCTAAAAGAACTTGCTTGTGTTTCTACAGCTCTAGTGGACAAAACCTTGAAGTAAGCCATTACATGGGAGAGGTTTTTTTTGCTGTCTTCATTGCCATCCTTGGTTTGGTTTTATTCGCGTTTCTCATTAGCAACATTCAGGTAAGGCATGATGCTCAATTCATTCTCTTTGCATGCAATTGCTTCAATTTCAAGAGGAAACTTATTTATGCTCCAAACATGATCTGTTTATTTGGTTTCATTGCTATACCATATTGTATCTTTCATTCTCTATTTAACTGATCCAATTTTCAACTATGAATTGTTCCACTTGACAGAAATATCTACAGTCTGCAACTGTTAAAGTGGAGCAGATGAGAATTAGCCGAAGAGATGCTGAGCATTGGATGGCACACCGTATGCTCCCAGACGAGTTGAGGCATCGTATTCGACGATATGATCAGTACAAATGGCAGCTAAATAGGGGAGTTAAGGAAGAGGAACTCATCAGTAACCTTCCTAAAGACCTCAGGAGAGACATCAAACGCCACCTTTGCTTGGCCCATCTTAAGAAAGTAAGTTTTTTTTTCCTTCTACTTTGTCACATTCTTCTTATGAAATTTTCAACATTCGTTAACTCGGATATCGAAATACTTTAGGTGCCACTTTTTAGTAGCATGGATAAACAACTGTTAGACGCAATGTGCGAATATCTCAAGCCTGTGTTATTCACAGAGAAGAGCTTCATTCTGCAAGAGGGTGACCCAATTGATATGATGCTATTTATCATGAAAGGAAAGCTGGCTACCATTATTGGTTGTGATTGGAAAAACGACCTGTACTCGGCCACTCTTAATGCTGGCGACTTCTGTGGTGAAGAGCTAGTTCATTGGGCAATGGATCCCACCTCCACCACTTCTCTTCCCATTTCAAAAAGAATAGTTAAAACTCTAACTGAGGTTGAAGCCTTTTCTCTAAAGGCTAATGAGCTGAAATCTGTAACTAATCAGTTCCACTTCCAGCGCCTTCATAGCAAGCAATTCCAACTCTCAGTGAGGCATGTTCTTCTTACTCAACTTACACATATATTGTTCCAACATTAATCCCACAAAAAGTCTTTTTCATTCAACTACTTCTAAAGTAATTGATCTGTAATCCTTGTTCTCTAGATTCTACTCTCATCAATGGAAAGTTTGGGCAGCCTACAAAATACAAGAAGCTTGGCACGATTTCCGCGAAAGAAAGCTGACGGGAGTTGGAAATGGCAGGTTTCAAGATGCATTAGCTAAAACAGTTGGCCCCTCGGTGAGCTTTAGCGCCACTCTGTATGCATCCATATTTATATCCCATCTATTGCAAACCGTGCAGCGAGATCAATACCAGCAAACTCCCCATTTCACACGAGTGATGACACTGCCGGCTCCTCCAAAGCCAGACGATGAGCAAGATAAGCCAAACTTCACCATCTTGGATCTTTAAAATGTATTGTTTGAAGCTCTTTAACCTTCTATGTCCTGAGTTTTAGGTGCTTGGTTTTCTCTGTGTGATATGTGAATAATGTATGATAATCAACAGAATGCTTTTCCTCTTGCTTGGTTTCATCTTTCATTTTCTCTAGCCTACTACTACTAAGTTTCTTCTGGGTAATTTCCTTGCTTTAATGTTGGCATGCCAAGGCCTTAATGAAGCATCATCATCAAATTCCATTTCAAGTTAAGTGTTCAATTTTCTGTTTCATACTTTTATATGATTCATTTGATTGATTTAACATAACTAGATATTATATACATTTTAAGGTGGGTGCTGTCTTCTCTAAGAGTAAAATAAGTGAAATTGGAAGAAAGGGACCAAGCCTTTGTTAGGAAATCGACAATCAAAGATGAATAAAAAATGTAAAATAATAGAGAATCCATACACAGATTTATGTAGTTGACTAATAGTGTGTTAGTTACGTTTACAAGCAGAAGAAGAGAACAGTTTTTATTAGAGAGAAAATTTAAGATTATAGAGTCAAAGGTGCTAGTAGGTTAATATAACGTACCCCTTTAAACTCTAGGGCTAATAACAGATTCAGGGCATTCCAACAACATTCAAAGTCATAGAGAATGAAAAGCAAATTTAAAGAAGAAAAGGGTGAATGGGTGAATATAATGTAGCTAGAAGTATTATTGATGATAGATATAAGAGTATTATGAGCATGTAATGTTAGGATTATTGAGATGACATTGCCAAGCTTATTTTTTGAAACATGAAGAAACTCAAAAACATCATATGGGATTTGCTTAGTTTATGTTGATTGGGCTCAATGGTGATGGATATCCCCAAGCTTATATAAAAAAGCACTTCCAAATTGCAACCCCTCAACCCTGCATGACAACAGTCACAAACAGCAAAGATCTTTATCACACAAACAGCCAGACTTTTGTTCAAGAAAATTCAATCCAAAAATAGAACTTTCAGAAACTAAAATAGGATATTCATTTTTTTCTTCTTTTTTCAATTCTTGTTTAGAAATTTTCAAACTAAAATTGTTAATGAGCTAAGTTTAAAAAAAAAAACAAAAAAACAAAAAATGCTATAAACTTTTAAGTTAAATTACAATTTAATCCTTGAACTTTCAATTTAGTATCTTACAAGTCCTTAAACTTTTGATTTTGAAACTAATAAGTTATTGAATTCTTGCTTATGTGTCTAATAGATCATTAATCTAATCAATAATTTTTTTTGGACTCGTGCAAAATTGAAGGTTAAGAACTATTAGGCTCAAAATTCAATTTTGTGTACATTATATATGTTAACTTGAAAATAAATGTTATATGTTGACCTATTTGACACGAAATTGAAGTACATGAATCTATTTGATATTTTCAAAGTTTAGAAACTTATTAGACGTAAATTGAATGTTAAAAAACTATTAGATATTTTTAAGTTCAAGAATTGATTTGACACAAACATGAAAGTTCGGGAACCAAATCTAAATTCAAAGCAAAAGGGGCAACAAACACAATATTGAAAGTTTATAGTTCTATTATAATAAAATTCAAATTTGTATCTAATAAATGAATAAATTTTAAATAAAAATTATTAGATCCAAAATTGAAAGTTCAATAAAACATATTTTATGATTTAATGACCAAATAGATGCAAATCTCAAAATTTAGGTTCCATTTGATAACCATTTTTTTTTTCGAAAATGAAGTCTATAAACACTACTTATACCTTCAAATTTCTTACTTTGTTATCTATTTTTTTACTAATAATTTAAAAAAACAAGTCAAATGTTTAATACTCAAAATGAAGCTTTTCAACTATTGTTTTTGTTATTAAAATTTAACCAAAAATTTATTTAAAAAATATGTAAATCAATGTAAAAAAAATATAAAGAAAATAAGCTTAAATGATTATCGTCTTAACCATAAAAAATAAAAATAAAATAAAAAAAAACAGTTTGAGATTAAATTTATAAATTACTAAAGAAAAAGAAAAGTTCCTAAAAAGGAAAAGATTACTTTGAGCAGTCAGTAGAATTGTCGATGGGAGGAATTTGGACGGGAATTCCACATTCTTTTGGAATCAAAGGGATGCGACTCGGATCATAAGGTCCGATCATCGACAAACTCTTCTTGATGCATTCGCACAGATCAACCTTATCTTTCTTCGTTTTAGCATCGCCCACCAACTTTTTAACGCCACTGCAGCACGACGGCGATGGATGTTCACCACCAAATGCGCTGTCGCTGCCTTTGATGAATCCCAAACATGGTGATAGCTCCTGCGCCACCGGTACACAACTTTCCACGTCCTCATTCTGAGACAGAGCGACCATCAGGGAGCATGTCAACACGGCGACGAAGGCTAGGGCCCCCATTGTCGACCGGAGATTGAAGATTCCTGACATGTTTCACTTGGGAAATTATACAAACCCTTGGTGGGTGTTTATGTTTTGAGGTGGGGTTTACGATTTGAGTGCCTTTTATATACAATTTCGTGTCCCATTCCTGAAAATCGGCTGCCATGCAGGTTTTGTGATTTCTTTATGGTTATTGCCACACAAAGAAGTTGGGTTTTCTCTATTTGTAATGGTGGAGTGAAGTAAGTGAATTGACCTTGTTAGTTTTCAAATTACTTGAATCTTTGTACACTGGCTTTGCATTGTTGTATTATTTTCTACTTACGTGTATGAGAAGAATTGGGAAGATCATGAGATTGAAGTTAAATGGGAAGGGGAGGGATTGGGAGAGTTTCGACAAAGAGGGCAGCTGCTGTTGACTCGAAGCCATTGGTCAATACAATCAACATGGAAGCAATGCTTGCACTCAGGAATGCATCTGACAGTGTCTTTGGTTAAGTACTCTCCAAGGCATATGGGACAGGTGGTGCCATTGGGGCCAGGCAGCCGCCGGCTTTCTCCAAGGATTACCTTTTGATATGATTCGATGGTGGATTCGTCTAGACCACTCAAACGGGTCGGTGCCTCTAAATCAGATCCTGCTGGATTGACCTGCTGCTGATGCTGAACTTGGTTTCCTCTGCTGTCCATAAGGCCATAGCCCCACTTTGCGAAGCAGAGAAAACAGCCAAGTCCAAAGACACACATCAAAGTCGGTAGAACAATCACCACACAGATAATCCGCAATACTCTGAGACCATTGTTTTCCTCTGAAATTTAAGGTGACTATCATTTAATTGGGTTTCATGAACTTTGATATTTTTGCAAAATATATCATGAATGACATTTTTCCTGTGTGTGTGTATGTGGGGGGATTTCCAAGCAATGTCAAAACATGTTTGATCCAGTTTGAATATTATTATGAGAAGTGCAGCAGTGAACAAATGTCAAATGTCTTTGTCTTTCCTTCACCATCTACAGAGTCAACTTTGTTTTTTAATAATGCTTCGGGTTTACTTTAATCCCAACTTCCCAGTAACATAAACATTATTTATGTTTTGGTCAACCAACAGCCAGTCTAACATTCATACAGCAGCCTGCAGTTTAGGGTAATGGATGATACCAGCAGTATTTTTTGGACATTGGTTTGTTTATTATGATTTTAAGAAAGTAGTGGATTTTGTTTGTTTGATACTTAATTCGCGTATTTGCTTTGAGCTTTCTTCAACCAACTAGTACAAGAGATGTTGAAGAAATGCATTCCACCAATTGTAAAAGATGAATTTATGAGCTTTTATGTGAGATATAGTTTAAAGATAAACATAAACTTAGCTAATAGTTACAAAGAGCAGAATTTTTACCTGATGTGTACTTGTTGTAACAGGCAATCCCCTGACCACTATTGCTTTTGTACCCACAAAGCCTGCCTTCTGTCTCGCAGATACCGCAAGCAGGGCTATACCAAGTTAGCACGAGATCACCATTGAGGTTAGTTAAAAGTTGATTGGTCTCATCTGGGTTTGAAACTGGGACAGGTAAAGTATTCATGATCTTGCAAGAGGTTGACATTGACTTGGCAAAACTCATCGAGGAAGTAGCCACAACTGAGTCGGTTGAATTGCTAAGACAACCAATGACAGGAAAACGCGACATTGCAAACTGAGATGGGCAGCTTAAAAAGGTAATATTCTGACTAAAAAGTGGTATAAATGGGGAGTTTGAGAGATTGAGTTTGTTGAAGCCTTGCAGAAGTCTTCTAGGAAGGCAATCATCTGGATCATAGAGCTGTATCTGTTGAGTGACATAATCGATACTTCTTACCAAAAAATGTTCAGAAGCAGATAGATTTACAGTCGCCACACCCGCTTTGTTGCAGGCTAAGTTGAAACCAGGATAGCCACATCTTGCAGGTTGCTGGTATGGAATTCGGAAGGGGAATCTGATGTCGAAATTGTTGTTGATACAGTTGGAAATAGAGCAACTTTGAGCTGTGGATGAAGTGGGGAAGAGGAAGAGGAAGAAGAAGAAGAGAAAGATGTGTGAGAAATCCATTAGCTTGGCTGAATGATTTTTTTTTTTTTTTTTTCTTGTAAGCTTTAAAACTTGAACCTTTTATTCATCATTGGGTTTGAATAAATTATAATGTTATTATGACTTGATCAAATTATTCAAAAGTCAGAAGTTTTGGTGCTTGTATGTTGTAGATTGACCTTCTTTAGTTGTGGACGCCACAAGTAACAGGAGCTGATAATTTATTAACTGATGAGGGAAAGCTACAGGATTGAAGATGACCATAACATTATTAAGATGTTCAATTAATTAAGAATTTCAATTTGATATAAACTTCCAAATTTTCTCAGTTCTGTATTTTGTGCCTATTTAATTCAAGGAAAAACATATACTAACTTCCAAAGTTTCCAAATATAACGATAGCTGTTTGGGTCAAAATTAGAAATGTTTCAACTTGCACTAAGCAATCTCATTTGTGAATAATGTTCTTCAATTTCTTTGTCCTTTTTTTTCCATTTTTGGGGACAGAGTGGCAAGGAAGTTGAATTATGAAAACTTGAATGAATTCTTGAAAGAACTTGGTTTAAAGTATATTCCATTTGTTTCTCCAATTGAATTTCCCCATTCTCCTTCTTATTTATCTAGATCACTTATATCAAATCTTTACTAATTTTTTTTAGTATGAGAGCCTAGAACCACAAACCTCTTAGTTATTAGCACATACGTATGTCAATTCAACTAAGCACGTCTTGGCAAATCTTTACTAGTTAGTCTAATCCATTGAAAATGATTGAAATTATTTTAGAAGAATAAGAATGTAATTAAAACATTTAAAATAATCATTTAGAGGGTATTTGAGTGCTAAGTTGGTTATTATACTCTATTGGCTATAACAGTCTGTAGGAGACATTTGAAGCATTAAGTTGATTATTATAGTCTATAGATTATAGTCTTAGTTTGAAGTGTTTAGTAGGAGATAATAAACATTGCAAGGAGAAAGAGGATGAGGGAATGATAGTAAGTACGGTAGCAAAGAAGGTTTTGAAATAATATTTACTACTTAATTTTAGATTATACACAATTGTAAATATCACTATTATATTTGGAACTCCAAACATGGAGTGGGCTATCCAACTTCAAATTATAGGCTTGAACACCTCCTAGGTTATAATAGATTGCATCTAGTTTAGATAGAAAATAGTAAACATTGTAATAAAGATGAAGAAAGGGGATAAATAGAAAATAGTAAACACGGTTAAAATGAGAGATTTGAAATAGTAATATTGGAGTTATGGTATATTATAATGATTGAAAACACCAACTTTTAAAATTAAAGTAACCAACAATGGAGTGGACTATATCCACTTAAAGTTAGGCCCAAACAATCCTTATAAATAGTAGCTATTGACTGTAGCCCGAACAAACGATGCTACTCTGCTGCCTTGGCACGCAAAGGTAAAAGAGTTTCTTTTTCAAAACGACAGGCTATTCAAACTTTCATAGTTTAGGTTCTAAATAATAGCTCTCCATTTCTACCCTGAGAATGAAGCACATATGTGAAGTTTCAAACACCCTTCTTTTGATTCAGCCTTTTTTCGTTTTTTTGCTGTTCACTCTCGGTATGCTCATTATCCTAGGAATCATTTTTTATACTCTGAAAGGGTACTAGGGAGAGAAAAAGGCTGCAGGAAGAGCTTCAAAAGCTCAACGAGCGAGGGGGATTTCTAAAGATCATTCTTGTATGCTGCTCCATGAGCAAGGAGCAAGATCGCATAAACCGAACCTAATCTCATGAACCTCCTTCGCCCGTTATCTCCTCGTCAACGTCAGTTGATGCCACCATCGGACATATTCCAAGACCATCTTACCCTCTCTGCCATCCGGCATTATTAAGAAAGGAGCCCCGGTGCCCTTTCTCATCATATGTGCCCCATACCCCGCCAATTCCGAAAGGTTAAAGATGACACGCTTGATTGACGTCGTGACCAAGAGCCGGAATTCATCAGTCAAAACCAAATTGTCTTGCAAACCAGGGGGGTTTTACGGTTCTGCCCGCAGCACTTACGTTGCCCTGCCATGATGTCAAAATGCCGCATCGCATGGGGATAAGATCTCTTTTTTGTTTTAATGGAAATTAGGAACGTTTTACCATGTTGGCAGAACGTTAACTTAAAGTAGAGTAAAGATCAGACCAATTCCAGGATTCAGTCTTGAGTATATGCAAGCTGCCGCCCATCAAACCAAATGAATCAATGGCATGTATTTAGAACTTCATACAATGACCAGTTTTCAAAGTACAGGCATCAAAGCTAGCACAAGGCAGAAAAAGGCAGAAAAAGGCAGCAAAATATTTTATGATTGGTATTCTTCAACTTCTGAATTCTTTTACAGAACAAGAATGGAAATTTACAGATTGGGTAGCTGACTGCAGAATCTTTTTTAAACAAGAAGGTTATATTAATATCAGGGGAATGCACAATGAATACCGATTCGGATTTGGCAGCAAGTCTATGATGAAGCTTCTGTTTATTGTTTGTCTTTGGGAGCCAAGGAGGGCTCCAATATAAGATCTCCGACTCCCTTTGGCGGCCCAATGCTGCAACGAGCTGTGTTGTGCATCTCAATTGCATCTTTAATTTTCTGAAACTGTGGGATGGAGAAAGGTTAGATAGAGTTAAAATTTAGAAAATGTTTACCTATATTGATCATTTGATGAAAATACTAATAAAAAATCACTGCCTGCCCATAAGATCAACAACTTGATATAGTTATTCAAATATGGGGATAAGGAAAATTTTGTCATATTAGAGATCCTCATCAATCGTTCTTATCACATGTGTCCACGACTTGAAAGATTCTTCAGATTTTTAAATATATTTTGCTCATTATAAGCTAACCAACGAAATAGAGCGAATTGACCAAAAAGCTATTTATATCTCAAAATACATTCAACTCATTATAAGCTAACCAATAAAATAGAAAGAATTGACACATTAGAGGTGGGGAGTGGGAGGAGAGTAAGAGTGCTAACCTTTGCGAGTGAGCATGAGAAAGACTCCAACTGCCCGTCGGCACCACGATAAAAGTGGAAATAAGGAAGGACTTTGACATTCAAACTTTTGCACATTGGCTTGTTTTCATCAAAATTGACTTTTAGGAATAAAATCTCAGGGTGTTCATCAGCTGTTCTGCAGAGCTGACAGTTCCATTTCAACATATATAAGAACATCAGAACATAAAACAGGAAAGTAAAAATTATGAAAGGGGCAAGCTCAACTTTTGCGGTAAGATGCATTTTCTTTATAAGAGACAACAGATATCAAGTTCAGTAAATATCAATCATTTGATAAGAGCAGCATTTGCAAGAAACAACCCTACCAATAAGAAGTGCTCTGGAGCTTTCACATTATATAACTTCAGCAACAGATAATGACAGAACTGCTGACGCAGCAGAAAACCAATAAGGGAACGAATACAAAGAAAGCAATCTTCCTTAATCAAACTACTCAATTTTCCAAAATACAATGCCTCTACCCTCTATCTTGGACATATTTGAAATTCACAGGATCATCCATCAGATTCAAACAAGTGGATCACAGGATCATCCATCCGGAGTATCTTGAGACCCGGTACTCAGGATATGAAATACTCAAGAGTTCTAATTAAATCATATGTCTTCGAAGGGACAAATATTCAAGAGTTCTTGATTAGCAAATTTTCAAAGGATTGAGCAATCGTCTGTGTTTTCAAGTTTCAACCTAATTAACATAGATAGGTACAAAATCTTGAGTACCGCAAAGTGTATTTTAAAGCTTTTCATCCTGATAGCCAACAAATGCAGCAGTCATTGTCTCTGATGACAATTTTATTTAATGCCTAATAAGCTGGTCCTACATTGAGGTTTAGAAAATCCTGAAAGCATGTCCTGATTATCTAACGAAAAATGCAAACGGTCAACTTTACGATCTATTAAATATAAAGCATTGATGGAAAAGTTACCCGAGGAAATAATGCCCTGCAAGAAGCACACCAGGTTCCATAAAATTCTACAATGACTAATCTATCACCAGCTTCACTTAACGCAGTTAAAAATTCCTGTGTTGAATGTATATCAATCATGTTTGGTGCATTCTTTTCCCACCATTTTGGCTGGTCTTTTTCAGCCACAGCAGCCTGTACCTGTTGCATAATAGAACAATTAATAGGAGCAACTAAGAAAACGGTTGACTTATTTATTTTGTTCGACTAAAAAATATTGTTAAACAAATAATCAGGCATAGAAGAATAAGAGGACCAAATAATACATCCTCCTGCCCTCAGAGATCCAAGGTGAAATTACAAGAAGTTGTCTCGTTGACATTCCAAAAAAAAAAAAACAAGAAAAAAAAGGAAGCAATCACAAAAATCCAATTTAACCATGGTTCCCAACCATAAAGTATACTTCAAAACTCAAAGCCACTAAGTAATCAGAGTCATATTTCATTTTCAAACCTTACCAGCCCCCAGGCATTCTAACTCAATAGGAAAATAAACAATTTTTCAAATAACAAGGTCTTTGCTCCCTCGTTAACTCATTCATGACCAAAAATCTTCCCCATAGCCATCTCCAATTCTGAAGGAACTTCAAAGAGAGATAAAGGAAGTTCATAGCTCCTTTTGCTTTAACCAACCATAAAATTAAAAGACATGGCTTCTTTTAGAGTTAACCAGCATCAGGCTACCTGAAACATAAAACAGCTTGGTAGAACGGACTACAACTGTCAACGAAGAATTGAATGCACATGGGAAAGAATTGTTGATAAAGCAATGTCGCCAAATTCTTTTAACTGATAAAGGTACAAGCACCAACTACCACGAAAACTTGAACGGTTTGATTAGTCCATACAACCAGCTGGCTCCAATGCCATGGGAATACTGTCAGCCGTAAAACTTCCTTTCTCGGAGAACTTATAAAAGAATCCACCTTTGCCTATGGGCCTCACCATTAGGGTTCCATAGAATCTGCCGAATAGCAATTCGGCACATGAAACTTATAATTGAAAATCACATTCAAACCACCCCAACAAAAAAGCACTTTCTAGCATCATCGGGCAAGCGCGAAAGGGCAAATTGTTGGGGGTACTAATATAACTAAATTCATATATAAAAACTACTGTTAATTGCCATCGAGAACATTGTTATCGAACAATTGCCACAAAATTTACTCGATATCCAACAAAAATCTGAAGAATTAACAATCATACAATAGAAATCGGACCACAAGACAAGTTATGTACCTTGAAAGATACCAACCTCTTTCTGGGTCTGAAAGAAAGAGGCATTACATAGGTAGTGGAATAACATGGCAGAGGACTCGGTTTCTTTTCTGGGTTTTGAATGGGTGGAAGAGAAGGGTGAAGGGAATTGTAGGACGAGGCAAAGGAAGGTGGCAAAGAACTGGAGGAGAAATAGAAAGAATGCGATGAGAATCTAAAACCATCGGCCATTTAGAGACGATATCGGCAAAATTCAAGTTGCAAAGACAAAAATTCTCCCCCCAAAATCCCAATAGAATGATGAACTAGCTAAACAGCATGGGGGAAAAGGGAAGTCGAGAGAGAAAAAGGGAGAGAAGTTGAAGAAGAAGAAGAAGAAGAAGAAGAAGAAGAAGAAGGGTTGTTCGTAATTGTGGCTATGTTTTCTTCTGCAAGTTGAGAGAGTAAAAAATCAGTATTCTAGTACCTCCGGAGAGTGTGCGCGTGAAGAAAAGATTGGATTTTACGCTTAGGATTGAAATGATCACTGCAACAATTGATAATCCGCCATTTTACCCTATTACGGTGCTATGATTTTGTTCTTCTTCGTCAAGTTGGTCGGTAATGGGATTTTTCAGCTTTCGAGTTTGACCTAACCAATGTACGGTCAGGAAATTGAGAAAACTAACACCAATTTAATTGACGGCTAAATTACACGAAAATATAAAATCTCAACTTGCAATATTACTTTTAGTAAAAATATTAATTTATACTCTAAAATTTTAAATAATTATTTTAATTAAAATTTTAAATTAGTATAAATAAATTAATCTAAATCGTCATTTGAAAATCATTCCTACATTCAATTTGTATATTAATAGACGATTATAATTTAATAAATAGATAATTTTTTAAAAATATATTAATTGAGAATCTGAAAGTTTGGAGGTTTAATCCATAATATTATAAATTCCGCATGGTGTTTATCCAATCAAGATGTGAGGTGTAAATTAATATACTTATTTAAATGGATATAATTCAAAGTTTAGTGTTTAAATTGATATTTTTCCTATTTTTATTTTGCATAATATTTCAATACTACCTTCAAGTGAAGTTTATTAAAACTTTGGAGAGAGATTAGGAGGACTAAATCAGTGTGATGAATTTTTATCTTAATTTCATTTTGTCAATGGTAGTTTAGAAACATTTATGAAAAAGTAGCAATATTATAATTTTTTAAAGAAATATGAGGTTTTTTTAAATAAAATTTGTTCATGGATATTTGTTATAATTTTAACTTTTATTGTGAACTTGAGAATCATGACGAAAACAAGAATACCAATTGTAACGACCCGACCTTTTCAGAACTCTAACAATGATCTTTACTCATGATACACATTTTAGACCCAAATATTTTGACCGTAAAAATTCATTAAAACCCTAAAGACAATTTCCCAAAATAAACTAGAAAAAAAAAAAAAAAAAAAAACAAATAGGTGAAACTTTTAATCGGGTTCCCTAAAAAAATTTACAAAGAAAATCATTCAAAACATCAAATATCTGTCTGACAATAAATTTCAAAATTTCAAAACATTGAAATGACTAAGACATGGACTAAGCGGAAACAGTTTCTTTTGTCCTTATATGGCTCTATCACGAGTCTCATTCATCACTCGCCAGTCTGTTTCTATCATTACCTAAAAAACATAAAGTAGAAAGGGTGAGTATTAAAAAATACTCAATAAGTAACTCCACTACCGAAGTTAAACTACGCATTTATATCCTAGAAATGCAAACATATAGGTGGGACACTGACGACGGACAAAAATGCACGTCATCTTAGGCCTTTTATTTAGAATTATGAGGGTTGTTAAGTAAAGTATGCGGCGAATATGTTAGGAATTCATGAGAAAATGAGTTTGCATCGATCGACATTAAGAATCTCAGCTAACCCACTATTATGCGTTATTATGTGTTCAATTGTCTATCTTTGTAGCTAACGCAGGAAGTGGACGCATACGTGGAAGCCAGGCTATCGCAAAGACGAACGCATACGTTCGATGCATGGATGTTGCGGCCATCAACTGCATGCGTCCATCGCATTGAAGTTGCGGTCGTCAAGTGAATGCGGTCATCGATGAGAAGTTGCGGTCATCGAGCGAATGCGGTCATCGCAAGGAGGTTGTGGCTACATGATGATAGCCATAATAGAGGGATGAACGCAAGGTTGGTGGAATGCAACATGAATGCATACCTCAAGAGAATCAAAAGATGATGTTGACATTTCACCTACCACACATTAGCAGTAGAGATTCAGAAAAGGACCATCGCGCCGCGAATGTCAGAATCAGAGCAGATCCATTAATGTTGTCGGCGATCCAGCTCTATAAATAGAAGTCGATGAGTAGAATTTCATTTCATCCAAGTTTCTACCTTTGGGTGGATCCTTGTGATCCAGACGAAAGTGTGAGAAGAAAGCTTGAGAAATCTTCATCTCCTTCATCCATTCCGAGTGACGACCGAAGCCTTCACCAGAGTTAGAGCTCGAAAGAGTCAGCATTAATGGACCGGAGCCTTTGCCAGAGTTGGAGCCTTCGCCAGTGCCATGGATGGGCGGTGGAGCTGACTCTCTCGAGCTCTAACTCCAGCGAAGGCTCCGGTCGTCACTCGGAATGGATGAAGAAGATGAAGAATTCTCAAGCTTTCTTCTCATGCTTTTGTCTAGATCACAAGGATCCACTCGAAGGTAGAAACTTGGATGAAATGAAATTCTGCTCATCGGCTTCTATTTATAGAGTTGGATCACCGACAGCATTAATGGACCTACTCTGATTCTGACATTCGCGGTACAATGGTCCTTTTCTGAATCTCTACTACTAACGGCGTGGTAGGTGAAATGTCAACATCATCTTTTGATTCTCCCGAGGTATGCGTTCATGTTGCATTCCACCAACCTTGCGTTCATCCCTCTATTATGGTTATCATCATGTAGCCGCAACCTCCTTGCGATGACCGCATTCGCTTGATCGCAACTTCTCATCGTTGACTGCATTCGCTTGACGACTGCAACTTCAATGCGATGGACGCATGCGGTTGATGGTCGCAACATCCATGCGTTGAACGTATGCATTTGCCTTTGCGAAGGAGGAATTCTCCACATGCGTTCGTCTTTGCGATAGCCTGGCTTCTGCTATGTGTCCGCTTCATGCGTTAGCTACAAAGATAGACAATTGAATGCATAATAACGCATAATAGTGGGTTAGCTGAGATTTTTAATGCTGATCGACTCAAACTCATTTTCTCATGAATTTCTAACATTCGCTGCATATTTTAGTTAGCAACCCTCATAATTCTAATAAAAGGCCTAAAATGACGTGCATTTCTGTCCGTCATCAGACATACGTAATGATTAACCACCCGTCGGTGGTCGTCTAGTGAACGGTTTAACCCGCCATAACACGGAGCTGTAGTATGGTTATGAACCTGCCAGTCCACGAAGCTATAACATAGATGTGAACCCGTCAATTCACGAAGCTGTTACATAGTTGTGAACTCGTTAGTTCACAGAGCTATCATATAATTGTGAACTCGTCAGTTCACAAAATTGTCATATAATTGTGAACAAATGACTAGAAGCTGTAATATCATGGTGTTAGGAAGGCAGCCGACACCAGCATCAAAAACTTCTCAACATAACTCATGGTACATGTTATAGAGTCCCACACATAAAGCATAGCAATAAGCTCATCCTCATACATGTTAATTAAGATCTAGACCACGCTCATAAACTATCTTATAAAATATGATCATGCTCCAACTCTCAACATACTCAGAACTATATAGTCACATGCTCATATGCCCCTCTAATCAGGCATTACATTCCATACAAACTTAGACCCGAATATTATCCTTTACTTTTTTTATGTCTGGCACAAAGGCAATTCCAGTAGTAAGATTGCTTACCTCGATATCAATCTTAATTAAATTTTTATCCAAACAACTAATTTCTTTAAGCCTTTAGGAATCTTAAATCAAACCTATAACATGAATCCAATTAAAATTTACATTTTATGCCTAAACCCAAACATAAATTATTATAATTGTCTCCAAACAACTTATCTAAAGTGCAACAAAGCCCCAATCCTCTACCAAACTCCAAACCTTGCTGGAAAATCCTTTAAATTCTCTAAAGGCACTGAAACGAAGAACCTAAAAACATGTGAAGCAATAAATCCCAAAATTAATCAAATATCCACGGGTGAATCCAAAGGTATCCAACTCAAGGACCTACCCACTCACATATGACGATGAAGACTCGACAGAGGCGAGCTTGGGCGAGCTAGCTGCTAAACAATGGTTGAAAATCAGATCCAAACAATAGGCTATGGAATTGATTAAAGGAGAGAAAAATTGATGATAAGATAAAGAGATCGAAAGTTATTGTTGGAAACGGGAACCCTCAGACGATGAACAGGATAGCAGCGAACAGGCACACGGTCAGGAAACAGAAGTCGGGCAAGGAAAGAAACCTACAAAACAGAAACTTGTTACAGGTCGAGTCGCGAATCTCGCTCTTTTTAAGACGTTTCACGACTGTGTCCAAGTGTGCAAGTAGGTCACCAATACTACCATGTCGTCCTCAAGATAAAACAACCCTAAAATAATAAAGTCTCGGTCGGAAATGCACCATCACCAACCGAAAACTCACACCTTCAGACAGGATTCTCGAAAAAATGGAAAAACAGAAGAGAATGAGTGATTGAGAGCGTTGGGAGACTGAATAAATGATGTGTCTAAAACGCTTGAAGGTTGTGCCTTTTATAAGGCTCGAAACCATACTTCCAGAGAGGGAGGTGCAGCAAGCCACCAAATGTTCAAGTGGAACGACGTGGGCGACGCGGAACTACGCGGGCGATGTGGCAACGGCTGAAGACCAACTCCATTTAAGAATTTTTATAATAAAAATAATGATTATAACAACCAAAATAAAATAAAATAATTTTTATTAAAAAAAAGTCATACACACACACGTGCTCGTCTTGCCAAGTCACGTCCGTCCGATCGGACGGTGGCGACGACGACGCGTGCGTGGGATTTTCACCATACCCACATTGGTCTATCTCCCCACTCTCTGCAAAACATGGGTACCCCTTAGAGCCCAAACCCAAGGTCCAATATGAGAGTATAAGAAGTAGAGTTTATTCCTCAACTTAACAAATATGGGACTCTCAAAAGCCATTTTTCTTAAAAACTCAATTTTCACCGATAATGCCCCACTTGAAAATTTAAAAACATAAGAAAAACATTTTCCATCGAGTAATTTCAGTCCATACAATACTATGCATAAGCAAAAGTGTCTTACGACTTAAACCTTTACATATTGTAGATGATTCAGATTATACTAACCCTTAGTTTTGAACTCTATTTCTAACAACATCTCACATGCAGTGTCATTAGGGTGTAGTGCGAATGCTCGTGCTTTAAGGCCTAGTACGTGTATCCTAGTTTAGTAAACTCTCTAGAGATTTTGCCTAAAAAAAACTCCATAAGAAGCGGCCCCTACTTCCACATTCATATAGGAGAGTCTATCAAAAGTACTCCTATAGCTAGGTACCCCACTTGACATCAAGTATAGATCTCATTAAGAACTGAGTTCAACCTCTCTTACGCTTCAGGATATCATGCTCAGACTCTAAGTGATAGGAATGAAACTCTGGGTTCATTTTAGCATGATTCACTAAATATCACTTGTGATCAGTTATTATCCGTTGAACCTATTTCTTGGGATCTCCAGTCTACAGGTTGAGTTCTCCTCACAGTGAGTCAATTTTCTATAGGCATGAGTTTTATCCTTTCTGAGTTCTTGAAAACCTTCTCTCTGTCCAATCTTTTGCCAAAATATCTGTCAAATTTTCATCAGTTCGTATATGATCCACTCTAACGGCACCAGTAGTGAGAAACTCTCTAATGGTACTTATGACATATTTTTCACCTTTTTTCATTATAAAATCGGTTATGAACTTTTGCAATTGTTGCAGTACTATCGCAATAGATTAATATAGCTGGAACCAACTTTTCCCATAAGGGAATCTCTGACAGCAGACTTCTAAATCAGTCTGCTTCTTCATTAGCTATTGCTATCATTTCTGACTCCATCGTAGATTGGGCTAAAATAGTATGTTTCTTGGACTTCCAAGAGGCAGCTCCGCCTAGGACGAGGTGCCCAATCACATCCATATACTTATAAACCTTTTTGGCTATATACTAACTTGATTCTCTTTTATGTCTCTAAATAAAATCACAGTATTCATACTATAGCCATGTATTCGTTTATTGGATTTTATAACATAATGCAATTTCAATTTCAATAACACTTCTATTGAATAAATTCTTCAATACTACTTTTATTGATAAATAGAATATGTTTTCATGATTACGAACTGCAAGTTTTAGGACATTCCCAACAATCTCCCATTTGAACTAGAACTTCAATGGGTTACAAATATATACAAATATACAATGTTGAGAAAAGAGAAAATACAATAAACTAAGGCATCATTGTACCCTTAACGTTCTCTCACTTGCCCTAGATTTATGAAGCTCATAGTCTCAGTCTGACCAAGTGACCCTCGAAACTTTAGTCGTAAGGGTTTTCATAAATGGACCAGCAAGATTATCCTTAGAGGCTATTTTCGTGACTATCACGTCTCCTCTGTGTACTATGTCCCTAATAAGATGGTACTTTCTCTCGATGTGTTTTTCGCATTTGTGGCTTCTCAATTCCTTCGAGTTAGCAACTGCTCTACTGTTATCACAATATAGGATGATCGGTAGATGCATATTTGGAACCACTTCCAAATCCATCAGAAATTTTCTAAGCCATACTGCTTCTTTAGTTGCTTCACATGCAGCTACTGTTAGGATTGATGTCCTAAATCTTTTGTATTCACGTAGTTTGTAAACATTGTATAAACAAAATTTTATTAATAAAAAAATTGTTATTTTATGAGCATACACTTAATTCAATAAACTAAGATCTTAGGTTATTTTATGTAATTTAAACAAGTATGTAGAGACATATAGATGGATCGTGTTTAAATAATAACCTAAATGGTTTGTAATAGATGGATAAGGTTGGGTACCTTATCCTGATGACACTACGGATATGGCTCGCTTTGTAGATGTTACAAGTGTTGCAAAGTGCTACAAATGATCTGATCCTAATAATTCATGTAGATAAATGTGAGCGAGAGTATCTTATACAAAGAGTTTGTATAAGATCGAACCACGAAATAATTGGTCTCATTATATAACACCGTCAATAATTGAGACTTATATTTCACCAGGATGACCATAGGTGACATGATGTGAATCTTGAGTAAGTTGTGAACTCCTGTTCTTGAAGACGATCCTTTGATTTTTATAGGTGAGAGTGGCCAGATTGCCAACTCAATAAGCCTACTATTTTGGGGATTCGTCTGATTGAGGAGCTAGGAACACAGCTACACAAGATGGAATTCACTCATTCTCTAATATCGGGATAAGTAGATAAATTGCTCACTTAAGGGCTGATTTCGGGGCTTGAACAATATGGCCACACCCTCTCTTGGCCCGAGAGGGACTTGGTCATAATTGGACTATGACTTATTGTTCATTAGAGGAATCAGTGGTACTTAAGGAGTTAGATGTAACTATAGGAGCAAAATGGTAATTTTGGCCTAGCTGTACTTATGAGCAATTTGTGAAAGGGTCATCGCACTATTGATTGGTTATATCCAATGGACACAGAAATATATCTGTGGTGCGAAGAGTACAGTTGTCGATCTTTAGTGGAATGACTGACAATTAATGGAAGTTGGGTAATTTGATCAAAAAGTTTGATTAATTATCCAAGCACCATTAGAGGTTCAATCTACAGGTCCATAAGGCCCCCTCTGTAGGTCAACAGGGATTTAATTGAGAATCAAGTTTGGATTAATTTGAATTGTTCAAATTAATTGAGCGAATAAATTATATATGATATAATTAATAAAATTAATTTTATGTGATATAATTAATATCATGTATTTGATAAATTATAATATAAAGTATTTTGAGAGGAATATGAATATGATTCAAATACTAATTATGTGAATGAGATTCATATAATTTAATATAAATATTATTTATATTAAATACCATAAATAGTTGAGAGAAATTAAATATTTGGATATGATTCAAATATTAATTATATAGATGAGATTCGTATAATTGAATTTAGTATAAATATGATTTATATTAAATATCATGTAACGTCGAGAGAAAATAAAACTACAGGCTATATTGTATTTGATATAATATAAAACTATAGGTTATATGTTGTATTTGATATACAAACATATAATATGTATGTATATAATAAGGTGGTGGGTGGTGGGTGGTGGGGAATCAATGCTAGTCACCTTCTTCCATTTTTATAGGATCTGAAAACACACTCTGTAATTCTCTCTGAAGATTTTTTTTTTTAACAGAAAAGAAAAGGTTTCTCCTTTCCCTTCTAACCTCCCCTTCCTTCTTCCAAATATTGGGCAAAGCCCATAACTCCTGCCATATTCTCAAGTCAAGAGAATACAGAAGGTTCTAGTTGTGGTGGTGTCCTGATCAGAGAAGAGATTGAGGTTCGTTTGAGGGAATTCTTGAAGAAAGTGTTCTTCAAAGGTATTATTTTTTTTTCTTCTTATTTTCCCCTCAAATTGTATTCTGTAAAATTTTAGGGTTTATTAATGCATAATCTGTCTATATGTTCTGTAACTTTGAAATTTTATGAAATCTAAAAAATGGGATCGATCCCCGCTTCCGTTGCAAAACCATCACTAGTTTCCCTTCAGCTACATATTCAACCTCCATCGTGGAATCAACAATACAACTCTATTTGATGCTTCTCCACAATATAGCTTCTCCGTTGAGAGTGAATACTGATCCTGAAGTAGATTTCTTATAATCTACATCGGTCTGAAAATCAAAACCAGTGTATCCCGTAAGGATCAAATTCTTAGGACCATACACGAGCATTTAGTCCCTCATTCTCTAAAGATACTTGAGGATGTTCTTTACAACAATTCAATGCCTATATTTAGAGTTGGACTAAAATCTACTGACGATTCCAACTGCAAAGCATATGTTGGGACAGGTACATAACATAGCGTACATCAAGCTCTCGACTGCTGATGCATAGGAATTCTTTTCATTTCCTCAACCTCTTGAGGTGTCTTAGGAAACTGTTCCTTAGACAAATGTATTCCGTCTCTAAAAGGTAGCATACCCTTTTTGGGAATTTTGCATGTTATATCTTGAAAACATTTTGTCAATATAAGATGCTTGAGATAGCGCTAGCATTCTGTTCTTGCAACCTCAAACAATTTGGATTCCAAGAACATATTGGGCATCTCCTAAATTTTTCATTTGAAATTGGATGCTAGCCATTTCTTTACTTCAGCAAGGAATCCTATCTCATTCTCAATGAGCAGGATATCATCAATATAAAGGACCAAAAAAGCTATAGTCTTGTTTACTATCTTCTTGTAAACACAAGGTTCGTTAATTCAAAGCCATACGATTTGATTGCAGTGTCAAACCTTATCTTCCAAGATCGAGATGCCTGTTTCAATCCATAAATGGATCTATTAAGCTTGCAAAAAAATTTCTCCTGACTCTTTTCAATAAACCCTTCTGGTTGAAACATGTAAATACTTTCGTCAAGATAATCATACAAAAAGGCTGTCTTGACATCCATTTTCTAGATTTCATAATCATAGAAAGCAGCAATGGATAAAAGTATTTTAATAGATTTAATCATGGAAACATGAGAGAAGGTTTCTTCATAGCTACCCCATTTCCTTGGGTAAAACCTTTTGCCACGAGTCTGGCTTTATAGGTTTACACCTTTACTAGTTTGGTCTCATTTTCTCTTGTAAATCCACTTGCAACCATTAGATTTTACCCCATCTTGTTGATCTACAAGTTCCCAGACAAAATTAAAGTACATAGACTCCATTTCTAGGTTCATGGATTCTATCCATTGATCTCTATCTACATCTTCCATTGTCTGTTTAATGGTTAATGGATCCTCTAAGCCATTATCAGGTATGATGACATGAGTTTATGTTAAATCCATATAGCAGTTAGGCTGTTGAACAACCTTCCCACTATGTCGAGGCATTCTCATCTCATGAGAAAAAAGTGATGGAGTAACAGCTCTTATTGAAGGACCAACTTGATCAACAACTTTTGTTGATTTATTTATAGATTATTTGGACATTTCATCTAATACTAGTTTATTGCGAGGTTGATGATTTCTTATGTGATCTTCTTCTAAGAATATAGCATTTTTCGATACAAATATCTTATCTTCTTGAGGATCATAAAATAGCCCACCTTTTGTTTCTTTAGGATATCTTATAAATAGGCATATATTTGAATATCATTCCAACTTCTTAGGATTTTGCACCAACAAGTGTGTTGGGCATTCTCAAATTTTGAAGTGACGTAAACTACTTTTACGTTCTTTCGATAACTCATACGGTGTTTCTGAAACACTTTTTGAGTGAACCATGTTCAATATATGTATAACGGCTTGTATTACGTACCCCCAAAAGGACTGAGGTAACTGGGCATAACTCATCATTGAACGAACCATGTCTAACAAGGTTCGATTTCTCCTTTCTGCTACACCATTCTGCTGTGGTGTACCAGGTGTTGTGAATTGGGATTGAATTCCACGTTCTACTAAATAATTCTAGAATTGTAAATCCATATACTCACCACCTCGATTTGGTCAAAGTGTTTTTATGTGAATTGATACATTATAATATAAAATTTATTTGAGGGGAAGTAAATATTTGAATATGATTCAAATATAATTATGTGAATTGGATTCATATAATTAAATTTAATATAAATGAGATTTATATTAAATATCATTGTTGAGAGAATTAAAACTATAGGTTATATTGTATGTGATACAATATTAACCATAGGTTATATGTTATATGATATAACATATAGTTATATACATATAATAAGTTGGTTATATATATATTAATTAAAATTAAATTTATTTAATTTTTAATCTTTGAAATTAAGGGAGGGAAATAACTTCCCTCCCCTATTTTTCTATCTAAACTCATGTATTGGGTGGTTGGAAGATTTGGATCTTCATCTTCTTCATTCATTTTTTACAGAGAAGAATATATAGAACTATTCTGAGATCTCTCTTCCCAATCTTTCTTCTCCTCTCTCAATTCTTTCCCTCCTAAAAAATCATAGAGCCCACAAACTCTTGTGATTCTCATTCTAGAGAATACAGAGGAAACCACAATTGGTGATGTCAAAATTAGGGCTTCGAGTTCGTAATCATTTTGCAAAGGAGAAATCTTACGAGAAGAAAAGTTCTCCAAGGGTTAGTAATTGAAGGAACTTTATTTACAGAGAACCTTTGAGTGGAAACGGATTGTCCACCATTGTGATTGAACGCATACATTTACAGTCATACAATAACACATTATGCATAAATCTTAAATTACAACATGCTTTGAAATTAAAATAAAGGATCAAGAGACTATACATTTGAAGAACCCTTCTTCAAGTAATCCCTCGATTAAACTCGTTCACAAACGTGTCGAACAACTCGAACACTCTTCGAACAAGCAGTAAACAAAAACTCGATCCTCGAACCAACAGGACACTACCACTTAGTGACCTTGGTATTCTCAGTGTGAGAATCCAGGAGTGGTAGGCTCTGGTTAATTTTGGTTAGAGGAAAAGTTTGGTATGAAGGAGGAAGACGATCGAGTAGGAAACAACGCAGTCGTATAGATGGCGAAGTCTATCGCATAGGCAATGTTATTCAATCGTTTAGTCTCTCAAGTAATCGTGTAGCAACTCATTGCAAATCGTGTCTCATATGGAATAATAAAAACCAATTTTTATTTATCCCATTTTTCCATAAAACCACATAACTACCCACTAAGGGTGGTTAGAGAGATTATCAAATAATTGACAAATTATAAATAAATATGATAACTAATTTATCATATTATATTTATAACCTATAGTTTTAATATTACATCATATACAATATATATAAACCATAGATCTTTTTCTCTATTTTATGGCATTTAATATAAATCATATTTATATTAAATTTAATAACTATGAATCTAATTCATAGAAAATATATTTGAATTACATTCAAATATTTGTTCCTCCAATTAAACAATAATGTATCAAATACATTATATAAATTATATATATAATTGAATTAATTTAATTATATCATATATAATAAAATTCCCTTTTATTAATTTGAACATTTCAAATTAAACCAAAAACTGATTCTCAATTTAAATCCATTACACTACCAAAGGGACCTTATGGACATGTAGCTTGAATCTCCAACAGTACATGAATAATTGATTAAACTCTTTAATCGTATTATCCACCATCCGTTAACTGTCGGGCACTCCACTAAAGACCGACAACTACACTCTTCGCACTACAGATATATTTCTGTGTCCATTGGATATAACCAATCAACAGTACGATGACCCTTCACAAATCGCTTGTAAGTATGGTTGAGCCAAATTACCGTTTTGCCCCTATAGTTACATCTAACTCCTTAAGTACCACTGATCCCTCTAATGAACAATAGATCATAGTCTTACTATGACTAAACCCCTTTCGAGCCAAGAGAGGGTGTGGCGCCACATTGTTCAAGACCCGAAATTAGCCTTAAGGGAGCAATTTATCTACTTACTACTGCTTCCGAGAAGGAATGAATTTCGTCTTGTGTAGCTGAGTTTCCAGCTCTCCAATCAGACGAATCCCCAAAATGATAGGCTTGTTGGGTCGCCGATCTGGCCACTCTCACTCATGCAAATCAAAGGACCGCTCTCATAGGCAAAAGTTCACAACTCACTCAGGATTAAAGCTATGTTACCTATGGTCATCCTAGTGAAATGAAAATCTCAGTTATGAACGAAATTATATAAGGAGACTTAAAATTTTGCGATTCGGTCTTATACAAACTTCTTTGTATAGAATATCCCCGCTCGCATGTCTAATACATGAATGATCAGGATCAGATCATCTGTAGCACTTTACAACATTTGTAATACCTACAAAGCGGGCCATACTCGTAGTGTTACCAGGATAAGGTACCCAACCATATCCATATACTACAGACCATTTGTTGGAAGGTACCAATGTGCAGCGGAAGAAACCAGGATCCATAAGCACTCTAATTCATTAATTTTGGCAGAAAAAAATGGGTTTCATGACATACCTTTGAAGAACTTCCTCTAAGCTTCGATTCAGCTGCAAATCTCCACAGGATCTTATTGTAGACCACCCCAAGATCTTCCCTACTATCCTCTTGGAGCTCAAGATTGAGTAGTGGGACTCAAAATAACCGGAAATTAAGGGAATTTGGAGAAGCTCATAGCAGCAACCATGTAGAAGAACACCCTTATTCTCTCTACGTTTTCTCAGAATTTTGTTCGGTTTTCCTCCCTTTAAAACACTCCAAAATCTTCTATATATTGCAAACATTCATGCAAAGAAGTTTGCTGCATGAGATGCACCTCATGCTTGGAGTTAATGAAGAGTTAAAGTGGGTTGTTGTTGAGCTAGTTCAAGAAGTAAATGGAAAATCAATTTTTCCAACTTTGTGCTTTTCTTTTCTTTTTAAATTTTATCAAAATTGATTTCAAAAATAAATTTTATTTAATAAAACTGAAAATATTATTAATTTCACAAAATTAATTTCATAAATTAATTTTCTTTAATAAAATTAATAAATAATTATTTAAACAATTTAAATAATTCTAATTAATTTAATATCAAATATTAAATTAATTTTTAACACAATTCCATCTTTAAATATTTAAATCATATTTAAATATTATTTCTCCAAATTCATTTAATTCTAATTTGAACACTTCAAATTAACTTATCACGCTATTCTCGAGCTTATCCATTTACGAGCTAGTAGAAGGACTTCGCGGACCTACAGATCATGAGCTCCAACGATCCAAGATTAATCGACTAAACTCATCAGATCGATCTAACCCTCATTCGTTAACTAATGGGTGATTCCACCAAAGCCCATAGCTGAACTTCCCTCATTGTAGATATATTATGTCCACTTGATATAACCATGATTAGTAAGTTAACCCTTCACAGATTGCTCGTAATAACGGTGGGTCGAATCTCTATTTTACTCCCGAAATTACCTCTTGTTCCTTAAGTTCCACTGGTCCCCTAATGAACAATTGATTTTGTTGGGATTGGTGTCCTAATTCTCCCGGAGTCTCATTGTTTTGTAAAGATACACATTGTTCAATGAATAAAATAAGTGTTATTTAATTATGACATTTACTCATATCCAATAAACAAAGCTCCTTGGTTATCTTATGTAAACTTAAGCATGTATATGTGATATACAAGTGGGTCATACCTTAAGTGATAACCTAAATCGGTCTGTAGTATAAGGATTAAGGTGGGATACCTGATCCTAGTGACACTACGGATACGACCCGCTTTGTAGAGGTTTGCAAGTGTTGTAAACTACTACAGATGATAGATCCTGATCATTCGTGTGGAGACGTGGAGCGAGGGTGTCCTATACAAAGAGTTTGTATAAGATCTGGACCATGAGATGACTAGACTCTGTATATAACGCCGTTGATACTAGAGACTTGCATCTCACCTAAACGACCATAAGTGATACGACCTCAATCCTGAGTGTTTTGGGAACTCCTGCCTTTGAGGGCGATCCTTTGATTAGTATGGGTGAGAATGGCTAGATTGCCAACTCAACATGACTATCTTTTTGGAGACTTGTCTGATCTGGGAGCTGGGAACTCAATCCATAAGATGGAATTCACTCCTTTCTCGAAGCAGGGATAAGTAGAGAGATTGCTCCATTAAGGGCAGATTCCTGGGCTTGAACATAGTAGCCACAACTGGAAGAGAAGACTCAGTCATAGTAGAACTATGACTTATGTTCATTAGAGGGATCAATGGTACTTAAGGAGACAGATGTAACTACAAAGGTATAACGTTATTGGCCCAGCTGTACTTATGAGCGATCTGTGAAGGGTTGTCGCACTGTTGATTGGTTAAGATGGACACATAATATATCTGTAGTGAGGAGAGTTCAGCTGTCGGTCTTTAGTGGCGTCCTAACTGTTAAAGGATGGTGGATCCCGTGACTAAAGAGTTTAGTAAGTTATTCACGTACCGTTGGAGCTCCGGAGCTATAGATCCATGAGGTCCCCTTGTATCTTGGATTCTGTTGAGGATCAGTTCTTGGTGTTGATTTGAAATGTTCAAATTGACAATAGGTATTTTGATTTTATATGATATAATCGATTTGATGTATGAGATACATCTAGTGGAGGATTGATATAAATAAGATTTACATTAAGTACCATGGAATAGAAAAAGAACTATGGTTTATATGTTCATGAGATGAAATATTAAAACTATAGGTTATAAATATAGTATGATAAGTTAGTTACCATTTATATTTATAATAATATTAATTATTGGATAATTAATACTTTTTATTTTAAATAACCAAAGTAGTGGGTGGTTATTGGATCATGGTAACCGTGAGTTTAAAAGGAAAGTGGTTTCCTATTTTGAAAAGGAAGTTTTTACAAAAGTTTGAAATTTTTTTTGAGTTTTCTCTCGCGCAAAAGAAACTCATGTTAGTCATCAAGTAAATACAAATTTACTAAACGACGGCTGGGCGAGCTAAACGATTATGCAGGTGCGAGCTAAACGATCGTGTAGTGTTTACTAAACGGTCATATAGCTTTGCTAAACGATCGCTGGCCCAAGGTAAACGAACGTGTAGTGTCTGTAGGCGACAGACGGAGCTAAATGATTGCATAGCTTTTGCTAGACCATCGCATAGCTTTATCTAAACGATTGGGCATCGACCTATACGATAGGTCTCAGCCATCTCGCACTTGCCCAGTCGTGTACATGATTGTTGTTTCCTTCCTTCGTCTGCCTCATACCAAGTCCGAACAGAGCACACCCTTTGGATTCTCACATCGAGAATACCAAGGTCACCTTGTTGGTGGTGTCAGAATCAACTCGACACCGTCGAGGTTTTCTAGAGGCCATTCGTGGTGTTGTGGAGGCCGTTCGTGTCGCTGAGGATGAGCGAGAGGCCGTTCTTGTTGCTGATTGTTCGTGACCGAGGAGATCGTTGAGGACGTGCACGAAATGTTCATGCAGTGTTTGTTGCTATGTTGCAGTTATGTAGATCGAACGTTCGAGGTCGCTATTGTTCGAGCGTTCGTGCACAACGGAGCGTAGAGACGTTTCTGCCTATGTGCGTAGAGTTTTACCCTCTGTTCCTTTGTATTTTACATGTTGTAATTTTTGTATGAATCGCATAACCATTTGTTTGAAGTCGACTGTAAATGTATTGTTGATTCATGATTGTAATTTGAAATAGTCTTGTTCCGCTGCTCTTGGAAATCTCACTTCCGATCTCCTTCAGATTTGTGATCCAATCAACAAATCGAATCCCTTTCAGGCCAATGAGAGGGTGAGGCCTCTTGTTCAAGATCCAGAATCAGCACTTGAAAGGAACAACCTCTCAACTAACCCTAATCGGGTACGAGTGAACTCCCTCTTGCACCCTATGTTCCCAGCTATTTATCCGGTCTTATCCCCAAAATGGTAAGGTTATTAAGCAGAGGCAATTAGTTTACTCTCACCATTTGCAAATCAAAGGATAATCTCGAACAAACAGGAGTTCATAGTTAGCTTAGGATTAAGGTTAAGTTACCTAGGTCATCACTTTGAAATAGTCAGATAGTCAGCCTTAAACAGTAAACAACGTTATAAAGTAAGAGTGACAAGTTTCGTGGTTCGATCTTGCATAAAACTCATTTGCACAGGACACCCTCACTTCTCATGTCTCAACATGCACGAATTAGTATCACTTCGTATGTAGCACTTTACAACCCTTTGTAACAACTACAGAGTAGGCCGCAACCAATATAGTGTTACCAGAATAAGGTACCCAACCTTATTCATATACTATAGATCATTTTGACTATTTACTCGAACCTGATCCACTTGTATGTCTTCACATAAAGCTCAAGTATTCATATAATAGTCAAGGGACTTAGGTTTATTGGATTTCTAAAAAACAATATATTCAACAATAACTTTATTGAATTCTCAGAATAAGTTTTAATGTGTACAAACCACGAGTTTTAGGACATAAAACCCAACGAACTCCCACTTGGACTAAAACTCCAGTGGTAACTTATATATCTGATATATAAGACTGAGTTTCTGAGTTTTATAGAGAAATACAATAAACTAGGCCCTCCCATACCCGTGGTTTTACCTATTGATATCTCAAACCTGATATTTCTCCCACTTGCCCTAGGTTTTAACCTCTGGTATTTCTAGTCTTACTAGATGATTCTTAAGCACTTTAGCCGAGAGAATCATTGTAAACATATTAATATACAAGTAGGTTTCTTATGGGGAATTCATCTATTTCTCAATAATGGCTAGGAAGCACATTTTCCTTCCATTACATTGAGGTACTCTCAACTCTCTGATTAGGATGGTCTGACCTGCCTTAAAAACTCTTGTTAACAGTCAGATCTAGAAATCTTTAAATTTCTATACTTTGATCTAGCCATTTAGATATCTGAATATCTACAAATGGCATTTAACAATTTGATTTCTTAACTGAAGTTGCTAGAACAAACATAATTTTTGAAAATAAACATTTCATTTATCCCAAAAATATATACAATTTGCTCTTTACAAGATTTAATAGTTAAAAACAAGTAGCAACTTCTCCCACTAGATGAGCTGAGCAAATGGTCGCAGGGACAAGTTAGCCTGGCTACCTTTCTCTGCTCTCTTCTTGACAAGATATTGAGGGTAGTGTCTCCTCCAATGCCCTTCATCGTTGCAATGGAAACATTTCCCTTTGCAGCGCTATCCTTACCTTTCAATCCAGTAGGCTTTTTCCCTTTCCCTTTGTCTTTCTTCGCTGGAATACTCTTAGTTTGCGAAGACAAGGCAACTTCAGGCTTGGAGGACATTCCTCTCTTCTCAGCAAATGCATTCAAATTTTGCAGAAAACTCTTCGGAAGAAATTCTTGAATAAAACCAACTTGACTTCTCTCATTCATCTATCAAACGCTTCCCGAACAGTTCGGTTGGAATAGGAGAACATTCCTCCGTTAAGACAAATCTCAAATCGTCTATCGTGAGTATTGTATTCAAATTCAATTTTCGGTTTACATAATTGTCCCCAATCAGTTTGTCTGAAGCCAACAATTGTATAATAGAACTTGTCATTCTAAAATTATAAACAAATTTTATAAAGTGAATTGCTTTTAAATCTAATCAAGTTTTAGCAAAGTGATAATGTACCCATAATCATTATTTTTGCAACGATACTTAAGTGATTTAGAACAAATGCTACCGTGGGGCAGTCAAGAATTCCTTCACAAAAGTAAGACAGTTCTTGACCAAATACTATCTCCAGAATAACTCATATTCTGATAGTCATTTAATTATCGTTTTCGGTCAAGATCATTACTAACACTTATGTCTTGTAAGTGTAGACCCGCCATTTTCAGATCTTACAGAACAATATGAGTATGCCTACGAAATAGAAGACAATACCTAAGACGGAACTATAAGACCCTATTCATTTTACTGAAGCCTGGGTTATTCCGAATCCTATGTTACAACCCTCCGTAGGGATCGCCGCGATTAACGACTAGCTAGTGCCGCATGAAAAACGACAGCAGGCGCAACATAAGAATATCATGGTTTAGACTAATGTAGAAGACCGTAGGACAATGTTGACACATTTCCTTCACCCACTTACTATGAACAACTTCCCCCATTCACCTTGTTATTGAACCATGCAAACACTCTCCGTATGGAGCAGTTGAGGCAAAATCGACAAGAAACCGATCATGGATCTCGCGGTGTGAACTCTTGAGGACGTGAGAGCTAATGACTTTTATTCTCCCACTGAAGTGTTCTAAATGTTTGGGTATTTTACTTAGGCAAGACGGGTAATTTCATACAACCTAAGTCCAAGTAGTTTATCCAATATAACTCTTATAATTGGATTTAATCTACAATGTCTAGGTGATAAACCATTTTATTACCTCACATCACTCATGAATGCTCATAAAACCGGTTACCAATGCTCAATTATTCGGCTATAATCCCCAGGTAGGAAGTGTTCCGTAGACCGTCAACTTAAATACCCCCAACCTTCAATAGGATTATATACCGGTTGAGTTTGTAACCCTAGTTTTACAAGTTTAGCGACCTATTTTAACTATTAAAACAAGTGGTTAACCTAAGTGAGCATGCAGCTGTTCTTAGTTATGAATTTTAAACGTCTAACCAATTTTATAACAACTTACAAAATTTAAACAACGAAGGTATCTAATATAACTATTATATTAAACATAACCCTAACATGCATACTATATATCATAACCATTATAACATATTGTTAATGCATATAACATGCTTCCTACGGTGGGATTTTAAATCTACATGGTATACTGTATGCATATACATGAATTTATTTAATGATCACATACATCTTAGGCATAAACAATTAAATACTAACTGTTATGGTTTTCGTTTTAGTATAAACAAGTAAACAGATAGCTAATTTTTACAAACAACTTCATAACCGTCTTTGAACCACTCCAAACCAAACCTAAAACAACTTAAACCAGGTTGGACGAGTCTGAACCGGACCAACCACAACCATTTGAGGCTGAACCAGATTGAACCTTAAGTAAACCGGTCGAACCAGTTGCTCTCGGTCCAACCTCAATATGCTGTTAAGGGCAATCGTGTAACACCTGGAGGTAATCGTCTAGCATCGTCACCTTAGGTTGAGAGGAAGTACACGGTCGCATAGTGTTTGCTGAAAGCTAGGCGATCGTTTAGCTCTATCGCATAGGGCCACACGATCGCTTAGTTCCATCGTAGTTCAATCGCTTAGCTCCATCACATAGTACTAAACGATCGCATAACACTATTGCCCAACGCATTCAAGTCATTGTTTAGTATCCGTCGCATTTAGACAATTAATAGCTCCATCGTATAGAACATCATCACATCGCATAGCATTTATCTATACGATCGCTTAGCTCCACGACCAAACGATCGCTCAATGTTATCGCGTAGCATTTCATCGTATCGCTCATCGCGCATCATTGCTAAACGATCGTATGGCGCCATCATTTAGCAAAATCAACGTAGCGTCTAGTTCCTACAACTAAAACTAAACGATCACGTAATGCTATCATATAGCAAATGAATGCATCGCTGAGCTCCCGTAGGTACACGATCGTTTAGTTTTCAACATTACAACGACCAGCGCATATTACTAAATGATCGTCTAGCTTTTCTTCTCATCGTATAACGTCTGGAGCTAAACAATCGTTTAGCAACTGGACCTCAGTAACAGATTTAAGCAAAAGCTGAAAACTTTGGAACAGCAGCTCGACCTCCTTCGCTTGTTTCTTCAATTACATCTTAATTTCAACTCTAATGACTCCAAATAAATTACTGACTCTTGCTAACACATAAATTCTCATCAAACAAGAGCCAATTATAAATTTAATTGAGAAATTAAAGAGAATTAAAATGCCAAAATAGAGAAAACCATAGCAGTGCATCAGTTTCATATATCTCATGAAAAAACACCCACCTTGCCAAAATTAGACCGAATTGAAGTTTAAAAGATGCTCTGATACCAGTTGTTGGAAGGTACCAATGTGCAGTGGAAGAAACCAGGATCCATAAACACTCTAATTCATTAATTTTAGCAGAAAAGAAAACATGCTTCAACAGAAAAAATGGGTTTCATGACATATCATTAAAGAACTTCCTCTAAGCTTCGATTTAGCTTCAAATCTCAACAGGATCTTATTGTAGACCACCCCAATATCTTCTCTGCTATCCTCTTGGAGCTCAAGATTGAGTAGTGGGATTCAAAATAAGCTGGAATTAAGGGAATTTGGAGAAGCTCATAGCAGCAACCATGTAGAAGTACACCCTTCTTCTCTCTACTTTTTCTCATAATTTTGTTTGGTTTTCCTCCCTTTAAAACACTCCAAAATCTTCTATATATTGTAGACATTCATGCAAAGAAGTTTGCTGTATGAGATGCATCTCATGCTTGGAGTTAATGAAGAGTTAAAATGGGTTGTTAGTGAACTAGTTCATGTGTTTTTCTTTTATTTTTCAATTTTATCAAAATTAATTTCAAAAATTAGTTTTATTTAATAAAAATGAAAATATTATTAATTTTACAAAATTAATTTCATAAATTAATTTTCTTTAATAAAATTAATAAATAATTATTTAAACAATTTAAATAATTCTAATCAATTTAATATCAAATATTAAATTAATTTTTAACACAATTTAATCTTCAAATATTTAAATCATATTTAAATATTATTTCTCCAAATTCATTTAATTCTAATTTGAACACTTCAAATTAATTTATCACGATATTCTAGAGCTTATCCATTTACGAGCTAGTAGGGGGACCTCGCGGACCTACAGATCATGGGCTCCAACGATATGAGATTAATCGGCTAAACTCATTAGACCGATCTAACTCCCATTCATTAACTAATGGGTGATTCCACTAAAGCCCATAGTTGAACTCCCCTCACTGTATATATATTATGTCCACTTGATATAACCATGATCAGTAAGTTAACCCTTCATAGGTTGCTCGTAATAACGGCTGGGTCGAATCTCTGTTTTACCCCCAAAATTACCTCTTGTTCCTTAAGTTCCACTGATCCCCTATTGAATAATTGATTTGTGATCCAATCAACAAATCGAATCCCTCTCAAGCCAATGAGAGGGTGAGGTCTCTTGTTTAAGACCCAAAATCAACACTTGAAGGGAACAACCTCTCTACTAGCCCTAATCGGGTAGGAGTGAATTCCCTCTTGCATCCTATGTTCCCAACTATTCATCCGGTCTTATCTCCAAAATAGTAAGCTTATTGAGCAGAGGAAAACGGTCTACTCTCACCGTTTGCAGATCAAAGGATAATCCCGAACAAATAGGAGTTCATAGTTAGTTCAAGATTAAGGTTAAGTTACCTGGGTCATCGCTTTGAAATAGTCAGTCTTAAAAAGTAAACAACGTTATAAAGTAAGAGTGACAAGTTTCTTGGTCCAATCTTGCACAAAACTCATTTGCACAGGACACCCTCACTCCTCATGTCTCAACATGCACGAATTAGGATCACTTCGTATGTTGCACTTTACAACTCTTTGTAACAATTACAGAGTAGGCCACAACCAATAGTGTTACCAGAATAAGGTACCCAACCTTATTCATATACTATAGATCATTTTGACTATTTACTCGAACCTGATCCACTTGTATGTCTCCACATAAAGTTCAAGTATTCATATAATTGTCAAGGGACTTAGGTTTATTGGATTTCTAAAAAACAATATATTCAACAACAACTTTATTGAATTCTCAGAATAACTTTTAATGTTTACAAACCACGAGTTTTAGGACATAAAACCCAACACCATTTAGGTTATCACTTAAACACGTTCCACTTGTATATCTCCACATACATGTTTAAGTTACAATGGTACCCATGAATCTTAGTTTATTGGTTTGTGGTTAATGCAACTAACATATCATATATTTCATAGACAGAAGTGAATAAAATATCATATATTATAAATTACAGAATGTTTGTTCATACAAGTGTTTACAAACTACAGGACCCTACGAGATTTAGGGCATTAACCTCAATAAGTAATTCTTCTTCATCTTCTTTCTTTCTCTATTGATATAAGCATGTTGTAATTTTAAGTTATGTTGCATAATTCTATAATAATTCTTGATTATGTAAAATTGGGATTTGGGTCTGATCCCGACTTCTACTCATGAACGTTCACCGATTCCTTCAGTTGGTATTAAGATGCGATTTTTTACCCAAATTTTTCCAATTTTTAAGAATTATTTTTACAGAATTTTAGTGGGATGAATTCTGTTTGAATTCTTCATGTGATGAATGTTTTTTTTTTTTTGAATGGTTTATGATTAATGGATGTTTCAGGATTGGTCACTTTGTTTTATCACTTTATTTTTGTAAATTTTATTTGTAAGGAGCCCATGTTTTGGGCATATTTATTGTATTAGAGTCTGCATTTGGTCTCTGTTGAGTCGTTCATGGCTGTTCCAATTGAATTATGGAAATGACGGGGCCAAATTTAGAGGAGCTTTGAAGAAGATCGTAGCTATACAATACAATCTGTACTGCAGCGTTGCAATGTTGTGCCCTAGCATTGCAACGCTGCGATAAGGAAGAACGATTTATTCTTTCCGTAGCGTTGCAACACTGGGCACAACGTAGCGTTGTTTAACCATCCAAAGTAAGTGTTACTTTTGATCAAATTAAACAAACACTTAGCTAAAAATCAGTAGCGAATTTTCCTAAGTTAAATAACCCTAGGTATAACACTCAGTGGGATGAAAATGGGGTATATGATACTTTATTTTTCCTTTTCACGTTTCTCCCTAAAAGTTCACACCATGGGATCTATACTCGACCTCGAAACACCTTTGCTTGTGTCTCCCTATAGATGGTGTTTGTATAGATCAATAACAAGGTGAATGGAAAAAATGTTCATAGTAAGTGGGAGCGGGACGTGTGTCAACATATCCCACAATCTCTCTCATTAGTTTGTAGTAAAGTTTCGTGCTCAGCCTCAAGGCGCCTTTACTTGTGTCCCCCTATGGATGGCATTTGCATGATTCTTTACCTCAAACTCCATAAATAGTTAGGATTACTTTAGTTTTTACCCCAATTGGTTTTTCCCTACGGTTGGCTCATTGGGGCGGAGCTCTAGAATTTAAAATGAGCAGTTACGCTTACAAGAAATGTTAAGTGAGTTTAACAATTTTAGGACCGAACAATGGTGACTGATAGTTACAGTAACAAGGAGTTGTTCTGTCTATTGATTGAGATAGTCCCATTTCAATGAAGGGGCACATGATCACCTTACAGTGGCTTTTGTCCTGTCTCATTGAAACATCATTGCAAAATAGATGTCACTTAGGGTACATTAGATTATTTTACTAAATTTGATTGATTTTAGTAAATGGGTTAATGCATAGATTACTAATATAAATAATTTGTATGGTTTTAATAATTTATTAAGTATGAATTCCGCGACATTTAATTTGCTCGCCACTGAAAAACTTACGGGCGAAAGTTATACAACATGGAAAAACATAATCAACACGATTTTAACCATCGATGATCTCCGTTTTTTCCTTATGGAGGATTTTCCTCCTATTTCTGCTCCAAATGTTGCTTGAAATGTTCAAAAAGCATATGAGTGATGGACACGAGAAAACAAGAAGGCCCGAGCATATATCTTGGCAAGCCTTTTAGAAGTCTTGGCCAAGAAGTATGAGCCCATGATCACTGCCCGTGAGATCATGGAGTCCCTTCGAGAGATTTTCGAACAACCATCAGCACAAATCAGGCACGATGCTTTTAAACACATCTTCAATGTCCGTATGCAAGAAGGGACATTTGTTAGAGAACACCTTCTCAACACGATGGTCCACTTCAATGTGGCAGAGATGAATGAGTCTGTCATTGATGAAGCCGATCAGGTTAACTTCGTCTTGGAATATTTACTTGAAAGTTTCCTATAGCTCTATAGCAATGTTGTTATGAACAGGATTGACTACAACCTGACTACCTTGCCCAATGAGCTTCAAAATTTTCAGTCCTTGTTGAAAAGCAAGGAACAAAAGGGAGAGGCAAATGTTGCCTCGTCCTCAAAGAAGTTCTACATAGGGTCATCTTATGGAATTAAGTTTGTGCTTTCTTCTTCTGGCACCAAAAGGTGGAAGAAGAAGAAAGGTAGAAAGGGGAAAGATAACCCACCAACTACTGCCAGAAGGGCAAAAAGGCCAAGGTTGCAAAGGAAATCTATTTCCATTGTAACCACGAGGGACATTGGAAAAAGAATTGTCCTAAATACTTGGCAGAAAAGAATAAGGCCAAGCAAGGTAAATATGATTTACTTGTATTGGGGACTTGTTAGTGGAAAATGATGATTCAACTTGGATAATTGATTCAGGTTCCACTAACCATATTTGTTCTTTTTTTAGAGAATTAGTTCATGATGGCAACTAGAAGCTGGGGAAGTGACGATGCGTATTGGAACTGGGCACGTTTTCTCAGCTATGGCAGTGGGAAGGCTTAGACTTTACTTACATAAATCTTATATTTTATTAGATAATGTATATGTAGTTTTGTTGGGAATGTCCTAAAACTCGCAGTTCATAAATATTGTTAACATATTCTATTTATCAATAAAAGTATTATCACTACAAGAAAAATGAGTTCCCCCAATGCCTAAATCGATCGTCGGGAGTTTGGTCATCGGGAGAAAAGGTGTCTCTAGTTGACGTAAAACGACGTCGGGAGTTCCCCTCCCGACGTTGCAAAAAACTGTCGAGAGTTCCCCGAGAACTCCCGACGAACAAAATAAGCATCAGGAGTTCCCGAGGAACTTCGGACGCCATACCCTAACCGTCGAGACTCCCAACGGATCTCTCGATGCCTGTCAGGCGAGTAGGGAGATGGGATCTGGTAAAAACCATATCCCTTATTCCTCATTTTCCCCATTCTCCCCATTTTGAACCCTAACCCGCCGCCACCGAAGCCCAAACCCACCGCCGCCACGATTCTTCCCTTTCCCTTTTCCGATCTCTCTCATTTCCCCCATCCTTCTTCCCCATCGATCTCCTCCCTTCGCTCGCCAATCCCTCTCCCTTCCCTTTGCATTTTGGTTCTTTAAGCAGCCACCGCCGCTCCTTCAGCCGTCGTCTAGTCCAGCCGTCATCGCCACCGCCTCCCTTCCTTCAACCGGCTCCCGATAATCGTTCCATTTTATTTTCTCTTATTTTATATATTAATTTAAGTCATTATTTTTCAATTTATACAATTTTTTGTGGATTGAGTCGTTATTATGGATTGTGGATTAATTTATAGCATGTTATTGTGGATTGAGTTGTTATTGTGGATTATGGATACTTCAATTTATGCAATTTTTTGTGGATTGAGTTGTTATTGTGGATTGTGGATGTTTCAATTTATGCAATTTTTTGTGGATTGAGTATTTTATTCAATAAATTGTTATTAATATTGTAGTCTGTTATAAAAATCCAATAAACAAATCCATGGCTATAATATAAATACTTTAACTTTATGTGACAATGTAAAAGAAGATCAAGTTTTAGTATATTACCAACATGGTCTATAAGTATATGGATGAGATTAGGTACCTCATCCTAGTGACACTATTGGATGTGTCCCATTTTGTATACCGATACAAATGATGTGATCCCAAAATCGTTCATGTGAAGACATGTGAGTGGAGGCATCCCATGCAATGAGTTTGTATAAGACCAGATCTCAAAATAGTCACTTTTCTTTATAACAACTGTTTATTGTTAAAACTGACTATTTCGAATTCAATGACTTAGGGTAGCTCGATCTTAATCTTGAGCTAACTATGAACTCCTGTTTATTCGAGACTATCCTTTGATCTGCATAGGTGAGAGTAGTCCAATAGCACTGCTCAATAAGCCTCCCATTTTTGGGATAAGATCGGATAAATAGTTGGGGACATAGTTTTGTAAGATGAAATTCTCTCCTACTCGATTTAGGGTTAGCAGATAGGTTGTTCTCTTAAGCTCTAATTCCTAGTCTTGAACAACGGGGCCCGGCCCTCTCACAGTTGAGAGGGTCGTGGTTTATAAATTGGACTATAAACCAATTGTTCAATAGAGGATCAGTGGGAGCTTAAGGAGCAAGATGTATTTATAGGGGTAAAACGATAATTTTGACCTAATTGTAAATATGAACAACCTGTGAAGGATCGACTTACTGATTATGGTTAAAATTAACAGAAATATATCTACAATGAGGAGAGTGCAACTATCAAGCTATAGTGGTGTGTCTCGGTAATTAACGAATATTGATTAATTCGGTCTAAAGAGTTAACCAAACAATTTCAAATCGTTAGATCTCATGATCTGTAGGTCCATAAGGTCCCTCTACTAGCTCGTAAAATTATCTTGGATTAGTGAATTGAGTGAATTTGAAATGTTGAGATTCGAAATTAAGGTTTTGAATTTGAAGTGTTCAAATTCAATTAGGGTTTTAATTAATTGTATTTGATGTAATTAAAACGTTTGATTTTGTTGAAATTAAACGAAATTGGAGAGTTAAAATATTTAAATAATGATTTAAATGTTTGATAAGGTGTTATATAGTAGTTAATATTTGATATTAAATCAAAATAAATTAAATTAGTTTAAATAATTATTCAATTTTATTCAATTTTGATTTTTTTTTTCAAAATTGATAATTTGATTAATTCGAATTTTGGATTTTTTGAAACTTCAAAATTATAAAAATTATATTAAAAAATGATCTTTCAAAAATTAGTTTTAATTTAAAATTAATTAATCAAATTGAGTTAATAAATTAAATTAAAAATGAAAGTGGAGAAATCCAATTTTGGATTTCCCCACTCAAATAAACACCTCCTGCCACTTCAATTTCAATGGAAATGAAGTGGCATCAACCCTTTACTCAAATCTGCATGGTTTTCCTGTATAAATTGAAGATTTGAATTACAATTAATGACCAATGCAATCAAATCTCATGTTGAAACTTTGCGAAAACTGAAACCCTTCAAATCCTCTTCACTCCTATTCAAATTCAGCTCAAATTAAGAGATTGTGAATGTTGTGAAGAATAGTTCTTCAACTGGTATGTATCTTGTTCTCTTTGTTATTTAAAGTTCAAAGCATGTCGTAATTTATTGTTAATGCATAACTTGTATTTTCGATTGTGAATGCGATAATTCTGTCACAATGAGTTTGGAATGATCTTGCTTCCGCTCAGAGGTACTCTTTGATAAGAGTTCCTTCAATTGGTATCAGAGCCAGGTTCTGATATTCCAAATTCATTGATGCAAAGAATAACATTTACTTTCTCGATGTCTAAAACATGTCTACATTCTGTTTAAGTGTTAAATGGTTTGGTAGATGTTGATTAATGGAGTTTTCTGGGATGAAGCCTCTAGTTATTTAAATTCTTTTACATTCAAAGTGAATTGTAAGAGCCCCTGTGTTTTTGGGCATATTAACTTGCTATCGAGTCTGTAAATTCAAAGTGTTTGAGTCTCTGTGAGTCATTCATGATGAAGCTTCAAGGCAAGGAGTTACTATTCATCGAGGATGAAGACGACTAAGCGTTGGTCGTGTCGTGCAAATGATAGGGTAAACGACCGTAGAGTATCAGATACTCAGGAGCAAGTTGACATGCGCACACTAGATGTAAGACCCTAACACTAAATCTAAAGTGGGAGGTTAAATAGAGAAGAAAAATCCTAAGTAAAGATATTGGAACAAAGGATGGAAAACATTAAAATTATCCAAAAAGGTGACCAAAAGTCCAAACGTCTATGAAGGGCTTAAAACCTGTTGGACGCAAGAATGCATGGAGGATGGAAGCAAGAAGACTTGAAAAATGGCTAAGGGTTGTATACAACCAACACAAAGGCATACATGAGCCATGCGGACACGGGCAGGAAGCATGCGTCGATGTGAGCATGCTAGGCGCTCAGGCTATGCACCAAGCACGCAACCCATGCGTCAAGAACAAGCGCACAGGCCGTGCGTCAAGTGCGCAGCCCATGCATCAAAGGTGTATGCCAAGCGCCCTGCCTATGTGTTGAACGGGCAAGCGGGCAAGCCATCCTATGTGTCGAACACTGTCGAGTCTGCCGAGCAGCCATGCGTCGATGCCTTATGCCAAGCGCACGCCCATGCGGCAAGACACGCCCATGCAGCCGAGCATACCTATGCGGGCAAGCGCACAAGCGCCTAGGTGGTACGCCCATGCATCGATGGTCAGCACCGTGCGTCCATGCTTAGTAGGCCGAGCAAGCATACCTAGCAAGCCATGCATCGAGGGTGAGCGGCCACCTATGCATTGGTGATGGCCGACTCATGCGATGGCTAAGTAGGACTTTGATGAAGGAAAGGTGAGTTGCTATGCGTTAAAGTATATTTGAGATATAAAATTGCTCAATTTAAGTTCAAAGAGAAATCGGTTAATCAACTTTTAAGTTACAAAAGTTATTAATCATCACAATAGTGGAAACTAGGGAAAATGCCAATGGTATATGAGCATAAGTCTTAGACAATTTAAATAGAGAAATATGTTAAGTATTTAAGTGATTTAGGTGGCAAAAGGAGGATCACACAAAGTTCTAATAGGAGGTGGACAAAGGAGATTTCATGCAATTGAAGTCTTATCACCCCAAGCAGGAGGTGGGTGAAGGAGATTTCATGCAAAAAAGGAGATTTTGGCTGGTAAGCTGAGATAAGAACAACTCAAGGCTAGGCTGAATAGACTAAGTGTTGGCAGCTCCAAAGTGAGACAAATGGGAGTGGAGTTGTCACAAGAGGGTGAGTTTGGAATGGCTATAAATAGAGGGGTTGGGCAAGAGGAATTTATTCATACCATCACCTAAATCTTGTGTTGAGAGCATATTTAGAGAATTACGTTTAAGTTATTAAGCTGCCAAGTTGATTGGAGATCAAAAGAAACAAGGTTGCGTTGGTGAGGCATTGAGTCAACCGGATGCACAGCCAGCCCACACCCTACACGCATGCCCTGTAGCGCTACGTCCACCCATCCGAGCGCCTCGCTCGACGCATCCCGCACGCTAGCCTAACGTAGCTGCCCTCCCGTGTGACACATCACGCCCAATGCAGTAACCCTACCGTGCAACGCAACACACGTCCAAACGCGCTAGCCCCTGTGCGGCATAACACGCTCACCTTGCCTACTGCCCAATGCCCAGCTGCCTACCACAGTCCAAATAACCTCTAAAGAGGCTAATTTTGGGATTTTGGCTAAATTGGAGTAAGGTAAGCTGATATTTTCATTATATAATGATATTTTGGCTATTTTGACATTATTTATTGATATAACAAGTATTAATTGAGAAATTTCCATTGATATGGAGGAATTCTCAGGAAAGTATTCTCAAGGTGATTTTAGTGGAAAAACTTGCTTGCGGTGAGTGTTTACTTAGTTTTACGCGTTGATATGTGGATAAATGCATATGTAAGTGCAAAATGCATGCTTATGATGTTATGTTGTTGCTATGATATTGTTTGTGGAATTTCTATGGAAAATGAGATTATACCCGGACTACATAAGTTAGCATTCTTAATAAAAGGTGCTTGGCAGGAAAATATAGTCGGCCTCGATCGGTGGGAAATAATAGTCGGTGACGACCGACAGGAAATATAGTCAAGTTACCTAAGCATGACTAGCAGGAAAAGAATTGTCGATATGCACATTGGCGGGAAAAGTGGGTTATAGGAAAGTTTCCATAAAAAGTTGTTATGATTGATAATATGTCCATGATATGAACATGCTACGTATAGCATGGTACTGGAGGGTGATGATTGAATGAAATTACACATGATCATGCATAAATTATACTGAATTTGTGATTATATGATTGACTTCCCAAAAATATGTTTTGCAAAATGATTATTATTTTAAAAGCATCACTCACTGGGCTTAGTAGCTCACACTCTTCTAAATGTTTTCTTATATCCCCCCCCCCCCAAAGGTAGAAAAGTGGAGCATTCAGGAAGGAGTCTACTAACCACCAACACAGCAGGATTTGGTAAATTCTCAAGGCACAGCTCGGATCATGTAATAAAGAATATAGGAAATTGAACTATGTGTATGAAATTTAGATAGAGTGTTGTAAACAGGTTAAAGTCTTTAATAGATAAGGGGGGAAATGTTAAATTTAAATGTTGTCTTGGAATACTACTGGTGTACCCTTATGCTTCCTTCCAGGTCTTGGGGGCTAAGGCTAGGGAGGGGGTGTGACAGCTTGGTATCAGAACAAAGGTTTACGTAAAACCTGGGAAAAAGTTGAGTCTAGCATAAGTATAAATAGAATTTAGGAAAAAATAAAGGAAAAAGGGATAGGTTAAAGCCAAAGTGGCATCAGGAAAAGGCTTACCTAAGGTAGAGAAGCCAAATAATATTAGAAGATAGGCTAGGTCAAAGCCTAAAAAGAAATAAATATAATGAAATATACTAGGAAAACCTAAAGTGGAATCAGGAAAGGTTAGGAAAAAGAAATAAGGAATAATAAGTAGACATAGGAAAACACGAGAAAGGGGAAGTGAAAATAAAGAACATAGTAAGTAATAATCTAAATAATGTCCACTGTAGGAAATGAATCTGAGCAGATAAGACTGGTGGTGGAATGACTGAACGCGAACTGGAGACCACGACGCTAACCCAGGGAAAAACCCTGAAAGATTTGAGAATAGTGTGAACAATAATACTGAATAGCTTATTACCTTGAACAATGCAAACTTAGTGGAATCCCGAACTAACATGGATGCCCACAATGTGGTAAAAATCATAGTTGTCTGTGTTTGAAAGAGACCCAAATTTTCTATGGGTGTGGCAAGGTTGGCCATATCAGCAAAAATTGTTATACTTTTTAGAGAAAAACAAGAGAGATCCAGGAAAAATATCAACAGGAACTGCCCGGAGGTTCGAGTTCAGGAAGTAACAACATATTGCCTGAACTGACGGTGGACCAAGAATGGGCACATACAGTGAAGAAGGATATTCCTCGACGTATCGTGATTGAATTCGAGGAACATCCCACCTATGACTCTACCAATGCGGAATCCTATAAATTATGTATTTTCTATAAGGAAATAGGACATGTTCAAGGGAGGTATGTATGGAGAAACGAGAGGATGCACCTTAACTTTGAAAACTTACGACTACCAGAGAATGAGTAAACAAGTAACTATGTAGACTGAAGAAAACTACTAATGTAAATAGCAACAATGTTTATAATAAAGATAGTATGTTGATAACGTATGTCTAATTTATATGTGAATGGTTGTAGACAAAATGTTGAGAAGTGGAAAACGTAGAATCGGGAAACCCTCTGGAAACAAAAGTGAAAGTGCCTCAAGCCATCCAAAAGAAAAATCCAGGGAGGAAGGAAAAATGGATAAATTCACCCAAAGACTTCAAGCAAGCTTAGAAAATATACAACCTGATCGTGAGAAGAAATATGGGATAAAATGATTAAAGGCATTGGGAGCCACAAACTTTGAAGGAACAAAGGATCTTGCAGATGTAGAAGCATGGATGAATCAAATAGAAAAATGTTTCGAGAAGATGAGATGTCCTGAAAACCGTAAGGTAAGTCTTGCCACATTCTTACTGCAAAAACAGGCAGAAGATTGGTGGAAGCTATTAAAGAATAGGAGGGGCGATCAAGAAGAAATATGTTGGGAGGAATTTCGAAAAGCATTTTTCGAAAGATTCTATCCCCGATCATTCAGGGATATGAAACAAGATGAATTCCTACAGCTCTTGCAGGGAAATATGATTGTAGCAGAATATGAATTAAAGTATACGGAGTTATCTAAGTATGCTTTAAATATAGTGGTGGATGAAAAGAAGCGTTGTCGGAGGTTTGAAACAAGATTAAGACAAGAGATTTGAACTTCTGTTACAGCAATCGCGGAATGCGGAGAATTTTCAAAACTAATAGAAGCCACAATGAGAGTAGAAAGAAGTTTAACGGCAGAAGAAGTAAGACCGGAAAAAGACTCATCAATGAGTCGGTGGCGAAGGGAAGAACCAAGAAATTTTACCCCAGGGTAGAAAATAGAAGTGGATGGAAAAGAAGAGGAATTACCAACACTAAAGCAGACCTTGAACGGGAGAGCCAAATAAAGGAGTCAATGGTGAGTGTTAACTAAAGACTAAGATGTCCGATCTGTAATAAATATCACTAGGGAAGGTGTTGGGAGCAAACCCAAGAACGATCATACACGTCTTTTAAGTGTGGCAGACCAGGACACTTTAAATGAGAATGTCCTCAGTTAATGGATACTGGAAATGTACAACCACCAAACAACCCAGGAGGAAGATCAACGACGGTTGAGGGAGGACGAACTGTAGGACGGAGAAAAGAGGAAATAAGAAAAATGACGTTGGGGAAACTATATGAACTAACTCAAGATAGGGAAGACAATATGTCGGTCGTGGGAAAAGGGAAAGAGAAAGTTTTAGAAGACTAGAATAAAAAGTCGTGGTGTAATAAAACTGTATGAGGCAAATTATTAAATAAAAGTTATATTGTAAATTAAGTTTCGTTTAACTTCAAGGATGAAATTATTTTAAGGGGGTGGTAAATGTAAGACCCTAACACTAAATCTAAAGTGGGAGGTTAAATAGAGAAGAAAAATCCTAAGTAAGGATATTGGAACAAAGGGTGGAAAACATTAAAATTATCCAAAAAGATGACCAAAAGTCCAAACACCTATGAATGGCTTAAAACCTATTGGACGCAAGAATGCATGGAGGATGGAAGCAAGAAGACTAGAAAAATGGCTAAGGGTTGCATATAACCAACGCAAAGGCATACATGAGCCATGCGGACATGGGCAGGAAGCATGCGTAGAAGTGAGCATGCTAGGTGCACAGGCAATGCACCAAGCACACAGCCCATGCGTCGAGGACAAGCGCACAGGCCGTGCATCAAGCGTACAGCCCATGCGTCGATGGTGTATGCCGAGCGCTCTGCCTATGCGTCGAACGGGCAAGCGGGCAAGCCATCCTATGCGTCGATTGCTGCATAGTCTGCCGAGCAGCCATGCATCGATGCCTTATGCCAAACGCATGCCCATGAGGCGAGACACGCCCACATGGCCGAGCATGCCTATGCGGCCAAGTGCGCAAGTGCCTAGGCGGCACGCCAATGCGTCGATGGTCAGCACCGTGCGTCCATGCTTAGTAGGCTGAGCAAGCACACCTAGCAAGCCATGCGTCGAGGTTGAGCGGCCACCCTATGCATTAGTGATGGTCGACTTATGCGATGGCTAAATAGGACTTTGATGTAGGAAAGTTGAGTTGCTATGCGTTAAGGATAAAAGGTAAGGCTAATTGATGGGAAACTTCAAGGGAAAATGCCAATGGTATACAAGCATAAGTCTTAGACAATTTAAATAGAGAAATATGTTAAGTATTTAAGTGATTTAGGTGGAAAAAGGAGGATCACACAAAGTTCTAGTAGGAGGTGGACAAAGGAGATTTCATGCAATTGAAGTCTTATCACCCCAAGCAAGAGGTGGGTGAAGGAGATTTCATGCAAAAAAGGAGATTTTGGCTGGCAAGTTGAGATGAGAACAACTCAAGGCTAGGCTGAATAGACTAATTGTTGACAGCTCCAAAGTGAGGCAAATGGGAGTTGAGTTGTCACAAGGGGTGAGTTTGGAATGGCTATAAATAGAAGGGCTGGGCAAGAGGAATTTATTCATACCATCATCTAAATCTTGTGTTGATAGCATATTTAGAGAATTACGTTTGAGTTATTAGGCTGCCAAGTTGATTGAAGATCAAAAGAAACAAAGGTTGCGTTGGTGAGGCTTGAGTCAGCGGGACGCACAGCCAACCCACACCCTGCAGCACTGCATCCGCCTGTCCGTGCGCCTCGCTCGACGCATCCTGCACCCTAGCCCAGCGCAGCTGGCCCTCCCGTATGACGCATCACGCCCAGCGCAGCAACCCCACCGTGTAACGCAACGCACGCCCAAACACACCAGCCCCTGTGCGGCACAACACGCTTACCCTGTCTACTGCCCAACGCCCAGCTGCCTATCACAGTCCAAATAACCTTTAAAGAGGCTAATTTTGGGATTTTGGCTAAATTGGAGTAGGGTAAGCTTGTATTTTCATTATATAATGATATTTTTGCTATTTTGACATTATTTATTGATATAACAAGTATTAATTAAGAAATTTCCATTGATATGGAAGAATTCTCAAGAAAGTATTCTCAAGGTGATTTTAGTGGAAAAACTTGCTTGCGGTGAGTGTTTACTTAGTTTTACGCGTTGATATGTGGATAAATGCATATGTAAGTGCAAAATGCATGCTTATGATGTTATGTTGTTGCCATGATATTGTTTGTGGAATTTCTATGGAAATTGAGATTATACTCAGACTACATAAGTTAGCGTGCTTAATAAAAGGTGCTTAGCGGGAAAATATAGTCGGCCTCGGTTAACATGCTTAATAAAAGGTGCTTGGCGGGAAAATATAGTCGGCCTCGGTCGGCGGAAAATAATAGTCAGTGGCGACCGGTGGGAAATATAGTCAAGTTACCTAAGCATGACTAGCAGGAAAAGAATTATCGATGTGTACATTGGCGGTAAAAGTGGGTTATAGGAAAGTTTCCATAAAAAGTTGTTATGATTGATAATATGTCCATTATATGAACATGCCACGTATAGCATGGTACTGGAGGGTGATGATTGAATGAAATTACACATGATCATGCATAAATTATATTGAATTTGTGATTATATGATTGACTTCCTAAAAATATGTTTTGCAAAGTGATTATTATTTTAAAAGAACCATTCACTGGGCTTAGTAGCTCACACTCTTTCAAATGTTTTCTTATATCCTCCCTCCTCCCCCCTCAGGTAGAAAAGCGTAGCATTTAGGAAGGAGTCTACTAACTACCAACACACCAGGATTTGGTAAATTCTCAGGGCACGGCTCGGATCATGTAATAAAGAATATAGGAAATTGAACTATGTGTATGAAAGTTAGATAGAGTGTTGTAAACAGGTTAAAGTCTTTAATAGATAAGAGGGGAAATGTTAAATTTAAATGTTGTCTTGGAATACTATTGGTGTACTCTCACGCTCCCTTCCAGGTCTTGGGGGCTAAGGCTAGGGAGGGGGTGTGACACTAGACGATCGTGTAGCTCAACAAGCTTCATGGTTAGTTCTTGACTACACGATCGCAGAGTAAAAAGTTTACTTAAGCGCTTGTTATGTGATCGTCTAGACGATCGTGCTTCACAGCAATGTTGTCGTCTAAATGATCGTTTAGACTTATGGGTTAATGTCTTGTGTGCTAAACGATTGGTACCTCATGCTTCATCGCATTGTAAAAGGTACTCGATCGTTGCTAAATGATCGTGTAAACCCAACCGAGTTTACTAAACGATGGGAACTTCCCCCGGACAGTTCAAGACCCAGTTCGCCTGTGAACCGGTTTTCTCGATGGAAAATGTAATAAATAGAATTTTTATTCCCAATTTTGAGGCAGTTCATCCCGGTCCATTAATCTTTGTGAATGTACATAGGATGTATGTTTATTTATATGTCATATAGTATGCCATATAGAAGAAATCCCACCTTAGGTTATACATTGGTCATGCATTATCTCTTTATTGTAAGTGTTATGATTTAGAGAAGCATGATTTAAATTACATAAGAGCATGCTTATACATCATATAATATAAGAGTTATATTTATGCATGCATAAAGCATAGACATGCAATATCTTTATATTATAAGTGTTATAGTATAAGGGTGTATGGAAGCATGTTTGCTTGGTTCATTACAAGTATATAAAAGTTATATAGTAATTAATGTGTTGGGATTGGTGTCCTAATTCTCCCGGAGTCTCGTTGTTTTGTAAGGATACACATTGTTTGATGAATAAAATAATTGTTATTTAATTCTGGCATTTACTCATATCCAATAAACAAAGCTCCTTGGTTATCTTATGCGAATTTAAGCATGTATATATGATAAAGTGGATCATGCCTTAAGTCATAACCTAAATAGGTCGTAGTATAAGGATTAAAGTGGGATACCTGATCCTGGTGACACTACGGATACAACTCGCTTTGTAGAGGTTTGCAAGTATTGTAAATTTCTATAGATGGTAGATCCTGACCATTCATGTGGAGACGTGCGAGCGGGGGTGTCCTATACAAAGAGTTTGTATAAGACCTGGACCACGAGATGACTAGACTCTATATATAACATCGTTGATACTAGAGACTTACATATCACCTAAACGATCATAGGTGACACGACTTTAATCCTGAGTATTTTGGGAACTCCTACCTTTGAGGGCGGTCCTTTGATTAGTGTAACGACCCTAGTTTCCTATAACGTTCTAGGACGCTACTTCATGTATGTGTAAACTCAATCGTACAATGTCTTTTAAATCATCAAATTAAAGAACCAAGATTTTATTTAATAATGCTCAAACGAGCAACGATGGGAAAACATAATTAAATAATAATGAATAAAACTAAAGCAAAATAAAATAAAATAATTTACTAGGTGGGGTACCCTTAACTTCTACTAAAACAACTGTTTGAAATTAAATAATAAAATTGATATATTTTGCATAAAAGTGAAAGACACCTAACTCCTAAACTAGAATTTAGAACATAATACTATATGCGAAAGCAGTGAAATGTCCTAATGGCCAGGTCACGGATCTCTCTTGTCATGCGCCAGTCTGTCATTACTCTTACCTGAAAAATAGGGAGAGAAAAGGGTGAGTATAAAAATATACTCAGTGACTTTTCTGTCTATTTTGTGCTGCTAGCATTCTGGCCCTGATTTTTTGCATGGCTTTATTCGTCAACTCCACTAACTCAGTCCCCACTAGTTTCCTCTCCCCAACCTCACTCCAGCAAACGGAAGACCTACAACCTCTGCCATAAAGAGCTTTAAACGACAACATACCAATGGTAGCCTGATAGCTATTATTATAAGCAAACTCTACCAAATACAAGTGGGAGTCTCAACTCCCTAAGAATTCCAACGCACAAGTGCGTAACATGTCCTTCAATGTTTGATTTAAACGTTATGTTTGCCCATTCGTTTGGGGGTGAAATGTTGTACTGAAGTTCAACCGCGACCCTAAAGCTGCCTGGAAGCTCTTCCAAAAACTAGAGGTGAAACGAGGGTCCCTGTCGGACACAATTGACACTGGTACACCATGCAACCTTACTATCTCCTTCATGTACAACTAAGCCCATTTACTCACCGCGTACTTGGGCTTTTCTGGAATAAAATGTGCCACCTTGGTGAGTCTATCTATCACAACCCAAATCATCGAGAAATGCTTCGTTGTCCTGGGCAACCCCGTAATAAAATCCATAGCCACACTCTCCCATTTCCACTCTGGCACATCCAAAGGTTGCAACAAGCCTACTACCTTCTGCCTCGGGGCCTTCACCTGTTGACAGACTAAACATCTACTGACATATTCAGTTATCTCCCTTTTCATATTGGGCCACTAGTAATACCGCTTCACATCTTGGTACATTTTGGTACTACCTGGGTGTATCAAGAATGGAGAGTTATGAGCTTCCACCAACAATTCTCCTTTCAAGCCATCAACTGCTGGGATTTACAACCGTCCCTGATACAAAAGACCCGGGTCCACTGACATAGAAAATTCACTTGCCTGACCTGACCCTACTTGACAACACTTCTGAACCAAGTCGGGATCACCCTACTGAGCATCAATAATCCGCTGCCTCAAGGTTAGTTGCACTGTCAACTGAGTTGGCTGCGCAGTGACTTCCCACACTGCCACCGCAATCTCTGCTCGTTCCAAGTCTCTACACAGTTGAACCTGCTTAGTGATCAAGGCGGCCGAATGAGCTACCTTTCACTTGAGGGCATCGACTACCACATTTTCCTTACCTGGGTGGTAGAGGATCTCGCAGTCATAATCCTTTACTAACTCGAGCCACCTGTACTACCTCACGTTTAATTCCTTCTGGGTGAAAAAGTATTTCAGACTCTTGTGGTCAGTCAACACTTGGATCTTTTCCCCATACAAGTAGTGTCTCTAGATCTTCAGGGCAAACATTACCGCTACCAATTCCAAGTCGTGGGTAGGATAGTTGCACTCATGGTTCTTCAACTGGTGGGAGGCATAGGCGACCACCCTACCATATTGCATGAGCACACAACCCAAACCCTTCTTGGAAGCATCACTATGAATCACGAAGTTTTGGAGCCATCTGGTACGGTGAGAATCGGGGCTGAAACCAACCTCTACTTGAGGTCCTGAAAACTGTCCTCACACGCTTTGCTCCAAACAAACGTGGCTCCCTTCCTGGTTAGTTGGGTCAACAGCATGGCCATGCTGGAGAAATTCTCTACAAACCTATGATAGTATCCAGCCAAACCCAGGAAACTATGCACCTCACTGACCATTGTAGGGCGGGGCCAATTGATAACGACTTCAATCTTAGCTGGATCCACTAAAACCCCGTCCTTCGACACCATGTGCCCAAGGAAGAACACCTTCCGTAGCCAGAACTCGCACTTAGAAAACTTTGCATACAGTTTGTTTTCTCGCAGTGTTCCTAGGACCTTCCTAAGATGTTCCTCATGCTCTGCTTCTTGGAGTATACCAAAATGTCATCAATAAAAACGATTACAAAGGCATATAGGAAATCCTTGAACACTCGGTTCATCAAATCCATGAATACCGCTGGAGCATTGGTCAGACCAAAAGACATTACAATGAACTCGTAATGCCCATATATGGATCGGAATGCAATCTTCGAAATATCGTTGTCCCTGATCCTCAACTGATGGTAACCTGACCGTAGGTCAATCTTGGATAATACGATAGCACCCTGTAGCTGGTCAAACAAATCATCGATTCTAGGAAGGGGGTAGTTATTCTTAATGGTCACCTTATTCAACTCTCTGTAATCTATGCATAAACGTAATGACCCTTTCTTTTTCTTCACAAACAATACTGGTGCACCCCACGGGGAAACACTGGGTCATATAAACCCTTTATCAAGCAGTTCTTGCAATTGAACCCTTAATTCTTTCAATTCTTCTGGAGCCATTCTGTACAGAGCTTTGGATATAGGAATAGTGTCTGGCTCCAGATTAATCGTAAAATCAATATCCCTTGGCGGAGGCAATCCTGGGAGTTCTTCCGAGAATACATCGAAATAATCTCTCACAACTGGTTCAGAGGTTAGAGCAACCTCGGTTTCCCTTGTGTCAACTACACTAGCCAATATACTCTAGACACCTTGGCTAAACAATCTCTTAACCTTAACTGCTGAAATCACCTTAGGCAAAACTACTGTCCCGGCCCCTTTGAACTTACAGCTGGCTTCTCTAAGAGGGTTAAAATTCACCTCCTCACGAGAAAAATCTATACTAGCATGGTTGGCAGCCAACCAATCCATGCCCAGAATTACATCAAAATCACGCATATCTAATACTATCAGAGTCACCTCAAGGGTACGGCTTGCTATTTCTAACTGACATACTTTTATCTTTTCACTAGCTATCATAATTTCTCCCAACGATGAAGACACTGACAAAACATAGACCAAAGGCTCCAAAACTAACATGGCATGCTTCACAAACAATGAAAAAATGAAAAGGTGGGACGAGCCCGAGTCAAACAATGTTAAGGCATAGTGCCCCAAGATTGGGAGTGTACCTGTCACCACTGTTCCCGAGTGCTCAACCTCCCGACGACTGGTGGCATAGACCTGACCCTGCTGCTGGTGTTGGCTTGAACTACCCTGATATTAACTCGAGGGCTGATCCCCCGCACTTCCGGAACCACTACTAGGGCATTGGTCTGCCGTATGCCTTACCTGTTTACATCTGAAGCATGTCTCTGTGCCAATCAGACAACGTCCCCAATGACGCTTTCCACAAGACTTGCATACCGGCCTTTCCCTTCAAACTCTTCCTAAAATCGTAGCCTGCCGTTGAGCATGCCCTACTGGCCTGCTTGTACTCTAGACCTTCTGCGGAGGTCCCAGAGCTTTCTACTCAACCTTCCTCTTCTGGCTGGAGGCCGGTTCCTCCATCAAGGACTTCAGAAACTCTATCCCTGAAGGACAACCCACGCGTGTTGTCGCTCGGAAGGTTGCGACGTAGGTGGGAGGCTCCAGGGCTTGCACGATGCCTCACACCCCATCTCAGAGTCCTTGTACAAACCTCTCAACCTTCTTTGCTTCGGTAGACACCAGGTCAGGGGCAAAACAAGACAATTTGTCAAACTTCTCTTCATACTCTTCCACTGTCATGGTTCCCTGCTTTAAGTTCATGAACTCAGCCTGCTTGTTATACCTCACATGGGCAGAGAAGTACTTCTCATAAAACCGCTCCTTGAACTGATCCCACAAGGCTTGGCCTCCACCGACTTCTATCATTCTCTCAGCGGAGCACCACCAGCGTTTGGCATTGTCGATGAGGACGAAATCGGCACACTGCAGCTTCTGCTCCTCTGGACACCTCATGTACTAAAAGGTCCCCTCAATAGTGGACAACCAAAATTCTACATTTGTGGGGTCTTTTAAGGATCTGTTAAACGTCGGGTGGATCGTATTTCTTGAAATCTCGTAGGTATCCAGCTTCCAATGAAGGGCCTGCCATGGTCTGACTTGTGGCCCTATCCTGATTCTGAACTGGTGGTAACAGGGCCGACGAGGATGGCGCCTGCTGTGATTGTACGTGCTGGGCGATCTGCTCGGCCACCATGCCCCTTAACTGTCCCACCACTCCTGTGTGATGACATTCCCAATAGCCGCAGCCATAACCGTATATTCTACTGAGATTTCTGAGGACGACGATCCTGGTGGGGGTACAATCAAAGTTCGAGGCCCACTTCTTGGTCTAACCCTCTGCCAGGTTGACCGAGAGGGGCCACGAGGTGGCGGGTCTCGCACTTCTTGGCTCTGCACCTCGGGTTCTTGTAGGTCGGAATCCCGCTCCTCAACTTCCTTCCTGCCTCGACCGCCCCTTCCTCTAGTTCATGGTGCCATAACTGGTGATCACACGTAGCACTTTAATCACACTAGCAGGGTAAACCATCAAACAACAACACACAAGTAGAATTCCATGTATATATAATTCCCTAAAGGTTTTTTAAAACAACATACCTGGCAATGACGAAAGATCCATTTGTGGCCATAAGAAACAGATTAGACTCACAATGTAAGTCAGTCTACAGAACCTAAAACTTAGGCTTCGATACCAACTGTAACGACCTTAGTTTCCTACAACATTCTAGGACGCTACTGTAAACTTGTAACCCGTTTGGTATGAATGAATGTTATTAAATGCTCATAATGATGCGATACTACTACTATTTATGCGTTAATTAGGGATTGCTCAGGTAGTATACCTTGCGTTGTCACAAGTTTCCTTACAATGGAACCAAATGTAATTCCACCGCAAGTTTCTCGATATGATCCGAGGTCGAACACGGGGAAGTGGTGCCGGTTATTGCGGTATGTTCATGGTATATGCGACCGGATTTTTAATTATTTATAAAAGGTATGTATAGTATGTAAATTGCAGTAAAATAAAGGAAAGCGGTAAAAATGCGATAAAACATAAAAATACAATAAACCTAAGCTAGATGTTACAAGATACAGGCTTTATGTGCAAGATACTAGGATTAAGGTTGGCTGTGAAAGTTGTGCAAAGACGTGGGATGCGACGACAAGTCTTGTGAGCAGATTAGAAAGAGAAAGATAAGTATTACAAATAACGCAAGTTCTTAATTGAATTAAAGGTACAAATACTATTCCGCTCTTCTCTTGGCGTACACCTCTCAGTGATCAGCCGCGTTTCCCACATGTCTGTGGCGAAACAGAGTCTAACGTAATGAACGTAAGGTTGCTTCCATGTCTAGAAGTACTACTCGCTTTAGTTAACGCACTCTTCTGACCTTCTCTCGATAGATCAGAATGACATCTTCACTTCTGCTCTCACAGGTGAAGATGTCGTCTAGCATGCTTTAGCTAAACGTATTTTATAACTTTAATACATATTAAGTTCTTGGTGATTCATATTGCTCATCAAGGGATTAAGAAAACATCATGAAGAAAGTGACTAATGGGTGAACGAAAATAGACAGAAAATGATAAACGAAATCTATCGAAACCATTAATATTTCTACTAAGTGTTTGATACATGATGTGTGAATGAAGAGATAAAGAAAATATGGAATACAATGAAAGAGAGATAGAACAGATACAATCCGGTGCCAATGTCTGGCACAGATTCAATAGAGATCTACTTACCGGATAGGATGGTTTCGATGGCAGGAAGAGCTTCCCTCTCAGGCTTGCTCCACCGGTAGCAGGGGTCTCTGCACAAAGCTTCAATCGGGTATATAGCAAGTTGGATATGAGATTTACCTCTCGGCCTTATCTCGTTCTCTTCTCGGATTTCTTCTCTTCAGCACTCAACTCAGCTTTTTTTCTCTAAAATCTTTCAGCACTTAGCCCAGTATCAAATAGCATATTTTTCTCTATATTCGCTGGGGTATTTATAGGAGCAGATCCTTTGACTCCAGCCTTGTGGTCCCCACTTGATGGTTATGATAATTCCGCAGATGGAGGGATATTATTCCTTCTGTTATGCAATTAGACCATCAATTCTGCACAACCGTTAGTTGTACACGTGTCTCAATCCTCCGCTCTCGCGTTGCTCAGCTGCATCTTTCGATCATGGGTTCGCATGCGGTGTTTGTTTTTATTACCGCATGCGGTCGAAGCATAGCTCTGGACCGACTATCGCATTGCGCCATTACATCGGTAATCGTCTCTTCATGGTTGATCGACAGGCGCAATGTGACAGAGATGCGTTGATTAATTTCTCATGAGCCTTAAGCGCAAGCGGTGACTTGGTCTCCTGCAAAACAGAGTAAAGTTTGGCTTGTCCTCCATCTCTTTTTTTGGCGTTAGTGGGTGTAATTGCAAACATTTATAATTATTGTCATACTAGGTTAATTTTCATACAATTGGCGCATAATTACTAACTTTTGGCCGCAATATCTAGATAAGGTGGCATAAATAACTTATATTTCTACAAGTTATCATACCCCCAAATTTAGATATATGATTGTCCTCAAGCATATCTTCTACTAAGGCAATCATGCTCTATTCCTACCCTATATTTCTACGATGATTGGTTGCTCCAAATGTTACACTTAGGCACATTACCTGACATCGCAGTTTCTTTCTATCCTTGCTAATTCTTAGCAAGCCTTACTTTATTCTTCTATGTAACAAAATTCTGCTCAAAGACACTTTTCGAGTTTTCAAAATAGAAAGTTTATCTATTCTTTATCAAAACAACTTGATGTATCTATATATGGTGAGAAAAACTTTGCGTCATTTATTCACTTAGAGACAGTTGGTCATGGTTACACTCTTCATTTTGGCTTGTCCCCACGGGTTTCATGCGAACATCCAACTACAGTAGTGTGCCAATTCTAACTTTAACTCATGATAATCAGAGGAGTTGTCCCTTGCATTCATTCTTTTTTTTTTTTTTGGTTTCTACATCATTGTTCTTGGAAACCCACCTTCGTTTTGGCTTGCTCCTACGGGTGTCATACGAACATCCAACTACGAGCAGGCTCTTTTCACAACTAAACTCTTATCAGGTTAGGAACAGTTTTGAAATTTTCCCTTGCGCTGACATTGGAGTTTTACATAATTTTTTTTTAATTGAAAATGGACGCATTTTTTGAAATACTACATACTTCTGAGTTCATCTGCTCAGACCTTCCCTACCCCCAAATTTAAAGATGAGCAAGGTCCTCATTGCGTTGTTTGGATAGACTAGATAGACACTTAGAAGAAAATTCCAAAAAGAAGGTTTGAGCAGGACTTTGAAAGATAAAAGGTAAAGTACCGCTAAATTAAGAGTTAACTAAGTGTTAGTCAGAATTTCTTAAGTACAGGAAATGTTTCTAAGCATAATCATATAATACATCATAGCAACGTAATGAAGATCGTAAAAATACAAGAGTAAAAATATAGCAAAGATTAACAAAGGAAGTAAAAATACTACGCTGCATATTGATGAGTGCTTCCCTTGAAGTTGCAGCACTGCGTTGAATCTCATCAATGCGCTCCATTGCTACCTCAAATCGATGGTTGAAGAAGTGATGCTTCTAAGAGACAAGTTCTTGCTGTTGGGTGAAGAGATTTCTCATTTCAACTAGCTCAGCAGCCAAGGAGGTGGAGGATGGTTGTGCCTACGATGTCTTGCCAGCACCGTTTTGGGGTTGGGCAGATATGCCTTCACCCAAAGCGTGTGGGTCATCAACTTGCAGCGGTGGGGTAGTGGGATGTGGTGATAAAGTTGTTGGTGAAGGTGGGGCTGCTGGTTGAATAGGAGAGTTGGGGATAAGAAGAAGATTTGTAATCGGTTCACGACGAGGGGAGGAGGTTTGCGGCGGGCTTGGAGGGCTTGGAGATCTGATGACTAAGGGAAGAGGGTTTATGGGCTCTAGATCATGCGCCGATGACTCAGTACTCTCTCTTTTCCCTTATCTTTTCTTTTTCTTCTTTTTGTTCTGGGTTCTTGTGGCGCATTCAAATCAATCGCAGGTCTCTTTGCTGGCAGTTTCGGGCAATGTGGGGAATCCTTGAAGAGCATTCTCAGAATTTTGATGTTGATGAGGCCGTGAACTTCTGGCATGGGCTCCTCATCAATGCCTACACCCGCACTTAGGCATAAACTTGAGATGATCCACGGGAAGAAGTACTACCCCCCTATATACCCTACTAGTGCTCTGATCTACCCTGCGATCAACCCACGTCAATAGAAATGTCGTGCACAATACAATATGCGGCTGTCACTTGATCCTTTGATACATTTCTCTCATGCATTGCTGGGATCAGCTACTTCTTGACCAAATAAACCCAGAGCCTTCCCTCCGGCAGCAAAGACTTAGACTCCAGAGTGCGGATTCCTTTAGGGGAGACTGCCCATCTTATGCCTGGTTGCGCTAGTACCTTCAGCGCGTCTCTCATCAGTTCTTCTATAGGATCATCAATGATCTTGCTCCCTGGTGCATCAGGGTTGTCCCTCATCTGATAAAGTTCATTGATGTCCTTTGCGCTGAAGTGTACTGTTTCTCCCTTAAAAGTCACCGCATCCCTATTTCCGTGCAGATGCCCACGATAGAAGCCCCACACTACCTGAGACACGATGATAGTGGGAACTGACAGAAAGTGTCCCACCCATGCTCCACGATGACACTCGTGATGAGATCAGGTAGTGGGGTCAGCACAGGGTAGAAGCCCATCTCAATCAGCATGTCATCATTCTCCTTTCTTTTAGGTGATCGCTTCTTGGCCGATGCAGGCTTGCTGCTTTCTGCTATGTCTTTGCCTCTTGCTTGCGCAAGGCAGGCTGCTTGCCTTAGTCTCTTTTTCAGCTCCTTGCGCTGTTCCTCTTTCTCGCATTCAACGAGTTCTTTGCCCTTACTTTTATACAAGCGCTTCTTGTTAGCTTCGCGCTTCCTCCTCTTTTCTTCTAAAAGTAGTCTTTCTTCTTCTTCATTCTTCCTTTTTTCTTCTTTTTCTACCTTTCTCTCTTCTCTCTCGAACTCTTCTTCAAACTGTTCAGAGGCCCGCAATAGGCACTGATCCTCTTCGCATTTTCGGATCCCTTCAAGTCGGGCAAGCTCGTTATTTCCTCTCATTTCTTCAATTTCTAATCTTCTTCTTCTATTCCCTTCTACGATGATGAGCTTGCCCCGCTCCATCTTTTCTTGCTTCTCTTCTTCTTCTTTTCTTCTTCTTTCCTCATCTTCTAGTGCTAACATTAATTCGGTCGATGCTAGACCCTTGCGGCGTATTATCCTTGCGACGCTACATTAGAAGGGTTCCCTCTATTTTTTCTCCTTCGTCCGTCGCAACTAATTGTGTTGCTTCAGGTTGCGGTGGCTCCATCAATTGCGTCGTTTCCCCCTATTCTCCCTTACGGAGGTCAACTCTCCATCCTTCTCGGGGCTTGCAGCCCTCTGCTTTGCTTTTTCTTCTTCTCTTAGGTGCCTCTTCTTTTTTCGCTGCAACCTTCTATCTTCTTTCTCCTTTCTCCTCTTCTTCTTGGCCCCTTCATCTTCGTTATCATACTTTTTCTCTTTGTTCTTTCTGAACTTTTGATGATGCGACGACTCCGCCTTTCCAACATTCTTTTCCTTTCTCTTCTTCTTCTTCTTCTCGTCTTCCTTCTCGACCTCTGCTGCCTTCTTCAATCTAGCTTCGGCTTCCTTCTCTGCCTTAGTTGCCTTCAACTTCCTTCTTGGCCTCTTCTGGCAGCACACCCTCTGCAATCTCCTCCATCGCAAGGTCAGGGGTTATTAACTCTATCTCCGCTTCTTCGACCTCTTCAACTACGATCTCATTTTCTTCTCTTTTAATGATCGCAATTTCCTCTTCTTCCATTTGTGGAGGCTCATCAAAAATTTCTGTGATGATGGTGGCCTCCGGAGTCTCCAGGACCAAAACATCATTCCCTTTATCTTTTTCTTCAGCCACTACATCTTCCATCATCACTACTCCATCCTTTATTGCTTTCTCCGCTACAACCATCGTCTCCTCCTCCTTGCTCCAAGGTGTTTAGGATGTTGCCAAACACCTCCATATCGTCTTGCCTCTTCCGTTCACTTTTAGTGGAGACGGACGGTGCTGGCATTGGAAAGCTTTCAGTGCTTCCTCCTCTTTTAAACGCAGAAGGCCTAACGGCTAAGGGGTTTCTCTGGGTTCTTCTGGTGGGTCTGGGGAAAGAACGGGGTTGGGCGACAAGCCTACGACTGGCAGGCAGGAATGCTGCCTCTCGCATGGCTGCTTGGTCAGGGATGGAAGGTGAAGCAGGTTGGTTTGGTGTTTGGTCGACCATTGAAACGGGTTGGAAGGTCTGGTAGACTTCGAGCTTTTGGGAGAAGAAAGGGTTTTGAAAGCAAAATGTTAGGGTTTTGATTTTCTGGTAAAGAGTTTCCAAAGACGAGGAAGGGGGTATTTATAGGTTGGGTAGTGGTGGGGCCCAATCCGATTCGTATAGCGACTGACCTCGAGCATCTCAACAGGTGCGTCGTTCCACCTCCCGCATTTATGGACTTTTCAGAAAAAAGCGTCCTTTCGCCCGTCAGGCCATAATTGCTTGGGGATACGAATCGATTGGACTTCTTCCCGAATTACCAGACAAAATTTTCTTTAATATTTTATTTGAATGGACACATAATAAGTTATAACGCATTGTGTTCAATAACGCAATTGTATCTTTGCAGAGAGCGGGCAACAACGCATATATCCCCGCAACACACCCCTTAACCAACGCATTTCTGGAGGATACCTCGACATAGTGCATTTGACTAAGGATGGGCAAAGGACATATACGAGCCAACACACCCCTCAACTCAATACAGTTGAGTTTGGTGATCGCAATGCATTCCGAGTAGGTTTGGGATGCGTCCATTGTCATCTTGCTTTCTTGTTGTTCAATGTTTTATTTTCATAACTGATGTTTTACACAAGTATTTTATTTTATTATTATTATTATTTATTTTTCTTTATGACTCAATCATTCACAAATTAAAGCTCATACACTGACTACAGAAAACTCAAAAAATTAAAGGCAGGAACGAATTAAATGCACAGAATTAACTGAAGAATGAAATTCGAAGAGTCAAAATTTGCATTAAATGAATCATTAAAACTTGGCTCAGAAATCAAAGAAGGAATTTAGTAAAGCAGAATAAATGTAGTAATGAGATATGGACCGAAAATTTGCGTTGTCCTTGATGCTCGCAATCCACATCTCCGCAGGCGATCAGGCTTGCCTGCTCAATGTCTTCACGGACATTGGTTTTTTCCTGTTGATCCGGGGGCTTCAGAATTACTGGGCAGTGTTCCAAATGTCCGACTTCTCAGCTCAGAGGCCAGCTGGCCCACTTGGATATCCAGATTTCGTATAGAGGATGCTTGGGCTTGAATTACTGCATCGTTCTTGTCCATGTATTGTTTCAGCAGCGCCTCTAACGATCCTCCCGAGGTGTTAGATGATGATGAAGGTTGCTGGTTCTGCGGTCTTGGTTGCCCCTGATTATGGTGAAATGGAGGATTCCCTTTGTTGCCCTCTTGATGGTTCATTGGACCCCCTAGGTTGGGATTGACGCCCCAACCAAAGTTAGGATGACTCCCCCACCCCGAATTGTAGGTGTTGCTGATTGGGTTGTTCTAGATAACACACACTTGCTACAGATTCAATGGGCATCCTTTAGCTCCGTGAGCCCCTCCATAGCTAACGCAGCCAATTGTGGCCACTTGAGCCGGCGCAGCGGGTTGCGCTGATTGTGGAGCAATGGCTTCTTGATTAATGGCCATTGATTGGAGGATCGAGGTTACCATGGCCATCTGGGCGGCCAATGTAGTTATTGTCTCCGTCGAGACAATGGCTGCTTCAGCTTTTCTTTGATCGGCACCTCGACCTCCATATCCGTCATCTATCTAGTCATCCATATTCCTTGAGATGTGATCAAGGATGACTTTGTCCTCCGTGTATGTCTTGTCCATAAAACCTTCTGTCACGGAGGCATCAACAACAGCCTGCATTGCTCTGTTCAGACCATTATAAAATGTTTCCATCAGGACGCAATCGGGAATCCCGATATGTGGGCAATTTTTCACCCATCTTCTAAATCGCACCCAAGCGATGCTCAGGGTCTCATTCTCTTTTTGTTAAAAGTTCAGCACATCTTTCCATCTTCTTGCGTTGACAGCCGGTGGGAAGAACTTCTTCATAAACTGTTCAACCAATCGCCCCATGACGTGATTTCATTGGGCTCTAGTGAATAAGCCGACTTCTTAGCCTCATCCCTCAAGGTGTAAAGGAACAGATATAACCTAATGTTCTCTGGAGTCACGCCATATAGGGAGAAATTGTCGCACATCTCAACGAAGCTGGTCAGGTGGGCATGCGAGTCTTCACCTTGTAGACCCCCAAACTGCCCTGCGTTCTGAATCATTTGTAACATGACCGGCTTGATCTCAAAGCGGGAATTCTCCTCAACAGTTAGCCTTGAGATTCCAGGCGAAAAATCATACAGGTTGGGTGTCGCATAGTTTCGCATTGGGATATTGCGATCGGCAGCCAAGAATACAGGATCCTGGGCCAGTCGAACAACCCCTTGATTCACATCTGGCACTGTGTTATCGTTATTATTTGCCATGCTGGCTGCCTTTTTTCGCCGATTACTATTCTAGCGTATCCTCGAGCGGAAGTTTCGCTCGATCTCAGGGTCAGTTATGAATTTTAGTTCAACACCAGAACTCATAAACCGTCAGGTCGCTCTCCACGTTAAACAGCTAGTACAATGAGATTTGTCCTGCAAAATACCAAAAACCCCTCAAACAATAAACCGTTGACCAGTTCCCCTGTAACCGGCGCCATAAACTTGTAAATTTGTAACGCGTTTGGTATGAATGAATGTTATTAAATGCTCATAATGATGCGATACTACTACTATTTATGCGTTAATTAGGGATTGCTCAGGTAGTATACCTTGCGTTGTCACAAGTTTCCTTACAATGGAACCAAATGTAATTCCACCGCAAGTTTCTCGATATGATCCGAGGTCGAACACGGGGAAGTGGTGCCGGTTATTGCGGTATGTTCATGGTATATGCGACCGGATTTTTAATTATTTATAAAAGGTATGTATAGTATGTAAATTGCAGTAAAATAAAGGAAAGCGGTAAAAATGCGATAAAACATAAAAATACAATAAACCTAAGCTAGATGTTACAAGATACAGGCTTTATGTGCAAGATACTAGGATTAAGGTTGGCTGTGAAAGTTGTGCAAAGACGTGGGATGCGACGACAAGTCTTGTGAGCAGATTAGAAAGAGAAAGATAAGTATTACAAATAACGCAAGTTCTTAATTGAATTAAAGGTACAAATACTATTCCGCTCTTCTCTTGGCGTACACCTCTCAGTGATCAGCCGCGTTTCCCACATGTCTGTGGCGAAACAGAGTCTAACGTAATGAACGTAAGGTTGCTTCCATGTCTAGAAGTACTACTCGCTTTAGTTAACGCACTCTTCTGACCTTCTCTCGATAGATCAGAATGACATCTTCACTTCTGCTCTCACAGGTGAAGATGTCGTCTAGCATGCTTTAGCTAAACGTATTTTATAACTTTAATACATATTAAGTTCTTGGTGATTCATATTGCTCATCAAGGGATTAAGAAAACATCATGAAGAAAGTGACTAATGGGTGAACGGAAATAGACAGAAAATGGTAAACGAAATCTATCGAAACATTAATATTTCTACTAAGTGTTTGATACATGATGTGTGAATGAAGAGATAAAGAAAATATGGAATACAATGAAAGAGAGATAGAACAGATACAATCCGGTGCCAATGTCTTGGCACAGATTCAATGGAGATCTGCTTGCCGGATAGGATGGTTTCGATGGCAGGAAGAGCTTCCCTCTCAGGCTTGCTCCACCGGTAGCAGGGGTCTCTGTACAAAGCTTCAATCGGGTATATAGCAAGTCGGATATGAGATTTACCTCTCAGCCTTATCTTGTTCTCTTCCCGGATTTCTTTTCTTCAGCACTCAGCTCAGCCTTTTTCTCTCTAAAATCTTTCAAGCACTTAGCCCAGTATCAAATAGCATATTTTTCTCTGAATTCGCTGGGGTATTTATAGGAGCAGATCTTTGACTCCGACCTTGTGGTCCCCACTTGATGGTTATGGTAATTCCGCAGATGGAGGGATATTATTCCTTCTGTTATGCAATCAGACCATCAATTTCTGCACAACGTTAGTTGTACACGTGTCTCAATCCTCCGCTCTCGCGTTGCTCAGCTGCATCTTTCGATCATGGGTTCGCATGCGGTGTTTGTTTTTATTACCGCATGCGATCGAAGCATAGCCCTGGACCGACTATTGCATTGCACCATTACTTGGACAATCGTCTCTTCATGGTTGATCGACGGGCATAATGTGACAGAGATGCGTTGATTATGAGCATTGAGCGCAAGTGGTGACTTGGTCTCCTGTAAAACAGAGTAAAGTTTGGCTTGTCCTCCATCTTTTTTTTTTGGCATTAGTGGGTGTAATTGCAAACATTTATAGTTATTGTCATACTAGGTTAATTTTCATACAATTGGTGCATAATTACTAACTTTTGGCCGCAATATCTAGATAAGGTGGCATAAATAACTTGTATTTCTACAAGTTATCAGCTACTTCATGTATGCATAAACTCAATCGTACAATATCTTTTAAATCATCAAATTAAAAAGCCAAGATTTTATTTAATAATGCTCAAACGAGCAACGATGGGAAAACATAATTAAATAATAATGAATAAAAAAAAGCAAAATAAAATAAAATAATTTACTAAGCGGGGTACCCCTAACTTCTACTAAAACAACTGTTTGAAATTAAATAATAAAATTGATATATTTTGCATAAAAGTGAAAGACACCCAGCTCCTAAACCAGAATTCAGAACAGAATACTATATGCGGAAGCAGTGAAACGTTCTAATGGCCAGGTCACAGATATCTCTTGTCATGTGCCAGTCTGTCTCTGTCATTACTCTTACCTGAAAAATAGGGAGAGAAAGGAGTGAGTATAAAAATATACTCAGTAAGTGGCCCACCACTAGGCCACTTAGTGACCTATTAGTTTATCCATTGGACCAAAAATGCACAAAGGCATCATAAACATAGGCATAGGCATAGGCATAAGGGGTGAACCCAAAGGCATGCTTTCATAAGTAGTGACTCAAAGGTTACAACATAATTACAAGTGGTGATCCCAAAAAGGACACCGTACATAAACACAGGGTGTGGCCCGAAGGCTCACACATCCGATGTGCATGGCCAAATGGTACACTAACAGTCACTAAAATCTCATATGGACACAAGCTTACAAACATCCAGTACATAATTAGACATAAGCATGCAATCAAGGCCATGACTAAACATTTAACTTTAACACCGTTCCCCATATTTCCATCAACTGTTTCAGTCTTTACTCATAACTCATACATCAGTACTCAACATCAAGCCTTAACACATTATATCCATGCTTCAACCTTGTCACAGTATCCTTTAATCCTTACATCCAAATTCATCACAGCAAGAAATACTTCAAATTCAACACATCGAATTCAGCATAAAACCCATAGTAGATTTCATCACAGTTTCACATATGAGATAAAAATATTTCACAACAGACTTAACATCCTAGGGCAACCAGCAGTAAACCACTTACCTTAGGATAACGCACTGTCTCAAAACAAGACCTTACTCCACTCGAGATATCCCTTCACCGACGCACGTTCCTAAAACCATAATAAATTAGGCCCAAGAATCTCAAAAGACAGTGAGCTGCCAAAAGGGGAGTGGAACTTACCCCGAACAGTAGGATCAGGCGAAACCAACCGCAAATTGGCAACAACCGACACTGTTCTGGTGTGCAAAACGAATGAGGGAGCTCTGACGCGCATTGGGCTTTGACTATCGACGTGTGGCGGACGAATAGCTGCACGGAAGAGAAGCTCAATGCAGCTAGGACTCGTGCAGACAAGTAGCACGGCACGGAACGGAAGCCTGTGACGCGACTGGGCCTCGTGCAGAATGAGAGCAAGCGGTGCGAAAAGGGCTCTCGCGGCTGGGACGGATTGGAAGAGGAGGCGAGTGGCTTCGGCTATGCATCCTGTCGATGCACGGAGAGACAACCGACAAACGATTGGCGTTGTCGACGACGGTGAAGGCGACTATAGTCGGGGGCTGGAGGAAGAAGAAGAAGAAGAAGAAAGAAAAGGGAAAAAGAAAACCCTTTTTTTTTTTTTTTTTTTTTTTTGATGCATCCCCATGCCTTTTTAAAAACCTTACTCTTTTCCTAAAAATAACCAATACCCCCCCCCCCCCTTTTTAACAAAACAACTTTGGGACGTTACAATTAGTATAGGTGAGATTGGCCAGATTGCCAACTCAACATGCCTACCTTCATTGGGATTTTTCTGATCTAGGAGCTGGGAACTCAATCCACAAGATGGAATTCACTCCTTTCCCGAAGTAGGGATAAGTAGAGAGATTGCTCCCCTAAGGGCTTGAACCTAGTGGCCACAGCTTCTCGTTGGAAGAGAGAACTCAGTCATAGTAGGACTATGACTTATGTTCATTAGAGGGATCAGTGGTACTTAAGAAGTTAGATGTAACTACAGGGGCATAACGGTTATTGGCCAAGCTGTACTTACGAGCGATCTGTGAAGGGTTGTCGTACTGCTGATTGGTTAAGATGGACACATAATATATATGTGGTAAGGAGAGTTCAGCTATCGGGTTTTAGTGGAGTACCTGACAGTTAATGGATGGTGGATCCCGTGACTAAAGAGTTTAGTCAGTTATTCATGTACTGTTAAAGCTTCGAGCTATAGGTCCATAAGGTCCCCTTGGTAGCTCAATGGATTCAGTTGAGGATCAGTTCTTGGTATTGATTTGAAATGTTCAAATTAACAAGAGGTAATTTGATTATATATGATATGATCAGTATGATGTATGAGATACATCTAGTGGAGGATTAATGTAAATGAGATTTACATTAAGTACCATGGAGAAAAAAAGAACTATGGTTTATATGTTTCATGAGATGAAATATTATTATAGGTTATAAATATATTATGGTAAGTTGGTTATCATTTATATTTATAATAATATTAATTATTAGATAATTAAATCTTTTTCTCTAATAACCAATTGAGTGGGAGGTTATTGGTGGTTCATGGTAATCGTGAGATAAAAGGAAAATTGTTTTCCTAATTTTAGTAAGTTTTTGTCAAAAATTGTTTTGGAGATTTTTCTTAATTGGAATCTCACGGAACGGAAGTTGTTAAGTAAATACGATTTACTAAACGACAGCTTGAGCAAGCTAGACAATCGTTTAGTGTTTTTTAAGTGACAAACACGAAACTAAAGGATGAACTAAACGATCGCTTAGTTTTTGCTAGACGATCACTTAGCTTTTGCTAAACGATTGGGCATCGACCTATACGATAGGTTCTGCCTTCTTCGACTTGCCCAATCATACCAAGTCTACACAGAGCCCACCCTCTGGATTCTCACACTGAGAATACCAAGGTAGCCTTCTTGGTGGTGTTATACTCAACTCGACATCGTCGAGGTTCTGTTGAGGTCGTTCATGTGTTGTTGTGGTGTTCGTGACCGAGGCGATCACAAAGTTCCAGTGCATGGTGTTCGTGCTGTGTAGCGATCGTGTTGTTCGATCATTTGTGAGCAAGGAGTGTGGAGATGAGTCTACAAACGTTCGTAGCATTCTCCTTGTTTATTTGTATTTTCATGTTGTAATTTCTGTAATGAATGCATAACCATTTGTTTTATTTACAACTGTAATTTATAATGTTCATACATGATTGTAATTTGGAATGATCTATTCCACTACTCATGGAAATCCTCGTATTCGATTTCCTTCATAATAAACATTGCATGAAGCATGACACATAGGTTAAATTTATAAGTGTTATAAATACCTAGTTGCGTGGCAATGTGTATGGTTTTAGTTGTTTCTTTTATAAGAGTTATAAGGAAATTAGAATTGAGATCTATAAGAAAGACATACATGCGAACTTAGGTTTGAATCATGGTTTTAAAAGTGTTTTAAAACTTGGTGGAGATAGACCTAAGATCACGGTTCTAATAAGGTTAGCAACCTAGGCTTTAATCTTTTAATTAGTTTAATAGGATTAAATTGACTAATAAAAGGTTAGAGTGTAGCAAATCTATTTATAAAGAACCTTTTGTCTATGGTGGGTTCTATTTAGGCTGGGGTATTTAAGGTGACGTAAACGAAACACCCCTACTTGGGAACCTACCTAGAAAGGTGAATTAGATAGATATGATGCATGCATGTAAATTTGAGGCCAGTCCATTAAAGAGTTTATGTGACTACTTGAATTTATTTAATTTCAAAGACAATAGTTGTTTTTGGGCAAACTAAACTGACTTAGATTAAAATCAGTAGCCGGATGGTCTAAGTTTATGAACCCCTAGATAGAACATTCAGTGGGAGGTACTTGGTGTATCTGATACTTCATTTAGACCTCTTTGCGTTTCTCCCTCTATTGTCCACACCATGAGATCTATCCTCTGTCCCGTGGCACCCTGGGAGTGTTCCCCTAAAGGATGGTGTTTGGGTAGGTCAATATCAAGGTGGATGGAGAGAATGTTCATAGTAAGTGGGAGCAGGACGTGCGACAGTATGTCCCACGGTCTCTCTCGTTAGGTTGGATAAAGTTTATGTGCATCGTCTCGAGGCACCCTGGCAGTTTTGCACGTTTCTTTATCTGATCTCCTATATAGGATAAGGTCGCTTTAGTCTTTTGTCCTAATCTGCTTTATTCCTAAGGTGGGCGAATTAAGGCGGGACTTAATGGCCGAAAACGAGGGGTTACACTTACGCAGAATTGTTAAGGGTTAACAGTTCTGGATCGAACAAATGGTGATTGTTAGGTGCAGTTACAAGAGTTGTTTCTGCCTAATGGTTGAGAGTGTCTCATCTCAGTGAAGGGGCATCTGATCACCCCACCGGTGACGTTTGTCCTATCTCGCTGAGGCATCATTGAAAAATAGAAGTTTTTTCACTTAGGATACTTGGAAACTATTTGCTAAAACTAAAATTGGTGTTAAAATGTGGTTTTGCATAGACTTATTAAGTTTGTTCTGTTTTCAACAACATTTTAAATGGCTATCGCCACCCATGAAGCACAGATACTTCATGTGAGGCAAAGAATCAGTATCAGACATGTATCAGATACCGATACTTCTAGATACTTCCCAGATACGTATCTGACATGCAATTTGACGTATCTATACTTTCAGATACTTTCCAGATATGTGTCTGACACGCGATTTGACGTATCTATTTCTATGCGTACTTTTTTTTTAAAGAAAAAGGATAAGTAACTCATCTAATCTTTTCCAATCTAAAATTAGGCAACCTATTTTAAAAGCTCATTACTTGAGTCTAAAACTAAAAGAAAAAATAAATAAATAACAGACCAAACCCTAAACTATAATTATCTATTCTCCATCTTCACATTTGAGTCCCCACAAAGTCCACCAAGATATAAACTATTTGGATATCTTCAACAATAAGTTCTTTGTTTATCTTCATACTTCTCTCTCTAATCTTCTTCTTCTTCTTTGCAATATGAGTCACTTTTCTATTGTATTTCATTAACCATTATACTTCAACATCTTAGATGTTTCTTTTTTTGTATTGTATTTCAATGTCTGTGATTGTGCTATTGTTATTAACTTGTATGCTAAATTTATCTATATCCTAGATTTTTTTAAAGAAAAAGAATGTATCTTCAATGTATCAGTATCCTCGTTTTTAGAAATATATTTATTAAAAAAATATATAAAAAATGACGTATCCTTAGACGTATTCGTATATTAGTTTTTTAGAAATTGACGAATCGCCGTATCCGATCGTATCCGTATCCTGTAGCCGTATCTGTGTCTATGCCTCATAGACCGCCACAATAGCTCTACTTACCGCAAATAAACTGACTGGCGATAATTACGCTAGTTGGAAACACACAATTATAACAATTTTGATCATTGATGATCTCATGTTCGTCCTTGCGGAGGATTGTCCTCCTATTCCACCTCCTAACGCCACTCGAAATGTTCAGGAGGCCTATGAACGTTGAACACTGGCAAATGAGAAGGCCTGAGCCTATATCTTGGCCAGTCTTAATTACGTTTTAGCCAAGAAGCATGAGCCCATGGTCTCAGCGCGTGAGATCATGGAGTCCCTGCGAGGGATGTTCGGATAACCGTCTGGACAACTCAAGCACGAAGCTCTTAAATGCATCTTCAACTCCAAAATGGAAGAAGGCACCTCTGTTCGTGACCATGTGCTGAATATGATGGTCCACTTCAATGTGGCGGATATGATGGGTCTAGGATCAATGATGGCAGCCAGGTAGCATTATCCTGCATTCGTTGTCAGATAGCTTCCTGCACTTTATCAGTAATGCGATTCTGAACAAAATGGACTATACCTTTACAACTCTCCTCAACGAGTTACAGACATTCCAATCCTTGCTGAAAAGTAAGGAGAATAAAAGAGGTGAGGCAAATGTTGCTTCATCTTTTAAGAAGTTCTATTGAGGTTCGACCTTTGGAATGAAGTCTGCACCTTCTACATCTAACAATTTCAAGTGGAAGAAGAAGAAGGGTGGTAAGGGGAAGGGGAAGGCACCTACTAACCCATAGCCTATCGCCTACCGGGGTAGGCGTCCAGTGCCGGTTGACAAGGGAAAGCATTTCCACTACAACCAGGATGGGCATTGGAAGAGGAATTGTCATTGCTGGTTGAAGGAAAAGAAGGCGGCCAAGGCTAAAGCAAAACAAGGTAAATATGATTTACTAGTTTTGGGAACTTATTTAATGGAGAATGATGTCGGGCATCACTAATCATGTTTGTTCTTCTTTTCAGGGGATTAGATCCTAGCAGCAGCTGAAGGATGGTGAGATAACGATGCGAGTAGGCACTGGGTACGTCGTCTCAGTTGTGGCAGTGAGAGGAGTCCAGTTGACTTTACATAAGAAATTTCTTGTTTTACATGATGTTTATGTAGTTCCTGAGGCAAAAAGGAACTTAATTTTTGTAAAGTGCTTGTTACAGTGTAAATATACTATTGATTATAAATTGAATAAAGTGTTTATTCATAAAGATGGAGTTGAAATTTGTACAACATATTTGGAAAATAACATGTATGTGCTAAGTGAAGGATCTCTTACCGAAGAGTTCTATGAGCGCGTTCGGATCGCTCCGATCTCACAGTGACCGAAATACATATTATACATTCAAAACAAATAGTTATGCAAATAAATCTTAATTAACGACATTCTATGAACAATAAAATAATAAGAGAAAGAGTGTCATACCAGTTGAAGACATTCTTCAAACTTCAACACTCAAAGCAACGAAACCCTCCAAGCATTCTACCAACGCCCAACAGCAGCGTCAATAAAAGCAGCACGAACCACCGCACGAACACGAACGCCGCTAGGATGACACCACCAGAAAAGAGCCCCGGGTATTCTCGGAGTGAGAACCCAAAGTGTGGTCTTTGGTGAATTTGGTAGAGGAAGGAGGAATACCAGATCGTGTAGGCGATAAGCAAGTGGGAGGGAGAAAGGCACTATTGCATAGCATGCTGCTTATCGTTTAGGAGACACCGCACGATCGTTTAGGATTTACTGAACAATCTTTTAGGAAAAGGTATACGATCGTTTAGCAAAATTAGCACACTATACGATCGTTTAGAGAAGCTATCCGATTGTGTAGGAAAAGGCGTGCGATCGTTTAGGCGCGAGGTATACGATCGTTTAGGCGGAGAGGACTATTGTATAGGCTCTTGTTTTACGTAAGCGATCATTTAGATGTTCATCAACGCGTGCTTGTGAATTCTTTTTGGGCGATTTAACAAAATGAAAACTATTTTCATTTTAATTCATCAGTTACAATAACCGACGTTGCCCACTAACCCACGTCCGAACGTAAAATTTGGATTAATTAATAAATATAATCATATTATATTTTTATCCTATAGTTTGATATCACATATCTACTATAGTATTTTCTCCTCTACTTGATATAAATCATATGTATATCTAATTTCCTCCAAAATAATGTATCTCATACATTTACCCAATTATATCATATATAATTAACCAGTCCAATTATATCATATATAATCGAACTTCCTCTTGTCAATTTGAACATTTCAAATTAACCCAAACACTGGTTCTCGACTTTATCCAAGCTATCCAGGGGACCTAATGTACCTGTGGCTCGAAGCTCCAATGGTCCGTGAATAGCTGACTAAACTCTTTAGCACGAGATCTACCATCCATTAACTATCAGGCATTCCACTAAAGACCAATAGTTGAACTCTTCTTACCACAGATATATTTCTGTGTCCATCGAATATAACCAATCATAAGTACGATGACCCTTCACAGATGCTCATAAGTACAGTTGGGCCAAATTACTGTTATGCCCCTGTAGTTACATCTTACTCCTTAAGTACCACTGATTTCTCTAATGAACAATACAACATAGTCCAACTACGTGTGAACACCTCTCGGGCCAAGAGAAGATGTGTGGTGCCACATCGTTCAAGCCCCGAAATCAGCCCTTAAGGGAGTTATCTATCTACTTACCCCTGCCTTTGGGAAGGAGTGAATTCCATCTTGTGTAGCTGAGTTCCCAGCTCCCAAATAAGATGAATCCCCAAAATGGTAGGTTTGAATCGGGGACCTGGCCACTTGGACCCATACAAATAAAAAGACCGCCCTCAATGGCAGGAGTTCCCAACTCACTCAGGATTGAGGTCATGTTACCTATTAGAGGTGATCATCGGTCGGTGGGAGTTGGTTTTCCGACCAGACTGACCCTAAACTGACCAGGATCGGTTTGGAATATATCCAAACTGGTCCCGCCCGATGAATGAGCTAAAAAACGATCGGCCGACCGGTCGGTCGGTCGGTCGATTTTGTCGGGTCAGAATATTTTGTTTTATTTTTTTTTTTGTTTTTTGTTTTGGTTTTGCCTTTTTTCTTCCTTTAAAAGAAATTATATTTATTCATTAAAATTCTAAGAAAAGTTGCAATTATAAATTATAAATCGTTATAAATTTTTTTGCCAATTAGGTAGAAGTCGATAAGTCGTTATAAACAACAATTTTTAATAATAAAAAAAACCAACTATTTATTAACTTCCTTATCAATCATGTTTAGTTTTCTCTTTTAATTTGTGATTGTGAGTCAAAATTCAAGATACTATTTCACATTTTATTTTTTTAATACTTATGGAATAGATCTAGCCTAGAAGTATTAAAAATAAGATATGAGTGAATGATTTGATTTGACAACCCTTAATATTTAACAATTAACATGTACATTGTTTGAGATTATATTACTGTGCGCTTCACTTAATTGCTTATAAAACCTTTAATACATATTACATATATAATTGAAAACAAAACTAATATGAGAGTCGAGAGTCACATGATACATAGTCACACTCACATACAATATAATTGAAAACAAAACAAAACAAATATAATTGAAAACAAACCTTTAATACATATGTCACATGACACATAGTCACACTCACATACAATACAATCAAAGTAGAAAATAGAAATTACAACATAAAATCAATTGTCAAATACAAGTCAATTACAATAAAACATAAAGTCAATTGTCCAATACAACCCAATTACAATAAAATCAAATGATAAATGCTTAATCGTTAACGGACAACTTAACAAAATCTGGAAGGTCTTGAATGTCTTTTTCATTGTCCATAACCGCTCTGAATCCTATATAATTAAGATTAAGAAGAGAAAGATAACCTTATTAAGATTTTAATCTAACAAGTTACAACTACAAAATACAAATGATGAATAAATACCTTCTTCAAATAATGAAGCTTCTTCCATGTCATGTTGAACTTCAAGATCTATTGGACCAGAATTTAGCAAATTTTGAGTACAAACGAGAGTCTTCACTGTTTTTGGAGCCAATGAACAACGTGATGAATCAACAACACGTCCTCCTGTACTAAAAGTCAACTCCGACGCTACAGTAGATACTGGAATTGCCAAAATATCTCTAGCCATACGACTAAGAACCTCAAACCAATGACTTTTCCTCTTCCACCATCGAAGTATGTCAAAATCACCTTCATTCTTAACATTCGCTTCCAACAAATAAATATCAATCTCTGACCCCTGTTCGAAAGGTGTAGTCTCATCGCCTTCAAAATCAAGATCAATTGTATCATAGACAAAGTCTTCACCCACCTTTTCAGTTGGATCACAATCAATCATGGTCTCCAAGGTTGGGATAATTGGTGTATTAGTAGAAGTACTACCACTCCCACTCCCACTATGAGTATGAGTAATATTGTACTCATGAAAGAGACGTCTACAACATTGTTCCATTACATTTCCCATAGATTTGGCACCCTCTGGCCCAAAAATTTTTTTAAGACAAAAAGATACAAACCTTAGCTTTTTTCGAGGATCTAGCACAATAGCAACATACAAGAACATATTATTTTTTTCATTGTTCCCCCAATACTTCTCAAATTTAGCCTTCATGCTATTGACCATTCTAACTAGCATTGCATTTGCACTACCAACATTCAAACCGTATACAATTCTGAACCACTCTAATATGATGAAAAACCATATTCGAAGTGGTGTACAAAGACCCTGAAATTTTCAATGTCACATCATAAAAGACCTTTAAAAACCTAATCAACATCTTAGCATTTGTCCAATCTTCCTTATTTGGTGACAAATCGTGTCTATAAGAAGCATCTTCATCTTCTAATCTATCAAAAGCCTTTTCAAACTTTATAGCTGCCTAAAGCATCAAATATGTAGAGTTCCATCTAATGGGAATATCAAGACACACATAACTCTTACAAGAAATTTTTTTCAATTTCAATGCACTTTTTAAATTTCAAAAAATGTGCAGGAGAAGATCTTATAAACCGTACAGCATATCGAGTCCTTTCAATGCAATCATTATGTTCCTTAAAAGCATCACATACTATGAGATTTAATATATGAGCACAACAACGAACATGCAGAAATTCTCCACCAAACAATAATCCCTTATTGAATCTTTTCAAAAGATAAGCAATGGCAGTATCATTTGAGCTTGTATTATCAACAGTCAAAGTCATTACCCTTTCAATGCCCCAATCCTTCAAATTCTTTTCGATGGTTTTACCAATAGTATCGCCTTTATGATTCTCAATTGGACAAAAACTAAGTATTTTTTTATGTAATCTCCAATCAGAATCTATGAAATGGGCAGTTAGGACCATGTAATTTATATTTTATCCTGATGTCCAACAATCTGTAGTGAGAGAAACTCTATACTTCCTATTCATAAACATGTCTTTCAAACGCTTTTTCTCATTAACATACAACTTAAGCACATCTCTAGCCACAGTAAACCGAGACGGAATAACAAATCTAGGTTGACTTTCACATGTTAATCTATCAACAAATTTCTTAAATCCTTTACCCTCCACAAATTTGAATGGCAACTCGTCAACAATTACCATTTCCATCAACGCTTCCCGAAAACTCTCTAAACTATATGACTCAGTTGTGACGTATTATCCCCAACATTATCTTTGGCTTTAGTTTTGAAAGATAATGTCATTTGGGTTGGATCTCTCTTTTTCTGGTAAGGGTATTTTTTACAATTTTCCAATTGATTCTTTATAGTCCCAGTACCATTACATTTGGAATGACATGCATAGATAACTCCACAGTACTTACATTGAGTATGAGGGTCATTAGGATCACCTTTTAGCTTCTCAAAATGATCCCAAACCATGGATTTTTTCACCGCCTTCCTTTTTTTCGATGGATTTGGAACATCTGATGTCTCATTTGCTGAATCAACATCAATGATATTTGTATTGCCATCCGTTCCTTTTGCATCTCGTTCATTTTTTGATGCATCAGTTGCAGTTCCATCAAACTTCATATCCATTGAAGCCATGTAGCTGAACCACAACATGACAAACGTCATCACTCATCAGTATCACACAATTCACAAAATTTCAAAGGATTTCAGCTTTACATAAGCATCAGTTCTATGCCAAATATATATATATATATATATATATATATATATATATATATATATATATATATATATATATATATATCATCATTTTCATATTATTAGGTAAATCTTCCCATTCTTAGTTCAATCTCTATAAAATTAGAATACATTACAAAATGTATTGCAAATCGATAATGAAAACGGACCTGCACTTGCAAATCGAAAACAGACCTTGGGCTGAAAATCGAAAACGAGCAAGGAAGGAAGAAGACGAGCAAGGAAGAGAATTGAAACTTGCGGACCTGTGGAGTAATAAAATGCATGTATATTTTTTTCTTAAAAAGGCAAAAGAAATGAGAGGGAAATACAAAGAGACGAAGCTTAGTGAAATTAAATTAAGATAAAATTTTGTATTCACTGCAAAAGCTAACACAAAACACTGTTTTGAAAACAGTGTGTACTGAAACGAGTAAGGAAGAAGGCTGTAAATGCGTTGCGAACCTGTGGACGAAGAGCAAGGAAGAAGACCAGCGGTCCAGAGCAACAAAGATGAACGAAAGTGTGAAGGAAGACCTATGGATTCGTGGATGGCGTGCCTGGCCTACGATTTAAACGGCAAATGTGAAGGAAGCACTGAAGAGTGAAGCGGACAAAAAACTAAAAAAGAAACCCTAGGCCCGCGGCGAGGGTGAAAGAATTTCGCTATATATTTAATAATTATTTTATTTTTTTTCAAAAGTCGGTTGGGTCGGGTCTCGACCCGACCCGTTGGGTTTCCGACCGATACCTATAATCAACAGTTCCCTTCCAAATCGACCCCACCCAATTTTTGTTGGATTTTCGATCGGCCGACCCTATTTTGGCCAGTTTCGGTCGGTTGTGTCGGTTTATCGGCCTACCATGCTCGCCCTATTACCTATGGTCATCTTAGTGAAGTGAAGTCTCTGTCATGAACAGTGTTATATAACGAGACATTAACACTTCGTGGTCAGGTCTTATACAAACTTTTTGTATAGGACGCCCCCGCTCGCATGTCCCCAACACGAATGATCAGGATCAGACCATCTGTGATAAGTCACAACACTTGTGACCATTCCACAAAGTGAGCCGCATCCATAGCGTTACCAGGATAAGGTTTCCCTCTTATGCCCTACATACCATTTTGGTGACATGATCCACTTGTATGTTACCACATACATGCTTGAGTCACATACAGATAACCAGGGATTTTATGTTTATTGGTTTGTGGCAAAGCAAATAAAACAAGTAACTGAGTAAAATATCAGATGTGAAGTAAATATCATATATTAACAACACAAGCATTCGTACACACTGTTTACAAACTTCAGGCACGAGACTTTAGGGCATCAACCCCAACACTAAGGCCGTTAGCAACGAGTTCCCTCCATAACATAGAGATGTTTAAAACTGTCATAACTCAAAATAAACGTCAATGGGTTTTTCCAAAAGAAAATGCCCAACTTTGGCACCTTTGATTAGGGCACATCAATCTCAATAGGATTGAGAGGTTGGTGAAGAATGGACTTCTAAGTGAGTTAGAGGAAAATTTTTTACCAGTGTGCGAATCTTTCCTTGAGGGTAAGATGATTAAAAGACCTTTTACGGAAAAGATTATCGAGCCAAAGAGCCTCTAGAGTTAGTACATTCTTACTTCTATGGTCCGATGAATGTACGAGCCACGGGAGACTATGAGTATTTCATCACTTTTACTGATGATTACTCTAGGTATGAGTATGTTTATTTGATGCAACGAAAGTCTGAATCCTTTGAAAAGTTCAGAGAGTTCAAGGCTGAAGTTGAAAATACATTGGATAGACAGATTAAGACACTTCGATCGAATCGAGGTGGAGATTTTTGGATTCGGGGTTTCAGGACTATTTGATAGAACATAAAATTGTTTCCCATAACTCTCAGCATCGGGTACACCTCAGTAGAATGGTGTAGCGGAGAGGAGAAACAGAACCTCGTTGGACATGGTTCGGTCGACGATGAGTTACGCTTCCTTACCGGACTCATTGTAGGGTTTTGCAATGGAGACTGCAATTGATGACGGGAAATTGGAAGTCAATTTTACTCGACAACCAAATTCCCTTGGACGCGGTATGCGATGCATGTTCCTAAGATATGCGTTAATAGTTATGCGTCGATGGTCATGCATTGGAATGAAAAATGCATTAACGAATCTATGCGATTGCAATGCATAAAAAATTAAGATATGATTGATTATGTTCTATGCTCGAAATGATGTGATACTACCACTAGATATGCATTAATGATGGGTGTTCACGTAGTATGCCATGCGTTGTCACAAGTTTCCTTACGATAGAACTAAGTGTAATTCCATCGCAAGTTTCTCGGTGTGATCCGAGGTCGAACATGGGGACTGATTTAGGTTATTGTAGTATGTTCATGATATATGCGACCAAGTTTTCAATCTTTAAAAATGTGTTTGTACAGGTATATAAATTGTGATAAAATAAAGTAAAGCGGTAAAGATGCAATAATAAAATGAAATACAATAAACCTAAGCTAGATGATACAAGATACAAGCTTCATGTACAAGATGCTGGGGTCAAGGCTGGCTGTGAAAGTTGTGCAAAGATGTGGAATGCGGCAGCAAGTCTTATGAACAGAATAGAAAGAGAAAGACAAATAATATAAACAACACAAGTTCTCAATTGCATTGAAGTTACAAATGTTGTTTCGCTCTTCTCTTGGCGTACACCTTTCGGTGATCAGCCGCGCTCCCACATGTCTGTGGTGAAATTGAGACTAACGTCATGAATGCAAGGTTGCTTCCATGTCTGGAAGTACTACTCGCTTTAGTTAACGCATTCTTCTGACCTTCTCTCGATAGATTAGAATGGCATCTTCACTTCTGCTCTTACAGGTGAAGATGTTGTTTAGCATGCCTTAGCTAAATGCATTTTATATCTTTAACATAGATTAAGTACTTAGTTAATTCATATTGCTTATCAGGGAATTAAGAAGACATCATGAAGAAAGTGATTGATGGGTGAACGGAAATAGACAGAAGATGGTAAATGAAAGCTATCGAAACATTTAATACGTCTATTAAGCGTTTGATACATGGTATGTGAATGAAAAGATAAAGAAAACATGAAATACAATGATGAAAGAGATAGACCAGACACAAACAAGTGCCAATGTCTTGGCACTGATTCGATGGAGATCTACTTGCCGGATAGGATGGATTTGATGGTAGGAAGAGCTTCCCTCTCAGGCTTGCTCTACCGGTAGCAAGGATCTTTGCACAGAGCTTTCAATCAGGTGTTTGGCAGGTTAGATCTGAGATTCACCTCTCGACCTTATCTCGTCTTCTTCCCAGATTTCTTCATTCAAGCACTCAGCTCAGCCTTTTCTCTCAATAGTTTTGCAGCATTTACCCCATATCTCGTAGCATACTTTTTCTCTAAAATCAATGGGGTATTTATAGGTGCCGGTCTTTGACTCCGGCCTTGTGGTCCCCACTTAATCGTCATGGTAATTCCAAAGATAGAGGGATATTATTCCTTCTATTATGCAATCAGACCGTCAATTCTGCACAACCGTTAGTTATGCACGTGTCTCAATCCTCCGCTTTTGCATTGTTCAGCTGCATCTTTCAATCATGGATTCGCATGCGGTGTTGTTTTTATTACCGCATGCGGTTGAAACACAGCTCTGGATCGACTATCACATTGCACCTTCATTGCGATAATCGTCTCTTCATTGTTGATTGACGGGCGCAATGTGACAAAGATGCATTGATCAGTTTCTCGTGAGCCTTAAGCGCAAGCGGTGACTTGGTCTCCTGCAAAACAGAGTAAAATCCGACTTGTCTTCCATCTTTATGGTGTTAGTGGGTGTAATTGCAAACATTTATAATTATTGTAATACTAGGCTAATTTTCATACAATCGACGCATATTTTCTAACTTTTGGCCGCAATATCTAGATAAGGTGGCATAAATAACTTGTATTTCTACAAGTTATCAACGATGACCATGCATCTTGCCACAAGTTTTCTTGCGTTCACGCCAAGTATAACATGAATGCAAGTTTCTCGGGTAATCCGAGGTCGAACACAGGGACTTGTAACTTTATGTTTGCGGTGATTGTGCATGCGGCGGTTGAATAAAAGAATGTAGGGGATATTGCTACGTTAATTCTACTCCTACTCCTATCTAACAGACAACACAATGAGAATATGCCTGAAAGGTAGAGATACGAAAAACCTTGACATGAAATAAATGTATGGGAAATAGATAAAATGCAAAGATGTTCTCATTGCAACCCTTAAGAGACTGTGAGGGCAACCCTAGTCAACACAAGCCAATGCGCTCATGCTACACTCATGCACGGCAAGTCATTTTCCAATGGAAATGTGGTCCTCCTAAGTCTAGGACGCATGTGTTTAATGCAAAAGCGTCCATAAACCTTATTCCTAAGTCTCTACTCTTTTCCTTTGCGATGATGCAAAATGCACACAACGCTGCGGTGACCACACTCAATCGTATCTTATCTCTAGGATGCATGCGATGCGTTAATAAATAGTGTTCATTCCTAAGCGCCTACCTCTTATATTATTTGTTCTAATCTGACTCTCCTGAGCCTAGGTTCTGACCTGACCTTCCAAGCCTAGATCCTGTCCTTAGACTACCCTCCTGAGTATCCCTAATGGAAGAATGAAGCATACATACTATAAGACAATCGCATGAACTTGGTTGACGCAAGGTTGCTACTATCCCTAGTGAACAACGCAAACCTTGCTTAATGCGTCCAACCACTTACCTTCCCGGGCAGTTGATTGTTGCTGACTTTACTCATAGACAAGTAATGCGCTAACCTATAGACAGGCGTTGCAGCAGCTTCACACTAAACAAATAAGGTTTTCTCACACACTCACGCAACACACACCTCTCGGTGTTTTGCTACATGCTTCATATCCCTAATTCACACAACTAAGTATGCAATACCTAAGCAATCCCACTAAGTGTTGCAATGAAAGTAAAGATGCTAAGCAAGAAGATTTGCTCCCAACGGATGTGTGTTAAGGCTATCGGTGGTGCCATGGATGGGCATAAGAGCTGACTCTCTCGAGATCTAGCTTCGGTCGAAGGCTCTGATCGTCACTCGGAATGGATGAAGAAGGTGAAGAACTCTTAGCCATCTTCTTATGCGTTTTTTTTGGATCACGGGGAAAATCCCCGGTTGAGGGATAATCTCTGGATGATTGAATTTCAGCTGATCGGCCTCTATTTATAGAGCTTAGGTCACTGACAGCATTAATTGGACTGCTCTGAGTCTAACATTCAGCGCGTTCGTCCTTTCTGAACCTCTGCCACTAACGACGTGGTAGGTGAAATGTCAACATCATCTTTGGATTTTCTCGAGGTAGATGCGTTGATGCGTTCATTCCACCTACCTTGCGTTGATCCCATTAGTTGCGTTGTCGCGCAGCCGCAATCATTCAATTACCGCATTCACTTAATACTGCAACTCTACACGATGACCGCATTCGATTGATGAGCACAACTCCCATGCGATGGACGCATACGGCTGATTACCGCAACATCCATGCGTTGATCGATGCGTTTGTCTTTGCGATGGAGTGCTTCTCCGCATGCGATCGTCTATGCGATGGTCTGGTTTCCGCGTTTGCGTTCATTTCCTACATTAGCTACAAAGATAGAACATTGAATGCATAATTAATGCAAAATAACGGGTTAGCTGAGATTCGACATGTTGATCGACACAAACTCATATTCTCATGAATTCCTATCATGATCGACATATATTCTACCTAACAACCTTCATAATTCTAAGTAAAAGGCCTAAGATGACATGCATTTCTGCATGTCATCACACCCCCAAACTTAAAATCATGCTTGTCCTCAAGCATGCATTATATTCAAGAAATTCTAACTCACCTTCATGCTTTCCTTTGCGATGACCAGCTTCTCCGAATATAATTTACACACACCTTTGACCATCACCGCAATGTTCTCCTCCACTTTGGTTGCTTCTTCAAAAAGATCTTTTCTAAGTTAAATCTGGCAAGCCTTTGCTAAAAAACTTTTATTCATTCACCGTAATTTTGTGTTTAGCTTTTTGAGATTGCGTTTATTCAAAATATTTCAAAACTTTGTGATTGCTTATTCAAATGCGGCTTTGAACCTGGTTATGCCCTTCATTTTGGCTTACCCCCATGTGTGTCATGCGGGCATCCAACTTCGGTTGCGTTCCATATACAACTCAACTCTTGTCTCGTTTGTTTTGGCTTGCGCTGGATAGAGAAGTTGCGCTAATGCGTTGATCCTGGCGACTTGCCTTCATTTTGGCTTGCTCCCATGTGTGTCATGCGGACATCCAACTATGAGCAAGTGTCTTTCACAACATAACTCTTATCAACATGGGTTTCCTCATTGCGTTGACAGTGGAGTTATTATTCTCAAAATCTCACTTCAACTTTATTTTTTTCAAATGATCATAATATAATGAACGCAATTCTCCGAGATCGCTGCCACCCTCAAACTTAGAGGTTGGCAATGTTCTTACCGCAAAGCTAAAAACAAACTTACAAGAATGCGATAATAAATGTTTGAACACCGATTTGCGAAAAATAAAACTTAAGACTTCCAAAATTTGAAGAAGCTGATAAAAGTAAAGAATTTCTTGTGTTGATTGGTTAGAAAATGCGGTGAATTATATGTACCATCATAGAAACATCGCAAAACAACGCAATCGGGAAAAAGAGAATTTCAAAAGGATAAGGCATACAAGATAACAAGAAAAAACCTTAGATGAAACAACGCATGCGCTCATGCATTGGAATCCACATGATTGAAGCCTTATGTTGAAGGGTGAAAGGAATTCTTCCGTTGAACTACGAATCGAGGAAACGTACCACAACCAAGGAAGCAGCCATATATCCAAAATAACAATAAAAATAAAATAAAATAACCTATATTAAGAAAGCAAAGTAAAGATAGAACAGAAGACGTCCCTAGAAAAATAGGATTTTTGTCACCACAAGGAGTCTTCCATGCGGGAGATGACTCTAAACTGCTTGGGTCAAGTTGCCCTGACCATTGAAACTTCCAGCAATTGTTGGGCGCATGCGGCCGTCATGTGCTTTGAATTACCTTCAACTCTTTTGCGATTGATTGCCCTTCTACCTTGGGGTCAACATTGGCTTTCAGCGCATCGCCTACACTTCAATATTGTTTGCAACCTGGTCGCACAAGCTGCAATACACCCAAGATAAAAAGTTTGCTCATAGAGACACAAGACTTAACAAACATTTAGTTGCCAAGTCCCTGGCAACGGCGCCAAAAACTTGATGACGGGAAATTGGAAGTCAATTTTACTCGACAACCAACTTCCTTTGGACGCGGTATGCGATGCATGTTCCTAAAATGTGCATTGATAGTCATGCATCGATGGTCTTGCATTGGAATGAAAAATGCGTTAACGAATGTATGCGATGACCATGCGTTCTGCCACAAGTTTTCTTACATTCATGCCAAGTATAACATGAACGCAAGTTTCTTGGGTAATCCGAGCTCGAACACAGTGACTTGTAACTTTATGTTTGCGGTGATTGTGCATGTGGCGGTTGAATAAAAGAATGGAGGGGATATTACTACGTTAATCCTACTCCTACTCCTATCTAACAGACAACGCAATAAATAAATGTATGGGAAATAGATAAAATGCAGAGATGTTGTCATTGCAACGCTTAAGAGTGACTGCAAGGGCAACCCTAGTCAACGCAAGCCAATGCGCTCATGCTACACTCATGCACAACAAGTCATTTTCCAATGGAAATGTGGTGCTCCTAAGTCTAGTACGCATGTGTTGAATGCAAAAGTGTCCATAGAGCTTATTCCTAAGTCTCTACTCTTTTCCTATGCGATGATGCAAAATGCACACAATGCTGCGGTGACCGCACTCAATTGTATCTTATCCCTAGGATGGATGTGATGCGTTAATAACAAATAGTGCTCATTCCTAAGCGTCTACCTCTTGTATTATTTGTTCTAATCTGACTCTCCTGAGCCTAGATTCTGACCTGACCTTCCCAAGCCTAGATCCTTTCCTTAGACTACCCTCCTGAGTATCCCTAATGGACGAATGAAGCATACATACTATAAGACAATCACATGAACTTGGTTGACGCAAGGTTGCTACTATCCCTAGTGAACAACGCAAACCTTGCTTAATGCGTCCAACCACTTACCTTCCCGGACAGTTGATTGTTGCTAATTTTACTCATAGACAAGCAATGCGTAGCCTATAAACAGGCATTGCACCAGCTTCACACTAAGCAAATAAGGTTTTCTCACACACTCACGCAACGCACACCTCTCGATGGTTTGCTACATGCTTCATATCTCTAATCCACATGACTAAGTATGCAATACCCAAGCAATCCCACAAAGTGTTGCAATGAAAGTAAAGATGCTAAGCAAGAAGATGGAGATGGAGTTGAAGGAAACAGAGAAGTGCATTGAAAACAGATTGTATTAATTTCTTAATTCAAAATGTCATACAATACAATATAGAAAAAGAAAGGAAAGGAAATGATCGGTTGGAAGCAAATATTTGCTCCGAGTGGATGTGTGTCAAGGCTGCTGGTGGTGCCATGAATGAGCATAGGAGCTGACTCTCTCGAGATCTAGCTTCGGTCGAAGGCTCTAGTCGTCACTCGGAATGGATGAAGGAGGTGAAGAACTCTCAGCCATATTCTTACGCATTTTGTCTGGATCGCGGGGAAAATCCTCGATTGGGGGATAATCTCCAGATGATTGAATTTTAGCTCATCGGCCTCTATTTATAGAGCTTGGGTCGCCGACAGCATTAATTGACTGTTCTGAGTCTGACATTCGACACGTTCGTCCTTTCTGAACCTCTGCCACTAACGGCGTGGTAGGTGAAATGTCAACATCATCTTTGGATTTTCTAGAGGTAGATGCGTTGATGCGTTCATTCCACCTACCTTGCATTGATCCCATTAGTTGCGTTGTCGTGCAGCCACAATCATTCAATGACCGCATTCGCTTAATATTGCAACTCTACACGATGACCACATTCACTTGACGAGCGCAACTCCCATGCAATGTACGCATACGACTGATTACCGCAATATCCATGCATTGATCGATGCATTTGCCTTTGCGATGGAGTGTTTCTCCACATGCGATTGTCTATGCAGTGGCTTGGTTTCCACATTTGCATTCATTTCCTGCATTAGCTACAAAGATAGAACATTGAACGCATAATTAACGCAAAATAACGGGTTAGCTGAGATTCGACATGCTGATCGACGCAAACTCATATTCTCGTGAATTCTTATCATGATCGACGCATATACTGCCTAACAACCTTCATAATTCTAAGTAAAAGGCCTAAGATGCATGTTGTCAGCAGTGTATATACTCAACTGTGTTCCTTCCAAGAGTGTTGCGAGAACACCTCTGGAGTTGTGGAACGGGCGTAAAACTAGTTTACATCACTTTCGCATATGGGGTTGCCCATCACATGTGCTCGAGGCTAATCCAAAGAAATTGGAACCATGGTCGAGGTTGTGCCTCCTTGTAGGCTATCCCAAAGATACATGAGGGTGTTATTTTTATGATCCGATGGAAAACAGAGTGTTTATGTCTATGAACACTACCTTCTTGGAGGAGGATCATGTTTAGGAGCATAGTCCACGTAGTAAGATCGTGTTACGTGGGCTTTCCAACAAAACTACTGAAACTTCAACAAGAGTTGTTGAAGGGTCTACTTCATCCACAAGAGTTGTTGATGATAGTTTATTTGGTAGGTCGGTTCCACCTCAAGAGTTTAGGGAACCACGATGCAGTGGGAGGGTTGCGAACCCACCTGTTCGCTATCTGGGTTTCACGAAAATCCTGGCTATGGTAGCCAATGGCGACATTGAGGATCCATTGTTTTATTAGAAGAAAATAGAGGATGTTGACCGGGATGAATGGGTCAAAGCCATGGATCTCGAGATGGAGTCGATGTACTTCAACTCAGTGTGGAATCTTATAGATTAGCCTGATGGGGTAAGATCTATAGGTTGTAATTTGATCTACAAGAGGAAATGAGGTGCTGATGGGAAGGTGCAAACCTTTAAGGCTTGACTTGTGGCAAAGGGTTATATCCAAGTGGAGGGAGTCGACTATGAGGAGATTTTCTCGTTTGTTGCCATATTGAAGTCGATCCGCATCCTCCTGTCTATTGCCACTTACTATGATTATGAGATTTGGAAAATGGACATTAAAATTGCCTTTCTGAATGAAAATCTTGAGGAGACCATTTATATGGTGCAACCCGAGGGATTCATAGCCCAAGGTCAAGAGCAAAAAGTTTGCAAACTGAATCATTCCATTTATAGGCTAAAACAGGCATCTCGATCTTGGAACATTCGGTTTGATACTGCGATCAAATCGTACAACTTTGACCAATACGTTGATGAGCCTTGTGTCTACAAAAAAATCATCAACAGTTCAGTAGTTTTCCTAGTGTTGTATGTAGACGATATCCTACTCATTGGGAATGATGTAGGACTACTGACTGCAGTTAAGAACTGTCTAGCCACCCAATTCCAAATGAAAGATTTGGGAGAGACTTAGTTTGTTCTTGGTATTTAGATCTTTCGGAATCGTAAGAACAAAGTGCTAGCCTGTCTCAGGCATCGTACATTGACAAGTTGTTGCTCAAGTACTCGATGTAGAACTCCAATAGGGACCTACTTCCTTTCACGCATGGATTTACTTTGTCTAAGGAAATGTGACCTAAGAAGCCTCAAGAGGTTGAGGAGATGAGACGGGTCTCATATGCATCTGTCGTTGGCAATTTGATGTATGTGATGCTCTGTACTAGACCAGACATCTGTTATGCTGTGGGAATAGTCAGTAGGTATTAGTCTAATCCAAGACAGTGTCAATGGACCGTAGTCAAGAACATCCTCAAGTATCTTCGGAGAACGAGGGAATACATGCTCTTGTATGGAACTATGGATTTGATCCTTACTGGATATATGGATTCTGACTTTCAGACTGATAAGAACTCTAAGAAGTCCACTTTAGGGTCAGTTTTTACTTTTAACGGAGGAGCAGTAGTGTGGTGAAGCACTAAGTAGGGGTGCATCACCAATTCCACGATGGAGGCCGAGTATGTAGCACCTTGTGAAGCTGCTAAGGAGGTCGTTTGGCTCAGAAAGTTCCTGACAGATCTAAAAGTTGTTCCAGACATGTCTAGGCTCACCACCCTCTATTGTGACAATAGTTGTGCTGTGGCGAACTCTAGGGAGCCTAAGAGTCACAAGCGCGAAAAACATATAAAGCAGAAATATCATCTCATCCATGAGATAGTGCATCAAGGAGACGTGATAGTCACAAAGATCGCTTTGAAGCACAACATTGCCGACCTATTTACGAAGGCTCTCACGACTACGATTTTTTAGGGTCACCTTCAGAGCATGGGTCTACAGGACTGCCCGCGGTTGGACTAAGGCAAGTGGGAGATATTTCGTACTGGGCCTTAGTGCCCTAGTTTATTATTTTGTACTAGTTATTTATACACCCCACTCGCTTTAAAACAAGTAGAAGATTGTTGGGATGATGCTCTAAACTCTCATTGGTTCCTGTAGTTTGTAAAAACAATATTGAACAAACGATTGTGATGTAATAATATATGATATTTTCTTCACTTTTGCCTATGGAACATTGGATGTTTTAATTGCTTTACCAATAACCAATAAACTAAGATCTCTAGTTGTCATTGTAACTTAAGCATGTATGTAGAGACATACAGGTGGATCATGTCTTAAGTGATAAACAAAATAGTCTGTAGTATATGGATATAGGAGGGAAACCTTATCTTAGTGACGCTACAGATGCAACCCACTTTGTATAATAGTTACAAGTGTTATGACTTGCTACAGATGGTCTGATCTTGATCATTCATGTGGAGACATGCAAGCAGGGGCGTCCTATACAAAGGAGTTTGTATAGGACCAGACCACGAAGTGTTATAGTCTCATTATATAACGTCATTCATGATAGAGACTACACTTCACTAGGATGACCATAGGTAACATGACCTCAATCCTGAGTGAGTTGGGAACTCCTGCTTTTGAGAGGGTGGTTATTTGATTTGCATGGGTGCGAGTGGCTAAATCGCCGACTCAAACCTACCAATTTTAGAATTCATCTGACTTGGGAGGTGGAAACTCAGCTACACAAGATGGAATTCACTCCTTCCCCAAAGTAGGGGTAAGTAGATAGATTGCTCCCTTAAGGGCTGATTTTAGGGCTTGAACGATGTGGCGCCACACACCTTCTCATGGCTCGAGAGGTGTCCACACATAGTAGGACTATGCTATATTGTTCATTAGAGGGATCAGTGGTACTTAAGAAGTTAGATGTAACTACAGGGGCAAAACGGTAAATTGGCCCAGCTGTACTTATGAGCATCTGTGAAAGGTTATCGTACTGTTGATTGATTATATCCGATGGACACAGAAATATATTTGTGGTGAGAAGAGTACAGTTGTCGGTCTTTAGTGGAATGCCTGGCAGTTAACGGATGGTGGATCTCGTGGCTAAAGAGTTTAGTAGCTATTCATGTATTGTTGGAGCTTCGAGCCATAGATCCATAAGGTCCCCTTGGTAGCTCAACTGATTCAAGTTGAGAATCAGTTTTTGGGTCAGTTTAAAGTGTTCAAATTGACAAGAGGGAATTTGATTGTATATGATATGGTTGAACTGGTCAATTATATATGATATGGTTGACATGATGTATGAGATACATTAATTGGAGGAAAATGATATAAATATGATTTATATCTAGTGGAGGAGAAAAGACTATGGTTTATATGTTGCATTTGATATGATATTAAACCATAGGTTATAAATATAATATGATTATATTTATTCTTTAATTTAAACAATTATGGGATAATTGTGGCGGTTTTTTCTTCGTAATTGAATGAGATAGTGGGAGGTTGCTTTTAGTTTTCGTAACTGAAGGATAAAATGAAAATGGTTTTCATTTTGCAAAAGATCAGATATTCGCTCACCATTTAGTACACTGCCTATAGCATAGAAAATCGAGAGCATACACGACAGCTCAACGTTTACTAAATGATCGTGTACATGCGTGCCTTTCCTAAATGATCGCATAGAATTTACTAAACGATCCTCTAGCTTTTTTCAACACGATCGCGCGTCCGAGTATTTTATTAAACAATCATCTATACGATCAAGCCTTTTTTACTACACGATCATGTACCTGTTGACTTGAATTGATCGTATGCTGTGCATGCATGATGATGTGCTACAAGCTCATGTTGCCATAAACTTGTAATGCTAAATTTAATCTTATGCTATGTTATTGATCATGCACATTTTATGCGATACTACTTCTAGATATATGCGTTGTTAATTATATACTTGTAGTATGCTATGGAGTAATGTGTTGTCCAAGTTTCCTTACGTTGAAACCAAGTACAATTCCAACGCAAGTTTCTCAGAGTAATCCGAGGTCGAACACAGGGATTATTTTCATTAATGTGTTACTTTTGTGATACATGCGATCGGTTTTTAAAATTAATAAGAATTGGGTTTGTACATGAATTTAAAATTGCGGTAAAATAAAGTTATGTTAATAAACTAAATTGCGATGAAAATAAACCTAAGCTAATGTGATACAAGATACAAGATACATGATATACATGATACTGAGTTCGAGACTGACTGTGAAGTTTATACAAAGGATCGTGGTATGTGATGGCAAGTCTTTATGGATAAATCAGAAGGGGAAAGAATAATTAGTACAAACGTCGTAAGTTTGTTAATTGCGTTAAAGATGTAACTAAGGTTCCGCTTTCCCTTGGCGTACATCTCTCGGTGATCGGCCGCGTTCCCATATCTCTATGGTGAAACAGGGATGAATGTGGTGAATGCAAGGTTGTTTCCATCTCTGGAAGTACTTCTTGCTTTAGTTAACGCATTCTTCCAACCCTCTCTCGATAGACGGAATAGCATCTTCACTTCTGCTCTCACAGGTGAAGATGCCGTCTAGCATGCCTTGACTAAACTTAATTATTTCCTTAACTCAATTAATTTACTTACTTAATTCTTGCTAATTACCCATGGGATTAAGAAGATGTCATGGAGAAAATGAATTATGGATGAACGGAAATAGACAGAGAAATGATAATGGAAATGATCATAACATTCAATACTAAGATTAAGCGTTTGATACATGGTGTGAATGATAGACTAAAGAGATGAATACAAGTGATGATAAAGAGATAGAAACAAATACAGAAGAGTGTCAATGTCTTGACACAGATTTGGACAACAATTTTGCTTGTCGACGTGTGGAATGGATGAACAGAAGAGCTTCCCTCTCAGGCTTGCTCGCCTGGTAGAGGTGACCTTCGTATAGAGCTTCGACGACGGGGATCGGAAGGATTCTTTGCCCGAAGATTCACCTCTCAGCCTTGTCTCTTAATTCTTCCCGGATCTACTCTGATTAGTGGCTCAACCAGTCTCTCTCTCAGATCAGTATATACACTTTTCTCTGTATTCAAGCATCCCTTCAATTGCAGAAACTATTTATAGGCGAAGCTTTGACTCTTTGCATTGTAGTCCCCACTTTATTGTTAAAGCAGTTCCTAAAATGGTGGAAGGAATATTTCTTCTGTTACGCAATCAATCCCATCAATAATGCACAACGTTCAACTGTACACGCGTCAGAATCCTCCGCAATTGCGTTGCTCTTTACATCTTCGATCGTTTGCACGCATGCGGTGTTGTTTTGGATTACCGCATGCGGTTAAAGTTACGTTGATCGCAAAGCTCTTGATTGATTGTCGCATGCACCGTCATTGCGTTGATTGTCTCTTCATTATTGATTGACAGGCGCAATGCGACGTAGATGCATTATTCATTTTATCTTTGAGCCATGAACACATGCGGTGACTTGACTTCCTGCAAAACAGAACTGAAACATTCTTTTCTACCATTGCAATGGTGTCAATGGGTGTATTGACGACAATTTATAATTCTCGCATTTCTTAGCCAATTTCTATACTATCGACGCAACTTTTCTTCCTTTTGGCTGCAATATCTAAATAAAACAATATAAATAACTTGTATTTCTACAAGCTATCACACCCCCAAATTTAGATATATGCTTGTCCTCAAGCATATCTTCTACTAAGGCAATATTGCTAAATTCTTATCCTAAATTTTGCGTCGATTGGTTGCTTCGAATGTTCCACCTAGACAACATTACTTAACAGCGCAATTTCTTTCTATCCTTGATAATTCCTAACAAAGCCCTACTTTATTCTTCTATATAACAAATTTCTACTTAAAAATGCTTTTCTAGTTTTAAAAGGAATGTTTACCTCTTCTTGTGAAAACAACTTGATGTGTCTGGATGCGGTGGTCAAATTTGCATCATTCATTTAGAGACTGTTGATCATAGTTACACCCTTCATTTTGGCTTGTTCCCACGGGTGTCATACGAACATCCAACTATGGTTATGTGCCAATCTCAACATTAACTCATGAATTTCAAAGGAGTTGTCTCTTGTTTCTTTTATTTTTTCTTTTTCTCATTTTTCTCTTTTCATATTGTGTCGTTCTTGGAAACCCACCTTCATTTTGGCTTGCTCCCACGGGTGTCATGCGAACATCCAACTACTAGCAGCCTCCTTTCACTACTTAACTCTTATCAGGTTGGGATTGTTTTAGGATTTCCCTTGTGCTGACATTGGAGTTTATATGAAAATTTATTATTTATTTATTTATTTATTATTATTTTTTTTTAATGGAAATGAACGCATTTTTCTTAATGACCGCATCTACTTGATCGCATCTGCTTAGACTTCCCCACCCCCAAATTTAGAGATGCACAAGGTCCTCATTGCGTTGTTTTGACAGAAAAGACAAACACTTAAACAAAATTTTGAAAAGAAAGTTTGAGCAGAATTTTGAAGAATAAAAGGTAAAATAGAGCTATAGCCACGAATTAACTAAGTGTTAGTCAGAAAATACAAAGTGTGGGAAATGCTACTAAGTGTATGTATATTAGTCATCATGGCAGCGTAATGAATAACACAAAATAAAAGATTAAGAATATCGCAAATAATGACAAAGTATGATTAAAAAAAAAAGGCTAAGACATAGGAAAAGAATTGCTACTCAGTCGTATTAAAAATTAACTAATTAGACAAGGAATTACAATTAACGCAATACAAAATTTTATTTTTTCATGTACAAAGAATCAAAGAATTAGCTTCTATACAAAGAAAACAATTAATGAAGTAAAAATAAAAGAATGACCATAATAAAAAAGTTGTAAAGTTATTGAGGAGGAGGAGGTTCCGGTGGAGGATTCTGATGAGGTACGCGAGAGGCTTCTTCGAAATTCAGCCGCTGCTGCAAATATGGAGGCACCATAGGACCATGAAGATAGGCTGTCAAGAAGTTGAAATATTCATGGTTGTGCTGCGCTACTTGCCTTTGGTTCATGTGGATTGTATAGATATTGTGTTGAATATTGATCATCACCTGCCTTGTCATAGCAGCATTGCCTTGCAAGTCTTTGACTCACTTGTTTACCTCATTTATTCGCTGGCAAAAATAGTCTTGTTGTTGGGAGAGAAGGGACCGCATATCTGCTAGTTCAACAGCTAAGAAGGCAATGGTGGGTTGTGCTTGCGATGTTTCGCCATCATCGTTTTGGGGTTGGGCAGAAGTGCCTTCACCCAAATCGCGTGGTTCATTAACATGCGGCAGTGGAAGGGAAAGTTGTAGTGAAGATGAAGGTGAGGATGGAGCTACTGGATACGTAGTTGGAGAATCAGGGGCAAGGAGAAGGTTAGTGAAATGTTCGGGAAATGAGGAAGAAGGTTCTGCAGGAGGGCTTGGAGGGCGAATTATCAAAGGCAACGCGTCCAAGGTTTCTTGATCTTGCATTGATGCTTCTTGAAATTTTTCCTTTCCTTTGTCATCTCTGTGTTGTTTCTTGGACTTTGGCTGTTGCGGCGCATTTAAATCGACCATGGGCCTTTTAGGTGGAAGTTCGGGGGCAATGTGGTGAATCTTTGAGAAGCATTCTCAAAATCTTGACATTAATGAGACCATGTACTTTCGGCATTGGTTCCTCATCAAACCCACACCTAGTGAGAGGTAGAGGCTTGAGACTATCCAAGTAAAGAAATATTGGCCTTTTATGTGCCCCACAAAACCCCGAATTTGTCTTGCGATTAACTGGCCCACGTCTATTGGAATGTCGTGTGTGATGCAGTATGTGGCCATGACTCTATTCCTCGAAATTGTTTTGTCATGGGAAGTTGGGATGAGTCACTGATGCACCATCCCAAAGTCATGCCTCTGGAAGCAATGTCTTGGACGCTAGGGTTCTGATGCCTTTTAAGGAAACCGACCACTGACTGCCCGGTTGCGTTAATGTCTTCAGCGCATCTTCCTTCTGCTCTTCTGTAGGATTATCAATGATTTTATTACCCGACGCATCCGGGATGTCCTTCATCTGATATAATTCATTGATGTCCTTTTCGCTGAAAGGCACCACTTCCCCTTTCATGGTCACCGCATCTTTCGTGCCATGGAGCCGTCCATTGTAGAAGTCACGCACTACCTTTGGAATGATGATGGATAGGCACTGGCAAAATGTTCCCCATCCATGCTCCAATACAAAGCTTGTGATCAGGTCTGGTAGTGGTGTTGGCGTAGGGAAGAAACCCATCTCTATCATCATATCATCATTTTCTTTCTTCCTTGATGGTTGTCCTTTAGCCAACACAGACTCACTGCTTTCTACAACTGCTTTTCCCTTCTCTTTGGTCAACGCAAGGCGGGATTTCTGCTTTTGTTTCCTTTCCCTTGCCTTGCATTGTTCTTCCTTCTCCCACTCTGCAATTTCTTTTCCCTTCTTCTCTTTTATGCACTGAACGTTTGCTCAGCGCTTCTTCTCCTTCTCTTCCTTCTTCTTCTTCTTTTCTTCTTCCTGTTCTCTCATTTCTTTCTCAAATTCTCTTTCGAACTGCTCTGAGGCCAGAAAATGCGTTGTTCTTCCTTGAGCCTTTTTCTTTCTTCTTCTGCTGATATCTCATTATTGCGGCGCACCTCCTCATCATGTAATTTTCTTCTTCTACTACCTTCTGCGATGATTTGTTGTGCCTGCAACATTTTCTCTTGCTTTTCTTCCTCTGCTTTTCTTCTCCTCTCCTTCTCTTCTAATGCTTCTTGCAAAATTGATGGGTCAATTGTTGACCCTTGTGGCACATTCTCCTTGCGACGCTGCATCAAGGGGGTGATGTCTGCATCTTCTCCATCATCAGTTGCAACCAATCTTACTTACGTTCTTTCCTCCTCGGTTCCACTGATTCTCTCAGTTGCGCTGACTCCTCCTTATCCCCCCTTACAGAGGTGGATTCTCCGTCCAGTTCTGGGGTCTCAGCCTTCTTTCTACTCTCTTCCTCCTTCTTCAAGCGCCTCTTCTCCCGTCTGCATTCCTTCTTCTCATCCGTCTTCCTTTCCTTCTTCTTGATTGGATGGGCTTCCTCATCTCCTTCAGCCCTCTTCTCTTTGACCTTCTTCTTCTTCTTCTTCTCTTCAGCCACTTCAGGCTACTTCTCTACCGCCGCTTCTTCCAAAGCGACCCTGATGGGTCCCTCATATGATTCTGCGTTAGCAGTTTCCTTAGGATCCAAGATTTGCAGAGCACTTCTCCTTGATGCTTCCTCCATCTCCTCCTTCGAAGGCAGTGGCTGGTTCACAACCCAGCTTCGAGTAGTCCTCCTTCTTTCTCCATGTTGCTGAGTATACTCCCAAACACCTTCTTGTCGTCCCTTCTCTTCTTTTCACTTTTAGAGGACAATGTTGGGAGTGGGGTGCTTTCTGAGCTCTGCCCCCTTTTAAACTAGAGTGGTACGGTTGCTACAGGCTTTCGCCGAGGTTTTTTGGCGATTCAAGGGATGGTTTGTGGCTAGGCGATGAGACGGTGGCTTGCTGTGAGGATTGCCACCTCTCGAGCAGTGATTTGGGCTGACGAGGGTGATAAAGGTAAAGAAGATGGTTGGTCGGCCATGGATGAACTGAGCAAGAAAGTTGGGAAATACTTAGGGTTTTAGGAAGAGAGTAAGTCTGGTATGCAAAGGCGATTTAGGGTTTTCTGGTTGCAAAGAGATTCAAGTAAACAACCTAAGACGAAGGAGACGAAATTTATAGGTTGGGCCTTACTGGACCCAACACGAATTCTGCGGTGGCAGGCCTCGAGGTACTCAAAAAGCCTACCGCCGTGTGCCTCACATTTATGAATTTGCAGAGACGTACGTTCTTTCAACTACGAATTCATCATGTCCTCAGAAGCCTAAGTGATTGGACTTTTCAATTTGCAAAAATATTTTTTTTTCTTTGGTGATTTATTCGGATGCGTACAAGGTTAAGAATTAACACAATGCATCCATCAACGTAAATGCATCTTTGCAGAGGACGAGCAACAACACATGTATCCTCGCAACACACCCCTTAACTCAACACATTTCTGGAGGACGGGTGCACGGTATTTCTACTAGCGCAACACTACCTCAACATAGTGCATTTTCGCTAAGAACGGGCAAAGAATACATACGAGCGCAACACACCCCTCAGCGCAATGCATTTGAGTTGGATGAACGCAAAGTGTATCTTGTTGGTACAAGATGCACCCATCATCGCAATACATACTGGATGCTGATTGTTTTATTTTATTTTATTATTATGATTTTTTTTTTCATCCACGCAAGTCACAAGGACCTTGCGGTATTAATTCTCTTCTTATTAAACAATCATTCACCAAAATTTAAGGATAACGCATTTAAGACAAAAAAGTAAGGAAATTAAAGAAAGCATGAAAATTAACGCAAGTGAATTAAATGAGAAATAAATTCATAAAGCACAAAAACAAATTGAATGAAGCAATAAATGACAAAGTTCATGCAACAATAAAGTCAGTAATTAGGAAAACATGTAAACATAGGATTTAGAGATATGGACTGGAAGACAATTTTTCATGATGAACGCAATCCACACCTCCACAGGCGATCAAGCTTGCCTGCCCAATGTCTTCAAGGACATTGCTTCTTCCCGTAAGATCCTAGGGCTTCAGAATTGCTTGGCAATGTTCCAAGTGTTCTATTACGTAGCTCGGATGCCAGCTGCCCTACTTGAATCTCCAAGTTTCTGATTAAAGACACATGCGCCTGCATCACCGCGTCGTTTTTATCCATCTATTGTTTGAGCAGAGCCTCCAATAAATTTCCAGAGGTGTTAGAGAAGGATGGTTGGTGTTGCAGTTGTCTCTATTGACCTTGATTCTGATTGTGCTATCATGTCTGCACAACCGTTAGTTGTACATGTGTCTCAATCCTCCAATTTTACATTGCTCAGCTGCATCGTTCGATCATGGATTCACATGCGGTGTTGTTTTTATTACTGCATGCGGTTGCACACAGTTCTGGATCGACTGTCGCATTGCGCCGTCATTGCGGTAATTGTCTCTTCATTGTTGACTGACGGGTGCAATGTGACAGAGATGCATTGATCAATTTCTCATGAGCCTTGAGCGCAAGCGGTGACTTGGTCTCCTGCAAAATAGAGTAAAATTCGGCTTGTCTTCCATCTTTATGGTGTTAGTGGGTGTAATTGCAAACATTTATAATTATTATAATACTAGGCTAATTTTCATACAATAGGCACATATTCACTAACTTTTGGCCGCAATATCTAGATAAGGTGGCATAAATAACTTGTATTTCTACAAGTTATCACACCCCTAAATTTAGATATATGCTTGTCCTCAAGCATATCTTCTACTAAGGCAATCATGCTCAATTCCTATCCTCTATTTTTGCGACGATTGGCTGCTCCGAATGCTACACTTAGGCACATTACTTGACATCGCAATTTCCTTCTATCCTTACTAATTCTTAGCAAGCCCTACTTTATTCTTCTATATGACAAAATTCTGCTCAAAGATGCTTTTCTAGTTTTCAAAATAGAATGTTTATCTCTTCTTTGTCAAAACAACTCGATGTATCTACATGCGGTGAGCAAAAAAAAAATTGCGTCGTTTCTTTATTTAGAGACTATTGGTCATCGTTACACTCTTCGTTCTGACTTATCCCCACGGGTGTCATGCGGACAACCAACTACGGTTGTGTGTCAATTTCAACTTCAACTCATGAGGATCAGAGGAGTTGTCTCTTGCATTTAATTTTTTTTCTTTTTTTTTTCATATTGCATTGTTCTTAGAAACCCACCTTCGTTTTGGCTTGCTCCTACGGGTGTCATACAAACATCCAACTACGAGCAGGCTCCTTTCACAACTAAACTCTTATCAGGTTGGGAATATTTTTAAGGTTTTCCCTTGCACTGACATTGGAGTTTTGCATAAATTTTTTTTTGTTTAAATGAAAATGGACGCATTTTCTTAAATACAACATAATCTTGATCTCATCTACTCAGACGTTCCCCACCTCCAAATTTAAAGATGAGCAAGGTCCTCATTGCGTTGGAGAGACTAGACAAACACTTAGAAGAATTAACTAAGTGTTAGTAAGAATTTACTAAGTATGGGAAATGTTTCTAAGTATAAACATGTAATACATCATAGCAACACAATGAAGATCGTAAAAATAAGAGATTTAGAACATTACAAAAATTGACAAAGGAAGATAAAGAAAAAGGCACAGGCAAAAAGTGGAGTGAATTTATACTCTGATTGTATTGACTATTAACAAAGTATACAAATGAATTACAAATGAATGCATTAAGAAATTTTCTATTGCCTGTACAAGAGTCAAAGAATTTGATTACTTTACAAATTTGATTCAGAAGGGTGCATGATTCAAAATTCACACCATACTTCCAATAAACGCATATACATTTTTCCCGAGGATGGGCAACACGCATACATCCCCGCAACACACCCCTTAACTAACGCATTTCTAGAGGATACCTTAACATAGTGCATTTGGCAAAGGACGGGCAAAGGACATATGCGGGCACAAAAACCCCTCACTGCAATGCATTTGGGTGTACTGGATGCACAGTGTCGCTTACTTATTACACCCATCCTCTCATAGTTTACTTTCCTGTCCCCTTAATTCATCAAAAACGCCAGTCGAAAGGACCTTGCGGTGATTTATCCAATCATTCACAAAAATTATATGACCAGTGCTACTAAATTTAAGATATGGAGATACATGCGAAACTAAATTGGAAGGAAATACAAAAATATTAAAGACTAATTCTACTAGACAGTAATTGTCGTAATTTAGAAAACGGTAAAAGAAAGCTGTAAAGAAAGCGAATAAACATAGATAGGAAGGTCGATTGAAAGAAGTTCTTAGTGTTACCGCAATCGCTTTCCCTGCAAGCGGTTTAATCCTGCTTGCCCAAGTCAATGGTGTCCATGCGTCGATCGAAGTCGCCTCCATAGTAGGGCTTAATCCATTGACCATTGACTTTGAATGCACTGTTTCCATCTAAAGTTTTTAGTTCCACTGCGCCGTGAGGAAATATTGTCTTAATTCGAAATGGCCCAGACCAGTGAGACTTCAACTTCTAAGATTGATATCAATGGCATTTCATTTTTTTTAGACATATTTCCCGTCCTTTGACACTTATCGCATTGCACAACATAGGCATGGGCATCCTTAAACAGTGTTGGCCAAAAGTAGCCGCACTGTAAGACTTTTGCTACGATCCTTTGCCCCCCAAAATGTCCTCCATATGGGGACTCATGACAGAGCTCTAAAATGTGTTTGGCTTCATACTCAGGAACACATCGACGTATTATATGATCAGGTCCTTATCGATATAGGAAGGGATCGTCCCAGAAATAAAATTTCGCATCATATCTTAGCTTCTTCTTCTGCTGGTATGTATAATCATCCAGTAGTTGACCGTAAACTATGAAGTTTACTATATCCGCATACCAGGGAACATCAATGTCTACTGCCATCAGTAGCTCATCGGGGAATCTTTCCTCAATATCTTTTTCAGTCCTTTGAACCTCGCAGTTTTCTAATCTTGACAAATGATCTGCGACTTGGTTCTCGGTGCCCTTTCAGTCTTGGATTTCTAGGTCGAACTCTTGCAGGAGTAACACCCATTGTATCAGCCTCGATTTTGTATCCTTCTTTGTCATTAAATACTTAATCGCAGAGTGATCCGTATACACCACCACGTTCGTTCCGATTATGTACTCTCGGAACTTCTCCAGTGCAAATACCACTTCGAGCATTTCCTTGTGGTCGTATAGTTCTCCTGCACGTCGTTCAGTGTTTTTCTGGCATAATAAATAGGATGCAATACCTTATCCTTGCGCTGACTAAAAACTGTGCCCACAGCATATCCGCTGGCATCGCACATCAGGGCAAATGGTTGCGTCCAATCGGGCGCAATCAAAATGGGTGCGGAGATGAGTGCATCTTTCAATGTGTTAAATGCTTTGGTGCAGGCGTCATCAAAATTATACTCGCGGTTAGCTTCAAGAAGTGCACTTAAGGGTCTTGCGATCTGGGAGAAGTTGCGAATAAATCTTCTATAAAACCCCGCGTGTCCTAGAAAGCTCCTAACTGTTTTTACGTTCACAGGTGCGGGTAATTTGGAAATTGCATCGATTTTTGCCTGGTCAACTTCCAATCCTGCCTTGGAGATTTTGTGACCTAAAACTATTCCTTCTTCCACCATAAAGTGGCATTTTTCTCAATTCAAAACAAGATTTGTTGCCACGTATCTCTTCAAAACTTTTTCAAGGTTAGATAAACAGGAATCATAATTACTGCCGAAGACTGAGAAATCATCCATGAATACCTCGACTGACTCCTCCAAGTAATCTGAGAATATTGGCATCATGCATCGTTGAAAAGTGCCTGGTGCATTACAGAGTCCAAATGGCATGTGTCAGAATGCAAACGTACCAAATGGGCACATGAAGATTGTCTTGTCTTGGTCCTCTGACGCAATTGATATTTGGTTATACCCTGAATAGCCATCAAGAAAGCAGAAAAATTCATTCCCCGCAAGTTTGTCTAACATCTGATCAATGAACGGGAGTGGAAAGTGGTCCTTTTTAGTGGCCAAATTCAGCTTGCGATAATCCATGCAGATTCTCCACCCCGTAGTTGTCCTTGTGGGAACCAATTCAATTGCTTAAACATGTATATAGAGACATGTATGTAGAGACATACAGTGGATCATGTTTAAGTGATAACCTAAATGGTCTATAGTAGATGGATAGGGTTGAATACCTTATCCTGGTGACACTACGAGTACGACCTGCTTTGTAGATGTTACAGTTATTGTAAAGTGTTACAAATAATTTAATCCTAATTATTCATATAGAGACATGTGAGCGAGGGCATTCTATACAAAGAAGTTTGTATAAGACCGGACCACGAAATGACTAGTCTCATTATCTAACACTGTTCATAATAGAGACTTACATTTCACCAGGACGACCATAGGTGACATGACCTGAATCCTGAGTGAGTTGTGAACTTCCTGCCTATGAGGGCGATCCTTTGATTTGTATGAGTAAGAGTCGTCAGATCACCGACTCAACAAGCCTACCATTTTGAGGATTCGTCTGATTGAAGAGTGAGGAACACAGCTACGCAAGATGGAATTCACTCCTTCCCCGAGGTTGGGGTAAGTAGATAAATTGCTCTCTTAAGGGCTGATTCTGGGGCTTGAGTAATGTGGCGTGCCACACCCTCTCTTAGCCCGAAAGGGGTTTAGTCATAGTTGGACTATAATTTATGATTTATTAGAAGGATTAGTGGTACTTAAGAAGTTAGATGTAACTACAAGGGCAAAACGGTACTTTTGGCCTAGTTGAACTTACAAGCAATTTGTGAAGGGTCATCACCCTGTTGACTGGTTTTATCCAATGCACATAGAAATATATATGTAGTGCGAAGAGTGCAACTGTCGGTCTTTAGTGGAGTGCCCAACAGTTAATGAATGTTGAATAATATAATTAAAGGAGTTCAATTAATTATTCAAGTACCATTGGAGCTTGAAGCTACAGGTCCATGAGATCCCCTCTGTAGCTCAACGTGGATTAAATGAGAATTAATTTTTGATTAATTGTTCAAATTAATTGAGGGAACTAATTATATGGGACATAATTAATTTAATTTAATTATATATGATATAAATACTATAATATATTTGATACACTATAATAATAAGTTTATTTAAGAGGAAATAAATATTTGAATATGATTCAGATATTAATTATGTAAATTGGATTCATATAATTAGATTTAATATAAATAGGATTCATATTAAATATCGTTGTTGAGAGAATTAAAACTATATGTTATATTGTATGTGATACAATACTACGCATAGGTTATATGTTATATGATATAACATATCGTTATATACATATATATATACATATACATATATATGTACATAATGTATGTATGTATGTATGTATATATGTATTAAAATTAAATTTATTTAATTTTAAAATTTTGAAATTAAGGGAGGGAAGTAACTTCCTTCCCCTATTCTCTCTAAACCCATGTACTGTGTGGGTGGTTGGAAGATTTGGATCTTCATCTTCTTCATTCGTTTTTTACAGAGAAGAATATATAGAACTGTTATGAGATCTCTCTTCCCAATCTCTCTTCTCCTCTCTCAATTCTTTCCCTTTTCAAAAATCACAGAGCCCATAAAACTCTTGTGATTCTCATCCTAGAGAATACAAAAGAAACTAATTGGTGGTGTTAAAATTGGGGTTTCGAGTTCATGGCCATTTTGCATAAGAGAAATCTTACGAGAAAAAAAGTTCTTCAAGGGTTAGTAATTCTTCTCCATCTTCTCTTTTCTTTATTAATATAAGCATGTTGTAATTTTAAGTTTTGTTGCATAATTCTATAAAAATTCTTAATTCTGTAAAATTGGGATTTGGGTTCGATCCCCATTTCTGCTCACGAACCTTCACTGATTCCTTCAATTGAGATTATAAACTGCTAATCAGGTTTAACGGATGCTAAAGAGGCAGGTTCATAGGAATAGGTTGGACAGTAGTTGTCATAAGAAGGTAGGTGACTGCTGTCTTCACATCCCTTCTCGAGTTTGGAGGATAATTTGGGAGGGGGTGTAACAGGTAATGATTTTGTAAATAAGTCTGCTAGGTTATCCTTCGAATAAATTTGTTGTACAGTGATGTCATCATTTTCTTCAAGATAATGAGTGTGAAAAAGCTTTGGTAAAATATGCTTTGTTTTACCTCCTTTAATATATCCTCATTTGTTTTGGAATATGCATGTTGTGTTATCTTTATATAATATTGTTGGAAGATTTTTACTTGAAGACAAACCACATATTCCATGAATATGCTGAGTCATTGATCTTAGCCATACATATTCTCGACTAGCCCTGTGAATTGCAATAATTTTAACATGATTTGAAGAAGTAAACATTTTGGTCTGTTTCACTGATCGTCATGATATAAAAATTCTTCTCCATGTACTAAACAACCTGTTTAAGATCTAGCTTGTATGGGTTAGATAACTAACCTACATATTCACAACCAACTAGATCATAATTAGATTTATTAGAATAAAATAAATCAATATAAACTAATTCTCAAATAAAACATACCATATGTTTAACTCTACTTCAATATCTTTCTTTGGGAGGAATATTATATATATGTAACAAAATTATTGAAAATTACTATAGAATGCAGTGTATAAACTAGTCAAGTTATATAAGTGCACTTATTTCTCAAAATTTTATGGTTCTTCAGGACCTAACATTCTTTATCATATTTCTGAGATCAGATGATATATTCTTTTCACATCAAGTAAATGAACCACTATAGGAGTATTCGGTGATGCACATAATCCACAAAAGAACTTTAATGTATAAATTGATGCAATTCTATTTGCTCTATGCTTTATTTGCAAGTTAAGGCAAAATTTATCATCTCAATTTCTTTCTTCAGAAATTATATTGCCTTTGAAATCTCTTCAGGAGTTTCTACTCAAATCATCAACATATAATAAATCCCAGGTTGTGATTTCTTTATAAAAGGATATGAACAAATAGGGTTATTTTTGTACCTTCATACCAACAAATATTAAATCAGATGATTATATCACATTCGTAGGAATATTTTATAAGAATCTTTATGATATATATATGATTCTCTCTAATATTTGAATAATACGATTATGGTACCTTTGATTCTTAAGGAATTTTCATAAATAAATATCATTATTAAGAGATTCATATAAATGTGGTATGACTACATCCATAAGATGTATATTAAATTTTTCATACACAATCAAATAAATTGAATATCTCATGGTATTGTATATCGACCATTAGAGAATATGTTCTCTCATAATTAATACTAGTATATTGCGAGAATTATTGTGAGATCTGTCTCGCTTTATATCTTGTGACTTTGCTCTATTTGTTTTACAGATACTCCACTTGCATCCCACATGTTTAACATTCTCTGATGTTTGGACTACTAGTCCTCACGATTTGAAAATTGAGTTTATTTATATTGGATTGTTTCTTTCCACATAAATTAATCCTTTCCTTGTCTGTATTTTTCATACTCACTTTCATAAATAGTATCGTGAGTAACATTGTATGCAAAAATGTTGTCAACTTATATGGTTCCATAATTTATTGAGAACACTTTGCGAAGTGTGAAACCCCATCGACTTTGCAAGTAGACGACTTTTCGCTTGAGAATTATACAACCACCAAACCTTCTTTACCATGATCTGACCTTACCCATAGTTGGATTTCCACATGACACACGTGGGGGCAAGCCAAAACGAAAGTAAGTCACCAGGATCAACGCATAAGCACAACTCATCTGTCCGGCGCAAGCCAAATCAAGCAAGACAAGAGTTGAGTTGAATTTGGAACACAATCGAGGTTGGATGCCCGCATGACACATGTGGGGGTAAGCCAAAACAAAGAGCGTAATCAAATTCAACGCCGCAATCGAATAAGTAATCGCAAAGTTTTGAATTGTTTTGAACAAACACATTCTCAAAAGCTAAATGAAAATTTGCAGTGAATGAATAAAAAGTTTTTAAGTGAAGGCTTACCAGATCTAAACTTAGAAAATATCTTTTTGAAGAAACAACTGAAGTGGAGGAGAGTATTACGGCGATGGTTAGAGGTGTGAGGAAATTATATTCTGAGAGGTTGGTCATCGCAAAGGAAAGCCTGGCGGTGAGTTAGTATTTCTTGAGTATAACGCATGCTTGAGGACAAGCATGATTCTAAGTTTGGGGGTGTGATGACATGCAGAAATGCACGTCATCTTAGGCCTTTTATTTAGAATTATGAGGGCTTTTAAGCAGAATATGCTGCAATTATGTTAGAAGTTCATGAGAAAATAAGTTTGCGACGTTCAGCATTGAGAATCTCGGCTAACCCATTATTATGCGTTATTATGCGTTCAATTGTCTATTTTTGTAGCTAACGTAGGAAGTGGATGCAGACGCGGAAGCCGGACTACCGCATAGACGACGCATGTAGAGAAATTCTCCATCGCAAATGTGGACGCATACGATTAACGCATGGGTATTGCTGTAATCAACCGCATGCGTCTATCGCATAAGAGTTGTGATCATCAAGCGATTGTGGTCATCATGTAGAAGTTGCGATAATCACATGAATGTGGTCATTTCAAGATTACAAATACACGATAACACATAATAGTGGGATAACCGCAAGGTTGGTGGAATGAACGCATCAACGCATATCTCAGAAAAATCAAAAGATGATGTTGACATTTCACCTACCATGTCGTTAGTAGTAGAGATTAAGAAAATGACTAACGCGTCGCGAATGTCAGAATCAGAGCAGTCCATTAATATTGTCGGTGATCAAGCTCTATAAATAGAGGTTGTTGAGCAGAATTGCAAATCATCCAAGTTTCGGCCTCTGGGCGGATCCTTGTGATCCAGACAAACACGTTAGAAGAAAGCTTGAGAGTTCTTCATCTCCCTCATCCATTTCGAGTGACGACTGGAGCCTTCGTCAGAGTTAGATCTTGAGAGAGTCAGCTCCACCGCCCATCCATGGAACCACCGGTAGCCTTGACACACATCTCCTGGAAGTAAGACATTTCTTCCAGTTGGTCCTTTCATTTTCTCTTCTTTTCTTATATTGTATTGTATTACATTTTGGATTAAGAAATTAATACATTGTGTGTTCAATGCATTTCTATGTTTCATTCGATTCCATCTCCATCTTTTTTTACATAGCATCCTTAACTTTCATTGCATCACTTAGTGAGATTGCTAGAGTATCGCATACTTAGTCATGCAGGTTAGAGATAAGCATGTAGCAAACCACCGGGAGGTGTGCGTTGCATGAGTGTGTAAGAAAACCTTATTTGCCTAGTGTGAAGCTTTAGCAACGTCTGTCTATAGGCAGACGCAATGCTTGTCTATGAGTAAAGTCAGAAACAAACAACTGCCCAGGAGGGTAAGTGGTTGGTCGCGTTAAGCAATGTAAGCAAGTATTCACTAGAGATAGGAATAATCTTACGTCAACCAAGTTTATGTGGTTACCTTGTCTTATGAGCGCATCATTCATCATTTAGGCATACTTGGAAGAGTAGTCTAAAATCCACATCTAAGACTCAAGAGAGCGGATTGGAACACATAAGCAAGAATGGGGAACTTAGGAATAAGCTCCGTTTGCTTTTACACAGTGTGTGCACCCTACGGAGAGAACATTGCATGCGTTTAAGAAGTAAGATACGGTGACGGTATGCGGTCATCTCGACCCTTTTGCATACACATCGCATACGTCCTAGAAATAGGCTTAAGTGTGTGTAGCATGATCGCATAGCTTGCATTGGCTGAAGTTGTCCTTGCGGTCACTCTTAAGGGTTGTGATGAAGACATCCTTACATTTTATCTATTTACCATCCATTTACTATGCGTCAAAATTTTCGTGTCTCTACCTCTCATTCATATTCTCATTGTGTTGTCTGTTAGTTAGGAGTAGGAGTAGTTGTAGCATAAAACCCCTCCATTATTCTTTTATTCATCCGCCGCAAACACATTATCGCATAGCATCTAGCTACCCTGAGTTTGACCTCGGATCACCCAAGAAACTTGTGTTCGCATTATACTTGGTGTGAGCACAAGAAAATTTGTGACAGGAATGCATAGTCATCGCATACATTTGTTAACACATAGTTCATTCCAACGCATGACCACCAACGCATGATAATCAACACATAACCTAAGACATGCATCGCATATTGGCGCCGTTAATTTTAGTCATCAAGTCTTTGACGGCTAATTTTTCGTCACCAAATTTTTGGCGCCGTTACCGGGGACTTGGCAGCTAATTGTTTGTTGAGTTTTGTGTCTCTGTAGTCAACCTTTTTATCTTGGGAGTATTGTAGCTTATGCGACCAGGTTGCAACCAATATTGAAGTGTAGGCGATGTGCCAAAAGCCAATATTGAACCTGAGGTAGAAGGGCAATCAGTCACATATGCTGAAGGTAATTCTAAGCGCATGACGGCCACATGCGCCCACCAATTTCCAAAAGTTCCAATGGTCAGGGCGAGTCCCTTGACCCAAGCAGTTGAGAGCAATCTCTTACATGGAAGACTCCTTGTGGTGACAACACTCCAATTTTTCCAGGGACGTCTTTCACTCTATCTTTATCTTGCTTTCTTAGTTTAGTTTATTTTTATTGTTATTTTGGATATATGGTTGCTTCCTTGGTTGTGGTGCATTTGCTCTTTGTAGGTGCGACAATAAGTCTCCTCGGTGCGTATTACAGCGGAAGAATTCCCTTCATCCTTCAACGCATGGCTTCGATCGCATGAATTCCAATGCATAATCATATGCGTTATTCCGCCTAAGGTCCTTTCTTGTTATCCTTTATGCATTATCCTTTTTGAAATTCTCCTTGTCTGATTGCGTTCCTTTGTGGTGCATCTATGATGGTACATATAATTCACCACATCCACTAACTAACATCACAAGGCTCACCTTACTTTTAATAGCTTCTTCAAATTTTGAAAGTCTTAAGTTTTATTTTGTGCAAACCTTTGCTCCAACATTTATTACCACATTCCTGTTAAATTTGTTTTTAGCTTTGCGGTGAGAACGTTGCCAACCTCTAAGTTTGGGGGGTGGCAGCGGTCTCGGAGAATCGCATTCATTACATTGCGATCATTTCTATAGGAAAAAAAAAAAAGAAGAAATTTTGAGGATAACAACTCCACTGTCAACGCAATGGGGAACCCATGTTGATAAGAGTTAAGTTGTGAAAGGCACTTACCCGTAGTTGGATGTCCGCATGACACATGTGGGGGTAAGCCAAAACGAATGTAAGTCACCAGGATCAACGCATAAGTGCAACTCCTCCATCTAGCGCAAGCCAAATCAAGCAAGACAAGAGTTGAGTTGAATTTGGAACGCAGCCGAGGTTGGATGCTCGCATGACACACGTGGGGGTAAGCCAAAACGAAGAGCGTAATTAAATTCAACGCCGCAATTGAATAAGTAATCACAAAGTTTTGAATTGTTCTGAACGAATGCATTTTCAAAAGCTAAACGCAAAGTTGCGGTGAATGAATAAAAAGTTTTTAAACGAAGGCTTACCAGATCTAAACTTAGAAAAGATCTTTTTAAAGAAGCAGCGGAAGTGGAGGAGAGCATTGCGACGATGGTTAGAGGAGCAAGGAAATTATATTCTGAGAGGCTGGTCATCGCAAAGGAAAGCCTGACGGTAAGTTAGAATTTCTTGAGTATAACGCATGCTTGAGGACAAGCATGATTCTAAGTTTGAGGGTGTGATGACATGCAGAAATACACGTCATCTTAGGCCTTTATTTAGAATTATGAGGGTTGTTAAGCAGAATATGCGACAATTATGTTAGGAATTCATGAGAAAATGAGTTTGCGGCGTTCTGCATTGAGAATCTCGGCTAACCCATTATTATGCGTTATTATGCATTCAATTGTCTATTTTTGTAGCTAATGCAGGAAGTGGACGCAGACGAGCAAGCCAGACTACCGCATAGACGACCGCATGCGGAGAAATTCTCCATCGCAAACGCAGACGCATATGATCAATGCATGGGTGTTGCGGTAATCAACTGCATGCGTCCATTGCATAGGAGTTGCGATCGTCACGCGATTGCGGTCATCGTGTAGAAGTTGCGGTAATCACGCGAATGCAGTCATTTCAAGATTGCGGCTACACGATAACGCATAATAGTGGGATGACCGCAAGGTTGGTGGAATGAACGCATCAACGCATATCTCGGAAAAATCAAAAGATCATGTTGACATTTCACCTACCACGCCGTTAGAAGCAGAGATTCAGAAAAGGAATAACACGCCGAGAATGTCAGAATCAGAGCAGTTCATTAATGTTGTCGGCGATCAAGCTCTATAAATAGAGGTTGTTGAGCAGAATTGCAAATCATCCAAGTTTCGGTCTTCGGGTGGATCCTTGTGATCCAGATAAACACGTTAGAAGAAAGCTTGAGAGTTCATCATCTCCCTCATCCATTCCAAGTTACGACCGGAGCCATCAACGGAGTTAGATCTCGAGAGAGTTAGCTCCACCGCCCATCTATGGCACCACTGGTAGCCTTCACACACATCTGCTGGAAGCAAGACATTGCTTCCAGGTGGTCCTTTCATTTTCTCCTTTTCTTATATTGTATTGTATTACATTTTGGATTAAGAAATTAATACATTGTGTGTTCAATGCATTTTTATGTTTCCTTCGATTCCATCTCCATCTTTCTTTACTTACCATCCTTAACTTTCATTGCATCACTTAGTGAGATTGCTAGAGTATCGCATACTTAGTCATACAGATTAGAGATATGAAGGATGTAGCAAACTACTGGGAGGTGTGTGTTGCATGAGTGTGTGAGAAAACCTTATTTGCCTAGTGTGAAGCTGTAGCAACGCCTGCCTATAGGCGAACACAATGCTTGTCTATAAGTAAAGTCAGTAACAACCAACTGCCCGGGAGGGTAAGTGGTTGGTCGTGTTAAGCAATGTAAAAAAGTATTCACTAGAGATAGGAATAATCTTACATCAGCCAAGTTTATGTGGTTACCTTGTCTTATGAGCACATCATTCATCATTTAGGCATACTTGGAAGAGTAGTTTAAAATCCAAATCTAAGACTCGAGAGAGCGGATTGGAATACATAAGCAAGAATGGGGAACTTAGGAATAAGCTCTGTTTGCTTTTACACAGCGTGTGCACCCTACGGAAAGGACATTGCATGCGTCTAAGAAGTAGGATACGGTTGTGGTATACGGTCATCTCGACTCTTTTGCATACACATCGCATACGTCCTAGAAATAGGCTCAAGTGTGTTTAGCATGATTGTATAGCTTGCGTTGGCTGAGGTTGCCCTTGCGGTCACTTTAAAGGTTGCGATGAAGACATCCTCACATTTTATCTATTTACCATCCATTTACTACGCGTCAACAGTTGTCGTGTCTCTACCTCTCATTCATATTCTCATTGCATTGTTTGTTAGTTAGGAGTAGGAGTAGTTATAGCATAAAACCCCTCCATTATTCTTTTATTCATCCGCCGTAAACACATTACCGCATAGCATCTAGCTACAAGTCCTTGAGTTCGACTTCGGATCATTCGAGAAACTTGCGTTCGCGTTATACTTGGCGTAAGCACAAGAAAACTTGTGACAGGAACGCATGGTCATCACATACATTCGTTAACGCATAGTTCATTCCAACGCATGACCACTGACGCATGATAATCAACGCATAGCCTACGACATGCATCGCATATTGCATTCACTTAATTTTAGTCATCAAGTCTTTGACGGCTAATTTTTCGTCACCAGTGGATTAATAGGTCCACATGTATTACCTTGAATTTGTTCTAAAAATGTAGGGGATTCAATTCCCAGTTTAATTGGTGATGGTCTAATTATCAATTTTCCTTGAGCGCAAGCATCACATGATAATGCATTAGATTGAAGAATCTTATGTGTCACACCCCCTCCCAAATTATCTTCCAAATCCGCAAAGGCATGTGAAGATCGCAGTCGTCAACTCTCTTATGATAACTACGGTCCAAACTGTTCCTGTGAACCTGTCTCTTTAGTACCTTTTAAACCTTATTGGCAATTCATAATCTTAACATCCTACCACAATCTCATCAACATTTAACTATACTTATATATATATTGCTAAATAGTTATCAAACCAACATACATTAATAAATTCTAGAAACTAAGTTTAATATAACAACAATTTGACACAAGTTCTACCCCTTTCCCCATGACATGTACAGACAAGACAAGGGTCTAAATATAGCAAAGTGGACTATCTAAACTTCAAAATGCTTGAAAGATCCTAAGTAGTGACTAACTGACAAATCTTCTAGACTTCAGGATATTGACCACTACTTGAGGAGAGAAAACATTTTAAAGAATGAGTTTAAAATGTCCAGTAAGTGACTATTTTAAGAAACATGCTTTCATACAAGAACAACATAAACAATGCTTTCCATAAAATATTTAAAAAACATCTACAGTGTTTAAGATTAAAGCTGGAAAAGTAAAAGCATGGCACATAAAAATCCTGAAATGAAACTCATCATCATTTCCTGCAAAGTGCCCCTACTCCTTTGACTAACCATATGGGAGAGCCATTTTACTCAATCCTTAATAACCTTAGTTGAGAGAAAGCCCTTTTCCTTGATCTCATCAACGTCAATAACATAGATCTTACGTGCATGTAGAACTGACTAAGATCTTGTCTACCTTACCATACCTTCGGTAGCGAGGATCTCCCTGTAACTGAGTACCTTATCATACCTTCGATACCAATGTCCAGGAGTAGATTTTGCATACTAAGCATAAAACATTTTACTTTACATGAATCTTTATCATAAAATAGTATATACTCAACATGTTATAGGAAATCCTTGAAAAGCTTAGTTTCATGCATAAACATAGCGTAAAGCTTAGTTGGAATGCATGGAAGTTATATTTAAAGTCTGTTGTTAAACTATACTCATGCATTCAACATCAATTTTCAATACTTAAGTCATGCATTAAGAAAATCAAGTTAAAACTAACTATGTGTTGCAAACTCATTAGTGAAACACCCAGTAAACTTTTGAAAGCTAGTCATTCACTATCTTTGAGTTACTTCCTCAATGGGTTGTAGGTCTCCTCAATATGCGTTTTCCCTTTAAAAATAATAAAATCCTTATTTAATGCCTTTAGCTCCCTCTTGAGCTTAACTTCACTATTCAACTTTAATATATACTAAGTCCAAATCCAATTCAATGGTCATCTTATTCCTTTTTACTCTCTGCATCCCCAACTCCAACACATAGGTACTCAGCGTATTACCATCATTAACCAGATTTTACCTTGTGATTAGTTAAGTGGGTAGCAATCGCGCACTGGTGCTCAATGGCATTAGGATGCGTCTACCTCGCCTATGCGATGGGCGCTTGTGGCCGCAACCCTCAGCATGCCTATTCCATTACATGCAGCCTCTCGCGCACTTTACGACACCTTCTTACTCTATCCATACCCTTGCCTATGCATGCACACGTCCACACTTAGCCTCAGCCGATTAGCTGCTTACTTATGCTTGGGTGGTAGCTGCCTGTTTGTTCATCCAACCAAAAATTCCATATTTAATTTTCCAGCTTGAATAACTTAAGTTCCAGACTTTATCTCATGAGACTTCTTTCTAAGAACTTATTCCCTGACATCTTAAATAACTCACCTTAAAATTTCAACCTCTGAGTCCTCTCCATGAGCTTGAAATTTTTCAATCTTTATAACATGTATGAGTAACCTAACAATCTTGAGCACTAGAGGAATTCTTCAACTTCCAGCTAAATTCCATAAGAATTTCCCTCCGGTAGCCCTGGATTAACTTCTTCATTGTTCAAGCTTCAAGTTGGCAAAAACTCTCCTTCTTTAGCACGAGTAGAATGCCAAAATCGAGCTCTCCATTTCTAACTTTCTTTTATACTAGTGTATGCATGATCAGAGGGCTTAATAAAGTAACACCTAGGCCATTAACTCGAGCTTAAGGCTCTAAACACGCCACATGCCCCCTAACTAGGTGATTATCCTAAGTACTTCAGCTTCACCCAACGCATAGGTTGGGCACACATCGTATTCATCGCTTAAACTGCCCCTCTCTCTCAACCATCGCCTCACTAGTCATTGTCTCTTGCACCTTGCCTTAGGCAATTACGTTGAGACTTGTTGCTCATCAAAGCCTTAGTTAACCTCTAAGGCACACCTCAATGCCCCTTAAGCCAATGTTTATGCCTTTAGTCATCCACATCAACCCAACCTCTCTATCCTTCGGCCAGTGCATACCTTGCAGCCCACCTAACTCTTGCCTTGGCATTTCTCATGTGTTCTCCTAGGCAAGTTTGACTGCACGCTTATCGCATGCCCTGGCCTTCACTAACCTCTAGTGAAGCCAACACATCTTTGATAACCATTCCCCTGGTAGGCTCTGCTAACCTCTTCATGGCCCTCACTGCAAGCCTCACACTTAGTCATTTTTCTATTTGAAATCTTGAACAAATGACATGACAAAACCATTTTCAAGCTCTTTTATTTCTTCTAAGTACCACTTGCACTTATTTCACCCGAGAGCCTCCCTTTCCACACTTAGGAAATTTTTTGCCCTCCCCCAACTCTGCCACACTCCTATCTTCCTATTGCTTTAAACTCTTAAGTTTCCTAAGTGTTGACTGCTCTTCACAACCCGAGAGCACACCTTCCTAATGCTTAGGAAATTTTCCTCTTTTAAACATTATACACAATTATAGCATGCTTTACATAATATTCAACTACATAAACACCATTAACTCATAATCACAGAAAATTAAACACAATTAATTAGTAAAATAGGTTTAGGGGTTTACATTCTGACTCTTCAATTTGTGTCCATTTGAATATCAATAATTATTCTCATCATTATAGACCTTAGATGACCTAATTTGTCATGTCAAATTGTAAATATGTATGGATTTATGAACTTTACGTTCATCGTTGCATATGTTTCAATTGCTCGTGTATGAGTATAATATAATCCAGAAGATAAAGCAGACAACTCTTCCAATATATGTTTTTCATATGAGACAGTAGATATGATATAAAAATGCTCCATATTGTTCTTTCTATCAGTCCCAATATGATAATCATTGCAACATATATATTTAAAACTAAGTAGATTTCTATTTGATTGACTAGAGAAAAATGTGTTGTCAATTGTAAATTTTATTCCTCTAGGCAAAATAATATTTGCTTTTCTAAAGCCTTCAATCAGGTTTGCAGAACCTGATATCGTATTGACTTTTACTTTCAGCATTGTCAGTTTGGAAAAATATGTTTTATTTGTAAGTACTGTATGTGTAGTTGTATTGTCTGTCAGACATAGATCTTCTTTACTCATTTTTTAGTCACCTAACATATGAAAATGATTCAAGTTTCTTCATTAAAAGAAAATAAATACAATAAGAAAAACAACACTTGGAATATATAAAATTTAATACTAAATATTTTCAAAATCAAAAGAAATACTTGTTATGGCATCAATTGTGCCAATTTTCTCTTCAAGAGATTTGAAAAAAATGTGTCACATCCAAATATGTTATATTGGATGGTAAAATATCTCATTATCCTGGTATACAAAATTTGCTTCCACATTTTTCCCTTTTTTCTTCAGGGAGATTTGATAGAGATCAACTAAGTATTTTGATGTACCACAGTAATGTGACTACTGCCTAGTCATCACATCGGGAGCATTTATTTTCAACATTTTTTTGAACTCTTATCTTGTGGATTTTTCCTTTGTGATAATCATTTTGTATCGTTCTTTTGAAATTTGAATGATTAGAACGACTACCACGAAAATAATAATCATTTCTTCTCCTGTCACGTTCATGACCTCGACCGTGACCATGACCTCGACCACGATTATTAACATTCACTGCATTCACTTCAGGGAATTGTGTTGTTCCAGTTGGTTGAGATTCATGATTTTTTATCCATAATTTGTTATTTTGTTTGGCTACGAGAAGACATAAAATTAGTTCAAAATACAGTTTAAAACCTTTCTCTCGATATTGCTATTGTATGAGCATATTTGAAAGGTAAAATCTCTAACATATTGATTTAAAATTTTGGAGCCTCAAGTGCATCTATTTATGATGAGCTTTAGGAAGAAAAACTGTTTTCTGATTATCACATTTTTATGGCATCCAGGTGTATTTTCACATCAAGCACTAATGACAATTAATTATTACCATTAATATCAAATGTTACAAATTCTAATTTTATAATATTTTCATTGTAACACTATTATAAAATATTATATTTATATTAGAAATTTAATATATATTAAATATGTAAAACAACATTTAATTTTAATTGCAATGAAGAGAGAAAAAATTGACACACTTTTAGGACCTACCTTTAGTGAAGAAAACAATAAGAGCTCGTGCTGATAACGTGTTGTGAACTTGAGGAGCACAACGGGAACACGGGTACCAATAAAATATAATATTACAATAAATATAATATAATATAATAATAAAATAAAAATATATTAAAATAAATTAAACATAATATATAAATAACAAAAGTAAATTTATGCAAAATTCTCCAATTCTCCATTTTCTCCAATCTTTTTGGATTGTTCACCAATATGTATCTCTACAAAATCCACCAAATGCCATTATTTGTAAGCAATTTGACAAGTAGGAGGTGGGTTACATGGACAATGTTGAGACACATGGACAATATTTTGAAAAATGAGGGCATGACACATGATCAATAGACACTAAGCATGAATATCTAATGAACATCTATTACCATAATATTTATAATAAATTTTAATTAATTTATCTAATTAATTAATTTTTTTTTAAATAAGTAATTCAGAACTTGGAATATGTATCTCCAAAACATTTCATAATGAATTATTAATTTATAAAACCAACGCTTTAATCTAGTTGGAAAAGCAAAAGTCATGGGAAATCTTCATATTTAGTTTTTTTTAATAATAATTGATGGATCAAATACTTGAACTTGAAATTGATAGTGAAGTTTTATGTCATAGTGAGTATCATGTTGGCATATTTAGATTAGAAACATGTTTGAGAGTGATCATAAAATAGATAAAGTCACTTTTGTTGTGTTCAAAAACCACTCTTAAACATAACTTTAATAATTTAAAATCAAACTTTATAAATACTATTTGCCCTCGCTCCTTCTCCTTTGTTCTAAGAGTCGAGCAAGACCTAAAGTGGGGATGTATAGTGGCGAGAATAGCAAGGGCCAAGAGTCCAGAACTCAGCAATCAATGCCATGTATAGAGATGTTCATTTACTATAAAGACGAACCTGCAAGAACCTACCTTAAACAAGGTTGGGAATGAAGGAGGGAGTGAGACGACAATCTTCATGTGGAATTAATCATTTAAATAAAAAATAATGACAAAAAAATTATTTAATTAAAACTATTCAATAGTAGTTATTTAAGATAATTTATTGTTTTTTGTAAAAAAAAAAAAAAAAGGAAATTTTCTTGTAGGAACCTGTAATCTATGAAACATAGATACAGATACGGCAACACGATATGAATACGATTGGATACGGCGATTCGTCAATTTCTAAAAAACTAAGATACGGATACGTCTAAGGATATATCACTTTTTTTTTATTTTTTTAATATATATATTTCTAATTTTTTTCTTTAAAAAAATCTAGGATATAGATAAATTTAGCATACAAGTTAATAACAATAGCACAAAATAGAATACAAACACTGAAATACAATACAAAAAAAAGCAACATCTAAGATATTGAAGTACAATAGTTAATAAAATGCAATAGAAAAGTAACTCATATTGTAAAGAAGAAGAAGAAAAGATTAGAGAGAGAAGTATGAAGATAAACGAAGAACTTATTGTTGAAAACATCCAAATGGTTTATATTTTGGTGGATTTTGTGAGGACTCAAATGTGAAATGGAGATTAGATGATTCTAGTCTATGGTTTGGTCCGTTATTTATTTATTTTTCTTTTAGTTTTGGACTCGAGTAGTGAGTTTTTTAAATAGGTTACTTAATTTTAGATTGGGAAAGATTATATGAGTTACTTGTTTTTTTTCTTTAAAAAAAAAGTACGCATATAAATAAGTACGTTAAATCGCATATCAGATACGTATCTGAAAATATAGATACGTCAAATCGCGTGTCAGATACGTATCTGTGAAGTATCTGGAAGTATCGGTATCTGATACGTGTCTGATACTGATTCTTTGCGTCACATGAAGTTTTTGTGCTTCATAGCCTCTAATGTAGCAGGTTTGGGATATTTTGATAAAAATAAGTTAATCTTGGTTAATCCTTGATTAGTTAGATTTTATTTACCAAATTAGTTTTTAACCTTTTTAGTTATTCTTTTAGAATTTTTATAATGCTCAATAAATAGAGAGCCCCTTTTATATTTGATATCTTCTCATTCATAATAAAGACTTTGATTTGATTGGAGAAAATTCTCCTTTTATTACTTTAAGTTACATCAATTTGGTATCAAAGCAGCCGTTTGGGCCAACGTTGATTACCACTGGTGGAAGTCTGGGAAACTCTTGGAGACGCTAATCACAAGAGGGGAGCTTCGTGAGTTGTGCTCGTTGCTGAACAACACACATCTAACTATGGGAACCCTTTAAATACAAGAAGATCAAGAAGAATTTTGAGGAATCATCCAAGAATGGAATTTTGTAGAAGATCTAATGCATTTTGGGACAGAAATTATTCATGATATGAAGAATGACCAAGAAAGTTCAAAACATGTTCGAGAAAATTCAAGAATCAGTCCTATAATAATTATGATGAAGAAGCTTATTTAAGAATACCCAATCTGTACATTAATCCTAAAGTATTGGAAGAAATGAAGGAGGTAGCCAAGAAAATCCAACGTTTGTTGGGAAAGATGACTCAAAACACGGAGCATCTTTCCGAACATTTGCAAGAATTTAAAAATAATTAATTCAAGGAATCCACTGTGAGGAAGAAAACAATTATCAAAATTCAGGAAACCCATACAAATTTTCAAACACGTAAGAAAACGCGATCGGAGCTCCAAATGTTGAAGTGAAAATTAGAGGGTACAAAAAAAAAAGGAGAACAACCGAATTGCTAATTCTTGAAACAAGGAGGGAGTTGACATGTTTTGAATAGAAAAATTTTGGGTATTTTAGCAAAATCGCTAGAAAGGCCAATTTTCCCTTTCTGACCTAATCTGAAGGATGCAGACCTAGACCCGACCCGTATTGAACAAATCTCTACCCTATTTCCTTTTTCCTAATTCGACCAAGAAAATCCAATACATTTATGAAATTTTGGGTTTTTCAACCCACAACCCATGTGAATCAACCCACATCTATCACCTCCAGAAGGCCGATCAACAAAAATTGAAAATTCTGACTTTCGATCAAGATCCCAAATCTTCTAAAAATTATGCATATCTTCTCACAATAGATGATTTTTTGAACCAATTAGTTTTTGTGTTTATTGGCTTAAATCATAAAATTTGGATACTATTGATGTTGAATGTTCAAAAACGTTTCCGTTTGAGTGGCTTACATTTTTATTTTTATCTTCATTTTCACTTTAAAACTCGAGTTTTTTTGGGAGGGATAGAATATGATGTAACAGGTTTGGGATATTTTGGTAAAATTGAGTTAATCCTTAGTTATCGTTTTAGGATTCTTATAATTCTATATAAATAGAGAGTCCCCTCTTTATATTTGATATATTATTATTCATAATAAAAACTTTGTTGGTTTCTTGGAGATTTCTCTCCTTTTAACATTTAGACTATATCAACCTACTCTTGTTCATGAAGAATGAAATGAAGAGTGAAAAAGTCATCTCCGACCCTCCCGTCTCAACTCGTAAACATCTATATGTATAGACAATGAAGTCATTTTGGTAATTTCGCATACAAAAGATTATAAAGAAATTAACATAAAATTTGGGTCAACCATGCCATTAATTCTAAAAGTCGAGGAATAAGAATCGTTTCATTTACGCGCGAGAGAGGAGACACAGCACACAGAATTTGGGCAGGGCCCCAGCAGACGCTCTGTCCAATCTGGCATTTCTGCCGCCGGCGCTCCTCTGTTTCAATCCTTCCTTCTTTACACTTCATCTTCTCACAATTCTTTGAATTCCATCCCCTTTTCACATTGAATATGGCCGAATCCAAATCTGACCGATCGCCACTTCTTTCTCCCGGTACCCTCCCTCGTCTCTCAAATTCCTTGTTTCATCTTAAAAACCAATTTTGAATGTTGTGTTTCTGTTTGTTTTTGCTTTGTGTTGTCATTCATATGATGATTCTGCATTGCGATTACATTCTCTTAGGGTGGTTCTTTTTCCTGTTTGACGTGATCACTTTCCATAGTTATTGTAATACGAATAATATTGAATCGGTAGGCTTATGCTGACAGATTGAGAATTAAAAGCATCCAATTCGTTTTACACAGAAATGTTCCAGATTGATAGATCGCCTCGTCATATCAAGGAGACTCATGGAAAGCGTAATGACATTGACGAGACCACCCCGTTGGATGAAGTCAGGGCGCCAAACGTGTTTGAGAGGGTAAAAGAGGAGATTGAGGCGCTTGTTCAAACGATCCACCCAAAGTAAGAGCCACAAATTTATGAAAGGTTTTTATGTACTTATTATGCAACTACAAACATCCAGTTGGTATATATGTTGATATCTGATTCATATCTTACTCAAAAGTGCAATCAAACTTTTAGGTTATAATTTCGTTGAACTTTACTTTGGACTTATATGAGTGAGAACATTAATGTATTACTTCAATAGTCAAATGTTTTTATTACTTACAGATTTGTGTCTAAGGCGTTGATGACGTTTTTTTATGGGGGTTTGTTTTGTGGGTGTATTGTGAGTTTGTTTTAAGAATAAATTTCAATGTTCAGTGCTAGGTTTTGACGTTCTTTTGTTACCTGATTTTGTGCTTGGATTTAGGAGTTTAAGTGGCTGAGTTTGTGCGTTTGTGTTTTCTCTCTAGATTTTGGGTGTTTTGGCGTTGAATTTTAGATGATTTACCAATTGGTTTTAGGACCAACATTTTAGTTTGATTTTGAAGATAGTCTACTCATTCAAGTTCAGGATCCAGTTCAATGAAATTATCCCCATGTATATAAATAAAAGCCTTGTGTTGTTTTCTGATTGCAGGGATGAAACTGCTGCAGCAGAGTCCAAAGAAGAGAAAACAAAGTCTCAATCAGGTGTTTTCCTTGTATCTTTTCATGTTAGAGTTTGCAACTTGTTTAGTAGCATAACTTTTGTCCTCCTCTCTTCGTAAATAAGCCTATGTTCAAATTTTCTCAAGTGGAAAGATGGGAGATCGATGTATAAAAGTTGATCCCTGGGGGAGGCATAACTTCATATATCAAAACAAATATGGAGTTTATTTTCTTCTTTTGTGTGGATCAGATAGTACAGTCATAGCAGCAAAAGTGTTGGGAAGAGCAAAGGATGAGATTGAGAAGATCTTGCACATTAATAAAACAAAGGAAACTCATGGCCAGCGTGATGACATAGGAGAGGATACCCCATTAAATGAAGTCAAAGCTCCAAATTTATTAGAGCGCGCAGTGGAAGAATATGAGGCTTTTATGCAGACCATTCATTCTAAGAAAGAATCTCAGACATTCGATAAAAGGTCTCAATTTACTTGATTTTAATTAGTTTAGGTCGACTAGTGATGAGATAAATTTAGTTTTGTCCTAACTTGTTTCTTTTCCTGCAATTCTTTTGAAGGGATGAAAATGCTGCATCAGTGCAGACAGAAGCAATGCCTATCTCAGGTAACACAGCTTTCAAATTTGCATTCTCCACAGATGCTGTTTATTTTTGCTCTGTTGTTACTTATGTTCTCAGTACTCTGATTTACTTTTCAACCTCCTGAGTTTTGGTTTTGATTGGTTTCATATTAAATGGCCACTGATGCACACATATATGAATGTTCTAACTTTTGTTGTCTTTGTCATTGTATGGTTTGCATTGCTAATGGTCTTAATGTTTTTGCTCTGGATTGCTCGTCAATTATATGTTTCATTTGAAAGTATAACAAAGTTTCAGCTATTTTGCTTCTAACGAGCTTCTTTTTACGAAAAATGGTACAGAAATTAGTTCAAATGAGAAAATGCCAATCAATGAAGTGAAAGGGCCAAATATTTTTGAGAGAGCAAAAGATGAAATGGAGGCACTTGTTCATACCATCCGTCCTCAGGAGGAAACTGATTCACAAGCCAGAGAAGGATTTCTTTCAAAACTCGGAAAATGTTTGGAAATAATATGCTCTCCATCGAAAAAGAAGGATGATTAAAGCCAAAGTTTGCACAAGTTGGTATATTGCCTCATCACCACAAGAAGAATTTGACAGTATAGTTTCTAAGCCTTTTCATCTGTATTGTCTCATTGCTATACTCTTCTTTGAAAATCATCCACTTTTCTGCCTGCATTATTGTAATTCAGGAGCTTTGTACTTTTCCAGTTTGGGAATGAATAAATGTGTATCCATTAAGCTGCAATTTGTACATTGCCACAAAAAAATGCACAGTGGATTGAATTCTTAAATTACTTTCATAAATAGTAAAAGAAATGAGATGAAAAAGGTAAAAAATTGCCTCCACAAATATAAGCAGCATTGATGATTGATAGACAATCACAAAGAAATATCTGTTTCCATACTTTACAAAAATGCATTGTCTGAATATACTTTGAAACAGAGTTAACAATACAAGGGCTTCTTCATCCTGCAAATGATTCAGCACTCCAAAAACTTGCAGTTGGGATAACAAACACCATCAATTGCCAAACATATGAGCTAATGTAATCATGATCAATCATCGAGAGAGCTTCGTCGTTGAAAGGCTTCTGCTTAATATAGAAGAACTCAGCATACTACAAGGATCCAGCCCTCAATGAAAACCCAATGAAACCAATCTTCTGTTAAGTCTGAGAATGCAGATTTAGCTTCACCATGAGGTTAGTTTTAAACAGTAAATAGTAAAATATACTCTTATTTAAAGACAGTAGATTAGTAAGAGAAAGAACAGACCTGAAAATGAGATATCCAAACAATGCTTAATTATGGTACTGGATTCATTTGAAATGAATTCATGGCAGCTTTATCTGATCTTTTCATCCATGCCAATGCTTCCAAAACAATCACTGCAATAAGTATTATGCTAAGAAGAAACCCATAGCCTACTTTCCATTCATTTCCTGCTCCTCCAATTTGAATTCCCAACACTATATTCAATGCTCCAAAAAACAGAGCAATCCTTCCAAACCAATGGTGATACCAATTCCAGTACTTTCTGATTTTAGCTTCCTTGTTGGGTCTCAAAAAGAATGCCAGCACCTAAATTTCCCCCAACCCATCAAATCAATTACTTCAATTCCCATTACTTTTCTATTTTCTCAGAAAAGATAAATCAATATTGCGTTTTGAAATTTCTGATCTTGAAATGTAACTTCTTGTAAAAAGTTAGGAGCATTTGCAAATATAGCAATTAGGCCCAAAGTATCAGTAGATATAGCACAATGCAAAATAATTTGCAGATATAGAATTTATATCCAGCTTTAAGGGTCTATCAGTGATAGACTGTAACGTTGATAGATAGATAGAGTCTGTAACTGATAGATTTTACTATATTTGTAATTCTTTAAAAATGTTGTTGTATACTTCATTATTAGCCTTAAAAATGCTACTCATTGTAATTACCCAAGTTTTTGTTGTTACTAATGACGGTCTCTTGTTTATGAACACGTGCAAAAGATGTTTATAGTTCTTGATGTGCAGAGCCAAATTAGAGAAATTGAAAAACATCAGATTGAAACAGACCTGAAGAATGCTGAATACAAGAACAAAGATACCAATGCCTCTATGAGTTGGTACATTGGCATTAATTTTGTTGTAAAGTTGTCTTCCAAGTACAACAGTAGTAAGTCCAATGGCAAAGCCCACAAACTGAATTACTGAATGAAGATAGTACCAAAGAGGATCCTTATGTCTGAAGTATCTAGGAATGATTGCCCCAACTGGAAGGATGAGACCCCATCCAATGATCCCCAATACACCATGGTTTTTCTTTGTCTGTTCAATGTCACTGCCTACTGCTGCTGCTGAAGACTTGGAACCTGTGTTAAAGAGCAATACAAGAAACTCTTAATGGTGTAAAAACAAACAGTTAACACACAAAGTTCTGATGTGGGCAGCTTAAAAAACCTGCAGAGAAGTCAAAAACAACAGCAGTTTTATCACTGTGAGTAGTCAAGTGATTATGTCTAGGATAAGCATTCCCAAAAGCCAAGAGGATTGGTTGCTGAGAAACCATGACACTGAATTTGAGCTGAAATGCCAAGTAAATGGTGGCACCATGCAATACAACTGAGGAAGGAACATTAGTAAGTGGCAATTCTCCTTTGTCTTGAATTACTTCTGATTGTTTTCTTCCTTGCAAGTAATATTGGTGGATTCTTGCATGGCCTTTCTTGTTTACCCATCCCACCATTGCACTTGATCCCACCATCATCCCATCTCTTGAAAACCCAATCCCTACCCACCCTGTTGTGTATAAAGCTGATACAATGATGTTCATTACATTCTCTTCATTTTGTGTATACTGCACAATCCAACACAAAAATCCCTTTAAATTTCCTTTTCTTTCTTCAAAACATTAAAAAGGACTTTAGGTTTAAATACTACTTTGGTTCCTATACTTTCAATATTGTTCATTTTGGTTCTTGTACTTTCTAAACATTCATTTTGTTCTCTTTGTATTTTCTAAACGTTCATTTTATTCTCTTTGTACTTTCAAACAATTCATTTTAGTCTTTTTATTTTTAGAAAGTAACCATTTTAATTCCTAAAAAATGAAATGGAAATAAAAATGAAGGGATCAAAATAGTAACTTCTTTAAAGTACAAGAACCAACACATTTTGAAAATATAGGAATCAAAATGAACTAAAGTTGAAAGTATAAATACTGAAACTAACATTTTGAAAGTATAACTACCAAAATGGATCAAAAGTGAAAGTACTAAAGAAGTATTTAAACCAAACATTTCAGATCAAATCAAACTTACCCGTAATACAAATGTATTCCAGATGGGTTTGCAGACGACATTGGTTAAATTACCATATGGTGGTGGAAGAAAGCTTCTCAAATCAGTATCACATTGCTCCGATACACCGCCGCTATAACCGCTGTAGCCGCTGCTATCTACTGCAACGTAATCATCATCTTCATCATCGGCCACCACGGGCGGTGTCTGCAGGTTCAAAACATGGAGTAAAAAACAGAATCCAACAACACATTTGGGAAGGGATATAAGAAAACCCCATTTTGCCATTAGGAGAAGGGGTTTTGAAGGAGGGATTGAGATGGGAAATTAATGAAGGGAGGAAAATGGTGTTGGAGAAGATGAAGAAGGGAATGAAAGAAGAAGAGTTGATTGGTGAAAAAAGGAATAGGAAGGGAGTTGAAGGGTTGCAGTAACTTGGGTTCTAAGGATGGATTGATTGAAAAATGTTAGTTGGTTTGTGGTGGTGATAGCGACTTGGGACGACAGTGGTTGGTAATTGATGGCAAAATCATCATTTTCCCGCGAAAATCCACCTGCCATTTCCCTTCTTTTCATCTATATTTCATTCCTTCCAAGCCTTTTTATCTCTCACTTGTATTAAAAAAACAATTTTATGAAAATGTCGATGAAAATAGTGATGTATTAATGTCGATAGATATTTTAAAAAATTTTAAAAACAAAAAATTTTAAAAATATTCAAAATAATAAAAAATCTATTTTATACATTTTAAACAAGTTAATATGTTGTTATTTATATTATGTTTACATTGACAATATTTTTTTAATTATATTTTATGTTTGAAGAACGTATCATGATATAACAAAAATATTGATTCATCCCTTGAACTCATAATAATGTGGACATGTTGATAAAAGTTTAATACTATGGAGTTCATTAATTTTAAAGGGGAAATTAATTTTTACCCTAGTAGTTGTATCAATTTAGACTCTAAATTTAAATAAGTATTGGTTTTTACCATGGTTTAATTTTTGTTAATTTGTACATGATTTTAACCAAAAAAAAAAAAAACAAAAGAAAAAGTCAAAACTTTGAATAAAATTAAGTTTGATCATTGCACAAATTAATCATTAGAATGCACAAGTTTTGCCAAATCCATAAATTTCAAAAAAAAAAAAAAAAAATCAAAGCTCTAGTGCCCTTTTTCTCTAAAAGTTTATCGATTTTATATGGTACATATATTTTATAATTTATTGAAGGCATAAGATATATTTTTTAATGATATTTAGAGTTAGAACTTATTAAATGGTTAATATCACAACATTTTAAAAGTTTAAGATTAAGATTGCGACATTTATCCAAGTTTGAGATACAATTTGATAAATTCAAAACTAAAATCTTTAAGATAAATATATTTGCAAGTGTTTGAAGTTGAATTAGATTAGAGGGTCTCAACTAATTTCACCAAGCCAACATTTTGATAGCAATAAACTTTTATAATTTTAATATTATAATTAGTAGGTGCTTGTTTAAAAGTTTGAATTCATTTTTCCAAAAAGTTTCACTTATTTTTTCTTTTCACATGCTTCAACATCATCACTAAACTACTAGGGCATTTGAAACAGAATTTGTGTTTGATTGGTAATTAAGTGCTGATATTTAAAAGTTCAAAGAGGTTGGCTTGTTTTGTGTTGCAAGATACCATAATTAGGTGCTTGCTAATTTCAACAGCTCAATAATCATTAAACCTTCCAATAATGTGTCTAATTATCCAAAAAGGTTGAACTTTTGGCTGTACTAAAAAGAGGGATAGAGAACTAAAGATGGTGTAAATTTGAAGGGTTTGAATCTTAGTCCTCGATCTCCTTGGCATTGCCTTGGCTCTTGGGACTCTTCTCAACTTGCCCTTTCTTTTCTAGAGTTTTGGGTCAAATTTGATTTGGGTTTATGTGAACTAGATTCTTAAATTCATGTGTCTCATTGTACCATTTTTTTCGATAACATATTAAAATATTCTGAGAAAAAGGAAAAAACAAAACAAAATGTATCATATACGAAACTACGATTGAACAATTTGGTGGGATGTAAAAAAATAAATGAAAGTGTGTTAGCCCAAATAAAAATATCTAAAATCAAAGCACACTATTTTGTATTTTAAACAAAATGAAGAAATTAGAAAAGAAAAGTGTTGAAAATATATGGATGTGGTGAAGGATAAAAGATTATAGAAATGGCATATGCTTTGAGAACCATAATCTCAACAGGAAATGTAACAATGGTACCGCCGCATATTCCATCCCCGCCCCGGCCCCAATCCAATGTCTGCAACTCCACCACTTGATTTTAGGGTTTTTATTTTCTTCCCTCGTAATCCTCAAAGTTTTTCTAATGGTTATCTGTAATTCAACATCAAGAGAACATTTGACCAAGTATTGGATTTGTATAATCCGACACTGGGAAGTCCAAGCTTAAACAGTGTGTTTTTAACTCCTAGAAGGCTCTCCAAAGTTCTAAAACGTCACAGCGATTCGAATTCCCGAGATTTCTCTGCTCCATTTCGTCCTTTTTCCACTTGAAATGCTCATTGGACTCAGAAATCAGAACCCCTTCTTATGGAAACTGTCACTGTAGGACTTATATCGAGTCCCTTCGTCTTCTACGGCTCCCCACAATCAACTAGGCGTTGTTCTACCAACTTCTTGTCTTTTGGGTTTATTCAATCCAAAAAGCTTCGAAGATTTCCCCATAATTTGTCTTGTACTACTCGTTCAACGTCTAGAAACCAGAAAACTGAAGACGGTTATCGCAGTTTTCGTTCGAATCTCTTCTGGGTTTTGGTTCCGATTTTGCAAAGTATCAAAGGGGTTGTGTTATCCAAAACCCACAAAGCTCAGAGTGTTTCAGAGGGATTTGTGGATGGGGGATTGAATGAAAATTACTTGCAAAGCGGGAGTTTCGGGATTGCTTTGTTAAGTATAACTGCGACCGCGAAGCATCGGATTAGTCCGTTCGTTGCTACATTGGCGACGAATCCGACGTTTGTTTCGGGATTGTTCGCGTGGTTTTTTGCACAATCGACGAAGGTTTTGTTGAACTTTTTCGTTGAAAGGAAATGGGATTTGAAAATAATGTTTGCTTGTGGTGGGATGCCTTCGTCTCACTCTGCATTGTGCACAGCTTTGACGACTTCGGTGGCTCTTTGTCATGGCGTAGCGGACTCTCTTTTTCCTGTTTGCTTGGGCTTTAGTCTTATTGTTATGTACGATGCAATTGGAGTTCGTCGACATGCCGGCATGCAAGCTGAGGTACAATATCTTGTTGTTTTACTTCATCTCTTGCAAATTTCCATGAAATCTCCTCTGAAAATCTTTGAGTTTAGAGTTCTCTTTTGTAGTTGCTAAGTTTGTTGAGGGGTTTTCATCAAAGTTGCATCATCCATTGTTATGGGTTAGTTCTGCTGCCTGTGTTCTTGGTGTCGGTAAATTTACTTTTGATTGCTTAGAATGAACCCTCCATCTGTTTGTTAAAAGGACTGCTCTGGTTGACAATCCATGGGATGTTTTGCATTCTCTCTCTGTGTGTTGGGGAGAGGAGTTTCCATTGCTTTATCTGGCTTATGGTTCTTTCTTGTTTGCTTCGAATTTATATCCAACGGTCATTAGGGGCATCCAAATTTTTTAATCTATATGAGGCAACCACCTTGTGGCGGCCTTCATTGAATAGCTTCTTCTTCTTCTTCCCCTTTTTTTTTTTTTTTAATTTTATTATTATTATTTTTATCTCTTTAGAGTTTTGTTAGCTGTTGAGCCTTTGGGTTTATTCTTCGTAGTTTTGTTGTACTTGGTAATTTGGTATACTTGTAGTCTTTCAACGGTTTTCTTGTGTATGGCAATGGACAATTGTGTTGGATTTTGATGATCAATGAGGAAGCATGGTCTTAGACTCCTAGTCCAATAGTCAAATAGGAAAAGTATAGATTTAATCATTGTTTATGTCACTTTGTTCAAGTTTCGGGATGAAATGTTGTAAGATCAGACAACTATTTCATAGTGATGAAAAGAAAACGAACTTGTGAGTTGAATCATGATAGTGATTCTGACTTGTGGTATGGTAGCAGCCCTAGGTTGTTGTATGTGCCACCACTGGCTGATGTTAGCTTGCATCTTCCCAAAGTTTATCATTCATAAACAAAGACACTAAAAATTTCAAGTTTAGTCTCTAAGTTTCAAATTTGTCTATTTAGATCTTGAATCTTCAATTTTGTGTTTACTAAGTCACGTAACTTTAAAAATATCTAATAGGTTCTTGAACTTTTAATCTCGTGTCTAACATATTTCCTTACATATTTGAAAATTTAAAAGTTAATGCCTAATAGAACAAACATCAAATAGGTCGAGAACTAATTGGATATGAAATTGAAAATCCAAAATAGAAAGTTTGAAGACTCGGACACTTTTTAAAGCTTAGAGACTAAAAGTCTAGGGACTAACTTGCAATTCAACTTTTAATTTATGGACTCTACAGATAATGTAGTTTTTCATAAGTGTTGAGCTGCATACTTTATGACCCATGAGGTCTAAATCACCCTATATGTAATTACTTTCTCAGTGAATAAGGTTTAGTTTTGCAAGGATTTGTACTGAAACCATATGGAAAATGGGTGAATGCAGGTTCTTAATCTTATCGTTGAGGACTTGTTTGAAGGACATCCCATAAGCAAAAGAAAGCTGAAAGAGCTGCTTGGCCACACGCCATCGCAGGTTCTTGCTGGTGCTCTGCTAGGAATTGCGGTTGCTTGGTTCTTTTGTCAGGGTTCCTTCATCCCATGTTGAACTGAACTTCTATGGAATTCAACCCTTTTCACTATGGAAATAGCCCATTTCTTTTGCTTCATTGTTTACAAATGGCATCAAGAAGTAAATCACCTGCTAAATAGAAAAAAATATCTCCATGTTTATAAAATATGTTTTGTTTCAATATTTCTTTTGATCCTTTATAAACGGAGTAGAATTTTTCTAGAATGCTTGATGGAAAATTATGGTGACTAGGACACTAGTTTGGATTAAGTGAAAAAATAACATTTAGACACAAACTTTTATTCAAAATACTCCAATAAATTTAGAAACATTTATGTAATATTGTTATATTTACAATTACAATTGTTCTAATTTTGTAATTTTAGAAAGAATAGAGTTATCTTTGGAAAAAGTGGCAAAATTGAAGGATCTTTTTAAAAATATAATTCAGCTTAAATTAATTAAGGGATTAACTCATAACTTTATAGTTTTCTTCTTTGTTCATACTAGCCTAAAACAGGGTTGCCAAGTCCTTCATCTCAACCAAAAGAAAACAGAGCATTTTTTTTTCTTTAAAGATAACTTCATTAAATCGCGTCAAAGAGTGAATTACAAAACATCAAATAGCAACTCGCGTCAAAGAGTGAGTTATAAAATTACAAGAGCGATTATATTTAACAAAATTATAAATACTCATCCGATTTGTAAGATCCAACACATTCTTAATCACGTTCTTTGTTTTAGAAATGTTGGATAACAGCTCATTAAGAGCATGAATGATAATTGCTTAATCAAATTCTATAATGAGAGGTTGAGACAACTCACCTCTAAGCTGGAGAAGAGAAGATAAGCTAGTTCTAATAGTCTTGCCCTCCAAAATCTTAATTGGTCATCTCTCATCAATGTCGGTGAAATAGGAGATCCTTGAGAGTAACGAATTACCTATCCAAAATCGTGAATCTTTTTATCCTAAATATTGTATCTAATTAAGTTTACATGTAATATTTTCATTCACAATTTTACTTATTTATTTTTTGAGTTTGTGATAAAGTATTGAGATCGAGCAACCTTCGTGTCCTTATTGGCTCTATTATTAATGTAATAAGCTTTAAATAAATCATATGTGCAATCGTACAAAATTATAGCTATCGTTGAGCTAATCTATGAATTATGACGACGCAACAAGCGCAAAAAAAAAAAACTTGTTTCACGATGTTGATGAAGATGCTGACCTTTCAATTTTACAAATCGATGAATATTTTTTTAAAAAATTCCAAGAAAAATATTAATTTATATATTCTTTTAAAACTTTATGTTGTATCACTTTTTTCTTTGGATGTACGGTTGGTGGTGAGATTCGAATCATAACCACAAACTTCTTGATCATTAACATATATATTATATTCGATCAAAGTTAAGATCACTTTTTAGATTATATCAATCAAAAGTTCAAACTAATAATTATATTAATTTAATCATGATCTTTAAAATATACCAATTTACACTTTTCTTTAGATTTGATTTGAAAAGAAATATCGTGTGGAATTATAATTGTTTCCATGAAATTGTTAAATTGTCATAAGTAAATCGATTTAGACCTTTTACTAAAATTTCTCTTAAAAGTCGTCAATGTTTCGATTCTTACAACTTTTTTAATTGACGAATTTATAAAAAAAAGATAATTAAAATTGATGTATAAATGATTTTTAAAGAAAATCATATTTAAGAATCTAAATCAAACTATTTATGAAATTTTTAAGATTTAATTAATAAACTTACAAGTCGCACCAATCCAAGGTAATGGAACGTAACAAAGGAGGTAAATCAAAAGAATGTGATACCAAGATTTACCTTTCACACATAAGGACAAAATACAAAGTCGGTCTAAGATGAAAGTAAGAGTCAACGGTTTGTGCTTCAGTTCGTTTGGGATTTGGGTGAATAAAAATCGATTACAGCTTCCTATTTCCTTCATAAGTCAACAATGGCGGTGATGATGATGATGATGAAAATAAAGTTAAAATATTTCCTTTGATTGATTCATTCCATGGTTTAAACTGGATGGGTTGCAAATCCTCAAAACCAGCTCCATTGGAGGAACCAACTCCCTCTAATTCCTTACATGATACCTCTGCTTTTGCTTCTGATACCCCTTGTCTGTCTCTAATCTTCTCTCCTCTCTTTCATTTCCCATTTAATTTCTTCTTCTGAAATTGATTGTTCTCACTCTGTGTTGGCAGTTTCAGAGAGCGATATAGAGTCTTTACATAAGCTATTTCAGAAACTGAGTGATTCTGTAATCAAAGATGGCCAAATACACAAGGTATCTTCCTCTTCTCTTTGTGCATTTATCTTTCCTGTGATTCTGATTCCATTTCATTTCAAGGAAGAACTTCGGCTTGCAATTTTCAAGAATGTCAATGAAAGGAACCTCTTTTTGGACAGGGTACGTCATGTTTGCCTGCTTCTTTATTCACTCAAAAACCCCTGTAGAAACACCGAGTTTTCAGCCTTTTTCTTGTTACAGTGAGTTTCTTTTTCTCGTTTGTTTTGCAGATTTTTTATCTGTTTGATGCTAACAAAAATGGGAGAATTGGGTTTGGGGAATTTGTTAGGACACTGAGTGTCTTTCATCCCAACACTCCAAAGGCAGTCAAGATTGCACGTAAGAAGATGGATTCGATGACTAATAATGCTACGTTTTACGGAGGTTTTTTGTATGGATGATCTAAAATTGACTTGACTTTTTCAAAACGATCTATCATTTTATTGGCATTAAGAAACCTTTTTCTAGAGTTTCTTTCTTCCTTTCCTTTAGCTATCTCCCTCTCTCGCACTCTCACTCTTGCTTGCACAGTCATTACATGCGTTCGTTGGACATTGCATGAAAAAATGTTAGACGTTGCCATTGGCCGACCCGCTTTGTCAATTGTCATGTTCATGCACCATTGATAGACTAGCATTGTGCTCGTTGTTGCCGGAGGAACGGTGCTAGACACATGAGAAGTGGAAGAAAATGATGGTTTTCTGATCAAATCTTATTTTAGCTTTTTTTTTTTCCTTCTTTTTTTGACATCTATCAAACTATTCCATCCTTTATTGTATGGTTTCTTAAAAGCTGAGATTGATTCAATGTTCAACTTCCAGATGCATTTAAGCTGTATGATCTTAGACACACTGGCTTCATTGAACGTGAAGAGGTAAAATCCATATTACAAATATCTGGATGAGTCTAGCTCTACCTACAAATATAAATCTTATAAGAATTAATAATACATGTAGACAATTAAAGTAAATATAATAGAAAGTTTGTCGTTCCATGATAGCTGAGAGAGATGGTGTTGGCTCTTCTATCTGAATCCGATCTAGTTCTACCCGACGATGTAGTTGAAATGATTGTCGACAAGGTAAAGATGAGCCTACCGACTGTTCTGCTACTTCTTGTTCCCAAAACTTTAGTTTGCTTCAACTTGCTGCTCTGTTTGCAGACTTTTACTGAAGCAGATGCAAAGGGTGATGGTAAGATTGATGAGGATGAGTGGAAAGCGTATGTAGCACAAAATCCTTCACTACTAAAGCATATGACTCTTCCATATTTGATGTATGTTTCAAGTCTTTCCTCTAGTTATTTACTTCTTTTTCCTCTTCTTAAAGAGGGAGTTTTGAACCGTGTCTACAATCTTTTGTTTTCTTTTGTTACTTGTGCTGTATGTATAGGAGGCTCTCTATGATGTCATAATAAAACATTTGTTTTATCAATGGCAAACATCATAACTATAAGTTCTATTTGCTAACAGAGACATGACACTGGCATTTCCCAGCTTTGTGGACAGTGGAGTGAATAGCTCTAATCTTAAGGCTTGATCTATGAAGGTTCTCAAAATCTTTGGCTTGACAGATGGCTGTGGTAGTTTGTAACCATTTCTTTTGCATCGGTCGAAACCAGATGGTTTACAATCCTTTGCTCCAGTGATCCTGCAATTTGGTTTTCATTCCCAAGCGCATCTAATTCATCAGTCAGTTTTTGGTGAAGATGATATCTCCATTAGAAGTTCCATGGATGAGCTTCACCACTTCGGCTTGCTTCTGAAGAAGGGGGCACAAAATGGCTCTCGGCTTCACATCCGAGTCATACTGTGTATTTGTTATCAAACCTTGGTTAAGGAACTACCATATAATCTACAGATTGTAAAATGATAAATAAGTTACAACTGCATATTCACAAATCTAAAAGAAAACTAATTAGTTTTGCAGTACACAAAGAAGGCTTTGATATCAGCTCTGGAAAAAATATATCTGCGACGTTGTCATTTGTGATGACCGAGGGTGAGATACATCAGTTTGTCATATCTTAATATGAGGTGAAGGGCAGCTCTTGACAGGAATCTGTAAGAAACTTATGCAGCGAACAAGACCTCCATGGCCACCTCAGAAATGTGAGTGAGGCTATTAGATTGGAAGAATGCCATCAACAATGTATTCCGAGAAAGGCATGAAACAAGACTGAACCATAAATTTGACCAGATGATCAGGGGTTAGGAGATTTTTTGACCACATATGCTGCTCGGGATACCATTCCAACCCTCAGTGTCATCGCACAGTTGAGAGTCCATCAGCAAAAATGCGCAACTTCAACTAATCACTTTTCCTTAAGTTTCTTTAACTTTCGTTTTGACCTTCCTCTGAAAGGATAATTGACAATCAAGATAGAAAGCAAAGTCAAATAAACTATTTTATGTATCATATATGATATACATCAAGGTTCAGAAGGTACCTCCTTGGTGTGTTTCTCAAACCAAATACACCCTTCATCAAAGAGCTAATATCCACAGAACGATCCTTCATGATCTTATCATGGTACATTTTGCTACCGATTTCAGTGATTTGTTCCTCCACTTCTTCCAGTGTTTGATCCACGTTGAGCTGAAGTTCCCCTTTTCTAATGACTGTAACACCAAAACCATTCGCTTTGGCTTCCCGAAATGCATCCTTATGAATATTTTAACAAAGGTGAGACAGGGTTATGCTAGTGAACTTGGTAAATACCTGGACACAGAAAAACTAGAACCAACACCGGAACTACAAGAAAACAAGCATAGTCAACGCAATGCAAATAACACTTTCCGTTTTGAAATGTTCCAGAGAAATGCAACACTTCCAACACATGAAATTGAGAAGAGTATCAGAAAGCTAGAAACTCGAATGTAAGGTCCTGTTTAATAACATTTCTATTTTCTGTTTCTGTTTCTTATTTTCTAAGAAATAGACTTGTTTGATAATGGTTCCCGTGTCTTATTTCTAAAATTTGAGAAATGTTCCTTAAAAAAAAGGGCAAATTTTGAGAAACAACCAAAAAATAGTTTCCCCTATTCTGTTTCTATTTAATTTATTTCTATTTCTAGGTAACCAAAACTGGCCTGGTGGTAGGAGGTGCTGCTCAAATGAAGTGAAGCTTTTTGGGGTGTGGCTTCGACTCCCATTGAAGGCAGTTCCTTTTTTTAAAAAACCTTTTTCCCCAATTTTTGTTTTTTTAATTTGTCTTTCTTGTATTTCATAATTTTACTTTATATATTAGTTGAATTTGAATTTTAAAAAAATCTCTTCATATATTATTTTAATTTTGAATTTTCAAAATTTTAATATGTAAATTTCCTTTAATTTTGAATTTTGCAATATGAATGTTATATATTATTTTAATTTCAATTTCAATTTTCATTGCATTTAAAACTAGTTACAATTTTACAACATATTATTTTTTCACTAAGACACTGATTTTGCTTCATTTTAATTTTTTTTTTTTATCATAGACTTAATCAAATATTATCAACAAATGTCTCCTTACCCACTCAACACACAAAAACTATACTAATAGCATGTTTGCTATTCAATTTCTTTAACAATGAATCAATGATCGTTGAAGATACACAGAGTTTGCTATACAATTTGCAAAGTTGTATAATTAAGTTAGATGTAAGTTGAAACAATTCAAAACATAGTTATTGTTTTTAATCGAAATAATTTACAAATGACTCAAGGGAGAGATAACATTGCCAATCAAATTTGGGCAACATTTGAAGGATAGATGCAATTTTGTTATTGTTTTTCGTTGTGCATCGAGACTTATTTTGTATTAGATGGTATAAATTTTTTATAATTTCTTTTTTGATATTTGATGTGTGGCATATCTTTTTTATATTATATTATTACAAAAAAAAAACAAATAAAGAGAGAAAAAGAGAAACAAGAAACAGTTATCAAACTTGTTATTGTTTCTGTTTTTTTTTTTTCAAGAAACAGGAAACAAGAATAGTTATCAAACATATTCAAGTTTCTAGTTCTTAAAAAGCAGGAAACAAGAAACAAAGAACAAAAAACAAAAAACATGAAACGAGAAACGTTATCAAACAGACCCTAAGTAATTCCATACCTTAGGCGGACGTGGAACAATAAATGCATTACCAGTCCCCAACATTTCCATATGAGATTGAATGATATGGCAAAAGTTTTTGCAATCACCAGCATCCTCAAAAGCAATTACATGGCATGGCTTTGGCTCAAGTTCAAGGTCTGCAGCCATCTCCAAGGAATAGAATCCTATTCTATGCTCCCCATCTTCCATCGTATAAAGTTCAATGCACTGAAAGTTAAACAGTGATCAAAATCAAATCACAAAGACTTTCATAGTGAGCATATGAAAATTGACATCAAACAATGTTCCAAAAGTATTCATAACGTCATGAGTTCAGTTTTAATTTGGGCATGGGATAGTTATGCTCAGGCTATCAGAATCGTAGAAAAATCATACTCACGAGTACATGACGAAGATCTAGCCACCACAAATAATCTTCTTCTTTTTCTTCTGCATACTCACGGTACTTGCTTACTACAGCCTGTGGTCCAAACATTTCCATCTCTCTTTTGAGCTTGTTCAATTTCTCTTCCATGAATTTTTTATTTCTATCAGGTAACTTGTCCATCAAATCAGCAGCTTCTTGCACTTCTTTCTCAGTAATCCACCGATCAAGATCTTTTCCAATATCTTTCATAATGGATTTGACTTCTGGATCTGTCTCTGCATTATAAGATTCCAAAAATCCCTGGGACCATTTCTTTGTGTGTTGCCAAAATTCCTTCCCTTGTTTTCTACCAGGTCTAACAGATCCATCACTACTTTCTATAATTGTCATAGAATCTTTTCTTTCTTGATTATGAATTTCCATATTGGGATCATCGATATTTTCGATGCTACCATTGGGGTTAGAGGAGTTCTGCTCATATTTATTCATAGAAAGAGGCAGGCCAGCTTTCCCAACAAAAATTGCCTTTCTTTGCTCCAGGAAGTCATTGAAGAATTCAGGGCTCTTTTCAAAAGGAGGACCCTTCCAACGTGGAATGATTTTTTCAGGTGGATCGTATAGACTGATGCCATCTAGAGGAAAGAAAAAAGGGAGAGGGGATCAGGACAAGAAAAAACTACTAAACATAAAAAGTTCAAGAACATTCAAATACCTGCCCCATAGTCAAGATTTTCAATGTTGGAATGAAGCCACTCATGCAACTTCAACAGCTTTTCATTCTCTCTCTCAACTTTCCTCTCAAGACCATTGAAGAATGTAAGCTTGTCCTCAGGATCCATTGCATAGAATGGATCTCGATTTGCCAATTCATTTTCTCTAACCTTAAAAACAATATCTCTAAGGTTTTCGTCTTTCATCCACTCAAGCTCCTCCTCATTGTCATTTTCATACTGTAGTTGTGCTAATGTAGAATTGGCATCAGATTGCTGTTCACCTTTTTCTCTAGCAACTATATAATTATCTCTAAAGCCAACTCCGATCTTTCTAACAAAAGGCTCAACTTCATCAAAATTATCTTCTATCCAGTTTTTCTTTTCTCCATATGGCATGGTATCTGTATCACTATCATTACAGTCACGATTCAAGGACTTGTGGAGATTTACTCTGCCACCTACTGAGTGTCCTTCCACAGAGCTTTTAGAGTGGTCGTCCTTCACTGAGATGGAATTTTTATCCCTAAGTGCAGAATCAACATTGTCACTGACCAAAGATGAAGAATCTGACGCCCCAAATGAAAAGGAAGATTTGAACGGTATGTTTTTTGAGTCTGCTTCCTTGTTTGTCTCACTTTCCAATACATTATCGTTTGGCAGCCTTGGAGCAGCAGAAAATTCTTGGGTAGTTCTGCCTTGAATTTTCTCCTCGGGCTTTTGTTTTTGACGTCTTTCAGAAAGATACTCCCTAGCTTCCTTCACTGTTCTTATGATCTTTAGTTTCTTTTGTTCTGAATCTTTTTCTACTTTCTGGGTCTCACAGTAAGAATCAGATTGCATTGAATCCATAATTCCTAAAGAAGTCTTACAATCTTTAACATCCCATGTGATGCTCTTCCCACGATGTGGCACTACATTTGAAGTGCTTGAGACTTGCAAATCCTTCGTCTCTACTGAAGCTACATTGTGAAGCAAACCACTCTCCACATCTTCGAGAACGTGATTATCATGTTTTAAATTATCGGACAGAAAACAGGCACCCTCATCCATATGTTCAATGGTTTCATCTTCATTGGGCAACCTTCCGTTCACAGACAATAGATTATTTTCATCAGAGAAAGACAAGGGGTCTTCTTTTGCCTCCATTCTCCGTGCATCACGGGCCATGTCTCTTATTTCCTGAATTTTGTTACTCAAATCTGCAACACCTGAATTCAGATTGCCAGTAGACTCTCCTAAAACCAGTTTGGTAATGGGTACTTTTGATTTTTCTTTTGCTATAGTACGCATAAGTTCTTGTTTATCTAAGCTGGGCTTTTCAAATGACACCTTAGGTGGCTCTGCACGTACTTGAATAATTTCAACTCTACCATTCTCCAGAACCTCTTTCTCCTTTCTAGATTTGATCTTTCTCCTCATCATTTCTTTCTCCAGTTCAGTCAATTCAATATCCTCCTTTTTGAAAGTGAACAACTTCTTCAAAGAAAAGAGTAAGAGAAAACTACATAGAACTAAGCCCCCAACTCCCGAAAACTTGGAAAAAACCTCGGGCCTAAAACTGAAACCCTGAGCAGCCTTAAGAAAGCTAGACTCGTCATCTCCTTGAATTACGAACTTGGCAACTGAACTATTCCTTGGAAGCACATTCTTCCCATTCTCTATTTCTCTAGCAATCCTTTTCGCGGCGGAGATTTTATGATTCACACCCCTTGGATCGTCCAAATCCACTGGCTCAACCTGGCTTCTCGTTAAAATTTCGTCCTTGTTGATAGAAACCCATTTGACATTCCCATTTGAATCTTGAAAAATCGTAAATATAGGACCAGAACCAATCCCCCAAAGCTCAATATCTTTCTTATATTGATCAACCCAATTCTCCAATCTATTCCACAAAACAGATTCACCTAAACCTTTTGGTCTCGTCTCAACGGAAGTATCACTAACATCACTACCAACACGACCAGAACTCTCACTACGTTCAGAAATTCTTTCAGGCAATTGAAAATCAGAATTTGGATTGTTGGGAATGTGAATTCGGCGTACCTGTTGTTCCTGAGCGAGTTTCTTCCTCAGCGAGTTTCTGCGCCTGGTCGGACGAGAAAAACTGGCAAAAATCACCAAGTTCCTTCTACATCTTGGAAGATTAAGTCTTGGGTATCTGTAAATTTTGGAGCTGGGTGCTTGAATTCTGAATGGGTTTTTCTTATTCGAATTTGGAATTGAAAATCTGGGAGAGAAGAGTGAAAGGCCATTACTAAGGATTGGAGATTGAGAAGAGGAAATGGGAGAAAGAAGCTCCATTTGTGAAGTGGGGATTCATAAGAAACGAAGAGCAGTGAACACAGCCAAATGTTGAGCTGCTGGGGAGTTAGCTAAAAACCCTGAATCACCGCAATCCGGAAGATGACGCATTCCTAAACGGCGTCGTTACCTGCAATAACTTGGATTTTGAATTACAAAATCACTCGACATTCTAACTAATAACGATGATAAAAATACCTTTTTTTTGTTACAGGTTTGGGTCTCATTTTTGTTTCGCCCTTAAAATTCAAAATTATACATAGTTGTTTTAATTTAATCTCTATATTTAAAAATATTATAATTTTATTTTTCATATTTGAGTTTTATTTGAATTTGGTCTTTAAACTTTAATATTTACATTTTTAACTTTAACTTTTCACTAAATACTCATTTTTTGTTAATGAATTTAAAATAATTAATTAAATTATAATTAGATAAATTTTCAAAGATAGAAAAAGAAGAGAAATTATTTATCCAAAATAAACAAAATTAAACTTTTTTTTTTATAGAGAATGATAGAGATTGATAGAAGTCTATGAAAATTTTGAAATTTTTTCTTGGATAATTGGTGAATTGATTTGGAAATTAGAAATTGTACTAAAATTTAAATAATTGTGTAAGATTTTGATAAAATATTTGGTAAAGATAACCAAAATTAGAGAAAATATGGAAATATATAAGATTTGGTAGATTATAATTTGAAAATATATAAGATTTAGTAGATTATATTTAAAAAAATATTAGAATCTCTATCTTTAATTTAACTTACCGAGAAAGGGCCAAAAGAGCAAAAACAATGGATGAGCTAGAAAAAAAAATAAAAATAACTAAATTTTAGTGGTAAATTTCGCTTAGAGATCAAAAAACTAATTTAACGAGTTTTAAAAAATGGTGCTAGTTTTGAAAGATAGAAACTTGAGCGTGCTATTTTTGAAAATTTTCCAAATTTCTTCTTCTCCCCGATTCTAAGATTTGTTCGTCGTCTTGTTTGTTTTTTGTTTTTGAGAATAATGACGACTTGAAGAACCAAGAGACGTTATATTAATTCAAAATTATAAAAATCATCCTTGAAGTATGTGTTCTAATTCTTACTTATGATTGATAATTAAAGTAAGAATTAAATGCTATCTTGACATTGAAACCATTTAAGTCATTGATATTTAAAAGTTTATACAAACCATTTAAGTTATTGATATTTAAAAACTTATAAGCCATTCTATTCGTTCTCTTAATTGGGCACAGTGAAATTTACAACACTTACTTAACTATGATTATTACATGAATAATTATATTTTTCTTACGAAGCTAATTCATCAAAGATAAAAATAAAAATTCACTACATAGTGGATACTAAACTTCATGGTCAATTATAGTATTTTAGAGTAAAGTCATTTTTGTTTTTGTTTTTGTTTTTGTTTTTTTTTTTAAAAAAAAAGAGGGAAATAATTGAAAATTGAATTGATATACGATGCATATGCAACAAACAAAAAATAAATAAATGAAAAAAAAAAAAGTGGAAAAATGAAGGAAGCTTGAATAATGGACAATAAAAAATATTTGGATTTCATATTCAAGAGTGATTTTGAAATGCTTTAAATTACTTTTTTTTCATATTAAAAATTATTTAAAAATATGTCTTTAATTAATTAAAATTTAAAAATAATTAACATAATTATTTTTTATAATTTTAAAATCAATTTTCACGTGATAAAAACTGGTTTTCATCCTTGGAAAATCACTCTATGCACTAAATCCATTGACACAAACTTCAAAATTTAGGGACAAATCCTCAGAGTGTTGGAAAATAAAACACGAGACCCATTTTCATTTCCCACTCTTCTACCATACAAAGATCATCTTACTACTCTCTCTCTTAATATTAACAAATAAAATGCAAAAGTTGTATTCTAATTTTCTTTTTCTTTTATTTTTTTCTTTTTGAATCATATATGTATTTTAATCTCCAATATAGGATAATGAAATAAGAAGTTTATATGGGTCTTTAAATTTTAGAATAGGGTTGAGATAACTTTTGAGTAAAATAATACTCCAATAAATACTTAGAATTTTTTAAATCATATTTGGACACATAGCTAAATAATTTTAAAGGAAACACTGTTTGCTTTTATATAAAGGTAAAAAATTTATCCTCACTTATCACAAAAACAGGGGTCATCTTTTTTTTTTTTCTTTTAATTTTATTTTAATTATCGGTTTCTAAATCAATAAAGGATTGTAAATGATTTGATTCATTGTTCAACCAAAAAAAATAAGCGATACTGAAAATTAGGTTCACAAGATTACACAAGATAAATGGAGAAGAAGTTCCAAACATTAATCATAGATGGTTTTAATAATAACAATAATAATTATTATTATTATTTCTAAAATTAGGTTCATTAAGCTCAATTTAATAATCTTTTAGTTTTCTTTTTTTAAAATCACTTCTCATGTTTTCAAAAAAAATAAAATAAAATTGATAACTAACAAAATTTAAAACTTGTTTTTGTTACTAAAAAAAATAATTCAAATGTTCTTGTTTAAGAAATGAGAATACTAAAGTAAAGGAAGCAATGATAAATTAAAATAACAAAAATAATAATATATTATCAAATGAAAGGAAACTTTAAATGAGATGAAATCAATCAAACCTACTAAAAATAACCAAAACAAAAATGCTACTCTAATAACAAAATCATGGCTAGAACTCACTAATATGCACATTTATGGTGAATCTGCCATGTTCTTCTTTGTCGAGTTAATTGTCCACTTTCCTAACATGAAAATCCTCATCAGTCCGTGTTCCAGCAGGAACAATGGAATCAGCTATGTTATTAAGCTCTCCATCTTGTTCTAATATTGACTTGAAGAAGCCTTGACTCAAATACCTTAGTTTTCTATTTGATAACTAACATTTGTAACGGTCAGCTAGTATATTTTTATAAATACCACCGATTTCAAATTCGATTTACAGAATTATCATCATTTTCTTAGTTTTTCTGCAAACACCAAATCTATAAGCAATCTTCATTAAGTAAAAGAATTCAGATCTTTCCGTGAATGTAAGCATTCTTGCCGAACCACGTAAATATGTGTCTTTTTTTTCCTTATCTTTCTTGTTCAATCGAGTAATTTTTTAATGCAAATCGCACGCCAATCGTTTACATTTCAAATCGCATTGAGTAATAAGATTATCAAGACAATCGTGCATCGATTCATCGCTATCAAGTAGCTCCAAGTACATCGTTTTCACCTTCGAGTTGCACCGAGTATCGTTCAAGAACCATCAAGTACGATCGAGTATTAGTTCTGTTGTCATTGAGTTGCATCAAGGATTTAACAGAGACTAGTCAGACGAAGAAGGAAATTTTGATCGAGGATCGAGCAGCACGCAGCCGAGCATCGAGTTTCGAGTATCGAAGATTTAGCAGAATTGTTCTAAGCCATTTCTTCATCTCTCCAATGTTGATCTTAAGTATTTAGGACTTGTGAAGGGCCATCAGCCCAACATGACTCTTCCTTATCTATCTTGAATTCACATACTTTTTGACTTGAGACCCCTTGGTCCCAAACTACTGTAAAGAATAAAGCAATTTTAGTTCCTTCCAAAGTTCGCTGGCACTCATTGTTTTCTTTGTGTATGTATTCATTAAGAGATCAGAATGTTGAAGCGACACATGTAGTGATTAATCATCCATTTTTGTTCAACAGCCTGGGATTGAGTAGCATTTCCAGAGCTTGATTCTGGCCCAACCACGGCAGTAGGACATTGATCAAAAAATACCAGAACTAAACTATACTTGATCATAAACTAAAAACATAATTAGATGGTTATCGAATGAACATACAAAAAAAAAGTAAAAAGTGAAAAGAGAAAAGGGGAATGAAGTTAAGTTACCAGAACTCACATGATATAATTGAATCGAGTTTTAAAAAAATTTCCAACATATTACCTCAGCCAAATGTGTTATGTGGAAATAAGAAGATTTACCATAAGACTAGAGGAAAGGAAAAGGCCAATGCATAAGCATAATGATCACCTGTGGTACTAGGAAGCTGCTTTCCATCTTCTTCGTAATACTCCTTAATTGATACCATAGTTGCCCCTCCTCCAAATTTATGCCTGTCACACACTTGTTATTAGATAGCTGAAATAAACCAAAAAATTCTTAGCTAATAAAATGATATAAAAATGCAGACAGGTTATAAGAGGATCATGTAATCGACAGTTTTAGGTCCCATTGGGGAAACATTACAATGATGCAATGATTTGCATCTTTCTTAAGTGCCAAATTCCAATAACAAAAATAAATTTTTAAAAGTTATAAAAATTTAGCTTTGTTTTACATATATATATATAAAAGCAATAACTTTCATGGAGAAAAAGTGAAAGATACATGGGCATAGAAAAGAACAAGCCTGCCAAAATACTCCAACTAAAGGAAGGGGCTCCAACTAAGTTAAAATATTTCCAATGGAATAGTTACAAAAGGTCTCCAAAACTGAAACCCGAAGGGACACATGAACCCTAATTAAGGATTTCACTTTGGATTTGATAAAGAGAAGATAACAAAAGGAAGAGATTTGGAGGTTGAAGTAGTATTTATAGGCTTAATTTTTTTTTAAAAAAAAAAAATCAAAATAATTACAAATGGTTAAAAAACAGTGCCTTAACAACTGAAGTGTTATCATTTGATAGAAAGAGGATGTAATGTTGTGAAGTTCTTTAAATATTATGTTCAGAATTAGTGCAAACTCAGTTTGCAAGTAGTTAAATTACTTTTATTTTTAATTTATGTTAGTGGGTTAATTTAGAGTAGAGCATCCTAAGTAGGAAGATGGTGCCTAACGGCTTAGTGGAATTAATGAAGGAGATTTTCAAGGTTAGTGATAGATTTTTAAGTTCAGTACATAAGTGGTTAGGTTTCCATTTGCATGTAGTTGTAATGTTTCCACTTTAATACATATCAAACTCAATTCAAACAGTTGATTATGTGTAATATTTCTTTCTTGTTTTCAACTTCTGTTCTCTTTATTTATTGTTTTCTCGTTATATATTACATTCATTGACCTATATTATTCTATAATTTATAGAGGCCAGAGAATACAGACCTGAATTTCTTTACCTTGCATGATCGTGAACAAATAATATAATATATAACAATCTATTCTAGCCATAGAAACATATATGGCTAATCGCAGAAATCGAACCGTTTCTAGAAATTGAATCGAACCGAAAACTCAGTGAAATCGAATTAATTCAGTTCGGTTCGGTTTCAATTTCAAAATCGAATTTAAAACCGAACCGAACCATTTTTAACTAATATATATATTTATATATTAAAAAAAAAAGAGTAAAACCGAACCATTTTTAATTTAAAGAATAAAACCGAACAAAACCGTTTTTTAATTAAAAAAATATAAGAGATTTTTAAAAAATTTCAAAATCGAATTTAAAACTGAACCGAACCGCATATATGCAATTCGATTCGATTTGATTTCACATGTTAGAAAATTCGGTTTAGTTTAGTTCGGTTTGCACCATTAAAACAACTATCCAATTTACTGAAGAACCTGATTTTATAAAACTAAGTTCACCAAATATATACAGAACCCCAATCTTTCCCCTTTGTTTTCAAACTTACTACAGCTGTTTTAAAGAATCGAGAGGGGCATAGATCTTCACCTTACCCGGCAAATCACTTGGTCGCCGACATCGCTTATCTCCTTCGGAAGCTGCTCCATCCACTCCGATGATGAAAGTAAAAAGCTCTCACGTTAACTTATATAAAGGGAAATCGTAAATAACCAAGTTTCAATTTTTCCAAATAGCCGCAGCCGCTTTTTTAAAACTGTTAGTAAATATAAATTGGACTCGAGATTTACAACGTCAGATTTATATAAGATTTGGGCCGGATTAGGAAAAGATTATTCGATAAAATTTGAGAAGGAATAATATTGGTATAGGATTTGGAAAGATGGGATGACACTTGAAAAAGAAAAAGAAAAAGGAAGATTTATAAAATTAGTCTAGCAATATTTTTGTCCTAAACTTTAATTATATTTTATAACAAGATTTTCAATCTTTTTCTTTTTCTTGACCATTTAAACGTTGTAATACACTCTCTTGATGCCAAAAAATGGATCAACCATAAATTTACTTTTCGGTGAAAAATTGTCCGAGTACCTACAAGACAAAAGTGAGATCTTTTTTTGTTGAAAATTTATGTGAAATATAAATAAATACGAAAAAAACTAAATTATATCTCAAACCCCAACTTCCACATGTTAGAGTCAAATAAGTAATCGATCATAAAATATCAAATAAATAAGATAAAGAAAAAAAACGACACCGAAAAATATACTGGTTCGCCTCAAACTTGGGACTACGCCCAGTCTTCTACCATGACTAGTTATACTATAATGGAGATTGCAAAGACATCTAGAAACACATTTACAATTTCTTCCTAAATAGCACAACACGAATTATTTGAATCCAATCACGACTCGGTAACTTGAAATAAACAATAAGGGTATGTTTGATGCGTGATTTGAGTTGAGTTGGTAATTATGATTTGAAGAGTTAAATTATTTGGGGAGTTAAATTGTCTGTATTTGTTTGCAGAGTTGAGTTGAGTTGGTAATTATTGTCTGTGTTTGTTGTGCAAAGTTGAGTTGAGTTGGTAATTATTGTCTGTGTTTATTGTGCAAAGTTGAGTTGAGTTAGGGATGTGATGCAGTTTTTTGTGAATGAGATTAGTTCTATTTTTTATTTCATTCTTTTATTTTTTAGTTTTATGTTTTGCTATTGTTGATTAATTTTCAAATATACACATATTTTCTCAAATCATTTATGATATAAACTGAACAATCTCAACTTTTTCTCAATTTATAGAATATAATAGATTATTTTTCATATATTCTTTTCAAAAACTGTAATAATTATAATTCTTTTCAATCGGTAAAACATACCAATAAAATACATTTCATATTACTGTTCAATTAATTGGTATATTGTATATTGTATTTATATATATTGAATGTATGTATATTTATTGAAGGTAATTATCCCAATTACTAATTGGTATATTGTATGTATATATTGAATCTTGCTACCTTAACATTATTATTTTACATATCATACAGTTTATTTTTATATAATATGGATAATATATTTGGAATTAAAATTGTACATAGGATAATTACCTTTTATTTGATTATGATAGTGAGAATGTGATGTAGTACAATAACATTTTTCATAAGATCACAAAAATAATATAAAACGATCGAACATGTGGCAGTTTCAAAAAAAAAATAAATGTTCTTTGCATACTTATAATATAACACAGTGATGGCCTCAGGTAGAACATAACATAAGATAAGATTGATCCAAGAAATCCAACAAAAACAATTAACTAAATCATCATATCAAATTTTTGTAAAGTGACGTTCCAAAGGTTTGATGATTAAAAAAAAAAAAAAATCACCCATAGTTTTTGTTTATGAACTTAATAAAGGGAATAAATACCTACCAACACAACAACTTATATCCATCTATCAAAAGAGAAACCATAACATAAATAATAATACACACTGAAATTTAAAGAAACATTCTATTGGTTAATCATTGTTTATGGGTTAAGTAAAACGGGTTTGGAGTTTTTTACTCAATAATCCCAACAAATTTTATCCTTGAATTCTTTCCTAGGTCCATCAAACTCTCACTAAGCTCTCTTGTGCTATTGTTAATCTCTTTCCTATATTCATCTGAACTCTTCTTGGACTATTTTTTAGGCTCCTATAAATTTCACTAAGCTCACTTAACAACATTTTTCTTCGGAAACAAATGCATCATAGATGAAATAAAAAATTATATACTAGAGTATTACTTTCACTAAATCAACATCACTTTTCATATAAAAAAAAATATCATTTAAAATCATCATGAAGGCATTCTTCCTCATGTCTCACCAACCAATTAATTAGCTCCATAGCACAATTTTTGCCTCTCACAAACAACCTCTAACACTTTTTAAGCGCTTGAAAAGTCATTTTATACATTTTCTTAATTGGGCACATTTAAATCTAAAACATTTTACTTAACTACGATTATTTTTTGAATAATTATATTTTTCATAGGAAACAAACTCATTAATAATGAAAGAAAAATTTATATACTAGAGTATTACTTTCATTAAATAAACATCATTTCTCATTTAAAAAAAATCAACATCATTTAAAACTATCGTGAAGGCATTCTTCCTCTGTCTTACCAATCAAATAACTATCTTCATAGACGATCTTTGCCTCTTACAAATAACCTCAACATTTTTTAAGCACTTGACAAGTTATTATATACCATCTCTTAATCGTACATATTGAAATTTACAATATTTTACTTAACTATGATTATTGTATGAATAATTATATTTTTCTTAGTAAACAAACTCACCAATGTGAAAGAAAAATTTATATACCAGAAAATTACTTTCATTAAATCAACATCATTTTTCATCAGGAAAAAACAATAATAAATGAATAAATAAATAAAATCTAACATCATTTAAATTTAAAACCACTGCGAAGGCATTCTTCCTCGTGTCTCACCAACCAATTAATAGCTCCTTCCATAACATGATCTTTGCCTCCCACGACAACCCCAAAAAAGGCAAGAACATCCAAAGAACATGGCATGCAAACTCAATTGGTATGATTTAAATTTAAATTACTACACTCTCCAAAATATACCAATCCCATCTCATGGATTTCATCGCTTTTGCTCTCGCAATTCTCTTTACAGCACTTGTAAGATCTCTATGCCTGAAAGTATTCACAAACCCCAAAAATCTCCCACCTGGCCCCCGCCGGTGGCCCATCGTCGGCAACCTCCTCCAACTCACCCACCTTCCCCACCGCGACATGGCGGAGCTCTGTCGAAAGCACGGCCCACTCGTCTACTTAAAGCTCGGCAGCGTCGACGCCATCACCACTGACGACCCCGCCACCATCCGCGAGATCCTCCTTCAACAGGACGACGTTTTCGCCTCCCGGCCGAGGACTCTCGCCGCCGTGCATTTGGCCTACGGCTGCAGCGACGTCGCTTTGGCCCCTTTCGGCCCTAATTGGAAGCGGATGAGGAGGATTTGTATGGAGCATCTTCTAACAAGCAAACGGTTGGATTCGTTCTCGGCCCATCGGGCCTCGGAGGCCCAATATTTGGTCCAAGATGTCTGGGCCAGGGCCCAAAATGGAAAGGCTGTGAACTTGAGGGAGGTTTTGGGGGGATTTTCAATGAACAATGTGACTAGGATGTTGCTCGGGAAGCAATACTTTGGGGGTGGATCTGCTGGCCCAAATGAGGCTATGGAGTTTATGCATATAACCCATGAGTTGTTTAGGCTTTTGGGGGTGATTTATTTGGGGGACTATTTGCCATTTTGGAGGTGGGTGGATCCTCATGGGTGTGAAGAGAAGATGAGAAAAGTGGAAAAGCAAGTGGATGATTTTCACACCAAGATTATTGAAGAACATAGAAAGGAAAGGGAGAGAAGGAAAATTAGTGGAGAACAAGATGATGGTGATGGAAATATGGACTTTGTTGATGTTTTGTTGTCATTGCCTGGTGAAGATGGGAAGGAACATATGGATGATGTTGAAATCAAAGCCCTAATTCAAGTACTCTCTTTATAAAATGAACCCATGTTCATGTTTTTTTTTTCCAGTTTGAGTTTTGATTTTAAGTGGTTATTTCTGTTGTTTGTATGATTTAGGACATGATTGCTGCAGCAACCGACACGTCAGCTGTGACGAATGAGTGGGCAATGGCTGAAGTGATTAAACATCCACACGTTCTTGCGAAGGTTCAAGAGGAGCTCGATGTTGTTGTAGGTCCTAATCGATTGGTGTTGGAATCTGATTTGGTTCGTCTTAATTACTTGCGATGTGTCGTACGCGAGACTTTTCGTATGCATCCAGCTGGTCCGTTTTTAATTCCTCACGAATCGTTGGGTGACACAAAAATCCATGGGTATGATATTCCTGCGAAGACTCGAATCTTCATCAACACTCATGGGTTAGGTCGAAACACTAAAATTTGGGACAATGTGGAGGAGTTTAGGCCAGAGAGACATTGGCCAACAGATGGAATTGCGAAAAAAGTAGAGATAAGTCATGGAGCAGATTTTAAAATTCTTCCATTTAGCGCGGGCAAGCGAAAGTGTCCTGGCGCTCCACTTGGGGTAACTTTAGTGTTAATGGGCTTAGCTCAACTATTTCACAGTTTCGATTGGACTCCACCAAAAGGAATGGAACCAAAAGATATCGATACCAACGAGGTATATGGGATGACAATGCCCAAAGCTCATTCCTTAATAGCTATTGCTAAGCCACGTTTGGCCCCTCATTTGTATCAATCAAAATGAAATACATCTTTTTATTTTGACATGCTTTTATATTTCAATAATGTATACATTGTATTCTTATTATTTCAACTCAATTAAATTAAGCCATATAAATAGGGAGATTTGGTTTCACAAAAAAAATCAATATGGAAAATATTTTATTGAGTTGGTTTTTTGTGATTAATTTTGGTGAAAATGTGGGGTCTCCCTATCAGCAAAAGGTATTGTGAAGTGTGATATAGAGACGTACAAAAGGTACAATCAACCCTACAAATCTAGGACGTTGTTTTTATGGCAAGGACAACAACCATTGTCAATAATGTAAAATAATAAAACCATTCATTTGAGGAAAGTCAACTTGATTACACACAATGTGACAAACAATAAAGGGGGAAATAATAATAATGAAAGAAACAATAATAAAATAAAAACACTATTTTTGGCAAATATTTGGATGACATGTTTGTATGGCTTTGGCTCATTCACATTCCTATTATATTGATGTTGATATTGATATTGATGTTGATGTTGGTTTGATGCGATATGGTTCGATCTTTAGTATTTGATCATTTAATTCTTTCTCAGTTGAATGCGTATGCTTGACTTATGGAAGTGGAGCACGTGATGTTCTCGAAGTCGAAGTCTTGGAAGTCTTGGAAGAACAGCTAACCCCCACAATTGAAGAGAACCCCTTTATTTATAGAGTTCTCTGATGGGTTTCATGGAATTGGGCTTGATTAGTCCATGCGAAAGAACCCGAAGGTAGCAGAAGCAGGGATCAACCCAATTTCAATTTTATCACGGAATACAAACTTACATAACAAAAATTATGCAATTTAATAGAATATAAAGCATGCTTTTAGAGAATGAATAATTAGGGTTCGAAGAATTATTTACCCTTGAAGCCAAGAAGTGAACACCACCACAAGAATTTCCTCTGTATTCTCTTTAGGATAGGGTGAGAATATCAGGAGTTGTGGGCACTGAATATTTTTTGGAGAGGGAGAAGAACTTTCTTTTTAGATGATTTTTCAAGGAAGTATTCTGTAAGAAATACACCACACACAGGGAGATCTGTTTTCTTCATTTGAAACAAAAATGAAAACGTGAAAATAAAAAACCAACCCCTACACGTCTTCCACCAGAGAGAAAAGACGAGAAGGGAGTTACAACTCCCTCCTTAATTAATTTTCAAATAAAATTAATTAAATTTAAAATTATTAATAAATAAAAATTATTTGATATATATATATGATAACTACCTTATCATATATATTAAACTATATGTTATATCAAATATAACACATAACCTATAGTTTTTATATTGTATCAAATATAATATAACCTATAGTTTTTATTTCTCTCGATAATGTATGGTATTTAATATAAATCACATTCATACAAAATATAATTATATGAATCTCATCCATATAATTAATACTTGAATCATATTCAAATACTTAATTCCTCTCAAAATGAACTTTATATTATATTGTATCAAATACATTATATTAATTATATCACATACAATTAATTTAGATTAATTATATCATATATAATTGTTGGATTTTATGTCCTAAAACTCGTAGTTTGAAATTAATAAACATATTCTGTTTTGTTTTTCGATAAAGTTGTTATTGAAATTGTAATCTTGAATCCTATAAACTAAGGTCCTAAGGCTATTTAATGTAGTTTGAACTTTATGTAGTGACATAAAGGTGGATCAAGTTCAAATATATAGCCAAAATGGTCTATAATATACAAATAAGGTTGGGCGTCTTGTTCTGGGGACACTATGGATGCGACCCACTTTGTAGTTAGTACAAACGATGTGATCCTGAATCGTTCATATAGAGATATGTGAGTGAGGGTATCCTATGCAATGAGTTTGCATAAGACTAAACCATGAAATAGTCACTTTTTACGTTCTAAATGCCGTTTTATGTATAAAACTGACTATTTCGTTAATTGATGACCTAGGTAACTTAATCTTAATCCTGAGCTAACTATGAACTCCTATTCACTTGGAATTATCCTTAGATCTGCATAGGCGAGGGTAGCTCATTATCGCTGACCCAATAAGCCTCCCATTTCAAGGGTAAGATCAGGTGGATAGCTGGGAACATAGGGTGCAAGATGGAATTCACTCCTACCCGTTATAGGGATAGTAGATAGGTTGTTCCCTTTAATACTGAATCCAGGTCTTGAACAAGGGGCCCCATCCTCTCCTTGGCCCGAGAGGAGTTTGGTTTATAGGTTGGACCTTAAACCAATTGTTCATTAGAGGATCAGTGAAACTTAAGGAACAAGATGTAGTATTGGGGGTAAAACAGTTTTTATGACCCAGCTGAGATTACAAATAATCTGTGAAGGATTAGCTTACTAATCACGGTTATATCAAATGGACACAAAGATATCTATAGTGAGGGGAGTGCAACTACGGGACTATAGTGGAATGACCCGTTAGTTAACGAATATTGATTAGCTCCGTCTAAAGAGTTTAGCCAGCTAATCTCGGATCGTTGGAGCCCATGATCTATAGGTCCATTAGGTTCCCCTACTAGCTCATATGGAATAAACTTAGAATAGTATGATAGATAATTCGAATTGTTCGAATTAGGTGAAGAGAGAGAAACCAACAAGTATATGTGATATAGTAGTCGGTTCTTCAATTTAGAGATACAACTTTAATATTTAAATGTGATTTAAATATCAAGAATATGAATACGTTCATATTCGGAAGCTCGGAAATAATGGAAATGATCAAAGATGTAAAAAGTCAAATGGTTGACTTTTGACTTTGAAAAGTCAAACTTTGATCGACCTTATATTCAAATGTGATTTGAATTTTGAAAAAATGAATGCAGATTCATGCTCGGGAGGTCAAAATTAGTCAACACGGGAAAAATAATAAAAAGTCAAAATGTTGACTTTTTGGTCAAAGTTTGACTTTGACAAAATAACTATTTTGCTCTTTGACTATAGTTAGTGAGAAAATCCAAACTTTTGTTGGATAATTTCACTAACAAAATAGTGGGCTAGATGTTGGCTTATAGTGGAGACATTAAGCCCACTTAGATAGTGGATTATAGGTGTTGGGTTTTTATGGATTTGTTTCATGCAAATGTTGCATGGTTTTTTCTATAAAATGGACTTTTGAATTTGGATAAAAACTTTTGAATTTTTGCCAATTTTAGTTTTCAAAATGTTGCTGGAAAAATAAAAACCCAAACCACAAAATTCCATTTATTTTCCATCTCTTTCTCTCTCTCGGGTTCTTCATTCATCGGGTCCCACAACCCGGTTCTGAGTCCAGAGGATAGTAGGTCAACTCTAGTGGTGGTCCGAAAAAGTTTGGGTCGAGATTCAGCGAGGAAAAGCGTTGTTCGGAAGCTACAAAGGTTATTTCCTATCCACTTTTATTTACCATTTTTTCCTCCATTTGCATGCTTATTTCCTTTAAATTAAAAGCAATTAGAGTGTAATTAGGTCATTTTTCCACTACGTATGTCTCGTGTTCCATCATGTGGTATCAAAGCATGCTTTAATTACGCTCAATTGCTTTTGGTAGGTGTTTTTTTTCCTTTCTATTCAAAGGTTGAATGAAATATGGACTAAAGTGAATTTATTACGATTTTGGCATTGTTTTTCTTTAAATTTTTTGTGGAAATTTGTAATTGCTCACATGTTTATGAGCATTATTGTGTGACAAAGGGTCTGTAAATTTGTTGGAGTCATTAGAGTTGAAATTAGGCTGTAATTGCTTGATTCCAGGAGAAAGAACAGCAGCAAAAATGGAGAAAAATTGATCACAGACCCGGAATTAGCCTCCAGACCCGAGAGAATGCTCCCAGACCCGACCCGAGCAGTGATCTGACCCGGTTCGGAGAAGCCTCGTGCGCGCCAGCTGTCGAAGAAGTGCTCCGGCCTGTTCCGCGACCCGAAAGAAGACTCTGACCCGGATTTCTCGCACGTGCGCCTGTCTCGCACGCTGCCCCACCCGGATTCGACTAGTGCGACCCGCACGCCCGTGCGCCGTGTGCCAAATCGATTCGTTGCCCGCCTGTTCGCGCCCGCGCGCCCGCTCCACTTTCGTTGACCCGCCCCGCGCCTCCGTTGACTGCGCCAGCAAGAGTTGACTAGCCGGTCCAGACGGTCTGTACCAGTTCGTTTGACCTAGTTGAGCCGGTTTGACCGGTTCAACTTGGTTTTTTGGTGTTTTTGGGCTGGTTTTAGTGGTTTTGAGCGATTCTAGATAGTTTAAAGTGTTTGAAGTCAGTTCCGGGAAGCTGGTTGCTATTTTTATTAATAAATTAGTTATTTGTTTGTTTTTAATGCCAAAATCGGTCCACTTTAGTGTTGTCTACCTATTATGCATGTGATGTATAATGTTGTATGATTATGTGTGCATATAGTATGCCATATAATTTTAAAACCCCACCATAGGAAAAACATGTGACATGCATTTGTTATATCTTATAAGTGTTATAAAATATATACTATGCATGCTTAGTTTTAATATAAATGTTATATTAAAGCATGTTTGATTGAAGGAAGCATGTTATAGATGAATGCTCTAGGGTTATAATTTTTATAATTTATTTTATAATTGTTATAAAATAACCTAGACTTCTAAAATCTATAACAAAGATAAGATGCATGCTCACTTAGGCTTAACCATCGAGCAATCCCAATTCTCATAGAAAATAAGTCAATATCTTGTAAAACCGAAGTTACAAGAAAACTCACCCGGCAAGATCTTGGCAAAAAGTCAGATAAAATGACTAAGGTTGAAGGTATTTAAGTTGAAGGTTCACGGAACACCTATTACCTGGAGATCGAACTGGCATCTGAGTTAGGTTAAACCGGTTTTATGAGCATGTGTGAGCGGTGTGAGGTAATAAAATTTGTTTATCACCTAGACATCGTAGGTTAAAAATCCAATATAAAAGTTATACTCGGATGAATCACCTAGACTTAGGATATGTTTAGTTAGCCGAAATATATCGCTAAGTATTTTATATCCTAACCGTCTAGAACACTTCAGCTGGAGAGAAGTAATGTACTTTTAGCTTTAGCGTCCCTAAGAGTTCATACAGTGAGATTCATGCTTGGCTTTAAGCTGCCCTGGGAGTGGACTCCATTCGGAGAGTGTTTGCATGAGTCAATTCCAAGGTGAATAGGGGAAGTTGTTCCTAGTAAGTGGGAGAAGGAAGTGTGTCAACACATCCTATGGTCTCTTCCATTAGGTCGCATCGTGAGATTCTTATAATGCGCTTGCATGTCTGCCCTAGAGCGACCTTACCAATCGGAGGGCTGTATTATAGGATTCGGAACTCCACGAACTCTAGAAATTGATAGGGTCTCTCAGGTCTGTTTTCATTCTTGTCTTTCCAATTTCAGGAGCATAATGATTTCAATCTTTGAGGTCTGAAAATGGAATGTCACACTTACGAGAATTACTAAGTGTTGGTAAATTCTTGACCAAAGAAGCAATAACTAAGTTACTATAAGAATAATTATTCTGGTGATAGTATCTAGTCAAGATAGTCTTGGTTCAACGGAGGAATAGTCGATCACCCCTCGGTGAAGGTTATTCTAAACCGTTGAAATATCGTTGCAAAATATAATAATGAAGGGTACATTATTAGTTTTTTTTTTTGCCAAACCTGATTGGATTTAAAAGATTAATGTTTTTTTTACTAAAAAGGATTTGTTTTTCTTTTCAGCATGACTAGCTCAATAATTCATCTCTTAGCTTCCAAGAAACTAAACGGCGATATTACTCAACATGGAAAAACGATCTGAATTCAACATCAATAATAGATGACCTGAGATTTGTCTTAACTGAGGAATGTCCTCAGGCCCATGCCTCGAAAGAAGTACAAGGTAAATATGATTTACTAGTTGCTGAAACATGTTTAGTGGAGCATGATACCTCAACTTGGATATTGGATTCAGGAGCCACTAATCATATTTGCTTCTCTTTTCAAAAAACTAGTTCCTGGAAAAAGCTTGAAGAAGGCGAACAGGAGAGGTTGTCTCGACCGAAGCAATGGGAAACTTGAAGTTGTTTTTTCAATGATAGATATATCATACTTAAAGATGTTTTGTATGCTCCTAAAATAAGACAAAATTTGATATCTATCACATGTATATTGGAACAAATGTATAAAATATCTTTTGAAGTTAATGAAGCGTTCATTTTCAGAAAAGGTATTCAAATTTGTTCTGCTATACTTGAAAACAACTTATATAAGTTAAAACCAACTAAAGCAAAATTTGTCTTAAATACTGAGATGTTTAGAACAGCTGAAACTCAGAATAAAAGAAAAAAAAGTTTCTTCCAATGCCTATCTATGGAACTTAAGACTTAGCCACATAAATCTCAAAAGGATTGAGAGATTGGTTAAGAATGGACTCCTAAATCAGTTAGAAGACAATTCTTTACTTCTATGTGAGTCTTGTCTCGAGGGAAAAATGACTAAGAGATCTTTTATTGGAAAAGGTCTCAGAGCCATAATACCCTTAGAGCTAGTACATTCGGACCTCTGTGGACCGATGAATGTCAAAGCTCGAGGTGGGTATGAATATTTCATCAGTTTTATTGATGATTATTAAAGGTATGGTCATATTTACCTAATGCATCACAAGTATGCTTCTTTTGAAAAGTTCAACGAATATAAGGTTGAGGTTGAGAACCAGTTAGGTAAAACAATTAAGACACTACGATCAGATCGAGGTGGGGAGTATATGAACTTAAGATTCCAAGACTATATGATAGAACACGGAATCAAGTCACAACTCTCTGCACCTAATATGCCTCAGCAGAATGGTGTATCTAAAAGAAGAAACAGAACCTTGTTGGACATGGTTAGCTCAATGATGAGCTTTGCTAAGTTACTTGATTCCTTTTGGGGACATGTATTAGAGACTGCTGTCTATATTTTGAATAACATTCCCTCTAAAAGTTTTCAGAAACACTTTATGAGCTATGGAAAGGCCATAAGGGCAGTTTACATCACTTTAGGATTTGGGGATGCCAGACAAACGTGTTGGTGCAAAATCCTAAAAAATTGGAACGTCGTTCAAAACTATGCCTATTTGTAGGTTATCCAAAAGAAACAAAAGGTGGTCTATTTTACGATCCTCAAGAGAATAAGGTATTTGTATCGAAAAATGCCACATTCTTAGAGGAAGACCACATAAGAAGTCATCAACCTCGCAGTAGACTAGTATTGAATGAAATTTCCAAAAACGCTACAGATAGAGCTAGTTCATCTACTAAAGTAGTAGATAAAACTAGTACATCTAGTCAGTCATATCCTTCTCAAGAGTTGAGAATGCCTCGACGTAATGGGAGGGTTGTTCATCAGCCTGACGATTACTTGGGTTTAATAGAAACACAAATCGTCATACCTGATGACGGCATAGAGAATCCATCAACCTATAAACAGGCGATAAAAGATGGACTGTGATCAGTGGATCAAAGCCATGAACCTCGAAATGGAGTCTATGTACTTCAATTCTATCTAGAAACTTGTAGATCAACCAAATGATGTAAAACCAATTGGTTGTAAGTGGATCTACAAGAGAAAATGAGACTAAGCCGGTAAAGTACAGACTTTTAAGGCTTGACTTGTGACAAAGGGTTATACCCAGAGAGAGGGAGTGGACTATGAAGAAACTTTCTCTCCCGTTCCCATGCTCAAGTCGATTAGAATACTCTTATCCATTACCACCTTTTATGAATATGAAATTTGGTAGATGGATGTCAAGATAGCCTTTCTAAACGGCGATTTTGAGGAGAGTATCTATATGGCTCAACCAGAGGGGTTTATTGCACAGGGTCAAGAACAAAAGGTTTGTAGGCTTCAAAAATTCATTTATGGGTTGAAACAAGCTTCTAGATCCTAGAATATAAGGTTTGATAATGCGATCAAATCTTATGGCTTTGAACAGAATGTTGATGAGCCTTGTGTTTATAAGAAGATCGTCAATTCTACTATAGCGTTCTTGGTTTTATATGTTGACGATATTCTACTCATTGGGAATGAAGTAGGTTACCTAACTGACATCAAGAAATGGCTAGCAACGCAGTTCCAAATGAAAGATTTGGGAAATGCGCAGTATGTTCTCGGGATTCAAATTATTCGGAACCGCAAGAACAAAACACTAGCCATGTCTCAAGCAACTTATATAGACAAAATGTTGTCTAGGTATAAGATGCAGAATTCCAAAAGAGGTCTATTACCTTACAGATATGGAATTCATTTTTCAAAGGATCAATATCCTAAGACACCTTAAGAAGTTGAGGATATGAGACGCATTCTCTATGCTTTCGTAGTAAGGAGCCTGATGTATGCAATGTTATGTACTAGACCTGACATATGCTACGCAGTAGGGATAGTCAGTAGGTATCAGTCCAATCATGAATATGATCATTGGACTGCCGTTAAAAATATCCTCAAGTATCTTAGGAAAACGAGGAACTACATGCTCGTGTATGGTATTAAGGATTTGATCCTTACTGGATACACTGACTCTGATTTTCAAACCGATAAAGATGCAAAAAAATCTACATTGGGATCAGTGTTCATTTTGAATAGAGAAGCAGTAGTGTGCAGAAGTGTGAAGCAAAACTGTATTGCAGACTCCACAATGGAAGCTGAATACGTAGCTGCTTGTGAAGCAGCAAAGGAAGTAATATGGTTGAGGAAATTCCTGACAGATTTGGAAGTCGTTCCAAATATGCATCTTCCTATCACCCTATATTGTGATAATAGTGGTGCAGTTGCAAATTCAAGAGAACTAAGAAGCCACAAGCGCGACAAGCATATTGAGTGCAAATACCATTTGATCCGAGAGATTGTACATCGTAGAGACATTGTAGTAACCCAGATATCTTCTAAGCAAAACATTGCTGATCCTTTTACAAAGGCCCTCACGGCTAAAGTGTTTGAAGGTCACCTACAAAGTCTAGGTCAACGAAGTTTGTAAACTAGGACAAGTGGGAGAACTTTTGGGTATATGCCCTAGTTTATTGTACTCATATGTTTCTCATTTAAATTCAACATTGTGATACTCCACTAGGAGTTTTAGTCCAAGTAGGAGTTTGTTGGATTTTATGTCCTAAAACTCGTGGTTTGTAAATTAATAAACATCTTCTATTTTATTTTTCGATAAAGTTGTTATTGAAATTGTAATCTTGAATCCAATAAACTAAGGTCTTGAGGCTATTTAATGTAGTTTGAACTTTATGTAGTGACATAAAGGTGGATCAAGTTCAAATATATAGCCAAATGGTCTATAGTATATGAATAAGATTGGGCGCCTTGTTCTGGGGACACTATGGATGCGGCCCACTTTGTAGTTAATACAAACGATGTGATCCTGAATCATTCATATAGAGATATGTGAGTGAGGCATCCTATGCAATGAGTTTGCATAAGACTAAACCATGAAATAGTCACTTTTTACGTTCTAAATGTCTTTTATGTATAAAACTGACTATTTCGTTAATTGATGACCTAGGTAACTTAATCTTAATCCTGAGCTAACTATAAACTCCTGTTCACTTGGAATTATCCTTAGATCTGTATAGGTGAGGGCAGCTCATCATCGCTGGCCCAATAAGCCTCCCATTTCAGGGGTAAGATCAGGTGGATAGCTGGAAACATAAGGTGCAAGATGGAATTCACTCCTACCCATTATAGGGATAGTAGATAGGTTGTTCCCTTTAGTACTGAATCCAAGTCTTGAACAAGGGGCCTCACCCTCTCCTTGACCTAAAAGGGGTTCGGTTTATAGGTTGGACCTTAAACCAATTGTTCATTAGAGGATCAGTGGAACTTAAGGAACAAGATATAGTCTTGGGGGTAAAATAGTTTTTATGATCCTGCCGAGATTATGAACAACCTGTGAAGGATTAGCTTACTAATCACAATTATATCAAATGGACACAAAGATATCTATAGTGAGGGGAGTGCAACTACGGGACTATAGTGGAATGTCCCGTTAGTTAACGAATGTTGATTAGCTCCGTCTATAGAGTTTAGCCAGCTAATCTCGGTAGTTGGAGCCCATGATCTATAGGTTCATTAGGTTCCCCTACTAGCTCATATGGAATAAACTTAGAACAGTATGATAGAATAATTCGAATTGTTTGAATTAGGTGAAGAGAGAGAAACTGACAAGTATATGTGATATAGTGGTCGGTTCTTCAGTTTAGAGATACAGCTTTAATATTTAAATGTGATTTAAATATCAAGAATATGAATACGTTCATATTTGGAAGCTCGGAAATAATGGAAATGGTCAAAGATGTAAATTGACTTTTGACTTTGAAAAATCAAACTTTGACCGACCTTATATTCAAATGTGATTTGAATTTTGTGAAAATGAATGCGGATTCATGCTCAGGAGGTCAAAATTAGTCAACATGGGAAAAATAATAAAAAGTCAAAATGTTGACTTTTTGGTCAAAGTTTGACTTTGACAAAATGATTATTTTGCCCTTTGACTATAGTTAGTGGAAAAATCCAAACTTTTGTTGGATAATTCCAGTAACAAAATAGTGGGCTAGGTGTTGGCTTATAGTGGAGACATTAAGCCCACTTAGATAGTGGATTTTAGGTGTTGGGTTTTTATGGATTTGTTTCATGCAAATGTTGCATGATTTTTTCTATAAAATGAGCTTTTGAATTTGGATGAAAAACTTTTGACTTTTTGCCAATTTTAGTTTTCAAAATGTTGCTTAAAAAATGAAAACCCAAACCACAAAATTCCATTTATTTTTCCATCTTTTTCTCTCTCTCGGGTTCTTCATTCATCGAGTCCCACAACCCGGTTCTGAATCCAGAGGATAGTAGGTCAACTCTAGTGGTGGTTCGGAAAAGTTCGGGTCGAGATTCAACGAAGAAAAGCGTTGTTCGGGAGCTACAAAGGTTATTTCCTATCAACTTTTATTTACTGTTTTTTCCTCCATTTGCATGCTTATTTCCTTTAAATTAAAAGCAATTAGAGTGTAATTAGGTCATTTTTCCACTGCGTATGTCTTGTTTTCCATCAATAATTAATTTCCTCAATTAATTTGAACAATTCAAATTAATCCAAAATTAATTCTTAATAATCCCAGTTGAGCTATAGAGGGACCTTATGTGTAAGAGTTAGATAACATGCAACGAAAGTATCAACGATTCATAAGTATTCAGATTCACTAATTTTGGTAGAAACTAAAGCGTTCTTTTCTAAAAAGAGGTTTTTAAGATCATACCTTTGAAGAACTCTTCAAGAACTTGATCAATCAGCAGCAGTCTTCATTAAAGATCACCATGAACCACCTCAAAATCTTCCCCACTATCCTCTTGAAGCTTTAGACCGAGTTCTAGGACTCAAGAATAACTTGAAATGATGAAGAACAGAAAGATACTCATAGCAGTTCACTTCGAAGAACTCTTTCTTCTCACTGAAATTTTCTCTCAAAATTTCAATGTAATGCATTTCTACAATTCACTCCAAAGAAGAGATGAACATGCAAAGAAGAGATCTGCATGGCTTGCAGTTCATGCTTGGAGCTTCAATGAAGAAAAAGAACTGGACTTTTGTGTGAGCATGAAGAAAATGATATTGGAAAATCAGAATTTTCCATTTTGATGCATGCAAAACGATTTTTCCAATTTTTATTTAAAACCAAAATTTGATTTCAAAATTCAATTTTTATTTTAATAACTAAAAAATCATTTTCTAAAATTAATTTAATGTCAAATATTAAATTAAATTTTGTACAATAATCATCTTCATATATTTAAATCATATTTAAATATATATTCTCATATTCCGTTTAATTTGAATGTTTCAATTTAATTCCTCAAACTACTCTAAAGCTTAACCATTTACGAGCTAGTGGGGGGACCTATGGACCTACAGATCATGAGCTCCAACGATTCGAGATTAATCGGCTAAACTCATCAGTCCAATCTAACCCCCATTCGTTAACTAATGGGACACTCCACTATAGCCCATAGTTGAACTCCCCTCACTCTAGATATATTATGTCCACTTAATAACTATAATCAGTAAGTCGATCCTTCATAAGTTGTTCGTAATCACAGCTAAGTCAAAATTACCATTTTACCCCTATAAATATATCTTGTTTCTTAAGTTCCTACCGACCCTCTAATGAACAATTCTAATTCATAATCTCTATGAATGATTATGAATCAAATTCTTTTTCTATCATGCAAAGGCGGGGCCCCGATTGTTCAAGACCTGGAATCAGTACTTAAGAGAACAACCTATCTGCTAACCCTAAATAGGGTAGGAGTGAATTCCATCTTGCAAGGCTATGTCCCCAACTATTCATCCGGTCTTATCCCCAAAATGGAAGCTTATTGAGTAGTGCTGTTGGACTACTCTCACCGTTTGTAGATCAAAGGATAATCCCGAACAAACAGGAGTTCATAACTAGCTCAAGATTAAGATCGAGTTAACCTAGGTTATTTGATAAATGAAATAGTCAGTTTTAACAGTAAGTGGTCATTATAAAGAAAAGTGACTATTTTCGTGGTTCAGTCTATATGCAAACTCATTGCATAGGATGCCCCCACTCACACGTCTCAACATGAACGATTTGTGAATCACATCGTTTGTAGCACTTTACAACTTCTTGTAATAACTACATAGTGGGTAGCATCCAATAGTGTTACCAAGATGAGATACCCAATTTCATCCATATACTTAATAGACCATTTAGGCTATATACTGTCAATTTGATCTTGTTTATGTCACTACATAAAGTTACAGTATTCAGACTATAGCCAAAGATATGTTTATTGGATTTTCATAATAAGATGTAAAATCAACAAGTCATTATTATTGATAAGTAGAATGTTTAACACGAACTACAAGTTCTAGGACATTCCCAACATTATGGACTTGTAGATTGAAGCTCCAATGATGCTTAAATAATTAATTAAACCCCTTTAATTAAAAAATTCAACATCCATTAACTGTCGGTCACTCCACTAAAGATTGACAGCTGCACTATTCAGACTACAAATATATTTCTATATCTATTAGATATAACCAGTCAACAGTGCGATGATCCTTAACAAATTGCTCGTAAGTACAACTAGGCAAAAATTATCGTTTTGAACATGTAGTTACATCTAACTTCTTAAGTACCACTGATCCTTCTAATGAATAATAAGCCATAGTCCAACTATGACCAAACCCTTCTCAGGCCAAGAGAAGGTGTGGTGCCACATTGTCCAAGCCTCGAAACTAACCTTTAAGGGAGCAATTTATCTACTTACTCCAACATTAGGGAATAAGTGAATTCCGTCTTGTATAGCTGTGTTCCCAGCTACACAATTAGACGAATCCTCAAAATGGTAGGCTTATTGAGTCGACAATCTGGCCACTTTCACCCATAAAGGACCGGTTTCATAGGCAGGAGTTCACAACTCACTCAAGATTTAGGTCATGTCACCTATAGTCATCCTGGTAAAATGTAAGTCTATTATTAACAGTGTTATATAATGAGACTATTCATTTTGTGCTCCAGTCTTATACAAACTCCTTTATATAAAATACCCACGCTCACATGTCTCTACATGAATGATCAGGATCAGATCAGTCGTAACACTTTACAATAATTGTAACATCTACAAAGCAGGCCATATTCGTAGTGTCACTAGGATAAGGTACCTAACCTTATCCATCTATTATAGACCATTTAAGTTATCACTTAAACATGATCCACTTGTATGTCTCTACATACATGTTTAAGCTACGGAAGATAACCTTGGATGTTAGTTTATTGGTTTGTGGGTTAATGCTACTAAATATCGAATAAAATATCTCATATTTTATTAAATAAATAAAATTATTTGTACATTACAATTACTAACTACAAGAACCAAGAGATTTAGGGCATCAACTCCAATACCATAGACCTGGCCCTTGGCCCAATTAGTTGGATTTGGGCCAAATTATTTGGGCTTAACTAAACTTTAGCCCAAATTATAATATCAAATTGAACCAAATTAAAATGTTGGAGCTAATGTCCTAAATCAAGTGTATCTTGTAGATTGTAAAGAAAAATGATATATCTAACAAAATAAACGACATTTTATTAATGTTTAGACTGCATTAAATCAATCCAATAAACTAAGATCCAATGTTATTTTATGAAACTTAAACATGTATGTGAAGACATACAGGTGGATCACGTTTAAGTGATAACCTAAACGGTCTGTAGTAGATGGATAAGACTTAATACCTTATCCCGGGGTATTCTATACAAATGAGTTCTTATAAGACCAAACCGCGTAATGAATAGTCTTTCTATATAACATCGTTGCTAGAAGAGACTTACATTTCACAAGGATAATCATAGGTGACTTGACCATAATCCTGATTGAGTTGTGAACTCCTGCCTATGAAGATAATCCTTTTATTTGTATGGGTAAGAGTAGCCTTGTTAGACGACTCAACAAGCCTACCATTTTGGAGACTTGTCCAAGTAGGGAGTTGGGAACACAATGACACAATATGAAATTCACTTCTTTTGTGACTTTAGGAAAAGATAAATTGCTCCCTTAATAGCTGATTCTGGGTCTGAACATTGAGGTCTCAACCTCTCACTGGCCTGAAAGGTGTTAGTTTATAGTTGGACTATAAATTGTTTGTTCATCAGAGAGATTAGTGGTATTTAGGAAGTTAGATGTAACTACAAAGGTACAACGGTATTTTGACCCAGCTATAGTTATGAGCAATTTGTGAAGGGTCGACTCACTGTTGATTGGTTATATCCATCGACATAAAAAAAAAAAAATCTACAGTGCAAAGAGTGCAGTTATCAGTCTTTAGTGGAATGACTAGTAGTTAATGAAAATTGATTGTTTTAATTAAAGAGTTTAATTAATTAATCTTATATCATTGAGGCTTCTAATCTATAGGTCCATATGGTTTCCTTGTTAGCTCACTAAAGAATATATAAGAAGAATAGTTTGAATTGTTCAAATTAATTGCATATTAATGAGATTAATATAATATGGTTAATTATAGATGTGATCTATAATTAAGATAAAAAAAATTATTTGAATAAGATTCAAATATAAAAGAGATGTATACATATAAATATATGATAATTATATGTTGAGTAATTCTATATTAAATATGATTTAATATAGTCATTTAATTGATTAATTAATGGTTAACTAATTAATTAATTAGTTTTTTTAGATGTAGAGATAAATAAACATGTGATGTTTATTTATTTATTTATTAATAATATATATTAAATTGGATCTAATATATATGGTTATTAATTATTTGACTAATTAATTAAATAAAATTTAATCAATTAAATTAAAACTAGAGTGGGAATAGGAAAGACTAGAAGAAGGGGTCACCTCTCCTCTCTATAAATAAGTCCTCATGAGTCATGTTTGTGACAGTTGAATTGGGAATTCTAAATTCTAGTCCCCTACTACTTCTTCCAAAATCTCTCTTCTTTTCCTTACTAAGTCTTCTTCCTCTTTCAAGTATTGGAGACCACACACATCCAATTCTTGGGATCCTAGAGAATCACAAGGTTTCACTTATGGTGTTGTCCCTTGATCATTGAAGAGATGTTCTGGAGAAGATGTAGAGGGAATCGTGAAGAATTTGGGAATCTACAAATGTAAGGTTTAGCTATTCCCTCTTTTCTTCTCTTAAATATATGCTAATCTTGATTGTTTATCCATTATGTTATTATTTTTATACCGTATTTGCTTGGTACCAGAGTCCAATCTACAAAATTGTAAGGCAACCACACGCTTTTGCTTGGGATTCAATCCATTCAATTGGCACCAGCGTCCAATTTGTATAATTTTTTATTTTCAGTTTTTCTAGAAACAAAATCAGAATAGAATGGTGGGTTGTTTTTGAAATATATGCGTGAGATGTGTGTGATTTTAGTTGTGGTTCGCAACTTGACTGTTTAGGCTTTTAACATTTAGATTTACAGTTTTAATTAATGAGATCAATGTAAAACCCAATGTTATGGGTATTTTTTTTTTTTTTTTTTTACTGTAATTGAGTCTACAAGTCCGTGTCTTTTGTGGCAAAAAGATGTTGTGAAAAGAACTGGGGAAAACAAAGGCAAAATTGCAGTGCGGTTCGATTTTTCAGAGACTACTTTTACAAATTTGTCAATAACTAGAGTTCTAACCGTTGGATCGTGCTCAAATTTGATCAGTATGTTCATGATACATAGGGTCTCATTTTGAATGGTTGGATCATTGTTTTGAGCTTTGATTTATCCTTCGTTACCACTGAACAGAAGCAGTTTTTTTTTTTTTTTTTTTTTTTTTTTTTTTTTTGTCTTTTTCCATTTTCTTTTAGGATTTTCTAAAATTTAGGGTTTTAGATTTTATTTGATTTTCTAGGAATGTCAATAGCTGATCGACTTTGCTATTTTTTAAAAAATTTAATTATGCATGAGATATATGTTTTAAATTATTTTTGAATGGTGCATAAAGTATGCCATTTAGATTCGAAATCTCACCTTAGGATAAACATGTTCATGCATCATATCAAAATGTAAGTGTTATATTTTTGGGATGCATGATTAAATTAGCATGCTCATGCATCTTAATATAAGTGTGATATTATTTTAGATGTATGGTACATTAAGTGTTTATGCATCATGCTACATTATAATTGTTATAATGTATGATCACATGATGGATATGTGTGCTTAATAATTGTTAGATATAAGTGTTATATTTTTCAATTAAAATAAATTTGGCATTGAGCATGATATTACTTAGAAAAATATAAATGTTATATTTAATCAATGTCTTTGAATGCAATTATAGATTTTATTTTTCATTATTTCAAAATGGTTACAAGTATAATGAAATTAGAATTAAAATCTATAATAAAGAGTTGTATGCAAATATAGGTCCAATTTAATTTTAAATGGTTTAAAATTAATTCACCTAGACTTATGTTAAACACGTTTCTAATGAGATTTTAAATAGGTTAATCTTTTAATTCGTTTTAATATGATTAAAATGAATTTCAATAAGAGATTAAATTTATAACATAATTGCCCATAAAGGACCTTTGTCTAAGGAAAATTCTATCGAGGCTGAGGTATTTAAGCTGAAGGAAATGGACACCTTTACCTGGGTACCGACCTGGAAGGTGAATTGGCAAATATTTTATAAGCATGCAATAAGTGATTGACTTCGTTAAAAGGTTTAACAAATGAAGTCACATATTGCTAAAATATTCAATATAAGTGTTATATTGAGAAAATTAACAAAGACTTAGTTAAAATTAATTTATTGGTTTTTACTAAGTTAATAAACCCATTTTTGTAAAATACTCAGTGGGAAGAAAAAGATATATATGATATGTCTATTTTTTCCACTCACGTTCTCTCTAAAAGTTCATACCGTGAGACTCATGCTTGGCCTCGAGGTACCCTGGGAGCGTCCCCCTTCGGATGGTGTTTGCATGGGTCAATATCAAAGTAAATGGAGAGAGTATTTATAGTAAGTGGGAGAAGGATATGTGTCAATATGTCCTACAGTCTCCTTCATTGGTTTGCGTCGTGAGACCTTCTTGCACGACCTCGAGGCGCCCTGGGAGCATCTCTTCCTTTGGATGGTCTGTGCATTAGGTTAACATTAGGGGCAAACTTCATAAATGGTTTCTGGATTGGATCGCTTTAGTTTTTTCCCCAATCGGCTTTTCCTTTCGGTTGGCTCATTGGGACGAAACTCTAGGATCTAAAATGAAGGGTTGCACTTATAAGAAATTGTTAAGCAAGTTAATGATTTCTTGACCAAATCAATGGTCACTAATCGATATATGAATGAAGTTATTATGGTGTAATGATTGGTTGAGAAGTGTCTCAATTCAGTGAAGTTTTTGCTAAACTAGTTGGAATAAATCACTGAAGCATCATTGCAAAATGGAATAATATTGAGTTCATTATTAGTTTTTGCTAAACTAGTTGGATTAAAATGAATTTTTTCATAAGTTTCTAAAATAAGTATTTTTTTTGTATCAGCAAAAATGAATAGCACTTCAATGAATCTTATTAATGCTGAAATATTGACCAAATTCAATTACACAACATGGAAAGAATCGATTAAAACTATGTCTGTGGTTAACGACCTTAACTTCGTCTTGACTAAGGAATGTCCTCTAGTTCTAACCCTTGATGCAACACGAAATGTTCGTGATGCGTACAAAAGGTTGACGAAAGCCTATTTTGAGGCTTGAGTTCACATTTTGGCGAGCATACCTGATGCCTTGGCCAAAAGATTTGAGAGCATGGTCACTGCACTTTAGATCATGCAATCAATGCAAGATTTTTTTGAGTGAGTGTCTTCACAATTCAAGCAGGATGGAGTTGATATAGACGAAACTAGTAATGTCAACTCCATATTTGAACTTCGATTTGTATTAAATGTCAAGGGACAAATAGAGGAGGCAAAAGTTGCTAACTTTAGCGAAGTTTATCAAAAAGGTTTGACCTCAGAGGAAAAAATTGGATTTCATAATAAAGGTGTTCAAGTTGATCCCACTACTCTCCAGAATAGGAAGAGATCCAATGACAGTAAATCTAATTTACTTGTCCTGGAGTCGTGCTTAGTAGAGAACAATTATTCTGACTGAATAGTTGATTCAGATGCTACTAATTATGTATGTTTTTCCTATCAGGGATTTAATTCTTGAGGACAATTGGAAGTTGGGGAGATGACTCTTCGAGTTGGTACTGGTGAGGCCGGTTCAGCTGTTGCCATAGGCGGGCTTATGTTACTTTTGGACAAGAAACAATATATATTATTAGATGACGTATATGTATTTCCTAATATGAAAAGGAATTTAATCTTTGTTTCTTATTAATTGAATAAAATTATTCTCTCTCCTTCTTTAGATGTTTATTTTCAAAAATGGAATGGAGAAAGGATTTGCTTCAAAAGAAAGTAACTTATTTGTACTAAGGCTGTTAGTTACAAAGGTTGTCCTAAATACTGAAATGTTCAGAACGGCAACAACTGCTAAGAGACCAAATACTTCTCCTAAAGAAAATATCCACCTTTGGAATCTAAGGTTAGGTCACATTAATCTCAATAGGATTGAGAGATTGATGAAAAATGGACTTTTAAATAGTATAGAAGAAAATTTTTACTTGTATATGAGTCATGCCTTGATGGCAAGATGACAAAACTATCTTTTACTGGAAAAGCTTATAGAGTCAAAGAAGCCTTGGAACTTATACATTCAAACCTCTATAGTTTGATGAATGTAAAAGCAAGAGAAGGGTATGAATATTTCATCTTTTTTATAGATGATTATTCAAGATACGGTTATCTATGCCTAATGCAACACAAGTTTGAAGCACTTGAAAAGTTCAAGAAAGATAAGACCGAGGTTGAAAACTTATTACGTAAAAAGATAAACGAAGGAAATTGGACATGAGGATTTCCATGAGTAGCAGAAGGATCGTTTCAAATGTCAATCGCTTATGAACAACTCAATTACAATCACAAAACGGAAACAACAGGCTATGCGCAAAACAGAAATTATAGCATGCTTTTATACAAATCAAGGGATAGAATAATACATATCTTTGAAGACTCATCTTCAAGACCACTTGATCATGAACGCTCGACCAATCTGCAAGACTGCAACACAAGAACGTTCGTACACCACGACTGCTATACTGCACGATCACAGCGAACTCGAACAAAGTGATCACCAAGGTCACGAACACAGCAAACGCAATGAACGGCCTCCACAGAACCTCGACTATTGTCGAGTTGAGTATGACACCACCACAATGGCTACCTTGGTATTCTTGTGTGAGAATCTAGAAGTGTGAGGTATGTGTGGACTTGGTTAAAGGCAGAGGCTGGAGGAGAACGATTGTGTAAACGATTGAGCAAGTGGGAGATGACAGTGTTGTCTATCGTATAGACGATGCCCAATCGTTTAACCAAAGCTATATGATCGTTTAGCTAAAGCTGCACGATCATTTAACTCATCGGCCAGCTGAGTGTCTATCGTATAGAAACACTCCACGATCGTTTGGTCTCTCCAAGCTATCGTTTAATAAATCGTGTTTACTTGACAACCTTTCCATGAGTAATTTCCGAGAATGGAAACTCAAATCAACATTACACAAATCTTTTTAAATTTAGGAAAACATTTTTCCTTTTATCTCACTGTTATCATGAAACCACCAATAACCCCCCACTCAATTGGTTATTAGAGAAAAAGAGATAGTTATCCAATAATTAATATTATTATAAATATATATGATAACCAACTTACCATACTATATTTATAACCTATAGTTTTAATATTTCATCTCATGAAACATATAAACCATAGCTCTTTTTCTATTCCATGGTCCTTAATGTAAATCTCATTTACATTAACCCTCCACTTGATGTAACTCATACATCACACCGATCATATCATATATAATCGAATTATCTCTTGTCAATTTGAACATTTCAAATTGACACCAAGAATTGATCCTCAACTTGAATCCATTGAGCTACCAAGGGGACCTTATGGACCTGTAGCTCGAAGCTCCAATGGTACGTGAATAACTGACTAAACTCTTTAGTCACAGGATCCACCATTCATTAACTACCAGGCACTCCACTAAAGACCGACAGCTGAACTCTCCTTACTACAGATATATTATGTGTCCATCTTAACTAATCAACAGTGTGATAACCCTTCACAAATCGCTCGTAAGTGCTGCTCGGCCAATAACCGTTATGCCCCTATAGTTACATCTAACTCCTTAAGTACCACTGATCCCTCTAATTAACATAAGTCATAGTCCTACTATGATTGAGTCCTCCCTTCTAAATAGAAGTTATGGCCACTATGTTCAAGCCCCGGAATCAGCCTTTAAGGGAGCAATTTATCTAGTTGCCCCTGCTTCGGGGAAGGAGTGAATTCCATTTTGTGTAACTGAGTGTCCAGCTCCCAAATCAGACAAATCCCCAAAAAGGTAGGCATGTTGAGTTGGCAATCTGGCCACTCTCACCCATACTAATCAAAGGATCACCTTTAAAGGCAAGAGTTCCCAAAACACTCAATATTGAGGTCATGTCACCTATGGTCGTTTAGGTGAGATGTAAGTCTCCAGTATCAACGATGTTATATACAAAGATGAATCATCTCGTGGTCCTATAAACTCTTTGTATAGGACACCCTCGCTCGCATGTCTCCACCTGAATGGTTAGGATCTACCATCTGTAATAGTTCACAACACTTGTAAACCTCTACAAAGCGGGCCGTATCCGTAGTGTCACGAGGATCAGGTATCCCACCTTAATCCTTATACTACATACCTATTTAGGTTATCACTTAAGGCATGATCCACTTGTATATCTCATATACATGCTTAAGTTTACATACGATAACCATGGAGCTTTATTATTAGATATGAGTAAATTCCAGAATGAAATAACTCTTATTTTATTCATAACAATCTGTATATACTACAAACTACGAGACTCTGGAGAATTAGGATACCAATCTAACAATCTTCCACATGTCCTAATGCCTCGGGAGACTAATGTACAATACAAGATAAATACATATATAATATACAATAAACTAGGGCATACCCTAGTATCATTTCCCACTTGCCCTAGACAAGATGCTGCATGTCCCGCAGACCAGACCCTCCAGGTGACCCCCAAATACTTTAGTCGTGAGAGTCTTTGTAAAGGGATCAACAACGTTGTGCTCCGACATAATCTTCGTGACTATCACATCACCGCGATGTACAATCTCCCTGATCAAGTGGTATTTTTGCTCTATATGTTTACCCCGACGATGACTCCAAGACTCCTTCAAATTTGCTACAACCTCACTGTTATCACAATAGAGAGTGATAGGTAAATCCGTGTTTGGAACAACTTCCAATTCTGTAAGGAATTTTCTCAGCCAAACAACCTCCTTAGCTGCTTCATAAGCGACTATGTATTCGACTTCCATAATGGAGTCTGCGATGCATCCTTACTTGATGCTTTGCCATACTATAGCCCCTCCATTCAAAGTGAACACTGACCCCGATGTCGATTTGCAAGAATCTTTATCGGTCCAAAAATCAGAGTATATGTATCTTGTAAGGATAAGATCCTTATCTCCATATACGAGCATGTAGTCCTTCGTTCTCCAAAGATACTCTAGGACCGTCTTGACCGCCGTCCAGTGATCAAATCCTGGATTGGACTGATACCGACTGACAATCCTTACTACATAGCAAATGTTGGGTTTGGTACACAACATTGCATACATTAAGCTTCCTACAGCTGAAGCATAGGGAATCCGTCTCATCTTCTCAATTTCTTGAGGTGTCTTAGGACATTGATCCTTAGACAAAACGATTCCAAGCTTGAAGGGTAACAAACCCCTCTTAAAATCCTGCATCCTGTACCTGATCAACATTTGATCGATGTACGATGCCTGAGATAAGGCTAACCTCTTGTTCTTACGATCCCGAATGATCTGGATCCCTAGAACATACTGTGACTCACCCAAATCTATCATTTGGAACTGGGCATCTATCACTTCTTAATGTCAGTCAGATGCCCTACATCATTCCCAATTAGTAGGATATCTTTCACATACAGTACCAGGAAAGTTATTGAGTTGTTGATGATTTTCTTGTAAACAAAAAGCTCATCAACGTTCTGATCAAAGCCAAACGACTTGACCGCAATGTCAAATATAATATTCCATGATCTAGATGTTTGTTTCAGCCTATAAATGGACCTATGAAGCTTGCAAACTTTTTGCTCTTGATCTGGAACTATGATGAAATGCAGAATTACATGTAATCTTAGGCCTTTTACTCACAATTATGAAGGTTGTTAGGCAGAATAGGCGGCAATTATGCTAGAAGTTCACAAGAAAGTGAGCTTGCGTCGATCAGCATGTTGAATCTCAGCTAACCCGTTATTTTGCGTTAATTATGTGTTCTATGTTTTATTTTTGTAGCTAATGCAGGAAGTGGACGCAAACGCGAAAATCAGACCACCGCATAGACGACCGTATGCAGAGAAACTCTCCATCGCAAAGGCAAACGCATCGATCAATGCATAGATGTTGCAGTAATCAGCCGTATGCGTCCATCGCATGGGAGTTGCGCTCGCCTAGCAATTGCGATCATCGTGTAGAGTTGTGGTATTAAGCGAATGCGGTCATTAAATGATTGCGGCTACGTGACAACGCATACTATTGGGAGCAATGCAAGGTTGGTGGAATGAACACATCAACGCATCTACCTCGAGAAAAACCAAAAGATGATGTTGATATTTTACTTACCACGCCGTTAGTGGTAGAGGTTCAAAAAGGACTAATGCACAGAATGTCAGACTTAGAGCAGTCCATTAATGTTGTAGCGACCTAAACTGTATAAATAGAAGCCGATGAGTAGAATTCCAAGTTGTCCGGGAATTACCCCTGTAATCCGGAGATTTTCCCCACGATCCAGACAAAATGGGTGAGAAGACACTTGAGAGTTCTTCACCTCCATCATCCATTTCGAGTGACGATCAGAGCCTTTGACCGGAGCTAGATCTCGAGATATTCGGCTCCTCCGCCCATCCATGGCACCACCGACACCTTGACGTATATCCGCTGGAAGCAAGTCTTTGCTTCCAGCTGGTCATTCCATTTTCCTTTCTTTTCTTGTACTGTATTGTATACATTTTGTGATTAAGGAATTAATGTATTTTGTGTTCAATACATTTCTCTGTTTCCTTCGATTCCATCTCCATCTTCTTTATTTAGCATCTTTACTTTCATTGCAACACTTAGTGAGATTGCTCGGGTATCGTATACTTAGTCATGTGGATTAGGGATATGAAGCATATAGCAATCCACCGAGATTGTGCGTTGCGTAAGTATGTGAGTAACCTTATTTGCTTAGTGTGAAGCTGTGACAACGGCTGTCTATAGGCTAACACATTGCTTGTCTATGAGTAAAGTCAGCAATAACCAACTACCTGGAAGGGTAAGTGGTTGGTCGCATTAAGCAACGTATGCATTGGTCACTAGAGATAGGAACAATCTTAGGTCAGCAGAGTTCATGCGGTTACCTTGTCCTATGAGCACATCATTCATCATTTAGGAATATTTGGGAGAGTAGTCTAAAACCCAAATCTAAGACTTGGAACAGCGGATTGGAACACATAGACAAGAATAAGGATCTTAGAGATAAGCTCCGTTTGCTATTACACAGCGTATGCACCCTACAGATTGGATATTGCATGCATCTAGGAAGTAGGATAAGGGGTTATGCGGCAACCATGCTCATGCGGAGGGAGCTAGTGAGCTGGTTATGGAGGTCTAGGCAGGCATAGGCTTTTCGACAAGATCGCAGATACACCGCATGCGTCCTAGAGTTAGGTTCACGTATGTGTAGCATGATTGCGTGGCTTCCGTTGACTAAGGTTGCTCTTGCAGTCACTTTTAAGGGTTGCAATGAAATCATCTACACATTTTATCTATTTTCCTATACATTTATTTCATGTAAAGTGTTGTCGTGTCTCTACCTCTCATGCATATTCTCATTGTGTTGTCTGTTAGATAGGAGTAAGAGTAGGGTTAACTTAGCAACCTCCCTTCCATTCTTTTATTTAAACTGCTGCATGCACATTACCGTATACATACAGCTACAAGTTCCTGTGTTCGACCTCGGATTACTCGAGAAACTTGCGTTTGCGTTATACTTGGCATGAGCACAAGAAAACTTGTGACAGGACGCATGGTCATTGCATACATATATTAATGCATATTCATTCCAACGCATGACCATTGACGAATGACTATCAACGCATATATTAGGAACATGCATCGCATACTGCGTCCACGGGATTTTAGTTGTTGAATAATTTGACTTCTAATTTCCCGTCACCAAACTATGAACCCTTCTGGTTGAGTCATATAGATGGTCTCCTCAAAATTACTATTAAGAAAGGCAGTCTTAACATCAATTTGCCATATCTCATAATCATAAAATGTGGCTATGGACAGGACTATCCTGATAGACTTGAGCATGACAACAGGTGAGAAAGTTTCCTCATAGTCAACTCCCTCGACTTGGGTATAACCCTTTGCTATGGTCGAGCCTTAAAGGTTTTCACCTTTCCATCTATACCTCTCTTTCGCTTATAGATCCACTTACACCCAATAGGTCTTACCCCATCAGGCGGATCCACAATCTCCCAGACGTTATTGAAGTACATAGACTCTATCTCTTGGTTCATGGCTTTAATCCATTCATCTTTGTCAACATCCTCCATTGCTTTCTTAAAAGACAATGGATCCTCGATCCCATCATTATAAATGATGTTAAGGGCTTCAATTAAACCCATGTAGCGATCCGATGGTTTCATAATCCTCCCACCACGTCGAGGAAGTCTTAACGCTTGAGCTAGTTGACTAGATGTACCCACATCAACAAATCTTGTTGATCTATCAGCCTGTTCAACAACTCCTGTTGAACCCTCAGTAGTCTCAGTCTCACTAGAAATCTCACGTAAAATAAGTTTACTTCGTGGCTTATGATCTCTCATTTGGTCTTCTTCCAAGAAGATAGTATTTCTAGAAACAAACATTTTGTTCTCTCCCAGATCATAGAAGTATCCACCCCTCGTTTCCTTGGGGTAGCCTACAAAGAGGAAAACTTTCGAACGTGGTTCTAACTTCTTCGGATTAGCCACAAGCACATGTGTCGGACACCCCTAAATCCTGAAGTGGCGTAAACGACCTTTACGGCTTCTCCATAACTTAAAAGATGTTTCAAAAACACTTTTCGAGGGAACGTTGTTCAAGATATAGCATGCAGTCTCCACTGCAAAACCCTAAAACAAGTCTGGAAGATGAGCATAACTCATCATAGACCGAACCATGTCCAACAAGGTTTTGTTTCTTCTTTCTGATACACCATTTTGCTGAGGTATACCTGGGGCAAAGAGTTGGGATGCAATCCCATTTTCTATCATATAGTTCTGGAATTGGAGGTCTATATACTTTCCACCATGATCAGATCGTAGTGTTTTTATCTTCTTACCTAACAAGTTTTCAACTTCAGCCTTATACTCCTTGAACTTGTCAAGAGTTTTGATGCTTATTTTTATGAAGTGAATTATGGATAATATGCAATGGTGAAATTGCGTTGTGCACTCAAGTTTCCTCAGCAAAATCCAAGTGTAAATTCCACTGAGTTTCCTGGTAAGTCCAGGGTCGAACTTAGGGATTTGTGAAAATAGATTGCGATGGTAATTTTTATGAAAACTTTGCGGTAACCGGTAACTCAATTAATTGTGGGTTTGTTGTTGATTGCATTAATGAAAAATAAAAAATGCGGCGGATTTGAGAAAACTCAGTTGTGTGATAGATGCATTGAGTATGCGGTGAACGGGTTGAGAAGATCTTTAGCTAGCGTTACTTGGGAATGCATCAGACTACGCGATCATGCTACAACCATGCACAACAAGTCATTTTCCAATGAAAATGCGATGCTTCTAAGTTTAGGACGCATATGTTGAATGAAAAAGTATCCATAGAGCTTATCCCTAAGTCTCTACTCTTGTCCTATGCGATTATGCAAAATGCATAAAAGCAAGATGACCGCATACAATCATATCCTATCTCTAGGATGCATGCAATGCGTTGACAACAAATAGTGCTTATTCCTAAGCTCCTATCTCTTGATTATGCGTTCTAATCTGACTCTCCCGAGCCTAGATTCTAACCTGACCTTCCCGAGCCTAGATCCTGTCCTTAGACTACCCTCCTGAGTATCTCTAATAGACGAATGAAGCATACATAATACAAGAAAATCACATAGAATGAAGATTCCCTAGTTGTGCTAGCTAAATGCTTTTCAACCCATTCAACTGATTTAGCTACTCATGCGTAAATAATAGAGAGTGAACAAATATAGAGAAGTAGATTCCATTTCAATAAATGATTGGAGTACAAAATAACAATGGAAGTTAAAGGTAGAGAGCCTGGTAGCAATTCCTTGCTGACCGAGGCTTTTACACTGAAAATCTCTATTTGGTTCCAAAGATGTTCTACTTCCACAGGCGTCAGCCCTCTCTCTGTCCTTGAAGCTTCCAGCGCTCTCCCAAGCTTACCGAAACAATCTGTCGGCATAACCTTCTCTCTCGCGTTCTCCTTAAAAGGAAAGAAAACTATGAACAAGGCTAAACTATGAACAGACTTCTGAACTCATGGAATGGTGAACCCTATTTCTAAAGGATGCCTCTGGTATTTATGGAACATCCAAGGTGAAAGATGGCTTCTCTCTCATGATTGTACAGATGAGACGGCTTTAATTCCTGACTGATGCGCTGAATATTTGTCACCGAAAAGCTGAATGTACTTGTGATCGTTATTGGCTGTCAACTTAATTTGGATCCGACTTTCATCAGCTTTCTGTCCCATCGCGATTAATTAGCCTTTCACCTAGATGCGCCCACCATGTTGTACTGACCAAGTTGTGGTTATCCTTCTCGAGCAAATGTTTGCAAGCATGATAACCCTTAGAAATACAAGTTATTTATACTGTTTTATTTAGATATTGTGGCCAAAAGGAAGAAAAGTTGCGTCGATAGTATGAAAATTGGCTAAGAAATGCGAGAATTATAAATTGTCGTCAATATACCCACTGACACCATTGCGATGGTAGAAAAGAATGTTTCAAGTCTTTTTTGCAGGAAATCAAGTCACTGCATTCGTTCATGGCTCAAAGATAAACTGAACAACGCATCTACATCGCATTGCGCTCGTCAATCAATAATGAAGAGACGATCAATGCAATGATGGCGCATGCAACAATTGATCAAGAGCTTCGCGATCAACGCAATTTCAACCGCATGCGAGCAAACGATCGAAGATGTAAAGAGCAACGCAATTGCGGAGGATTCTGACGCGTGTACAATTGGCCGTTGTGCATTACTGACGAGATTGATTGCGTAATAGAAAGAATATTCACTCCACCATTTCAAGAACTGCCTTAACAATAAAGTGGGGACCACAATGCAAAGAGTCAAAGCTTCGCCTTTAAATAGCTTTTGCAATTCCATTGAAAGATATACACGATACGGGAGAATTGATACATTGTATATACTCAATACAAGGAGACGTGTATATACTGATCTGAGAGAGAGACTGGTTGAGCAATTGATCAGAGTAGATCCGGGATAATCAAGAGACAAGGCCGAGAGGTGAGTCTCCGGGCAAAGAATCCTTACAATCCCCACCGTTGAAGCTCTATACGAAGGTCACTTCTACCAGACGAGTAAGCCTGAGAGGGAAGCTCTTCTCTTCATCCATTCCACACGCCGACAACCAAAACCTCCGTCCAGATCTGTGTCAAGACGTTGACACTCCTCTGTATTTGTTTCTATCTCGTTTTCATCACTTGTACTCACCTTCTTTACTCTATCATTCACACCATGTATCAGACGCTTAATCTTATTATTAATTTTTATGATCATTTCCATCATCATCTTTTTGTCTATTTTCGTTCATCCGTAATTCACTTTCTCCATGATGTTTTCTTAATTCCTTGGGTAATTAATAAGAATTAAGCAAGTAAATTAATCTGTGTTAAGGAAATAATTATGTTTAGCTAAAGCATGTTAGACGACATCTTCACCTGTGAGAGCAGAAGTGAAGATGCCATTCTGCCTATCGAGAGAGGGTTAGAAGAATGCGTTAACTAAAGTGAGAAGTACTTCCAAAGATGGAAGCAACCTTGCGTTCATCACGTTCGTCCCTATTTCACCATAGAGATATGGGAACGCGGCCGATCACTGAGAGGTGTACGCCAAGGGAAAGCGGAACCTTAATTATATCTTTAACACAATTAACAACCTTGCGATGTTTGTACTAATTATTCTTTCCCTTTCTGATTCATCCATAAAGACTTGCCATTGCATACCATGATCCTTTGTATAAACTTCACAGTCAGTCTTGAACTCAGTATCATGTATATCATGTATCTTGTATCTTGCATCACACTAGCTTAGGTTTATTTCATCGCAATTTATTTTATTAACGCAACTTTAGTTCATCTGCACAATTTTACTTTACCGTAATTTACTTTCTTGTACAAACATACAATCTTTATTAATTGTAAAAACCGGTCGCATATATCACAAATGTAACACATTAACGATAACAATCCCTGTGTTCAACCTCGGATTACTCTGAGAAACTTGCGTTGGAATTATACTTGGTTTCAGCAAAAGGAAACTTGTGATAACACATTATTCCATAGCATACTACAAGCATATAGTTGACAATGCATATATTTAGAAGTAGTAATGCATAACACAACATCCACACTCCATTTCCATCTTTATGTCATCAAGTTTATGGCAACGTGAGCTTGTTGTTCAATCATCCATATTCATATTTGTTTGCGTGCTATAAGTAATAAGAAACACATTTTTAGCGTTACCAAGTTTATGGCGCTGTTGCCGGGGATTGGTAGCGGTTAGTGTTGAGTACGTTTGTGATATTTTGCAGGATAGATCTCTTTGTACTGACTGTTTATTGCGAAGAGCAGTCTGATGATTTATGAGTACTGGAACTGATCCAGAATTCGAAGCTGACCCAGAGATCGAGCGTACATTTCGTGCAAGGGTACGCCAGAACAAAGCAAGGCGAAAGAGAGCCAACATGGCAAAAAAAAAAATAATGTGGCACCCGAAGTGAATCAAGTGATGGGCCGGCCAGGGCAAGATCTCGTTTTCCTTGCTATTGTCCACAACATCCCAATGAGGAACTACGAGGCACCTAATCTGTATGATTTTTCACCTGGAATTTCAAGACCGATAGTTGAGGAGAACGCAAGATTCGATATTAAATCGGTCGTGCTCCAAATGATTCAGAATATGGGCAATTTGGTGGTCTGCAAGGTGAAGACCCACATGCCCATCTGACCAGTTTTTTTGAGATGTGCGGTAACTTCTCCATACCTGGTGTTACCCCAATAGGTATAAGACTTTACCTCTTCCCTTACACCTTGAGGGATGAGGCCAAGAGGTGGGCTCATTCACTAGAGCCAAATGAGTTAACTTCCTGGGATCTGTTTATTGAACGGTTTATGAAGAAGTTCTTCCCATCGGCAGTCAACGCAAGAAAACAAAAGGACGTGCTAAACTTTGAGCAGATGGATAACGAGACCCTAAGCATCGCCTGGGTGCGATTTAGAAGACTGGTTAAGAATTGTCCGCATATCGGGATACCCGATTGCGTTCTGATGGAAACGTTCTATAATGGCCTGAATAGATCAACGCAAATTGTTGCTGATGCCTCCGCAGCAGGAGGTTTTATGGATAAAACATACACTAAAGCCAAGGTCATCCTTGACTACATCTCGAGAGAAGAAGAAATGATACTGCCATTGTGCCTGCGGAGACAAGGACAACTTTGGCCGCACAGATGGCCGCGGTAACCTCTATCCTCCAGTCGATGGCGCTTAATCAAGGTGCCCTCTCCCAAGGATCAGCGCAACCCAATACACCGGCACAAGTGGCTGCAATAAGTTTCATTCAATGTGGATGGGGCCATGCGGTGGAAATATGCCCATCAAGCCCTCAGCAAGTATGCGCTATCCAAAATAATCCCTATAGCAACACGTATTATCCTGGTTGGAGGAATCACCCTAACTTCGATTGGGGAGGAAATCATAAGCAAGGTGGGCCAAGCAACCATCATAACTTCTTTTGGAGGAATCACTCTAACTTTGCGTTGATGGATGCATTGCGTTAATTCTTAACCTTGCGCCCATTCGAATAAATCACCAAAGAAAAAAAAATTCTTTTTGCACATTGAGAAGTCCAATCGCTTAGGCTTCCGAGGACATAATGAATTCGCAGTTGAAAGGACGTACGTCTCTTCAAACTCATAAATGTGAGGCGCGCGACGGCGGGCTTTTTGAGTACCTCGAGGCCTGCTACTGCAGACTTTGCATTGGGCCCAGCAAGGCCCAACCTATAAATTCTGTCTCCTCCATCTTAGGTTGTTTACTTGAATCTCTTTGCAATCATAAAACCTTAAATCGCCTCTACATACCAGACTTATTCTCTTCCTAAAACCCTAAGTATTTCCCAGCTTTCTTGCTCAGTTCATCCATGGTCGACCAACAATCCTCTTTACCCTCATCACCCTCGTCAGCCCAAATCACTGTTCGAGAGGTGGCAATCCTCACAGCAAGCCGTCGTCTCACCGCCTAACCACAAAACAGCCCTCGAATCATCGGAAAACCTCGGTGAAAGCCTGTAGCAGCCGTACCACTCCAGTTTAAAAGGGGGCAGAGCGCAGAGAGTACCCCACTCCCAACATTGTCCTCTAAAAGTGAAGAGAAGCGAAAGGACGATAAGGAGGTGTTTGGGAGTATACTCAGTAACATAGAGAAAGAAGGAGGATTGCTAAAAGCTGAGGTTATGAACCAACCACTTCCTTCGGAGGAGAAGATGGAGGAAGCGTCAAGGAGAAACGCTCTGGCAATCTTGGATCCTAATGAAACTGCTAACACAGAATCCTATGAGGGACCCATCAGTGTCGCTTTGGAGGAAATGGTGGCGGAGAAGCAGCCTGAAATGGCTGAAGAGAAGAAGAAGAAGAAGATCAAAGAGAAGAGGGCTAAAAGAAGATGAGAAAGCCCATCCAATCAAGAAGAAGGAAAGGAGGACGGATGAGAAGAGGGAACGTAGGTGGGAGGAGAGGCGCCTGAAATAGGAGGAAGAGAGAAGAAAGAGGGCTGAAAGCCCATAACTGGATAGAGAATCCACCTCCGTAAGAGGGGATATAGGGGAGTTAGCGTAACTGAGAGAATCAGTGCAACCCGAGAAGGAGACAACGCAAGTAAGATTGGTTACGACTGATGATGGAGAAGATGCAGACATCACCCCCTTGACGCGGCGTCGCAAGGAGAATGCGCCGCAAGGGTCAACAATTGACCCATCAATTTTGCAAAAAGCATTAGAAGAGAAGGAGAGGAGAAGAAAAGCAAGAGAAAATGTTGCGGGCACAGCAAATCATCATAGAAGGTAGTAGAAGAAGAAAATTACACGATGAGGAGGTGCGCCGCAATAATGAGATATCGGCAAAAGAGGAAAGGAAAAGGCTCGAAGAAGAACAGGGCATTTTGCTAGCCTCACAGCAGTTTGAAAGAGAATTTGAGAAAGAGATGAGAGAAGAGGGAGAATAAAAGAGGAAGAAAAAGGAAGAGAAGGAGAAGAAGCGCCGAAAAAACGTTCAGCGCATAAGAGAGAAGAAGGGAAAAGAAATTTCAGAGTGGGAGAAGGAAGAACAACGCAAGGCAAGAGAAAGGAAACAAAAGCAAAAATCCTGCCTTGCATTGACCAAAGAGAAGGGCAAAACAGTTGCAGAAAGTAGTGAGTCTGCGTTGGCTAAGGGAGACCATCAAGGAAGAAAGAAAACGACGATATGATGATGGAGATGGGTTTCTTCCCTACACCAACACCACTACCGAACTTAATCACAAGCATTGTATTGGATCATAGATGGGGAACATATTGCCAGTGCCCATCCATCGTCATTCCAAAGATAGTGCGTGACTTCTACAATGGACGACTCTATGGCACCAATGATGCGGTGACCATGAAAGAAGGAGTTGTGTCTTTCAGCGCAAAGGACATCAATGAATTATATCAGATGAAGGACATCCTGGATGCGCCGGGTAATAAAATCATTGATGATCCCACAGAAGAGCAGATGAAAGATGAACTGAGGGTATTAACGCAATCGGGCACTCAGTGGTCAGTTTCCTTAAAAGGCATCAGAACCCTGGCGTCTAAGACATTGCTTCCAGATGCGCGACTTTGGGTATATTTGGTGAAATGGTGACTCATCCCGACTTCCCATGACAAAACAATTTTGAGGGATAGAGTCATGGCCGCATACTGCATCGCACGCGGCATTCCAATCGACGTAGGCTAGTTGATTGCAAGACAAATTCGAGGTTTTGTGGGGCACATAAGAGGCCAATATTTCTTTCCTTGGACAGTCTCAAGCCTATGCCTTTCACTAGGTGTGGGTATTGATAAGGAACCAATGTCGGAAGTACATGGTCTTATCAACGTCAAAATTTTGAGAATGCTTCTCAAAGATTCCCCACATTGCCCCGAACTTCCACCAAAAAGGCCCATGATTGACTTAAATGCACTACAGCAGCCAAAGCCAAAGAAACAGCGCAAGGATGACAAAGGAAAGGAAAAAGTCTAAGAGGCATCAACGCAAGATCAAAAAACCTTGGACCCTTTGCCTTTGATAATTCGCCCTCCAAGCCATCCTGCAGAACCTTCTCCCTCATTTCCCGAACATTTCACTAACCTTCTCCTTGCCCCTGATTCCCCAGCTGCATATCTAGTAGCTCCATCCTCACCTTCATCATCACCGCAACTTTCCCTTCTACCACCACATGTTGATGAACTATGCGATTTGGGTGAAGGTACTTTTACCCAACCCCAAAATGATGATGGCGAAACATCGTAGGCACAACCCACCATCACCTCCTTAGCTGCTGAACTAGCAGATATGCGGTCCCTTCTCTCCCAACAACAAGACTTTTTCTGCCAGAGAATAAATGGTGTAAATGAGCGAGTCGAAGACTTGCAACGCAATGCTACTATGACAAGGCAGATAATCAATATTCAATGCAACATCTATACGATCCACCTGAACCAAAGGCAAGTAGCAGAGCGCAACCATGAATATTTCAACTTCTTGACAGCCTATCTTCATGGTCCATGGTGCCTCCACATTTGCAGCAGCGTCTGAATTTCGAAGAAGCTCCTCACGTACCTCATCAGAATCCTCCACCGGAACCTCCTCCTCCTCAATAACTTTACAATTTTTTTTATTGCGGTCATTCTTTTAGTTTTACTTCATTCATTATTTTTCTTTATATAGAAGTTAATGCTTTGATTCTTTGTACATGCAAAAAAAATTTGTATTGCGTTAATTGTAATTCCTTGTATACTTAGTTAATTTTTAATACAACTACGTAGAAATTCTTTCAAGTATGCCTTAGCCTCTTCTTTATCATCCTTTGTCATTATTTGTGATATTCTTGATCTTTTATTTTGCGTTATTTATTGCGCTGCCCTAATGACTAATATGCATACACTTAGTAGCATTTCCCACACTTTGTATTTTCTAACTAACACTTAGTTAATTCGTGGCTATAGCACTATTCTACCTTTTATCCTTTAAAATTATGCTTAAACCTTCTTTTCAAAATTTTGTCTAAGTGTTTGTCTATTCTATCCAAACAACGCAATGAGGACCTTGCGCATCTCTAAATTTGGGGGTGGGGAAAGTCTGAACAGATGCGATCAAGTAGATGCAATCATTAAGAAAAATGCATTCATTTCCATAAAAAAAAAATTGTTTTCATACAAAACTCCAATGTCAACGTAAGGAAAATCACAAAACAATCCCAACCTGATAAGAGTTAAGTTGTGAAAGAAACCTGCTCGTAGTTGGATGTTCGAATGACACTTGTGGGAGCAAGCCAACACGAAGGTGGGTTTCCAAGAACGACACAATATGAAAAGAAAAATAATGAGAAGAAGAAAATAAAAGAATATAAGAGACAACTCTTCTGACTAGCAAAAGTTATACTTAGCTGAAATTCAAGAGTTAAAGTTGAGATTGGCACACAACCGTAGTTGGATGTTCGCATGACACCCGGGGGAACAAACCAAAACGAAGAGTGTAACTATGATCAACCGTCTCTAACTGAATGACACAAATTTGACCACCGCATCCAGACACATCAAGTTTTTTTTGCAAGAAGTGGTAAACATTCTGTTTAAAACTAGAAAAGCATTTTTGAGTAGAAATTTGTTGCATAAAAGAATAAAGTAGGGCTTTGTTATGAATTATCAAAGATAGAAGGAAATTACGTTGTTAAGTAATGTTGCCTAGATAGAGCATTCGGAGCAACCAATCGATGCAAAAATTTAGGATAGGAATTTAGTAATATTGCCTTAGTAAAAGATATGCTCGAGGACAAGCATATATCTAAATTTGGGAGTGTGTTAACTTATAGAAATACCAGTTATTTATACTGTTTTATTTAGATATTGTGGCCAAAAGGAAGGAAAGTTGCGTCGATAGTATGGAAATTGGCTAAAAAATGCGAGAATTAAAAATTGTCGTCAATACACCCACTGACGCCATTACGATGGTAGAAAAGAATGTTTCAAGTCTGTTTTGCAGGAAATTAAGTCACCGCATGCGTTCATGGCTCAAAGATAAACTGAACAACGCATCTACGTCGTATTGCGCCCGTTAATCAATAATGAAGAGACAATCAACCCAATGACGGCGCATGCGACAATCGATCAAGAGCTTCGCGATCAACGCAATTTCAACTGCATGCGATAATAAAAAAAAACACCGCATGCGGGCAAACGATCGAAGATGTAAAGAGCAATGCAATTGCAGAGGATTCTAACGCGTGTACAGCTGACCTTGTGCATTACTAACAGGATTGATTGCGTAACAGAAGGAATGTACACTCCACCATTTCAGGAACTGCCTTAACAATAAAGTGGGGACCATAATGCAAAGAGTCAAAGCTTCGCCTTTAAATAGCTTTTGCAATTCCATTGAAAGATATACACGATACGGGAGAATTGATACATTGTATATACTCAATACAAGGAGACGTGTATATACTGATCTGAGAGAGAGAGACTGGTTGAGCAATTGATCAGAGTAGATCCGGGATAATCAAGAGACAAGGCCGAGAGGTGAGTCTCCGGGAAAAGAATCCTTACAATCCCCACCGTTGAAGCTCTATACGAAGGTCACTTCTACCAGACAAGCAAGCCTGAGAGGGAAGCTCTTCTCTTCATCCATTCCACACGCCGACAACCAAAACCTCCGTCCAGATCTGTGTCAAGACATTGACACTCCTCTGTATTTGTTTCTATCTCGTTTTCATCACTTGTACTCACCTTCTTTACTCTATCATTCACACCATGTATCAGACGCTTAATCTTAGTATTTATTGTTATGATCATTTCCATCATCATCTTTTTGTCTATTTTCGTTCATCCCTGATTCACTTTCTCCATGATGTTTTCTTAATTCCTTGGGTAATTAATAAGAATTAAGCAAGTAAATTAATCTGTGTTAAGGAAATAATTATGTTTAGCTAAAGCATGCTAAACGGCATCTTCACCTGTGAGAGCAGAAGTGAAGATGCCATTCTACCTATCGAGAGAGGGTTGGAAGAATGAGTTAACTAAAGCAAGAAGTACTTCCAGAGATGGAAGCAACCTTGCGTTCATCACGTTCGTCCCTATTTCACCATAGAGATATGGGAACGCGGCCAATCACTGAGAGATGTACGCCAAGGGAAAGCGGAACCTTAATTATATCTTTAACACAATTAACAACCTTGCGATGTTTGTACTAATTATTCTTTCCCTTTCTGATTCATCCATAAAGACTTACTATTGCATTCCACGATCCTTTGTATAAACTTCACAGTCAGTCTCGAACTCAGTATCATGTATATCATGTATCTTATATCTTGCATCACACTAGCTTAGGTTTATTTTCATCGCAATTTATTTTATTAACGCAACTTTAGTTCATCTGCACAATTTTACTTTACCGTAATTTACTTTCTTGTACAAACATACAATCTTTATTAATTGTAAAAACCAGTCGCATATATCACAAATGTAACACATTAACGATAACAATCCCTATGTTCGACCTAGGATTACTCTGAGAAACTTGTATTGGAATTATACTTTGTTTTAGCGCAAGGAAACTTGTTTAGGATGCGCGATCGTGTTGAAAAAAGCTAGACGATTGTTTAGGAAAGGCACGCATGTACACGATCCTTTAGTAAACGTTGAGCTGTCGTGTATGCTCTCAGTTTGGTATGCTATAGGCAGTGTACTAAACGGTGAACGAATATATGATCTTTTGCAAAATGAAAACCATTTTCATTTTATCCTTCAATTATGAAAACTGAAAGCAACCTCCCACTATCTCATTCGGTTACGCTGATAGGTATGATTGATGATGTTCTATGCTCGAAATGATGCGATACTACTGCTAGATATACGTTAATTATGGATGTTCACGTAGTATGCCATGCGTCACAAGTTTCCTTACGATGGGACCAAGTGTAATTCCACCGCAAGTTTCTTGGTGTGATCCGAGGTCGAACTCAGGGACTGTTTTAGGTTATTGTGATATGTTCATGATATATGCGACCAGGTTTTCAATCTTTAAAGATGTGTTTGTACAAGTATATAAATTCCGATAAAATAAAGTAAAAGAGTAAAGATGCGATAATAAAATAAAATACAATAAACCTAAGCTAGATGATACAAAATACAGGCTTCATGTTATAAGATGCTAGGGTCAAGGCTGGCTGTGAAAGTTATGCAAAGACGTGGAATGCGGCGGCAAGTCTTATGAATAGAATAGAAATAGAAAGATAAATAATATAAACAACACAAGTTCTCAATTGCGTTGTAGCTAGAAATATTGTTCCGCTCTTCTCTTGACGTACACCTTTTAGTGATCGGCCACGTTCCCAAATGTTTGTGGTGAAACAGAGAATAATGTAATGAACGCAAGGTTGCTTCCATGTCTGGAAGTACTACTCGCTTTAGTTAACGCATTCTTCTAACCCTCTCTCAATAGATCAGAATGGCATCTTCACTTTTGTTCTCACAGGTGAAGATGTCGTCTAGCATGCGTTAGCTAAACGCATTTTATACCTTTAACACAGATTAAGTACTTGTTTGATTCATATTAACTATCAGGGGATTAAGAAGACATCATGGAGAAAATGATTAATGGAGGAACGGAAATAGACAGAGAATGGTATATGAAAGCTATCGAAACATTTAATATATCTATTAAGCGTTTGATACATGGTGTGTGAATGAAAAGATAAGAGAAAGTGAAATACAACGATGAAAGAGATAGAACAGATACAAACAAGTGCCAAGATGGAGATCTGCTTGCCGGATAGGATCGATTTTATGGTAGGAAGAGCTTCCCTCTCAGGCTTGCTCCACCGGTAGCAAAGATCTATGCACAGAGCTTCCGATCGGGTATTCGGCAGGTTAGATTTGAGATTCACCTCTCGGCCTTATCTCGTCTTTTTCCCGGTTATCTTCAATTAAGCACTCAGCTCAGCCTTTTCTCTCAACACTTTAGCAGCAATTCACCTCGTATCAAGTAGCATAAGTTTTCTCTGAAATCTATGGGGTATTTATAGGTGCAGGTCTTTGACTCCGGCCTTGTGGTCCCCACTGATGGTTATGGTAATTTCAAAGATGGAGGGATATTATTCCTTCTGTTATGTAATCAGACTGTCAATTCTGTACAACCATCCTCCGCTTTTGCGTTGCTCAGCTACATCTTTCGATCGTGGATTTGCATGCGGTATTGTTTTTATTGTCGCATGCAGTTGAAAGTTAGCTCTGGATCGACTGTGGCATTGCGCCGTCATTGCGGTGATCGTCTGTTTATTGTTGATTGATGGGCGCAATGTGACAGAGATGCGTTGATCAGTTTCTCATGAGCCTTGAGCGCGAGCGGTGACTTGGTTTCCTGTAAAACAGAGTAAAACTCGGCTTGTCTTCCATCTTTATGGTGTTAGTGGGTGTAATTGCGATCATTTATAATTATTGTAATTCTAATCTAATCTTCATACAATCGGCGCATATTTACTAACTTTTGGCTTCAATATCTAGATAAGGTGGCATAAATAACTTGTATTTCTACAAGTTATCACACCTCCAAATTTAAATATGTGCATGTCCTCAAACATATCTTCTACTAAGGCAATCATGCTCAATTCCTATCCTCTATTTTTGCGTCGATTGGTTGCTCTGAATGTTACACTTAGGCACATTACTTGACATCACAATTTCCTTCTATCCTTGCTAATTCTTAACAAAACTCTACTTTATTCTTCTATATAACAAATTTCTGCTAAAAAATGCTCTTCTGATTTTTCAAAATAGAATGTTTTTCTCTTCTTGTCAAAACAACTCGATGTATCTATATGCGGTGATCAAAACTTTGTGTCTTTTATTCACTTAGAGAATGTTGATCATGGTTACACCCTTCATTTTGGTTTGTCCCCACGGGTGTCATGCGAACATCCAACTACGGTTGTGTGCCAATTTCAACTTTAACTCATGAATTTCAAAGGTGTTGTCTCTTGCATTCTCTTATTTTTTTGTCTTTTTTTTTCATACTGCGTTGTTCTTGGAAACCCACCTTCGTTTTGGCTTGCTTTTACAGGTGTCATACGAACATCCAACTACGAGTAGGCTCCTTTCATAACTAAACTCTTATCAGGTTGGGAATATTTTTAAGGATTTCCCTTGCGCTGACATTGGAGCTTTGTATAATTTTTTTTTTTGAATGTGAACGCATTTTCTTAAATACTGCATATTCTTGATCTCATCTGCTCAGACCTTCCCCACCCCCAAATTTAAAGATGAGCAAGATCCTCATTGCGTTGTTTGGAGAGATTAGACAAACACTTAGAAGAAAATTTCAAAAATAATGTTTGAGCATAACTTTGAAAGATAAAAGGTAAAGTACTACTAAACTAAGAATTAACTAAGTGTTAGTCAGAAATTACGAAGTATGGGAAATGTTTCTAAGTATAAACATATATTACATCATAGCAATGCAAAGAAGAACACAAAAGTAAAAGATTGAGAACATCACAAAAATTGACAAAGGAAGATAAAGAAAAAGGCACAGGCAAAAAGTAAAGTGAATCATTTACTCTAATTGTATTGAATATTAACAAAGTATACAAATAAGTATAATTGAATGCATTACAAAAATTTTTGTTGCCTGTACAGGAGTCAAAGAATTTGATTAACTTACAAAGAATAAATGAATTGAATACAAATAAAGAATGGTCGTATAAAGAAAAATTGTATTGGAAGAAAGTATAAATATTAAGGTTAAGAAGTAAGGGGATTTGACAGATTTTGAGGTGGTGCAAGGGGCGCTTCTTCAAAATTTAAGTGTTGCCGGAGATGTAGAGGCACCATTGGACCGTGAAGATATGCGGTGAGAAAGTTGAAGTACTCTTGATTACGCTCTGCAATCATTCTCTGGTGCATATGGACTTTATAAATGTTACGCTGCATGTTGATCAACGCCTCTCTTAATGTGGCAGCACTGTGTTGAATATCATCAATGCGCTCCATTACTACCTCAAATCGCTGGTTGAAAAAGTGTTGTTGTTGAGGGAAGAGTTGTTGTTGTTGGGAGAGGAGGGTTCTCATTTTTACTAACTCAGCAGCCATAGAGGTGATGAAGGGTTGTGCTTGCGATGCCTCGCCAACATCGTTTTGGGGTTGGGCAGAGGTGCCTTCACCCAAACCGTGTGGGTCATTAACTTGCGGCGGTGGAATGGTGGGTTGTGGTGATGATGCTAATGGTGAAGGTGGGGCTGCTGGGTAAACAGGAGAGTTTGGGACAAGAAGAAGGTTTGTAAAATGCTCATGTAAGGGGGAAGAGGGTTGCGCTAGCAGGCTCGGAGGCCGAATGACCAAAGGAAGAGAATCCATAGGTTCCAGATTTTGCGTTGGTGATTCCTGGACCTTCTCTTTTCCTTTATCTTCTCTTTGCTGTCTTTTGAGCCTTGGCTCTTGAAAAGCATTCAAATCGATCGTAGGTCTCTTTGCTGGTAGCTCGGGGCAGTATGGAGAATCTTTTAGCATCATCCTCAAGACTTTTACATTGATGAGGCCGTGGACTTCTGGCATGGGCTCCTCATCAACGCCTACACCCATAGTCAAGCATAAGCTTGAAATGATCCATGAGAAGAAGTACTGCCCCCGAACATGCCCCACTAATGCTCTGATCTGCCTCGCGATCATTGCTCTACGTCGATAGGAATGTCGCGGGCTATGCAGTATGCGGCCATGACCCGATCCCTTGATACAGTTCTGTCATGCATTGTTGGGATCAGCCGCTTCTTAACCAAGTAAACCCAGAGCCTTCCCTCCGGTAGCAAGCACTTGGACTCCAAGGTACGGATGCCTTTGAGCAAGACCAACCACTTTTTGCCCCGTTGCATTAGTACCCTCAGTATATCATCCATCTGTTCTTCTGTGGGATCATTAATAATCTTGTTCCTTGGGGCATCAGGGTTGTCCTTCATCTGATAAATTTCATTGATGTCCCTTGCGGTGAAGGATACTGTTTCTCCTTCAAAGGTCACTACATCCCTGTTTCCATGAAGACGCCTGCAATAAAAGCTTCACACTACCTGAGGCACGATGATGGATGGGTAATGGCAGAATATGTCCCACCCATGTTCCACAATTACACTCGTGATGAGGTCAGGTAGTGGATTCGACGCAGGAAAGAAGCCCATCTCGATCAACATATCATCGTTCTCCTTTTTCTTTGATGTTCACTTCTTGATCGCATTGAAAAAAGCTAGACGATCGTTTAGGAAAGGCACGCATATACACGATTCTTTAGTAAACGTTGAGCTGTAGTGTATGCTCTCAGTTTTCTATGCTATAAGCAATGTACTAAACGGTGAGCGAATATCTGATCTTTTGCAAAATGAAAACCATTTTCATTTTATCCTTCAGTTACGAAAACTGAAAGCAACCTCCCACTATCTCATTCGGTTACGCTGATAGGTATGATTGATGATGTTCTATGCTCAAAATGATGTGATACTATTGCTAGATATGCATTAATTATGGATGTTCACGCAGTATGCCATACGTCACAAGTTTCCTTACGATGGAACCAAGTGTAATTCCACAGCAAGTTTCTCGGTGTGATCCGAGGTCGAACTCAGGGACTGTTTTAGGTTATTGTGATATGTTCATGATATATGTGACCAGGTTTACAATCTTTAAAAATGTGTTTGTACAGGTATATAAATTGCGATAAAATAAAGTAAAACAGTAAGGATGCGATAATAAAATAAAATACAATAAACCTAAGCTAGATGATACAAGATACAGGCTTCATGTTACAACATGTTGGGGTCAAGGCTGACTGTGAAAGTTATACAAAGACGTGGAATGCGGCGACAAGTCTTATGAATAGAATAGAAAGAGAAAGATAAATAATATAAACAGCGCAAGTTCTCAATTGCGTTGAAGCTAGAAATATTGTTCCACTCTTCTCTTGACGTACACCTTTCAGTGATCGGCCATGCTCTCACATGTCTGTGGTGAAACAGAGAATAACGTAATGAACATAAGGTTGCTTCCATGTCTAGAAGTACTACTCGCTTTAGTTAACACATTCTTCTAACCCTCTCTCGATAGATCAGAATGGCATATTCACTTCTGCTCTCACATGTGAAAATACCGTCTAGCATGCCTTAGCTAAACGCATTTTATACCTTTAACACAGATTAAGTACTTGTTTGATTCATATTAACTATCAGGGGATTAAGAAGACATCATAGAGAAAATGATTAATGGAGGAATGAAAACAGACAGAGAATGGTATATGAAAGCTATCGAAACATTTAATATATCTATTAAGCGTTTGATACATGGTGTGTGAATGAAAAGATAAGAGAAAGTGAAATACAACGATGAAAGAGATAGAACAGATACAAACAAGTGTCAATGTCTTGGCACTGATTTGATGGAGATCTGCTTGCCGGATAGGATGGATTTGATGGTAGGAAGAGCTTCCCTCTCAGGCTTGCTCCACCGGTAGAAGAGATCTATGCACAAAGCTTCCGATCGGGTATTCGGCAGGTTAGATCAGAGATTCACCTTTCGGCCTTATCTCGTCTTCTTCCTGGATATCTTCAATTAAGCACTCAGCTCAACCTTTTCTCTCAACATTTTAGCAGCAATTCGCCCTGTATCAAGTAGCATAAGTTTTCTCTGAAATCTATGGGGTATTTATAGGTGTAGGTCTTTGACTCCGGCCTTGTGGTCCCCACTGATGGTTATGATAATTTTGAAGATGGAGGGATATTATTCCTTCTATTATGCAATCAGACCGTCAATTCTGCACAACCGTTATTTGTACACGTGTCTCAATCCTCCGCTTTTGCATTGCTCAGCTGCATCTTTCGATCGTGGATTTGCATGCGGTGTTGTTTTTATTACCGCATGCGTTTGAAAGTTAGCTCTAGATCGACTGTGGCATTGTGCCGTCATTGCGGTGATCGTCTCTTCATTGTTGATTGACGGGCGCAATGTGACAGAGATGCGTTGATCAGTTTCTCGTGAGCCTTGAGCGCGAGCGGTGACTTGGTTTCCTGTAAAACAGAGTAAAACTCAGCTTGTCTTCCATCTTTATGGCGTTAGTGGGTGTAATTGCGATCATTTATAATTATTGTAATTCTAAGCTAATCTTCATACAATCAGCACATATTTACTAACTTTTGGTCGCAATATCTAGATAAAGTGGCATAAATAACTTGTATTTCTACAAGTTATCAGCGTCACATCTTCTCTTGGTCCGAGAGAGGTTTTATCATAGTTGGATTATGGTTTATTGTTCATTAGAAGGATCAGTGGTACTTAAGGAGTTAGATGTAACTACAGGGGAAAAATAGTAATTTTGGATCAGCTGTACTTACGAGCAATTTGTGAAGGGTCATCGTATTGTTGATTGGTTATACCCAATGGATACAGAAATATATCTGTAGTGAGAGAAAATAAATATTTGAATGTGATCAAATATTAATTATATGAATTGAATTCATATAATTAAATTTAATGTAAATGTAATTAATATTAAAAGTCATTAGTGAGAGAAAATTGAAACTATAGGCTATATTGTATTTGATAGAATATAAAAACTATAGGTTATATGTTATATGTGATATAAAATATAGTTATATATATTATTTATTTATTTGAATAATTGGGAAGGAATTAACTTCCCTCCTCAACTTTCTCTCCACCCACGTATTATGTAGGTGGTTAACAGATGGAGTGGGGATTTTGTGTTTTCTTCTTCTTCTTCCTGCAACATAGAGGGGTTCTGTGTTCTTTAAAAAAAAAAAAAAAAAAAAAATCATGCTCCTTCTCATCTCTTCCTCTCAATCTTTCTTCCTCCCTCTCAATCCAAAATCACCAAATCTCACACCTCCTAGATTCTCACCAAAGAATAATGAGGGTCTCAAGTAGTACTGTCCATTTGGACCATTTGGATTATAAATAAAACTAGTGCTCCCTAAGGTGAAACACTAGGCATGATATAACCCTTATTTATTAATTCCTACAATTGAACTTTCAATTCCTTCAGCTCAACCATCATGTACGGTGCCTGTGAGATAGGTGTTGTTCATGGTATCAAATCTATAGTAAACTTCACCTGTCTATCAAGTGTACCTGATAGCTGTTCAGAGAATACATCAATGAGCTCTTGCACCATAGGAACATCTTTGGTTTTATCTTCTTTGGTGAAGAAACTATTACATGGGCCAAATATGCTGTACAACCTTTACTCAGTAGCTTCTTGGCCTTAACTGCTGAAATCAGACAAATAAGTAATATTTTCTTTTCCCCTACAAACACTACTTCTGCTTGATCTAGTAATCTGAATATTACTTCTTTCTTGTGATAATCAACAGATGCATGATATTTAAATAAGAAGTCCATTCACAGGATAACATCAAACTCTAATAGTTATAAGGGAATCAAATCAATTGATAACTTGTAGATATACAAGTTATTTATACTGTTTTATTTAGATATTGCGGCAAAAAGAAAGAAAAGTTGCGTCGATAGTATAGAAATTGGCTAAGAAATGCAAAAATTATAAAATGTCGTCAATACACCCACTAACACCATTGTGTTGGTAAAATAGAAGGTTTCATGTTTCTGTTTGTAGGAAATCAGTCACCGTATGCGTTCATCGCTCAAAAGCAAAATAAACAACGCATTTACGTCGCATTGCGCCCATCAATCGAGAATGAAGAGATCATCAACGTAATGACGGCGCATGCAACAATCGATCAAGAGCTCTAATGATCAACGCAATTTCAACTGCATGCGGTAATAAAAAATAACACCACATGTGGCGATAGATTGAAGATGTAAAGAGCAACGCATTTGCGGAGGATTCTGACAAATGTACAGCTTTCAGTTGTGCATTTCTAATGGATTGATTGCGTAACAGAAGGAATATTCACTCCGCCATTTCAGGAACTACCATAACCATATAGTGGGGACAACACAATTAAAGAGCCAAGCCTCACCTATAAATAGCTTCTGCAAATGCACTGAAAAATATACATGAATACATAGAGACGTGCATATACTAATTCTGAGAGAGAGACTGGTCTAAAGCGACTTACAGAGTAGATCTGGGCGAACCACGAGACAAGGCCGAGGGGTGAGTCTTCGAGCAGAGAATCCTTCCAATTCCCGTAGTTGAAGCTCTGTGCAAAGGTCAATTCTACCAGGAAAGCAAGCTTGAGAAGGAAGCTTTCCTTTCCATTACTTCCACACGCCGGCAGGCACAATCTCCATTCAGAATCTGTGTCAAGACGTTGACACTCTTTCTGTATTTGTTTCTAATCTCTATTTCATCATCTGTATTTCATCTTCTTTACTCTTTCATTCACAACATGTATCAGATGCTTAATTTTAGTATTAAATGTTATGATAATTTCCATTGTCTGTCTCTTTCCGTACATCCATAATCCATTTTCTCCATGATGTGTTCTTAATCCCATGGGTAGATTGTAAGAATTAAGCGAGTGAGTTAATTTATGTTAAGGAAATAATTAAGTTTAGCTAAAGCATGCTCGACGGCATCTTCACCTGTGAAAGCAGAAGTGAAGATGTTATTCCATCTATCGAGATAAGGTTGGAAGAATGCGTTAACTAAAGCGAGAAGTACTTCCAGAGATGGAAACAACCTTGCATTCATCACGTTCATCCCTGTTTCACCATAGAGATATGGGAACGTGGCCGATCACCGAGAGGTGTACGCTAAGGGAAAGTGGAACCTTAGTTGCATCTTTAACGCAATTGACAAACTTGCGATTTTTTTACTATGTATTCTTTCTCTTTCTGCTTCATTCATAAAGACTTGCCATCACATACATCAAATCTTTGTACAACTTCACAGTCAGTTCTCGACCTCAGTATCTTGTATCATATTAGTTTAGGATTTTATTTTATCAATGCAATTTTGTTTCATCGCAATTTACATTCCTGTATAAACCTAATTCTTTATTTATTGTTAAACCGGTCGCATGTATCACAAAAGTAACGCATTAACGAAAACAATCCCTAAGTTCGACCTTGGATTATTCTGAGAAACTTACGTTGGAATTATACTTGGTTTCAGCGCAAGGAAACTTGTGACACACATTACTCCATCACATACTACGAGCATATCATTAACAACGCATATATTTAAACGTAGTATCACATAAAAATGTCTTTATCACAAAGTACTTGAGCGCATATTTAGCACATCATTCCTCTCATCCATAAGCCATGCATTAGAGTAGATAAAAAGATTAACTTAGCAGTAGTGTGCATAAGCGATAACACAGCATAACATTCTAATTTTTTACTGTTAAAAGTTTATGGCGCCATTGTCGGGGATTGGTAACGGTTAATGTTGAATACTTTTGGGTATTTTGCAGGACAGATCTCTTTGTACTGTCTGTTTAACGTGAAGAACAGGCTGACGGTTTATGAATACTGGAACTGATCCAGAATTCGAAGTTGACCCAGAGATCGAGCGTACTTTTCATGCAAGGGCATGCCAGAACAGAGCAAGGCGTAGAAAAGTCAATATGGCAGACAATAATAACGAGGCACTCGAAGGAAATCAAGGGGTAAATCGGCCAGCGCAAGATCCCGTTTTTCTTGCTGCTGACCGCAATATCCCTATCAGGAATTATGCGGCGCCCAATCTCTATGACTTCTCGCCTAGAATTTCACGACCAGTGGTTGAGAAGAACGCACATTTCGAGATAAAGTCGGTCATTGATAACTTATAGAAATACAAGATATTTAGACTGCCTTATCTAGATATTGCAGCCAAAAGAGAATAAATATGCGTCAACTGTATGAAAATTAGCTTCGAAATACAATAATTATGAATTATCACAATTACACCCACTAACATCTTTAAGATGGAAGAAAAGGAGATTTTACTCTGTTTTTCAGGAAACCAAGTCACCGCTTGCGCTCAAGACTCAAGAAGAACTGATCAACGCATCTCTATCCCAATGCGCCCGTCAATCAACAATGAAGAGATGATTAACGCAATGACGGTGCAATGCGATAGTCGATCCAGAGCTGACTTTCAACCGCATGCGGTAATAAAAACAAACACCACATGCGAACACTCGATCGAAAGATGCAACTAAGCAATGCAAAAGCGGAGGATGGAGACACGTGTACAAATAACGGTTGTGCAGAATTGAAAGGTCTGATTGCATAACAGAAGGAATAATATCCCTCCATCTTCGGAATTTCCATAACAAAAAGTGGGGACTACAAGGCCGGAGTCAAAGATCATCACCTATAAATACCCCATATATTTCAAAGAAAACTTATGCTACTAGATACAGGGCTAATTGCTGCTAAAGTGTTGAGAGGAAACGCTGAGCTGGGTGCTTAACTAAAGAAATCTGAGAAAAAGACGAGACAAGGCCGAGCGGTGAGTCTAAGTTCTATTCTGCGGAATACCCACCGAGAAGCTTTGTGCTGAGAACCCTGCTACCGGTTGAGCAAGCCTGAGAGGGAAGCTCATCCATCCAATCCGGCAAGTAGATCTCCACCAGGATCGATGCCAAGACGTTGGCGCTTGTTTGTATTTGTTCTATCTCTTTTCATCATTGTATTTCACCTTCTTTATCTTTTCATTCACACACCATGTATCAAACGCTTAATAGATATATTAAATGTTTCGATTGCTTTCATATTCCATTTTCTGTCTACTTCCATTCCTCCGTGAATCACTTTCTCCATGATGTCTTCTTAATCCCTTGGTAGTTAATATGAATTAAACGAGTACTTAACTTGTGTTAAAGAGATAACTGCGTTTAGCTAAAGCATGCTAGACGGCATTTTCACCTGTGAGAGCAGAAGTGAAGATGCTATTCTGATCTATCGAGAGAAGGTTAGAAGAATGAATTAACTAAAGCGAGTAGTACTTCCAGACATGGAAGTAACCTTGCGTTCATTACGTTCGTCTCTGATTCACCACAGACATGTGGGAACGCAGTCGATCACTGAAAGGTGTACGCTAAGAGAAAAGCAGAACCATACTTATAACTTCAACGCAATTAAGAAATTTGTGATGTTTATATTAGTTATCTTTCTCTTTCTGTTTGTACATAAGACTTGCCGCCGCATTCCATGTTCTTTTCATAACCTTCACAGCTAGCCTGAACCCCAACATCTTGTATCATGAATCCTGTATCTTGTATCATCTAGCTTAGGTTTACTATACTTATTTTATTATCGTATTTTACTGCTTTCCTTTACTTTACTGTAATTTTATATACTTGTACACAACACTCTTTAAAGATTGAAAAACCTGGTCGCATATACCACGAACATACCACAATAACCTCAAACAGTCCCTATGTTCGACCTCGAATCACACCGAGAAACTTGTGGTGGAATTACACTTTGTTCCAACGTAAGAAAACTTGTGACAACGCAAGGCATACTATTAGAATATTCATAAGTGACACATATCTAGAAGTAGTATCGCATATCTGTCCACATGCTTAAAGATATAAATTTTAAGTTACAGTCATGCTCCAAATGATACAAAAAATGGGGCAATTTGGAGATCTACAAGGTGAGGACCCGCATGCCTATCTTACCAGCTTTGTCGAGATGTGCAGTACCTTCTCCATCCCTAGCGTCACCCTAGAAGGTATTAAACTTTACCTTTTCCCATATACACTGAGAGATGAGGCTAAGAGGTGGGCTCATTCATTGGAGCCAAACAAAATAACGTCCTGGGACTAGTTGATGGAACGGTTCATGAAGAAGTTCTTCCCTCCAACAGTCAATGCAAGAAGACAAAAGGATATGCTGAACTTCGAGCAAATGGATAACGAGACTCTTAGCACCGCTTGGGTGCAGTTCAGAAGGTTGGTGAAAAATTGTCTGCATATCGAGATTCTCGAATGTGTTCTGATGGAAACGTTTTATAATGGCCTGAACAGATCAACGCAAGCCGTTGCTGATGCCTCCGTAATGGAAGGATTTATGGATAAAACCTACACAGAAGCCAAGGTCATCCTTGATCGCATATCACAAAACACTGATGATTGGGTGGACGACGGGTACGTGGGAAGAGGCTCAAAGAGGAGAAGAAACGATAAAGCCATTGTAACTGCAGATATAATGACAACTTTGGCCGTACAGATGGCTGCGGTGACCTCCCATCTCCAGACGATGACACTTAATCAAGGTGCCCTCTCTCAAAATTCAGCGCAACCCAATGCACTAGCACAAGCGGCCTAAATAAATTACATCCAATGTGGAGGGGGCCATGCGGTAGAAATGTGCCCATCAAACCCGCAACAAATGTTTGCTATCCAAAATAATCCCTACAGCAACACTTATAATCCCGGTTGGCAGAATTACCATAACTTCGGTTGGGGAGGAAATCACAACCAAGGGGGCTGAGTAACCATCAGAACAGGAACTCTAGGAATCGAGGAAATCCTCTACCTCTTCATCAAAATTAGAACCAGAGTCATCAGGGACAACCGCAAAACCAACAGTCCTCCTCAAACACCTCTGGAAATTCATTGAAGCCCCTGCTCAAGCAATATATTGAGAAAAACGATGTTGTCATGAAATCGCAGGCATCTTCAATTAGGAACTTGGAGATCCAAGTTGGGCAACTGGTATCCGAACTTCGCAATAGAACACCTGAAATGCTGCCAAGTAATTCCGAAGCCCTGGGATCCACGAGAAGGAACAATGTCCTTGATGACATTGTGCAGGCAAGCTTGACTGCCTGCAGAGGTGTTGTCACACCCCTCCCTAGCCTTATCCCCCAAGACTTGGAAGGGAGCATGAAGGTACACCAGTAGTATTCCAAGACAACATTTAAATTCAACAATTCCCCATCTTATCTATTAAAAATTTCAACATGTTTACAACACTCTATCTAACTTTCATACATATAGTTCAATTTTCTATATTCTTTATTACAGGATCCGAGTCGTGCCCTGAGAATTTACCAAGTCGTGGTGTGTTGGTGGTTAGTAGACTCCTTCCTAAACGCTCCGCTTTGCTACCTGGGGGGGGGGGGGGGGGGATATAAGAAAACATTTGGAATAGTGTGAGCTACTAAGCCCAGTGAGTGGTGCTTTTTAAAATAATAATCACTTTGCAAAACATATTTTTGGGAAGTCAATCACATAATCACAATTCCAATATAATTTATGCATGATCATGTGTACATTCATTCAATCATCATCCTTCAGTTCCATGCTATACATGGCATGCTCATATCATGGACACATTATCAATCATAACAACTTTTTATGGAAACTTTCCTATAACCCACTTTTCCCACCAATGTGCACATCGACAATTCTTTTCCCGCTAGTCATGCTTAGGTAACTTGACTATATTTCCCACTGATCGTCACTGACTATTATTTCCCGCCGACCGAGGTCGACTATATTTTCACGCCAAGCACCTTTTATTAAGCATGCTAACTTATGTAGTCTAGGTATAATCTCAGTTTCCATAGAAATTTCACAAACAATATCATGGCAACATCATAACATTATAAGCATGTATTTTGCACATACATATGCATTTATCCACATATCAACGCATAAAACTAAGTAAACACTCACCGTAAGCAAGTTTTTCCACTAAAAATCACCTTGAGGATACCTTCCTGAGAATTTCTCCATATCAATGGAAATTCCTCAATTAATACTTGTTATATCAATAAATAATGTCAAAATAGCCAAAATACTATTATATAATGAAAATACCAGCTTACTCTACTCCAATTTAGCCAAAATCCTCAAATTAGCATCTTTAGGGGTTATTTGGACCGTGGTAGGCAGCTAGGCGTTTGAGCAGTAGGCAGGGTGGGCGTGCTGTGCTGCACAGGGGGTTGACACGTTGGGCATGCGTTGCGCTGGGCGTGATGCATCGCATGGGGAAGGCAGTTATGCTGGGATAGCGCGCAGGATGCGTCGAGCGAGGCACACGGATGGACTCAGTGCTGTGAGGCGTGCGCACAGGGTGTGGGTTGGCTGTGCGTTCGGCTAACTCAATGCCTCACCAACGCAACCTTTATTTCTTTTGATCTCCAATCAATTTGGAAGCCTAATAACTCACGTAACTCTCTAAATATGCTCTCAACACAAGATTTAGGTGATGGTATGAATAAATTCCTCTTGCCTAACCCCTCCATTTATAACCATTCCAAACTCACCCCATGGTGACAACTCAACTCCCATTTGTCTCACTTTGGAGATGCCAACACTTAGTCTACCCAGCCTAGCTTTGAGTTGTTCTCATCTCAGCTTGCCAGCCAAAATCACTTTTTTTGCATGAAATCTCCTTCACCCACCTCTTACTTGGGGTGATAAGACTTCAATTGCATGAAATCTCCTTTGTCCACCTCCTACTAGAACTTTGTGTGATCCTCCTTTTGCCACCTAAATCACTTAAATACTTAACATATTTCTCTATTTAAATTGTTTAAGATTTATGCTCGTATACATTGGCATCTTCCCTTGAAGTTTTCCATCAATTAGCCTTACCTTTTATCCTTAACGCATAGAAACTCACCTTTCCTTCATCAAAGTCCCACTTAGCCATCGCATGAGTTGGCCATCACCAACGCATTGGGTGGCCGCTCACCCTCAACGTATGGCTTACTAGGTGTGCTTGCTCAGCCTACTAAGCATGGACACACGACGCTGACCATCGACGCGTGGGCGTGCTGCCTAGGTGCTTGCGCGCTTGGCCGCATAAGTATGCTCGGCCGCGTAGGCGTGCATCACCACATGGGCGCACGCTTGGCATAGCGCATCGATGCATGGCTACTCGGTAGACTCGGCAGTGCTTCAACGCATAGGATGGCTTGCCTACTTGCCCACTCGATGCATAGGCAGGGCGCTCGGCATACACTATCGACGCATGGGCTGCGCGCTTGACGCATGGTCTGTGCGCTTGTCCTCAATGCATGGACTGCGCGCTTGGCGCATGGCCTATGCACTTGGCCTCAAAGCACGGTCTGCACGCCTAGACTGCTCACTCGATGCATGCTTCCTGCCCATGTCTGCATGGCTTATGTATGCCTTTGCATTGGTTGTATGCGACCCTTAGCTATTTTTCAAGTCTTCTTACTTCCATCCTCAATGCATTCTTGCGTCCCACATGTTTTAAGCCCTTCATAGGCGTTTGGACCTTTGGTCACCTTTTTGGATAATTTTAATGTTTTCCACCCTTTGTTCCAATATCCTTACTTAGGATTTTTCTTCTCTATTTAACCTCCCACTTTAGATTTAGTGTTAGGGTCTTACAGGTGTGGATTGCGGTAATCATGAAAAATCGTCTTTCAATCCTATGTTTAAAATTGCTTTCTTAATTGCTTCATTTATTGCTTTATGAATTTCATCATTTATTGTTTCCTTAAACTTACTTTTATTGCGTTATGAATTTGATTGTGTCAATTTCAGTGCTTTGTTCAATTCCCTTACTTTTCTGTATTAATTGCGTTATTCTTAATTTTGGTGAATGATTGTGTAAGAGAAAATTAATACCGGAAAGTCCTAGCAACTTGCGTTGATGAAAAAAAATACTAATAATAAATAAATAAATAAATATAATAATAATAAAAAACATACGGTATGCATTGCGATGATGAGTGCATCTTGTGCTGACAAGATACACTTTGCGTTCATCTTTCACAAATGCATTGCCTGAGGGGTGTGTTGTACTCGTATGTATTTTTCGCCCGTCCTTAGCAAAAATGCTCTATGTCGAGGTAGTGTTGCGCCAGTAGAAATACCGTGCACCCGTCCTCCAGAAATGCATTGAGTTGAGGGGTGTGTTGCGCTGATGCATGCGTTGTTGCCCATCCTCTGTAAAGATGCATTTGCATTGATGGATGCATTGCGTTAATCTTAACCTTGCACCCATCTGAATAAAATACAAAAGATAAATTCTTTTTGTAAATAGAGTAGTCCAATCGTTTAGGCTTCCAAGGAAATAATGATTTAGCAGATGAAAGGAAGTACTTCTTTGCTAATTCATAAATGTGAGGAGCGTGGCGGCAGGCTTTTTGAGTACCTCAAGGCTTGACACCGCAGAATTTGCCTTGAGCCCATCAAGGCCCAACCTATAAATTCCGTCCTCCTCCTTCTTAGGTCGTCTATTTGAATCTTTTTGCAAAAACGAAACCCTAGTAAATCCTTCGCATACCCAGACGGCGAACTTTCTTCCTAAAAACCCTAAGAACTTTCCCAGCCCTTTCACTCAGTATAACCATGGCCGATCAGTTTACTCATTCACCCTCCATACCCTCATCACCTTTACCAGCCCAAATCACTGCAAGAGAGCAGCATTCCTAGCAGCAAGCTGCCGTCTCACCGCCCAACCAAATCCCATCCCACGAATCGTTAGAAAACCTCGGCGAAAACCTGTAGTAGCCAGACCACTCTGCATTAAAGAGGGGCAGAGCACGGAGAGTGCCTCACTCCTAACACTGTCTTCTGAAAGCGAGAGAAAAAGAAGAGACGACAGAGAAGTGTTTGGGAGTATTTTAAGTAACATGGAGAAGGAAGGAGGGCTGCCGGAAGCGGGGGTTATTAATCAACCACTACCTTCGGAGGAGAAGATTGAGGAAGCTTCAAGAAAGAGCGCCCTGGCTGTTTCGGATTCTAAGGAAACTGTTCAAACAGAATCCTATGAGGGACCCATCAGGGTTGCTTTGGAGGAAGCGGTGGCAGAGAAGCAGCCTGAAATGGATGAGGAGGAGAAGAAGAAGAAGAAGATCAAGGAGAAGAGGGCAGAAGGTGATGAAGAAGCCTGGCCAAGGAAGGAGAAAAAAGAAATAAAAATGAGTGAGAGGAGGGAACGCAGGCGAGAAAAGGAGCGCTTGAAGAAGAAGGGAGAGAAAAGAAAAAGGGCTGAGAGCCCAAAAGTTGACGGAGAATCCACCACCACAAGGGTGGATGAGGGGGTGTCAGCGCAACAAAAAGAATCGGCGTAACCTGAAGAGGAAACAACACAAATAAGAACGGTTGTGACTGATGATGGAGAAGATTCAGACATCACCCCCCTTATGCAGCGTCGCAAGGAGAATACGCCACAAGGGTCAATAGTCGACCCACAATTTTTACAAAGTGCATTAGAAGAGAATGAGAAGAGAATAAAAGAAAAGGAAGAAAAACAAGAGAAGATGTTGTGTGCACAACAAATCATCGCAGAATACGAGTTAAGAAGAAAATTACATGATGAAGAAGTGCGCCGCAACAACGCAATCTCGGAAGAAGAGGAAAGAATAAGGCGCGAGGAGGAACAGCGCATTTTGCTGGCCTTGGAGCAATTCGAAAAAGAAATGAGAGAAGAAGAGGAGGAAGAAAAGAAGAAGAAGGAAGAGAAGGAGAAGAAGCGCAAAGCAAATGTTCAGCGCATGAGAGAAAAGAAGAGCAAAGAAATTGCAGAGTGGGAGAAGGAAGAACAGCGCAAAGAAAGGGAAAGGAAACAAAAACTAAGATCCCACCTTGCGCTGACTAAAGAAAAAGGCAAAGCGATAGCAGAAAGTAATGAGCCTGCGTTGGCCAAAGGACGTCCATCAAAGAAGAAAGAGAATGACGATAAGATGATGGAAATGGGGTTCTTCCCTACGCCAGCGCCACTACCGGATTTGATCACAAATGTTGTATTAGAGCATGGGTGGGAAACATTCTGCCAGTGCCCATCCATTGTAATCCCAACGGTAGTGCGAGCTTTCTATAATGGACGACTTCATGGCATCAAAGATGCGGTGATCATGAAAAGAGAGGTAGTGCCTTTCAGCGCAAAGGACATCAATGAGTGATATCAAATGAAGGACATCCCGAAGGCATTGGGTAATAAAATCATTGATGATCCCACAGAGCAACAAATGGAAGATGCGCTGAAGATATTAACGCAACCGGGCACTCAATGGTCGGTTTCCTTAAAAGGCATCAGAACCCTTACATCCAATAAACTGCTTCCAAAGGAGCGGCTTTGGGTGTATGTGGTGAAACGGTGACTCATCCCGACTTCTCATGACAAAAAAGTTTCGAGGGATAGAATCATGGCTGCATACTGCATCGAACACAGCATTCCAATAGAAGTGGGCCAGTTGATCACAAGGCAAATTCAAGGTTTCGTGGGGTATATAAGAGGCCAGTATTTCTTCCCTTCGACAATCTCAAGCCTATGCTTCTCATTAGAAATACAAGTTATTTATGCTACTTTATTTAGATATTGCAATTAAAAGAGAGGAAAGTTGTGTCAATTGTATAGAAATTAGCTAAGAAGTGCAAAAATTATAAACTGTCATTAATACACCCACTGACACCATTGTGATGGTAGAAAAGGATGTTTCCATTTTGTTTTGCAGGAAATCAAGTCACCGCATGCGTTCATGGCTCAAGATAAAAAGATCAATACATCTACGACGCATTGCGCCCATCATTCAGGAATGAATAGACGATCAACGCAATGACGGTGCATGCGACAATCGATCAAGAGCTTTGCAATCAACGCAACTTCAACCGTATACGGTAATAAAAAACAACACCGCATGCGAGCAAACAATTAAAGATACAAAAGAGCAACGCAATTGCGGAGGATCCAGACACGTGTAAAGCTAACCGTTGTGCATTTCCGACAGGATTGATTGTGTAACAGAAGGAATATTCACTCCACCATTTCTGGAGCTGCCATAACAATAGAGTGGGGTCCACACTGCAGAGGGTCAAAGCTGAGCCTATAAATAGCCTCTGAAATTCCATTGCAAGATATACTTGATACGACCATATTTTGAGATTTGTATATTGAGAGAGGGACTGATCTGAATGCTAATCGAAGAAGATCCGGGAAGATTTAAGAGACAAGGACGAGAGGTGAGTCTCAGGGCAAATCCTTTCAATCCTCACTATGAAGCTCTGTACCAAGGTCATTTCTACCGGACGAGCAAACCTGAGAGGGAAGTTTTTCCCTCCATTCACTTCATTCACCGGCAAGCAAATCCACCGTCCAGATCTATGTCAAGACGTTGGCACTCTTCTGTATTTGTTTCTATCTCTTATCATCAACTGTATTCATCTTCTTAATCTTTATCATTCACACCATGTATCAGACGTTAAATATTAGTATTGAATGTCATGATCATTTTCATCTCCATCTTTCTGTCTATTTTCGTTCCTCCATCAATCGCTTTCTCCACGATGTTTTTTTAATCCCTTGGTAATTAGAATGAATTAACAAGTAAATTAATTTGTGCTAAAGAAATAAATATGTTTAGCTAAAGCATTCTAGACGGCATCTTCACCTGTGAGAGCAAAAGTGAAGATGTCATTCTGCCTGTCGAGAGAAGGTTAGAAGAATGCATTAACTAAAGCGAGAAGTACTTCCAGAGATGGAAGAAACCTTGCGTTCATTACGTTCATCCCTGTTTCACCACAGAGATGTGGGAACACGGCCAATCACCGAGAGGTGTACGCCAAGGGAAAGCGGAACCGTAGTTATATCTTTAACGCAATTAATGAACTTGTGATGTTTATATTAATTACCCTTTCTATTTATGTTTCATACATAAAGACTTGCCATCGCATAACATGATCCTTTGTATAATCTTCACAGTTAGTGTCAAACTCAGTATCATGTATCAGTATCCTATATCTTGTATCATAATAGCTTAGGTTTACTTTTATCGCATTTTATTTTATTATCACAATTTTACTTTACCGCACGATTTTACTTTACCACAACTTTAAATACCTATACACACACACTTTTTATTAATTGAAAAAAACCCTTGGTCGCATATATCACGAATGTAACGCATTAACTACGCAATCCCTGTGTTCGACCTCGGATCTCTCCGAGAAACTTGTAGTGAAATTATACTTGGTTTCAACGCAAGGAAACTTGTAACAACGCATAGCATACTACAAAGCATTTCATTAATAACGCATATATCTAGAAGTAGTATAGCGTAAAGTCTGAATAAGCATAACATATCATCCATATTCCATTTCCATCCCAAGTCATCAAGTTTATGGCAACATGAGCTTGTTTGATCCATCATTCATCCCCATCCACCTTCTTATTTAGCATCATCGCATATCATCACATTATGCGTGTACAAGTTTATGGCGCCATTGCTGGGGATTGGTAATGGTTATTGTTGATTATGTTTGTGATATTTTGCAGGACAGATCTCTTTGTACTGGCTGTTCATCGCGGAGAGCAGTCTGACAGTTTATGAGTACTGAGACTGAACCAAAATTCAAAGCTGACCCAGAGATCGAGCGTACATTTCGTGCACAGGCATGCCAGAACCGAGCAATGTGAAAGAAAGCCAACATGGCAGATAATAATAATGACAATGTGACTCCCGCAGGAAATCAAGGGATGGGACGACCAGTGCAAGATCAAGTTTTCCTTGCCGCTGATTGCAACATTCCAATGAGGAACTATGAGATGCCTAATTTGTATGATTTTCTCCCGGAATTTCAAGGCCGATCGTTCCCGAGAATTTCAAAGGCCGATCGTTGAGGAGAACACAAGATTCGAGATCAAACCGGTCATGCTCCAAATGATCCAGAATGCGGGGTAGTTTGGGGGTCTGCAAGGTGAGGACTCACATGCCCACTTAACCAGTTTCATCGAGATGTGCGGCAACTTCTCTATACCTGGCGTTACCCCTGAAGATATCAGATTATATCTCTTCCCTTACACGTTGAGGGATGAGGCCAAAAGGTGGGCTCATTCATTGGAGCTAAATGAGATTACTTCATGGGATCAGCTGATTGAGCGATTTATGAAGAAATTCTTCCCTCCGGCTGTCAACGCAAGGCGACAGAAGAACGTGTTGAACTTTGAACAGATGGATAATGAGTCCTTGAGCACCACCTGGGTGCGATTCAGAAGACTAGTGAAGAATTGTCCGCATATCGGGATACTCGATTGCGTCCTGATGGAGAGCTTTTATAATGGCCTGAACAGATCAAGCAGGCTATTACTGACGCCTCTACGGCAGGAGGTTTTATGAATAAGACATATACAGAGGCCAAGGTCATCCTTGACCGCATCTCGTGGAATATGGATGACTGGGTAGACGATGGATATGGAGGAAGAGGCTCTGAAAGAAGAAGAAATGAAACTACCATTGTCCCTGTGGAGACAGTGACTACTTTGGCCGCCCAAATGGCCGCAGTGACCTCTATCCTCCAGTTGATGGTGCTTAATCAAGATGCCCTCTCCCAAACAACAACGCAACCCAATGCATCAGCTCAAGTGGCCACAATTAGTTGCGGTAATTGTGGGGGAGGCCATACAGTGGAAATGTGCCCATCGAACTTGCAGCAAGTATGTGCAATCTAGAACAACCCTTCAGCAACACATATAATCCTGGTTGGAGAAGTCACCCTAACTTCGGTTGGGGAAGGAATAAAAACCAAAGTGGGCCAAGTAACCATCAGAATGGCAATTCAGGGAATCGAGGAAACCCTCCACCTTTTCACCACAACTAAAATCAAGGTCAACAGAGACAATCGCACAATCAACGACCCTCATCTTCAAACACCTCTAGTAATTCATTGGAGGCCCTGCTCAAGCAATACATGGATAAAAATGATGCGATGATGTAGGCGCAGGCGTCTTCAATAAGAAATTTGGAGATTCAAGTGGGGCAGCTGGCGTCCGAACTTCGAAATAGAACACCTAGAACATTGCCCAGTAATCCTGAAGCACTGGGATCTCATGGAAAGGAGCAATGTCCCTGAAGACATTGGGTAGGAAAGCCGAACTGCCTGCAGAGGTGTGGATTGCATCCATCAAAAGAAAATTATCTTCCGGTCCATATCACAATTCTATGTTTACATGCTTTCTTTTAGATTCCTGTCTTTATTGATTTATGAACTTTATCATTTACTGTGTTATTCAATTTGTCTTTAGATGCTTGATGAATTTATGATTCATTTAACTCTCTTGCATTTATTTATATACTCTTTTTAATTTCTTTAACTTTTCTTTCATAAATGCATTATTCTTAAACTTGGTGAATGATTGTTAAATAAGAAGAAAATTATTACCGCAAGGTCTTTATGGCTTGCTATGATGAAAAAAAATAATAAATAAATAAATAAAAATAAAAATAAAAATGATAATAAAACAATCAACATCTGGTATGCATTGCAATAATGGGTGCATCTTGTACCATAAGATACACTTTGTGTTCATCCAACTCAAATGCATTGCGTTGAGGAGTGTGTTGTGCGCGTGTGTGTTCTTTGCCCGTCCTTAGCAAAAATGCACAATGTTGAGGTAGTTTGTGCTGGTAGAAATACCATGTGCCCGTCCTCCAAAACTGCATTTAGTTAAGGGGTGTGTTGCGGGGATACATGCGTTACTGCCCGTCAACTGCAAAGATGCATTTGCGTTGATGAATTCATTGCGTTAATTCTTTACTTGTGCCCATTCGAATAAAACTCCAAAGAAAAATATTTTTGCAAACTGAGAAGTCTAATCGTTTTTTCTTCCAAGGAAATGATGAGTTAGTAGACGAAAGGATGTACGACTCTCCAACTTCATAAATGTGAGGAGTGCAAACGGCAGGCTTTTTTAGTAGCTCGAGGCCTGCCATCGCTGAATCTACATTGGGCCCATCAAGGCCCAACCTATAAAAGTGGGTCTCTTCATCTCAGATCGTTTACTTGCTTCATTTTGCAAAAAGAAACCCTAAATTGCCTCTGCATACCAAACCTTTCTTCCTTCCCAAAACCTTAACGATTTCTAGTTTTCTTTTACTCCGGCATCCATGGCAGACTAGACTTCCCAGCCATCTTCTTCACCTTCATCACCTTCGACAACCCAGCTTACCATGTGAGAGGCAACATTCCTTGCAGCCAATCACCGTCTCGCTGCTCAACCACAGACTGTCCCTCGAGTCACCGGAAGACTCAAGCGACCCTTTAGCAGGCAGGTCACTCCAGTTCAAAAAAGGGCAGAATTCTGAAAGCACCCCACTCCCAACAACAACACTCTCCTCTGAAAGTGAAAAGAAGAGACAAGATGATAAGAAGGTGTTTGGAAGCATTCTCAGCAACCTGAAGAAAGGAGGAGGACTACCCAAAGCTGGGGTGGTGAACCAACCACTGCCTACGGAAGAGGTGACGGAGGAGGAGTCAAGGAGAAGCACTCTGGTCATCATGGATCCTAAGGAAACTACGCAAGTGGAATCCTATGAATGACCCATCAGAGTCACTTTTGAGGAAGCGGCGGCGGAGAGGCAGCTTGAAGAGGCTGAAGAGAAGAAGAAGAAGAGCAAAGAAAAGAAGGCTGGAGGAGATGAGCCATCCCATCTAAGCAAAGTAGAGAAGAAGATCAAAGAGAAGAAGGATGAAGAAGATGAAGAGGCCAGGCTGAAGAAAAAGCAAGAAAAGAATGAGAGAAAGGAAAAAGAGGGCTGCAAGCCCAGAGCTGGACGGGGAATCCACCTCTGTAAGGGAGGACAAGAGGGAATCAATGCAACTTAGAGAACTAACGCAACCTGAAATAACACAAACGGTTGCAACTGAAGAAGGAGAAGAAGGAAATGTTACCCCCTTGATGCGGTGTCACAAGGAGAATGCGCCGTAAGGGTCAACCGTTGACCCTCCAATTTTGATTGACGCATTAGAAGAGTAAGAGAGGAGGAGAAAAGAGGAGGAAGAGAAGCAGGAGAAAATGATGCGGGCAAAGCTCATCATCGCAGATGTTAGTCAAAGGAGAAGATTACAAGATGAGAAGGTGCACCGCAATAATGAAATAGCGAGAGTCGAAGAAATAAGGAGGCTCGAAGAGGAACAACGCCTTTTGTTGGCCTCCGAGCAGTTCGAAAAAGAGTTTGAAACAGAGGAGAGAGAAGAGGTAGAAGAAGAAAGAAAAAATAGGGCAGAAGAGGAGAAAAAGAAGAAGGAAGAGAAGGAGAAAAAACGCCAAGCAAACGTGCAGCGCTTAAGAAAGAAGAAAGGAAAAGAACTTGCTGAACAGGAAAAAGAGGAACAACGCAAGGAGCGAGAAAGGAAAAAAAGGCAGCAATCTCGCCTTGCATTGACCAAGGAAAAGGGTAAAGCAGTCGCAGAGAGCAGCAAGCTCATGTTGGCAAAGGGGCGTCCATCAAGAAAGAAAGAGAACGATGACTTGCTGATGGAGATGGGCTTTTTCCCTGTGCCAACGCCACTACCAGACCTGATCACGAGCGTGATCGTAGAACATGGATGGGACACATTTTTCCAGTGCCCAGCCATTGTCATTTCAAAGATAGTGAAAGACTTCTACCATGGACTTCTACATGGCACCAAGGATGTGGAAACCATAAAAGGGCAAATGGTGTCTTTCAACGCAAGGGAAATCAATGAACTGTACCAAATGAAGGATAACCCGATGCACCGGGCAAAAAAATCATTGATGATCCCACTGAAGAGATGATGGAAGATGCGCTGCGAATATTAATGCAACTGGGCACCAAGTAGATGGTTTCATTAAAAGGCATCAGGACTCTTGCGTCCAAGACATTGCTTCTTGAGACGCGGCTTTGGGTGTACTTGGTCAAACGACGGCTGATCCCAAAAACGCATGATAAGACAATTTCGAGGGATCGCGTCATAGCCGCCTACTGTATTGCACACGGCATTCTAATCAATGTAGGACAGTTGATTGCAAGGCAGCTTAGAGCCTTGGTGGGGCACATCAAAGGGTAGTACTTCTTCCCGTGGATGGTTTCAAATTTATGCCTATCACTGGGTGTGGGCATTGATGAAGAGCCAATGGCAGAAGTTCACGGCCTAATAAACGTCAAGATTTTGAGGTTGCTTCTCAAAGATTCCCCACACTACTCTAAGCTCCCTTTGAAGAGGCCTAACATTGATTTGAATGCGCCGCAAAAGCCCAAGTCGAAGAAACAACGCAAAGACGACAAGGGAAAGGAGAAAATTCAAGACTCAACAATGCAAGAACTAGAACCCTTGGACCCTTTACCCTTAATAATTCGCCCTTCAAACCCTCCCGCACAACCTTCCTCTTCCCTTCTCGAGCACTTTACCAATCTTCTCCTTCCCCCAAATTTTTCAACCGCATACCCAGCAGTCCCATCATCACCACAACTTCCCCTTCCACTACCACATGTTGATGACCCACACGATTTGGGTGAAGGCACTTCTGCCCAACCCCAAAATGTCGTTGTTGAGGCATCGCAGGTACAACCCACCATTGCTTCATTAGCTGCTGAGTTAGCAGATGCCCAACAACAAAAACTCTTCTCCCAACAGCAAGAACTCTTCTCTCAACAACAAGCCTTTTTCAGCCAAAGAATTGATGCAGTAATCGAGCGAGTCGACGATTTACAATGCAGTGCTGCCATGACAAGGTAGGTGTTGATCAATATTCAGCGCAACACTTATACGATTCACCTACATCAAAGATAGTAAAAGAGCGCAACCATGAGTACTTTAATTTTCTGACAGCATATCTTCATGGACCAATGGTACCTCCGTATCTCAGGCAGCATCTAATTTTTGAAGAAACTCCTCAAGTACCACATCCGAACCCTCCTCTAGAACCTCCTGCTCCTCAATAATTTTTACAGTTTAATTTTTATTGCAGCCATTCAGTTATCTTTATTTCATTCATTGTTTAGCTAAATTCTTTGATTCTTTATATAGGAAAAAAGTTTTGTATTGCATTAATTGTAATTACTTGTATACTTAGTTAATTTTCAATACAACTGAGTAGCAATTCTCGCTATATGTCTGTGCCTCTTCTTTATTATCCTTTGTCAACTATGCGATATTCTTAATCTTTTATTTTGCATTATTCATTGCGCTGCCATGATGTGTAACATGCATACACTTAGAAATATTTCCCACACTTTGTAATTTCTAACTAATACTTAGTTAATTCGTAGCTTAGCAATGCTTTACCTTTTACCCTTCAAAATCTTGCTCAAACCTTCTAAGTGTTTGTCTATTATGTCTAAACAACGCAATGAGAACTTTGCGCATCTCTAAATTTGGGGGTGGGGAAGGTCTGAGCAGATGAGATCAAGAGTATGTGGTCATTAAGAAAAATGTTCTCATATAAAAAAAATTAATTAAAAAATTTTTTTCATACAAAACTCCAATGTCAGCGCAAGGGAAAACTAATAAACATTCCCAACCTGATAAGAGTTAGTTGTGAAAGGAGCTTGCTCGTAGTTGGATGTTCGCACGACACCTGTGGGAACAAGCCAAACGAAGGTGGGTTCCAAGAACGACGCATATGAAAAGAAAAAAAAAATAATAAAAGAATGTAAGAGACAACTCCTCTGAAATTCATGAGTTAAAGTTGAGATTGGCACACAAACGTAGTTGGATGTACGCATGACACCCGTGGGAACAAGCCAAAACGAAGGGTGTAACCATGACCAACAGTCTCTAATAAATGACGAAAAGTTTGACCACTGCATCCAGACGCATCAAGTTGTTTTGACAAGAAGAGGTAAACATTCTTTTTAAAACTAGAAAGACAGTTTTTAGCAGAAATTTGTAGTATAGAAGAATAAAGTAAGGCTTTGTTATGAACTAGCAAGGATAGAAGGAAATTGCGTTGTCAAATAATGTGCCTAAGTGGAGCATTCAGAGCAATCAATTGACGCAAAATTGAGGATAGGAATTGAGCATTATTGCCTTAAATGAAGATATGCTTAAGGACAAGCATATATCTAAATTTGGGGGTGTGATAACTTGTAGAAATACACGTTATTTATGCTGCTTTATTTAGATATTGCGGTTAAAAGAGAGGAAAATTGCGTCAATTGTATAGAAATTAGCTAAGAAGTTCAAAAATTATAAACTGTCGTCAATACACCCATTGACACCATTGCGATGGTAGAAAAGGATGTTTCCATTCTGTTTTGCAGGAAATCAAGTCACCGCATGTGTTCCTGGCTCAAGATAAAAAGATCAACGCATCTACGTTGCATTGCGCCCATCATTCAGGAATGAATAGACGATCAATGCAATGATGGTGCATGCGATAATCGATCAAGAGCTTTGCAATCAACGCAACTTCAACTGCATAAGGTAATAAAAAACAACACTGCATGCAGGCAAACGATCGAAGATGCAAAAGAGCAACGCAATTGCGGAGGATCCAGACACGTGTACAGCTAACCGTTGTGCATTTCTGACGGGATTGATTGCGTAACAGAAGAAATATTCATTCCACCATTTCCGGAGCTGCCATAACAATAGAGTGGGGTTCACACTGCAGAGGGTCAAAGCTGAGCCTATAAATAGCCTCTGAAATTCCATTGCAAGATATACTTGATACAGCCATATTTTGAGATTTGTATATTGAGAGAGGGACTGATCTGAATGCTAATCGAAGAAGATCCGGGAAGATTTAAGAGACAAGGACGAGAGGTGAGTCTTAGGGTAAATCCTTTCAATCCCCATCGTGAAGCTCTATACCAAGGTCACTTCTACCGGACGAGCAAGCCTGAGAGGGAAGTTCTTCCTTCCATTCACTCCATTCACCGGCAAGCAAATCCACCGTCCAGATCTATGTCAAGATGTTGACACTCTTCTGTATTTGTTTCTCTCTCTTATCATCAATTGTATTCATCTTCTTAATCTTTATCATTCACACCATGTATCAGACGTTAAATATTCGTATTGAATGTCATGATCATTTTCATCTCCATCTTTCTATCTATTTCCGTTCCTCCATCAATCGCTTTCTCCACGATGTTTTCTTAATTTCTTGGTATATAGAATGAATTAACAAGTAAATTAATCTATGCTAAAGAAATAAATATGTTTAGCTAAAGCATGCTAGATGGCATCTTCACCTATGAGAGCAGAAGTGAAGATGCCATTCTGCCTGTCGAGAGAAGGTTAAAAGAATGCGTTAACTAAAGCGAGAAGTACTTCCAGAGATGGAAGAAACCTTGCGTTCATTACGTTCATCCCTGTTTCACTATAGAGATGTGGGAACACGGCCGATCACCGAGAGGTGTACGCCAAGGGAAAGTGGTACCATAGTTATATCTTTAACGCAATTAATGAACTTGCGGTGTTTATATTAATTACCCTTTCTATTTCTGTTTCATACATAAAGACTTGCCACCGTATAACACGATCCTTTGTATAATCTTCACAGTCAGTCTCAAACTCAGTATCATGTATCAGTATCCTGTATCTTGTATCATAATAGCTTAGGTTTACTTTTATCGCATTTTATTTTATTATCGCAATTTTACTTTACCGCACGATTTTACTTTACCACAACTTTAAATACCTGCACACACACACTTTTTATTAATTGAAAAAAACCCCCGGTCGCATATATCACGAATGTAACGTATTAACTATGCAATCCCTGTGTTCGATCTCGGATCTCTCCAAGAAACTTGCGGTAGAATTATACTTGGTTTCAACGCAAGGAAACTTGTGACAACACATAGCATACTACAAAGCATTTCATTAATAACGCATACATCTAAAAGTAGTATCGCGGAAAGTCTGAATAAGCATAACATATCATCCACATTCCATTTCCATCCCAAGTCATCAAGTTTATGGCAACATGAGCTTGTTTGATCCATCATTCATCCCCATCCACATGCTTATTTGGCATTATCTCATATCATCACATTATGTGCGTACAGCGGTGGACATTCTAACTCCTCATCGCGTAGTTCATGATGAAACTCAATTGCAGCAATGAGCACTATCACATCCATCCGAAGGTTTCCCAGACCTTCTCATACTTTCTTTGCTTTTTTCTGAAACTCCTTAGCTAATTCCTCGGCAGATGAGGCTGCAGCATCAGAATGGCTGCTTTTCTTAGGTTTGCTATTGCTTGAGCGCAGTTGGTTGATGAATTCCTCATCAAGTTACTCGAGAGGTTTGAGGGTCTAAAGGATATCACCATAAACCTCGCGTTCATCTCTTCATCTGACCTCGCTTGCAATCGAGAGGTCTTGAGGGTTTTGGCCACGTGATAAGGTGGATTGCAAAAAAGCAAAGGCAAAGGCGATTAGGGTAGGAGCAATGGATGGGCAGAAGCCACCGTAGTTGGTGGCGCGTATATGGTTGGTGGGGCGGTTGGGAAGGTAATGGGATGTAATGAAGTCGTCAGTGAGACAACTTCGAATGTGGAACATGGGTTTGATGAAGGGGTTGAGGTAGGGGTACCCTTGCTACTTGCCATTTGTAAAAGATGATTGTCAGAATCTGAAAGGAATGATGGTCGGAAAGGGATATGCTACTTCGTCAGAGGTTAGAGGGCTCGAAAGTTTTGAGAATAGTGAAAATGAAACATTTGAATAATGGGGGGGGGGGGGGTTAAATAGGCGCGGAAGGAGAAAGGATGGAGGTTTGTGGAAACCCTAATCATCACTCGACGCCACATTAAATGAGGTGACAGTTTTTATGACTTTTCAGTCTCTAGAGGAGACATACGATGTCCTTACCTGCGATGGGCTGATATTGTAATCGCGAAGAATTGGGCTTTTTCAAAAGCTCAACTGATCATGTGTTTTAAGCCCATAGCATCACTCCGTCGCACTCATTCATTGTGATCAAAATGACGCAATCAAAAGGATATGAAATTGAAAAAGAGTTGACAGTCATATAAAGTAGTAAATATACAGAAAGTAAAATAGATTCTGAAAGAAAACAGATTCTGAAAGAAAACAAAAGGATACACAAAAGGATATACTACGTCCCTGATGAATGTATGTCGCTTATCATCATAGGGACTGAGTGTTTCTTCTCTCAGGCTTACCCAAATCAATGGAGGTTTTCTCATGCTGAAAATCCCCTCCATGATACAGCTTCACTCTTTGTCCATTTACTTTAAATGCGTTGGTCCCATCTTCGTTGGTCAATTCCACCGCTCCATGCGGGAATACTTCCTTGATTATGAAAGGTCCGAACCAACGCGACTTCAGTTTTCTAGGAAAGAGACGCAGCCTGGAGTTGAACAGCAATACTCTTTGACCTGCCTTGAGGTTTTTCTCACAAAGACTCTTATCATGCCATCGTTTGGTGCGTTCTTTGTAAATTTTAAAATTCTCATACGTTTGTAAGCTCCACTCGTCCAACTCTAGTAGTTGAAGTTTTCTCTCTTCTCCTGCAGCCTTAAGAACAAAGTTGAGTTTCTTAACTGCCTACATCGCCTTATATTCCAGTTTCAACAGTAGATGACAAGCCTTTCCAAACACCAATGCATATGGTGACATGCCTATGAGTGTCTTATAAGCAATCCAATATGCCCACAAGGCATCATCTAGTTTCATGACCCAATCCTTCCGCGATAGGTTCACCACCTTCTCTAAGATTGACTTGATTTCTCTGTTAGAAACCTCTGCTTGTCCATTTGTTTGGGGGTGATACGCAGTGGCGATCTTATGGTGGACATTATATTTGATCAACAGTTTACTAACAATGCAATTCACAAAGTGGGGCCCTTCGTCGCTTATTATGACATATGGAGTACCAAAACGAATGAAGATGTTTTTTTGTACGAACTTAAAGACTATTGTCGCATCGTTTGCAATGCATGAAATAACTTCAATCCATTCGGACATATACAGCCAATAGAATGTATTTATGAACATTTCACGATGGAAATGGTCCCATGAAATCTATTCCCCAGACATCGAATACCTCCATCTCCAGAATGATGTTCATTGGCATCGCATTTTTTTCTGAAATCTTTCAGTGCATTGACACTTGTCGCATTTCATGGAGTATTCTCATGCGTCTTTAAACAGAGTGGGCCAGTAATACCCACATTGCAAAACTTTCGCTGTCGTACGCTGTCCGCCAAAGTCCCTCCATAATGTGATTCATGACATTGAAACGATATGCGATGGAAGGCAGTTTTTGGAACACAAAGTCTCAATATCTGGTCTGGTCCCCTTTTGTAGAGATTTGGATCATCCCAGTAGTAAATTTTGCATTCATGTATGAGCCTTTTCTTTTGATTGGATGTGTAGTTTTCAGGAAATTGTTTACAGACAAAGAAGTTGACAATATCCGCATACCAGAGTAGAAGTTCTTCAATCTTAAGTAGCTGCTCATCTGGAAATGAGGCATTCACCACTGATTGGATGTGATCCACCTTTGGATTTTCTAATCACAATAAATGGTCAGCGACCTTGTTCTCTCCCTTTCGGTCGATTATTTCCTTATCAAATTCTTGGAGTAAGAGAACCCATCGGATTAATCTAGACTTCGCATCCTTTTTTTCATCAAATATCTTATCACAGAGTGGTTTATGTGGACTATCACTTTTGACCCCCCAACAAATAGGGCCTGAATTTTTCAATAGCAAAAATCATCGCTAAAAGTTCCTTCTCGATAGTGGTGCAATTTTCCTGCGTGGAGTTTAGCGTCCTGCTAACATATGCGATGGGATGTAAATTTGTCTTTACTTTTTATGCCAAGATTGCCTCTATCATATACCCACTGGCGTCGCACATCAATTTGAATGGCTTCTCCCAATCAGGTGCAATTAGAATTGGTGTTGTAGTCAAAGCGTCTTTTAGTGTTCTGAATGCAGTAGGACAGTGTGAATCAAAATCAAACGGTCTATCAACTTCCAACAACGTCAAAGGTCGAGCGATTTTGGAAAAATCCTTTACAAACCTTCTGTAAAACCCTGCGTGCCTTAAGAGACTCCTCAAAGCCTTCACATTCGTTAGAGGTGGAAGTTTTTCTATAGCTTCAATCTTTGCTTTGTCCACCTCTAACCCATTCCTTGAAACCTTGTGTCCTAGCACAATTCCTTCCTCGACCATAAAGTGGCACTTTTCCCAGTTCAATACCAAATTAGTTTCTTCATATCTTCTCAGTATCTTCTCCAGGCTTTGCAGACAGATTTCATATGTTTATCCATAAACTGAGAAGTCATCCATAAAGATTTCAACCAAGTCTTCAAGGTACTCGGAGAAGATCACCATCATACACCTTTGAAACGTACTGGGTGCATTGCACAATCCAAAAGGCATGCGATGAAAGGCGAATGTTCCATATGAACATGTGAACGTGGTCTTTTCTTGATCCTCTAGTGCGATCATAATTTGGTTATAGCCTGCGACCCATCAAGGAAGCAAAAATAACCATTCCCCGCTAATCTGTCGAGCATTTGAGCAATGAAAGGTATGGGAAATGATTTCTTTGTAGCCTGTTGAGTTTCCTGTAATCCATACAAATTCGCCATCCTGTGACGGTCCTCATGGGGATCAATTCGTTGTTTGCATTAGAAATCATTATCATCCCACCCCTTTTGGGAACACATTGCACGGGGCTGACCTAAGTGCTATCTGCAATAGGGTAGATAATGCCGGCATCTAACCATTTGATGATTTCTTTTTTGACAACCTCTTTCATCGCAGGATTCAGTGTGCATTGAGGTTCTATTGAGCCCTTCTAATTTTCTTCAAGCCGGATTCGATGCATGCAATACGTTGGGCTAATACCTCTGATGTCTGCGAGCGTTCATCCAATCACTCTAATATATTTTTTTAAAACACTGATCGGCGCGGTTTCTTTTTCTTCAGGTAACGCAGGGGATATGATGACTGGTAAGGTTTCATTCTGGCTGAGAAATACGTACTTCAAGTGGGTTGGTAGAGTTTTTAGTTCTAGTGTAGGTGGTTGCTCTAACGAGGGCTTCTGTGCTTTTCTTTCTTCATCCAAATTTAGCATTTCAACATTCATCAACATTTCTATTATCGCATGGCAAGTCTCAATGGATGTTATAGCATCCTCTCTTTCTTCATTCTCTTCCTCGGATTCCCAATTTCCAACGTAAGTTTGTTCATCATCGAAATCAAATAAGCCTTCCTCATCTGGGAACTTCATTGCCTTGATAATATTGAACCTGAGCTTCTTTCCGTTGACGCTCATTGTGATTTCTCTCTTATGCACATCTATTTGAGCATGACTAGTAGACAAGAATGGTCATCCTAATATGATTAGAACATCTTTATCTGCCTCATAATCTAAGATAATGAAGTATGTAGGTAGGATGAATTTATCTATTGTTACCAAGATATCCTTTAATTTCCCTTCAGGGTGCACCAAGAATCTAGCAAGTTGAAGAGTCGTCGTTGTGCGTGTTAGCTGTCCCACATCCAATCTTTTGAAAATTAAAAGGGGCATTAAGTTTATGCTTGCCCCGAATCGCATAATGCTTGGCCAATATAGATTCCTCCTATTGAACAGGGTATTGTGAAACTACCTGGGTCACGCATCTTTGGTGGAATTATAGTGTTGTATTCTTGTGTCAATGCCATCGTGGCGAATCTTCCCATGCTTTTCTTCTTCGAGACAACGTCCTTCAAAAATTTCACATACACAGACATTTGCTCTATCGCTTCAATGAATGGAATGTTGATGTGCAATTGTTTCAATATTTCCAAGAAGCACTGATACTGGCCTTCATCGTTATATTTCTTTTTCAGTCTTTGAGGAAATTGAGGTAGCTGTACTTCTAATGTTTCATGGTCTGGAGGCTTAGAGGTGATCGTATCTTCTGGTTCCCTAATTGTTTTGGACTCCTTTGATTCAGTCTGCGATAGAGGCTTCTTTGATTCAATCGCAGGTTGCTCCTTTGATTCAGTCTTGCGAGGCTCATTTCTGGCTTCTATCGCCGCCTTTCCACTCCTTAAGGCAACTGCTTGACAATGTTCTTTCCCGGCATTCTCTGGATTGCGTGGAAGCTCGGTTGAGCTAGGCAGTGTCCCTTGGGGTCTGTTCTTTAGCTCTCCCACAATTTGTCCCATTTGAATTTCCAAATTGCGAATGGATGTAGCTTGGTTCTAAAGAACTGTTTCATTCTTTTTTACGTGTTCCTTCAACAAGTGCTCCAGTGATGATGAGGATGGTGGTTGAGAATTGCTAGCATGTCATTGTCCATTAGATCTATGGAAGAACCTTGGCAGTCCCTCTTTCTGAGCCACAGGCTGACTGCTTTGTTGTTAGTTGTTCTTCCAAGAAAAATTGAGGTGATTTCACCACCCAGGGTTGTAAGTGTTTGAATAAGGGTTGTTTTTGACAAAGTAAACTGATTGAGGATTTCGTGGGCATTCCTTAAAAGAATGTGATTCTTCACATAAGACACAGTTGGTGCTTGTTTGCTCTATTGCATTGACTTGCCCATTTCAAGCTCCTGAATTGTTTATTGTGATGCCTTGCAGCAAGTTTATCATCACATTCATTTGGTTTTGTAATGATGAGATGGCACCATTACTTGAATTACCTTCTTTGGGCTTCGTTCTTTGATCGCCTTCTTGCCAATCTTCATGATTTTTTTAGATGCGATCAAGAATATTCTTTGCTTCATCATATGTTTTGTCCAGAAAGCCTCCTGTTGTTGCCGCATTGACAGCTGTCTGCGATGCAGAGTTAAGTCCATGATAGAAAATGTCCATTTAGAGGCAATTAGGCAATCCATTGTGTGGACAGTCACGTACTAGCCTCTTGAATCTCGCCCATGCGTCATTGAGCAATTCTTCTTCTTCTTGTTCAAAATTGGTGATTAATTTCCTTCTTTTGGCATTTTCTATTGAATGTCATTATCATTTACATTTCCACATTTCTGTTTATTTCCGTTCCTCTATTAATCACTTTCTCCATGATATTTTCTTAATCCTTTGGTGATTAATATGAATTAAATAAGTAACTTAATCTGTGCTAAAGAATAAAGATGTTTAGCTAAAGCATATTATATGGCATCTTCACCTATGAGAGCAGAAGTGAAGATGCCATTCTGATCTGTCGAGAGAAGGTTAGAAGAATGCGTTAACTACAGCAAGAAGTACTTCCAAAGATGGAAGCAACCTTGTGTTCACTACGTTCATCCCTGTTTCACCACAGAGATGTGGCAAACATGGCCGATCACCAAGAGGTGTACGCCAAGGGAAAGCGGAACCGTACTAATATCTTTACGCAATTAAGGAACTTCCGATGTTCATATTCATTATCCTTTCTATTTCTGCTTCACACATAAGCCTTGCCAACGCATAACATGATTCTTTGTATATTCTTCACAGTCAGTCTCAACCTCGGTATCTTATATCATGTAACCTGTATCTTGTATCATCATAGCTTAGGTTTATTTTACCGCACTTTACTTTTATCGCATTTTTATCGCTTATCTTTACTTTACTGCACAATTTACTTTATCGCATGTACAACCCACAACTTTTATTAAATTGAAAAACCCCCGGTCGTATATATCACAATTGTAATGCAATTGACCTAAAACAATCCCTGTGTTCGACCTCGGATCACACCGAGAAACTTGCGGTGGAATTATACTTGGTTCCAATGCAAGGAAACTTGTGACAACGCATAGTATACTACAAGATTCTCATAAATAACGTATATCTAGAAGTAGTATCGCATAAATAAAGTGTCTAAATAAGCATAACATAGCATCCACATTCCATTTCCACTTCAATTCATTGAGTTTATGGTAATATGAGCTTGTATGACCCATCATTCATCACCATCCATATGCCTATTTAGAATCACCGCATCTAAACATCTTAAAGCGTCAATTTATGTCAACAAGTTTATGGCGCCATTTCCGGGGAACTGGTAACGGGGACATGGACTTATATCATGCATTATATATCGTAGTGTGTGTGCTTAAAAAAGAAAGCATCAATTTCTATGTCAACACCTATGTACCCTTGAAGAAAATGTTCAAGTCATGACGTAGTTCATGTTGGGTGTTATGTCCTAAAACTCGTGGTTTGTAAACAATCGAACTTATTCTGAGAATTCAATAAAGTTGTTATTGAATATATTGTTTTTTAGAAATCCAATAAACCGAAGTCCCTTGACTATTATATGAGTACTTAAACTTTATGTGGAGACATACAAGTGGATCAGGTTCGAGTAATTAGTCAAAATGAACTATAGTATATGAATAAGGTTAGGTACCTAATTCTGGTAACACTATTGGATGCGGCCTACTCTGTAGGTGTTATAAAGAGTTGTAAAGTGCTACAAACGAAGTGATCCTAATTCGTTCATGTTGAGACATGAGGAGTGGGGGTGTCCTGTGCAAATGAGTTTTGTGCAAGATCGGACCACAAAACTAGTTACTCTTACTTTATAATGTTGTTTACTGTATAAGACTGACTATTTCAAAGCGATGACCTAGGTAACTTGACCTTAATTCTGAGCTAACTATGAACTCCTGTTTGTTCGGGATTATCCTTTGATCTGCAAATGGTGAGAATAAACCAACTGCCTCTACTCAATAAGCTTACCATTTTGGGGATAAAACTGGATGAATAGCTAGGAACATAGGATACAAGAGGGAATTCACTTCTACCCGATTAGGGTTAATAGAGGGGTTGTTCCCTTCAAATGCTTATTCTGGGTCTTGAACAAGAGGTCTCACCCTTTCATTGGCCTGAGAGGGATTTGTTGATTGGATCATAAATCAATTGTTCATTAGGGGATTAGTAGGACTTAAGGAACAAGAGGTAATTTCGGGGGTAAAACAGAGATTCGACCCAGCCGTTATTACGAGCAACCTGTGAAAGGTTAACTTACTAATCATGGTTATATCGAGTGGACATAATATATCTACAGTGAGGGGAGTTCAGCTATGGGCTTTAGTGGAATCACCCATTAGTTAACGAATGGGGGTTAGATCGGTTTAATGAGTTTAGCCGATTAATCTCGAATCGTTGGAGCCCATGATCTGTAGGTTCGCGAGGTCACCCTACTAGTTCGTAAATAGATTAACTCTAGAATAGCATGATAAGTTAATTTGAAGTGTTCAAATTCTTCAAATTAGAATTAAATGAAATTGGAGAAATAATATTTAAATATGATTTAAATATTTTTGTGTAAAAATTATTTAATATTTGATATTAAATTAATTAGAATTGTTTAAATTGTTTAAATAATTATTTATTAATTTTATTAAGAAAATTAATTTATGAAATTAATTTTGTAAAATTAATAATATTTTCAATTTTATTAAATAAAATTGATTTATGAAATCAATTTTGATAAAATTGAAAAAGAAAAGAAAAACACAAAGTTGGAAAATGGATTTTCCATTGTCTTCTTCCTACTAACTTACAAACAACCCATCTTAAAATCTTCATTAACTCCAAGCATGAGCTGCATCTCATGCAGAAAATCTCTATGCATGAATGTCTACAATATATTGAAGAGATTTAAGGTTTTGAAGTAAATGCAACCAAACAATTTTTTTAGAAAAATTCGTGAGAGAAGAATTTGTTCTTCTGCTAGGTTGCTGCTGTGAGTTTCTCCAAATTCCCTTAATTTCAGCTTATTTTGGGTCCCACTACTCAATCTTGAGCACCAAGAGGATAGTAGAGAAGATCTTGGGGTGGTCTACTACAAGATTCGGTGGAGATTTGTAGCTGGTTCAAAGCTTATAGGAAGTTCTTCAAAGGTATGTCATGAAACCTATTTATTTCTGTTGAAGCATGTTTTCTTTTCTGCCAAAATTAATGAATTAGAGTGCTTATAGATCCTGGTAACTTCCACTGTGCATTGGTACCTTCCAACAGTTCAGGAGGAATATATATATATATATATATATTGTCTACTGAACTTAAAGTTTCCTTCAAGCTGCCTACGTACCCTTTATAGTGACAAGGATCAAGTCAAAACGTAGTTCAAAACAATTTTTTTTTTTTTTTTTTTTTGCCATTCAACTTTTTAGCTCATGTGGGCTAGGAGCAACATGCAGTTTAGGCTCTTGCAATTAGGAGCTTCTACATTTAAACTTCAAAAGCTTTTATTTCATCATTTGATCGTCATCTTCATTTGTAGGATTCATCAGTATGATGAGTTTTAGCTTCACCATCAAGGAACCTTCTATCATATCAACAGCCAGCTTCATCTTCATGCGTGAAGGGACACGACTATGAATCTTTTCGTCATTGTTTTCTTCATGAAATGATTTTGCCTTCAAGATTTTCATCATTCCTTTATGTTGATTGCTTGTTATCTTGAGACGATAAAAAACAGATGTTGAAGGTCGATCTTTCATTGATATAGAGATACTTGGCCTTCTGAAGGCTAAAGTTCGAGTGGGAATAGACGTTGAACATTGATTTTCTTCTTTGATCATGGACATACTCAATATTTAAAAGACTGAAGATCGAGCACCTGAAGGCTTAATGTGATCGAAGATAGAAGTTCTTTGCTCCATTTCTTTCGAGTCATCGACTCCTTCAGCAGTTATATGATTGTTGTTGATTTCTGCCATGCTGACAGCGTGACATACAATAACTTATGATACTTCATCTGGATGATTATTGAGGAAGCTTCTTGAGAGAAATTCTGCCAAAGTTATCCGTCGTCGAAGTTTACGAAGTTTTCATCTTCTTTCTTAACATGCTTAAACTTCCATTTTTTAGTCTTACTTCCTCTTCTATAATTTCGATGAAATCGCAACCCTTTTTAGACGGAACTCAACTTTCCTTTATTTTGTCGCGTCACAAGGATCCATCCTTCGTCGTCATCTTCAATGGGTACTTCTGTATATTGGGAGTCTGTCAGTAAGATCTCTTGTTGGAACTGAATAACTATAGGCTTAAAGGTCCCAAACTGGATCAAGTTTTCTCTTTAATAAGACATTGTCGGCATTGGAACACTTGAAATCGTCACTACTGTGATGTGATTTGTTTGAGCTACTTCATTAAGATCTAGCTCAATCTTCTTTTCATGAGTTAACTTTATAATAAACTCCTCAACACAAAGGACTTTTCAATTGGGTGACTAACGACCCAATGATACTTACAGTAATTAGGGTCGTCTACTTTTTCTGCTTGTTCTGACCACTTGCATTTTGGTAGTTGAATAAGTTGCTTCTCTAGCAGCTACTCTAGCATATCTGCAACATTAGAGTCAGGGAATGGATAAACATTCTCTTGTCTTTCTTTAAGAGTTAGGCAATGCTTCTCGCCCTCATTATGTTTTCTTTCAAATTTTATTTGTTTTCCTTTAGAGGAAAATTTGATTAGGATTGCATGAATGACCATAGATTCTCCAATGGCACTATTCACAATCTTTACAGTGCCTTTGGTTTCATTCTTGTTTTTTCTCCCTTTAGAGACTAGGAAATCTTTAGTTCCCTGTTGGTGATGCTCAGCTCCATACCATGAGCACATGTCGCCAACTTCTCAAATGTACGAAGTTTTATCCCATGTAGGATGTAGAGAAGCTCTCAGTGCATGGTTGGGTGCACATCTCCACTGCAAATAATTTAGTGAGTTTATATTTGCATTCCAAACTTAAAGCTCTCCATCGATTGATTTAGTCGATAACCGACTCTTCCTTTTACTGCTTGGTGCTTTTCAGCTCCATCATGTTGACGATATGCCTAGTGCTATAAAAGCGGTTAAGGAACTTTCTTTCCAACTGTTTCCAACTATCAATCACTTTTGATTCTATATCAATATACCAATCGAAAGCATTTCCTTTCAAGGTATGAATAAACTGCTTAACTAGCAGGTCTCCTCTGGTCCCTACATTTTCACAAGTTTCAATGAAGTGAGCAACATGTTGTTTTGGATTCCTCTTTCCATCAAACTGTTGGAACTTTGAAGGTTGGTACCCAGCTGACATTTTCAAATTTTCGATCCTCTTTGTGTACAACTTGGAGTATATAAAATAAGTTTGCGATGGCTATCCATATTAAACCCTTATAGAGTTTTCGTTTATATCCTGTAGTTGTTGAACTAACAATGAGGTGATAGAGATAGATTGTTGCGGTTAACTTTCCTGCAGGACAACCTTTCCTTTGTCATTGGCTTTAACAGCTAGAGTTTGACTCGTCTTGGCAGTTTCTCAAACCTATATATCATCTCTTAAGGCAGTGATTTCATGGTTTTTCTCCTCAAAAGCTTTAATTAAGAAATTTATCTTCCTCTTTATTTCTACCACGACTGACTCAACCGTTATATCAACCATCGTGACAGACACTGATCGATTAGAAGCAGAAGCAGAATTGTCGAATAAGGAATTTTCTCTGATGACAATCCCACCTTTAGGAAATTCCATCAGGTGTTCCCATATTTTCTTCCGATGAAAGAGTCTTATTCTTGCTCATGCAAGATCCCCTTTGAGTGACTCCGAGTGACATGTCTCGTATAGGAGCCATTTTGTAGCAGTTGCCTTGGATGCAACGTTCTTTGGTGCAATTTATTGATTTTTTTATTTGGATGATGAGAGAGAGATGAGAGGTAGAGAAGTCCCACTAGACGTATCAATTTGTTCACACGTGGTTTCCTGAGAAACTTGTTTCGTAGAGTTGAACTTGTGTTGATGTTGATGCTAATGTTGGTTTGATGCGATGTGGTGTGATCTCTAGTACTTAATCCTCTGATTCTCTCTCAGTTGAATGCATATGCTTAACTTATGGAAGCAGAGCGTGTGATGTTCTCAAAGTTGAAGTATTGGAAGAAACTTTGAATCTTTAGAAGACTTGTACTTTTAAGAAGTGTGCAGTTTCAAGAGTCAGGGAGTCTTCTGATCGTAAAGAATTCACTCTAGGCTCTCTGAAGTGTAAAACAGCTGACCTCTACAAATGAAGAGAACCCCTCTATTAATAAAGTTTGGGTTTCGTGGGCTTGGGTTTGGCTAATCTATGATGGACTTGGCCCTTGGGCCCAATTAATTGGATTTGGGCCTATTTTGGTATTTTGACCAAATTAAACCCATTTTTGGGCTCAACTAGACTTTAGCCCAAATTATAATATCGAATTGGATCAAATTAATTTTATTCAATCCAGTCAAGATGAAAACAATCACTCATATTCACCAATTTATGTCTTCAACTTCAATTTGGAATACCTGTCAACTTTTAATTGGTCTCAAATTTGATGATTTATAGTTTTGTCATTAAATTAGTAAATGATGTGGCAATTTGTGATTGGTCCAAAATTTCTCATTTAACAAATACAATAATTTTTTTTTAATTCCATATTTTAAAAATTCTATACAAGACAAATTAATTCAATGCATGCTGAAATGTTAGTAATAACAATTTTCTACAACTAATTACGTTAAAACTATATATATATTTCAAATTAAGTTGATGAGATTCTCTCTGTCATTCATCTCAAATTTATGAAAAAATATCTCTGGCCCACACCAATATCAAAAATAAAATACCCATATCTTGACATCGAAATAATTAATTGATATCAAATGGTTGTATCACGAGATAATATCACAAGAAAATTTTTTTTTGATATCTAGGTTTTGGGACTAGTTTCTATTTATTTTTTAGATTCCAAAATGTTATAAATTTAGTCATATATTTTGAGTTTGATTTCAATTAGTCCTTAAATTTTAAAACATTATAATTTTACTCTTAATGTAACAACTCGACCTTTTTGAATACTATAAGGGTCGTTACTCATAATTACACATTTACATTCAAAACATTTTGACCATTGAGGAAATAAATTTCATTAAAATAATAAAGACAGATTTCCAAAATAAATAACAAATAAGTAAAACCTTTGTTTGGGGCCCCTAAAATAATGAAAAAAAAAATACTTAAACAGATAAAAGTTTGACCAATATCGAGTTTCAAATCAAAACTTTTAAATAGTTTGAAAACGTAAACTGAGCGGAAGTGATTTACATGTCCCATATGGCATGATCACAGGTTCCTCTGTCACCCATCGGTCCATTCCTATCCTTACCTGAAAAACATAAATTAAGAAAGGTTGAGTATAAAAATACTCAGCAAGTGATCCCATTACCAGAATCAGGCTATGCATCCACGAGTAGAGAATGATGGGCTCGTGGCTCAAACAACTACATTTGTCTTAGATGATGAAAAGAAACCAAAAGACGTATTGTCTTGCCTTGACTTGCATGTCTAGTGACCTGATGACACACCGTCAAACATGAAAAAGTAACATGAACGTAAACCTGTCGATTCACGCATGTCTAGTGGCCCATAGGCACACCGTCAAACATAGAAAAATAACATGAACATGAACATGTCAACTCACGCATGTCTAGTGGCCCGTAGGCACACCGTCAAACAGGAAAAATAACATGAACGTGAACCTGTCGATTCATGCATGTCTAGCAGCCCATAGGCACACCATCAAACATGAAAAATAACATGAACGTGAACCTGTCGACTCACGCATGTCTAGAGGCCCATAGGCACACCGTCAAACATGAAACTAGACCCATCAGTTCTCTCAAATAAAACATGCGTCAAGGCGAGATGGTAAACAACCCTATTGATCTATTCATGCATAATTTTAGTACTGATTAGAAATTTGAACATGCTCATAATACTCATAACTATCATGCAACAAGTATATCACAACGACAAAATCATGCTTCTAAAGTCCATTAATTAACTTTATAAATCTAATTTAGGCCGTCTGGCATGAAGGCACCGGTACTAGTACCACTTACCTCAACTTGGTCACAAAATTCCACGTAAATAATTCCTTAAAACCTTTGGAAAACTTGTATCAACCCAAAGTTGTGCTTGATTCAAGACAAATTCCAAAACTTGATTCAATTAGCCAATCTGATCAAGAATTAAATCCAAAATCAATAACTTAATTTTCTCACTATTACTCTCAATCCAAAAGAATAACCAACTAACAACTTACCCAAAACTTACCGATCTTTACCAATTTTCTGCAAAACGAAAAATGTACTCTAGCTTGATGGTCAATGCCTAAAAACTTACAAATCTTGAATCTAAGTATCACACCAAAGAGAGGTTACTAATTTAACCCAAAATCAAATTGGTGAATTTCACCTCCCAAATTATAAGGAAAATAAGTCTTACCTAAAGTTTTTCTCAAGATTCCAGCAAAGATCAGGCAAGTGGTGACTGATGGCGCATCAGCTCGTGGCTACCATAGATAGCAGCGGGTGTTGCTGTTGGATGGCATAAATTGTTTAGGCTAGCGGCTGGTAGTGAGGGTCTTGCATGATGAGGGTTTGCGAGAGTAAGAGAGAAGGGGAATTCCTAGTTTTACAAATTTTATTCAGCAGCAATTACGGACAAACCAGAGCTTCAAACAACGACCCAACTGTTAAAAATGAAACTCTACATGTCTCAAACAGATTGACTAAATTTGAACACAATCCAATGGTTCAAACTCTAGCAATCGATAATTTTGTGGAAGCTGTGGCTGAAAAACCGAATTGCTTTCTCCCCATTTTTGGTCTCTTTTCACTCTCATTTAATTTCAAAAAAATCTCAATTATTTTATTTTTTTCAAATTTTGAAAAGATAAATAAAATATTTTATCACAATATCTCCAAAATCTCCAAAGATTCTATTAAATTTATAAATCAACTTTTCAAATTATCTCAATTTAGGCTTCAAAAACTAAAATTAAAGCCATAAGATCCATCAATTTGATACAAATTAAATCCTTCCAAATATTTAAATCAATTCAAAACCACATGAAATTAATTATCTCTTTAATTTTTTTTTTAAGTTGCCCCTAAAATCCAAAATCAAAGGGAAGCAAAATTCAATATTTTCAAGATAATAATATATAATCAATTAAATTCAATTTAACCAATAAAAGTTTTTCAATTATTTCAATTTAATCTCAATTTTCCAAATGAAAGGGAAATTTAAACTCAATAATTGTAGATAATTAACTTTAAATTTTCTTGAAATTCGGGATGTTACACTTAACATTTGAGTTTTGCTTCGATTTGGTCCCTAGATTTCAAGGTATACATTTTTAACCTTGATTTTTAATTTCAATGCTCATTTTTCATCTTTATCATTAATGTATCTTGATAAATTTAAAATAATTAAAAGAATTATAATTAATCAAATTTCATTATTTTTCATCATTTTTTAAATTAAATTCAAATTTTCACATCATAATTATCTTTAATTAATTAAAAAAATTGACATCAATGATAAAAAATTAGTGTCTAATAAAAAATTAAGGTTAAAAATATAAAATATTGAAAATATGGATCAAATTAAAACAACACTCAAATCTCAATGGTAAAATTGTAACATTTTGAAACGTTTGGACTAAATTAAAACCAAACTCAAAACTTAAGAAATGTCATCTTGAAACCTAAAGACCAAATAGAAATTAGATCCAATGACCAAAAAGATATTTTTCCCAAATATCATTAATTGTATTATTCTCACAAATAAATTTAGAAAATTTAGTGAACTACATAAAGAATGAAGAGGAAGTTTCTTCTATTCCATAACAATGGATTAGTTTAGATGGGCAAACATTAATTTATATTCCTAAATTTTGGGGCTAATATCAATTTAAGCCTTAAATTAAGAATTGTATCAATTTAAACTCTAAACATCGAGTTTTGTATCAATTTAAGCTCTAAACTTTCGAAGTTGTATCAATTTAAACCCTAATCTAATAATTGTATCAATTTAAACCTTAAATTTTCATAATTGTATCCAAATAAAATATAATGGAGAGTTTAAGTTGTTACAACTATGAAAGTTCAAGGTTTAAATTGATACACTTTAAATTGTATAATTATTAGTTTGAGATTTAAATTCACCCCTAAAAATCAGAGTTTAAATCGATAAAATTATTAGTTTATGATTTAAATTCTCAAAATTTAGAGGTATAAATTGATAATTGTCCTAGTTTAAATTAAAGACCTAGAATTTTAAATAGGACTAGTTGCATAAATGAAATTAAAGCCCAAAGAATAGCATATGTAGTACAAGGATAACATAATTTCATATATAGAACAAAAATTGGTAAAAGACTAAAAAGCCCACACCTAGCCCCCATTTTGATCATTTCTTTCTGATTTTCTCAAATTGAAAGCTATCACTATAGTTGCTATCAGCTACCATCACTGATAGTTGCTATCAGTTATAACTTTCAATTTGAGAAATATTAATTCAATCTTGAAATATTAACTTCTAATTTGCTATCAGTTATCAGTGGCTATCAATGATATACTTTCATCAACTGGAATCAACCTTGAAATATTAACAGTTAAGGTTATCAGTGGCTATCAATGATAGACTTTTATAAGTAATTATCAACATTGAAAGAAAATCAACAACTTTGAAAGATTGAACTATACCAGTGATGGAAAACTATTAGTGGCTATCACTGATAGATTTTCATAAATGATTATCAACTTTGAAAGATTAACACAATAATTATCACCAATAATTTCCTATTCACTGGTAATAGCTATAGTCATTATCACTAATAGACTTTCATCAATTAGAATCAATCTTGAAATATTAATACTTAAGGCTAGCAATGAAATACTTCTATAACTAGTTATGAATTTTCAAAGAAACTCAATATATAGATTTCACCTAAATTTTATCGCCGATATCATTAATATCATTCATATCATGGTTATGAATGATAGCTTATTTCACTGATAAAATGCTATAAATGATCTCACTGATATCATGTTATCAATGATCTCGTTGATATCATGCTATCAGTGATAACTTTCTATCACCAAAAACATGCTATCAATGGTAGCTTCTGTTGGAATTGGTGTCCTAAATCTCTTGTAATTTGTAGTTTGTAAACTTTGTATAAACATATTGTTGTTAATAAAATAAATGTTATTTTATAAGCATATATTCAATCCAATAAACTAAGATCTGAGGTTATTTCATGTAATTTAAACAAGTATGTAGAAACATACAAGTGGATCTTGTTTAAATGATAATCTAAACGATTTGTAATAGATGGATAAGACTGGGTACCTTATCTTTATGACACTATAGATATGGCCAACTTTATAGGTGTATAAGTGTTGTAAAGTACTACAAATGATTTGATCCTGATCATTCATGTGGAGACATGCGAACGAGGGTATACTATACAAAGAGTTTGTATAAGAATGGACCACAAAATGATTAGTCTCTTTATATAACGCTGTTAATAACAGAAACTTACATTTCACTAGGATGACCATAGGTGGCATGACCCGAATCCTGAGTAAGTTGTGATCTCCTGCTCATGAAGGCAGTCATTTGATTTGTATGGGTGAGAGTGACCAGATTGCCAACTCAATAAGCCTACCATTTTGGAGATTCATCTGATTGGAGAGCTGTGAACACAGCTACACGAGATGAAATTCATTTCTTCCCCAATGCAGGGGCAAGTAGATAAATTGCTCCCTTAAGGGCTGATTCCGGGGCTTGAACATAGTGGTCACACCTTCTCTTGGCCCAAGAGCGACTTGGTCATAGTTGGACTATGACTTATTGTTCATTAGAAGGATCAGTGATACTTAAGAAGTTAGATGTAACTACAGGGGCAAAATGGTAATTTTGACCCAGTTGTACTTACGAGCAATGAAGGGTCATTGCACTGTTGATTGATTATATCCAATGGACACAAAAATTTATCTATAGTGCGAAGAGTGCAGCTGTTAGTTTTTAGTGGAATGACCGACAGTTAACAAATGTTGTATAATTTAATTAAAGAGTTTAATTAATTATCCGAGTACCATTGGAGCTTCAATCTACAGGTCCATAAGGTCCCCTCTGTAGCTCAACAAGGATTTAATCGATAATTATTTTTGGATTAATTTGAAGTGTTCAAATTAATTAAGAGAATTAATTATATATGAGATATAATTAATTAAATTAATTATGTATTTGATACATTATAATAGGAGAGGAATTTAAATATGATTCAAATACGAATTATATGAATGAGATACATGTAATTGAATTTAATATAAATATGATTTATATTAAATACCATAAATAAGTTGAGAGGAATTAAAGATTTGAATATGATTCAAATATTAATTATATGAATGAGATTCATATAAGTGAATTTAATATAAATGCGATTTATATTAAATGTCATGTATTGTTGAGAGAAAATACATTTATAGGCTATATTGTATTTGATACAATTTATAACTATAGATTATAGGTTATATGGGATATAACATATAGTTTATATACATATAATAAGGTTGTTATTATATGTATAATTATTATTAATTTAATTTTATTAAATTAATATTAATTAATTAAAGAGATGGAGTTCCAACTTCCTCCCCATTTTCTCTATGTTGTGGGTTGTGTGAGAGAAGAATGAATTTGATTTATCTTCTTCCTAAAAACACTGAGAATTTTTTTTTTTAAAAAAAAAATGGCTCTGATACCAATTGAAGGAACTCTATGAGGAGAGAACCGTGAATGGGCGTAAGATCATCCCAATTTTCATTTTTCACTAAACATAAGTTTTACAGTTAACAAGAACAAGATGTGCATTTACATAAATTATAGCATGCAATATTAAAGGAAAACTTAGGGTTTCAAAAACCCTTAACTTTGAAGAACACTTTCTTTAAGAATCCCTCGAACAAGTCACGGACGGATCTCCTTCTCCAAACAGGACACCACTAAATGGAGCCTTCTGCCATTCTCAATCCCTAAGGAGAATACAAGAGGCACCGTTTAGTAGTGTCCCATTTAGAGAAGGAGATCCGTTCGTGACTTGTTCGAGGGATTCTTGAAGAAAGTGTTCTTCAAAGGTAAGGGTTTCTAAAACCTTAAGTTTTCTTTAGTATTGCATACTATAATTTATGTAAATACATATCTTGTTCTTGTTTAACTGTAAAACTTATATTCAATGAAAAATGAAAATTGGAACAATCTTACTTTTGCTCACGATTCTCTCCTCATAGAGTTCCTTCAGCTTCTATCATCGATAACGTGTTATTAATGGTAGCTTTTATCATCGATAACGTGCTATCTGTGTTAGCTTCTATCACCGATAATGTACTATCAGTGGTAGCTTCTATCAATGATAGCTAGTGACCACCTTATTGTCCATTTCCTTGTCCCTTCCAAGTATTCGTACGGTCCCTTTTCTTTTTTATAACTCTCAAGGGCACTTCCATAAAAACAACGAAAAACCAAACCAAACCCTTCTTCGTTTGATTTTGTAAACAAAGATTACAGTACACAAATACACAAATATTTCAATTTGTGCCCTTCATTTTGGGTCATCTATGCCATTTTTTCAAGTTTATTTATGATAGACTTACTCTTAAAGTCCTACAAAAAAATAATAAAAACTATTTGCTTGTTTGATATCGTTCGCATTTCTCATTTTTTGAGAAATAAAATTGTTTAATAACTATTTTCGTTTCTTATTTCAAACTTTTAAGATTTTTTTCTAAAAATGGTGTAAATCTGCGGACTAAAAAAATAGTTTCTTTCAAATTCATTTTCATTTTCTATTTATATTTAATGTTTCGTTATAATAATCAAACTCGATAATTGACTTCTTGGTGTTAAGTCACTTCTGAATTGGGTGTTTTCAAGATTTGGATATGAAACTCGGCCTCATAATTCTTGTAAAAAAAAAAGGAAGAGGCAAAAAATGGAAGCAAAAATCAGAGAAGGAAAAGAAAATTAAAAAAAAAAAAAAAGTGAAGAAGTAAAAATCGAATAAAGGAAAGAAAATAAAAAAAATTAAAAAGAAGAAACTAAAAATAATAAAAAATAATAAAGAAAGAAGAATGTGTGTAATAAGATAAAGGAGAACGAAACTGAAAATTAGAAAAAATTCAAAAATTAATGAATGCTTCCATATTTATAAATATTTTTTTAAAGGTGATATATTTTTTTTTTAAAAAAAAATCATATTTTACTCTTTATTAAAAGAAGGTTAATCCAGCTCACTTAGGCCTCTCTAGGCTAGGAGCTAGCCCTCAAATTCTCTCTCTTTATAGATATAGGTATTTTATTTTTAAATATTGGTGTGGGGCCAAAGATATTTTTGCATATATTCAAATTGAATGAGACAAGAGAATCTCATCAATTTGATTTAAAATCGATATATATATTTTTTGTTTTAATGTAATTAATTATAAAAATTGTTACTGTTGACATTTCAAAGTTGAAGCATCCATTAAATTAATTTTGTCTTTTGTAAAATATTTAAAACTAAATATGAAATTAAACAAAAATCTTTTCCTAATTAAACTTGATTAAAATTTTATCCTAATTAGGGTAGCTAGCATAATCGGGGCACATCTAGATGGGGCTTGGTGTATTCTACTATGTCTAATTTCATCCATAATAAGTAAGATGTCACAAATAATATTATAGGCTTTTCCAAAAAAAAAAAAAAAATTATAGATATAGAAATTAAAAGTTTATATTTTTTATTAAAAAAATTCATTAATAACACTTTTGAAAATCTGTGTTTAATTCTTAGTTCCTATATTTTAAATTTATTATATTTTGGTCATTGACCTTTCAAACTGTAAATTTTAGTCCTATAAGTTTCATATTTGTTAAACTTTAGCCTCTAAACTTTTAAAATATCGATATTAGTTTAAGAACTTCAGAAAAAAATAACCATTATAGTTATTTTTCCATATTATATGATTGTTTTAATTTATTTAACTTCCACACGTTGTTGTGATTAAGGGTGAGTATCGGTTGGTCAAAGTCGATTTTATGACCGAACCACCATAAAACCGACTATAGTCGGTTTAGCAAATGGTCAAACTGACCTCGATTGTCTAGGAGTAAAAGTCGGTCAATTTGGTTGATTTTATTCTTTGAAAATTCTTTTGGAACTTTTCGATTTGTAATTGTCCCAAACCGACACTGACCCACCCTTCTCCTTCTCCAATCGACTGACTTTGATTCGATCGGTCGACTCAGTTTTTTTGGTCTATCATGCTCATCCTTAGTTTAATAATTGACACATACTCCCTCTTAGTCACATATTCAATCCTCTATCTCCATAAATACTTACTAACAAGTGACTTATCTACTGTTAATGTGAAATCATTTTTTTTCTAAAGAATAAATGTGTTGAAAAGAAAACTAAGATAATTACCAAAATGAAACATATCTAAAAGGAATATAATAAAAAGTTAAAAGAAGAATTTGAGATTTTTAACTGAAAATATAAATACAACCAATGAACTTGCGACTTGTTTTTAAAAGAACTTATTCGAATATTTTGTACAAAAATGTTCAATGCAATCTTATAAATGATGTGTTGTTTTCCCTTCTCTATGCAATTTCAGCGAAAATCGCGAGAAATTTATGGTGCGTTTACTCATTATGAATGAAATTCGAAATAATGAAAATCGGTTTAATTTTTAAAAAGTGTCAAACTATTCATAGAAATAGTAAAAAGAAATATTAATAGATATAGATAGATTTCTATCCACGTCTATCATATTGCATCAAGTTTCTATCATTGATAGATACGAACATATTTTTATCCATTTTATCAAGGAAGATTAAATTATCTTTTTTTAAAAAAAAGTAATTTTTTATTCGTGTAAATGTATATATTTTTAGTTAATTTAAAATATAGCATATTATTTATTTAATTAGTTAGAAATATAGAAGGATATTAGGATTTAAACATTAAAAAAAAAAAAGAAAACTGTCTCAAAAGATTACATCATATATGTGATTTATTTTTTTTTGAAAAGGTATTGTAATTAAAATGTGAGGTGAAAGAATCGAACCTCAAATCACCTTTGCATGAGATTAATTCATTCCACAAAACGGAACCGAACGGAGCGCTTAATTACCGCCAGATCCCCTTCCCGCATTTACGTATTTTCTCATTGCCATGTTAATTCTCCCACTTTCCTAGCCTATCCCGTCCTTCTTCCTGGCAAGTTTTGAATGAATCATCATTCATATTCTTCATTCACCAATGCAATCGCAGTCCTTTCCCCTGCATACAGATCTCGCTTCCTTAACTGAATAACGATCATTACTCTCTTGATTCTTTTTTTCTAATAGAATTGCTGTTCAATTCATGATCCCTGCCGGGAACCATGTTGCATTCCGATATGGATATGGACTCATCGGACGCTCTCCGCTGCAAGCGTAACGACGGTGCTCGGTGGCGCTGCAAGGAGTTGGCCTCGCCTGGGAAATCTTACTGTGAGAGGCACTTGATCCAACTCATGAAGCAAAGTTTGAAAAAGGTGCGGAATTCTGGTGATAGAAGTTTCTATTCCGGGGGTAGTAGAGTTACGGAGGAGGAGGTGAGACCACGATTTGGATCGCAAGGGGAAGAGAGTCAGGATGAGCTAAAGCGGAATGGAAATATGGTGAGGAAGCAGAAAATGCACCTCTCTAATTGTGATAGAGAGAACATTCCTTTAAAGGAGGTTACAATCGCTATAGATTCAGGAAAATCTGAATTCACGGCTTCCAAATTGAGTAACGGCAAGGATAGGGCGGATTCTGCGAAAAGGCATGGCACGTCTGCGAAGCGAAAGAGAATTCATGTTGTAACGAATGGAAAATCGGCCGAGACGGTAAATTCAGAGCTCGATACTTATTTATCCGCTCGTTTTAAACGTCGCTTCCATAAATTGTTTCTAAAGAATGTTCTACTCCTTGTATGAAAGTTGAATGTAAGGTGTTGTTCTATTCAGTTGTGTGATGAAAAATGCTGCTCCGTAGTATGGTGATTAGTGAATGAATTTTTAGTCTTCAATCAGAGTTCAACTACTATAAGTTGTGAAAGGCTGTTGCTGGTTTGTTTTAAAATGGACGTTCACGTGCAGGATTTGCCAAATAAAAAGAACGGTGGGAGTTTGATGTGTCATCAGTGTCTGCGGAGTGATACAAGTGGGGTTATCTTTTGTTCAAATTGCCAAAGAAAACGGTTCTGCTATAAGTGTATTGAACGATGGTAAGAACACTGATTAATTTTAGCTCGTGTCTTCTGCAGTTAGATGGGTCAAATCAAACATAATTGTAGGGTTGCTTGCTTTTAGTTTCAGCCATTTTTGGTTGTCAAGGAAAAATTCTTGAAAATGGTTTTTTCTGAAACAGGTACCCTGATAAAACAAGGGAGGATGTTGAGAATGCATGTCCATGTTGCCGTGGTCACTGTAATTGCAAGGCTTGCTTAAGAGAGTTTGTTGAGGTAACAGTTTCTTTTACCTTGTACCCTCGTTTTCCAGTAACTTGAAGTTGGGTAGTCGTTGATGCACAATTACCCAATTTTTGTGGTTGTTTTATCCTAGTATATCGTTTTGTATTGACAGTTTGCTCCTAAAGAATTGGATGCAAGTGTAAAAGTAGAGCGATTAAAATTCTTGCTACACAAGGTTCTGCCTATTCTCAGGCATATTCAAAGGGAACAGAGTTATGAACTAGAGGTTGAAGGCAATATACAGGGTATATTGCTTTAAACAATCTGGTTTTGAGAAAATAAACTTCATTTCTGGACTTTGTTACTAAATAACCAATCTACATCTTTGTGGGTTTCAGGTGCTCAATTGAAAGAAGTGGATGTAAAAAGAATCAAACTGGTTCAATCAGAGCGCATGTATTGGTATATTTTCAAACTTATTGTTGTTAATATTACAATATTGCCGCAACCACTTGAATCTAGATATTGTCTGGGGGCGGGGGCGAGGGAGGGGGGTGTATTGAGGGGGTCCTTAAATTCAATACAGCCCAGAAGGCATAAGTTCTGTTACCTATTAATTAACATAATTCATTACATTTCTACTTACGAACTTGAAACCTGAAGACCCCTTGGATTTGACCTAGTTGTAATGTAATAAGATCAAAACCTCTATAGCCAAACTCGTTGTGTTGGGTGATGTTCAATACAGCCCAGAAGGCATAAGTGTCCAACTGAATTGACAGATGAGCAGTGGAGTCTCAACTGTATTAAAGGATTATGAACATCAAGAGGATCATTTTCAAGGATGACGTTAATGATTATGAACAGTCTTAATAGTTTTGTTGTAATCAATTGTACTGAAAAGCTTGATGTAATTTTGAGACCTTGTCATTTTACAATCTCATTTACACTGGTGTGTTGATTCTTGTCAACCCCATTTCTCATCGCTTTTAAAGGAACTTTTATCCAAAAGAAAAAAGATGGAAAAAAAAGAGGGCATATAAAGATTTGTTTTTGTGGTGAAATATTTTATTTATTGTACCTGTAGAGTTGTTGTTTACGTTTAAATAATTCTTATGAACACATCTTACATGTGAGCCCTGTTTTAGGTTTACTTTGTTCTCTATCTCCCAAACACATACACACATAAATGTATGCGGATACATGTTAGCATTTCTAATATTTATAAGTATTTGTTTAAGTTGTCTTTATTATCGTTATTCTTTTTCTTCATGTTGTAATGGGTCTTTCTCCTCTGTATTTGTGTACAACAGCATATTCTTATTCTCTCGAAATTAAGAATATGCAGTTTTTCAAAATGCATCCATACATACTGGAAAATGCATACTTTCTTTCTCTCCCTCAGAAAAACATGTTTTTATTTGACAGCGACAATTGCAACACTTCGATCTTCAATTTTTACAGAAGCTGCTTCAACCCAAACTGTTCTTACGATCTCTGTCTTAGCTGCTGTAAAGAGTTGAGGGAAAGTTTCCATTCTGAAGGTAGAGAAACAAATATTTATTGCAAAGTTTTTAGAAATAAATTTTCTAGTCAACGACATCATAAGTGCATCAATGTGATGGCAGGAAGAGAGTGTCGGACATCCACATCTAAGACTTCTGTAGGTGGCATGTCATCTAGTTCCCAGGTTTGGAGTGCGAATCCTGATGGTAGCATACCATGTCCTCCAAAAGAACATGGGGGTTGTGGGATTGCAAGTTTGGAGTTGAGACGTTCCCTTAAAGCTGATTGGGCTACAAAGTTAATTGAAGGAGCAGAGGGGCTTACAAGTGATTACACAGTACCTGATACTTGTTCTTCTGAAGGCTGTTCATCATGCTGTCTTAATAGTAATGAAGTCAGACAAGCAGCTTTCAGGGAAAATAGTCACGACAACTTCTTATACTCCCCAAATGCTGAAGATATAGTGGATGGCGATGTTAACCATTTTCGAAGCCACTGGATGAAAGGTGAACCTGTTATTGTCAGAAATGTTCTTGACAAAACATCCGGTCTTAGTTGGGAACCTATGGTTATGTGGAGAGCTTTTAGACAAACAGGTGCGAATGTGAAGTTCAAAGAGGAGACATGCAGTGTGAAAGCCATTGATTGCTTGGATTGGTGTGAGGTTAGTTATCAAATTGCATTCAAGTTATAATGGTAAAGGAAGTGTGTATAATTTTATTATATCCTTCTAAGTTCTAGTAGTAGTAGTACATGTTGTTTACATATCATTATTTGTAGGTAGAGATAAATATCCACCAGTTTTTTGTGGGTTACTTAGAAGGCCGTATGCACAGAAATGGATGGCCAGAAATGTTGAAGCTAAAGGATTGGCCTTCATCAACTTCATTTGAGGAGCGTTTGCCTAGGCATTGTGCCGAATTTATTGCAGGACTTCCTTTCAGCGAATATACCCACCCAAAATATGGTCTTCTGAATCTTGCTACCAAACTTCCTGAAGGCTCACTGAAGCCCGATATGGGACCCAAAACTTATATTGCATATGGATTTCAGGAGGAGCTGAGCAGAGGTGACTCTGTAACAAAGCTTCACTGTGATATGTCTGATGCGGTAATTTTTTAGTCATTCCATTCCAGCCATATCTTTTTTCCACCTTCATATAGATATTTTTTCCGCTTATTTTGTTGATAAGCCACATACACACACGCATAAAAATAAAAGGGAAACAAACTCATTTTTTGCATAACTAGTGGTGTAGGTGGATTTATGAATACCTTAGCTTCTTTTTTTTTTCTTTTCCCCATCTTGTACCCTTTCATGAAATTAATTAAATAAATATTAAGTAAATGGGCGATCAGGAGTAGGAACACAGATTTTTAGTTTATCAAAGTGCTTGGAAAAAGCGTGGGGGAGAAATCCTTTAAAATTGTTCTTCCTTTTGAACTTTTCTTTAGATATACAGTATATTATAATCTGAAAATTTTCTGATATGTAATTAATCGATGGGTGATTGTTGATTAATAAATGCATAAACATGAGATATTTAGCAAACATCTCATTATTTATGAGCCTGCCAGTCAGATTTTAAATTTGAAGAATCTGGTTTTGTATATTCTTTGCCTGCATGAGAAAATATCATACTGCATCTCCAAGTATATCATTCTCTGCTGATAGTGTTTTTTTATTGCATCTAATGTTTTTGCTCAGCATTGCTTACCGTTACAATAACTTTGGTAAAGGTAAATGTACTGACTCATACAAGTAAAGTTAATATTAAGACCTGGCAACGTGCTTTCATTGAAAAGAGGCAAAAACGTTTTGCTGCTGAAGATCGTTCTGAACTATATGGTGGAATAAAAAGTACATCTGATGATACAATAAGGGATTCTGAAAGTAAACAAAATCAAGTTGCAGGTCAGAAGTCGTGCTTGATGGGTTTAGATGCAACTTTTAGAAAAGGAGTTACAAAACCTGTCAAATGTGCAAATGCAGATCCATCTATGACTGAAAAACCAATAGGAGAATCAAAGTCGCAGAGCAGAGAACAATTTGACGAACATGAATATAACTCTTCCAATTTAACGGATGTTACTATCAGAAATTTATCTGTAGATATGTGTAGTACTGGTTCTTCGGCTGATATCTCTTGTCCAAATGGACCTAAGACTGCTCAGAAAGTAGTTATTGAATGTTCCCCCAGTCAGCACTGTGGTCAATCTTCTAATGATACTGGTAAAATTCATCATGAAACTTATGATTCAGAAAAAGCCTCAATGTGTAATGAAGTTAATGATCTAGGATCAAAAGATTCAATTATGAATGGGGCAGATGGTCATTTAGTAGATGATGAAAAAATGGAGGTTGCTACTGGTGGAGCTGTTTGGGACATTTTCCGTAGGCAGGATGTTCCCAAGATAGTCGGGTACTTAGAAAAGCACCAGAAGGAATTTCGTCATATAAAGTGCAAACCTGTAAATTCTGTAAGTACTTGCTTTGCTTAGTGTTAGCTTCATTAAGATGCTCTGTTCAGGAGATTTATTGCATTCATTTTGTGCTTTCTACAGCTTGTTCATCCAATTCATGATCAGACCATTTTCTTTAATGCAAAACACAAGAAGCAGCTGAAGAAGGAGTTTGGTAACTTTTCTTTCCTTATCCCACTGTTCTACCTATATGTATAGTTATTTTAATTTCTAGATTTATATGTAGGTGTTGAACCCTGGACATTTGAACAATTCATTGGTGAGGCAGTTTTCATTCCAGCAGGATGCCCTCATCAAGTTCGAAATAGACAGGTATTGACTAGCTAGCTACCTTCTATTTAGATTTTTGTCAACATTTTTGTAGTGCTATAATTTTGCTTGATAGTTGATTGAACTGAATGAAAAAGACAATTGAAAATGTTGGAATGATGAGGGGAGATTGGAGTTGTCTGGATATGCTGCTTTTATAAAAATAACTTTAGAATTTTGGGTCCTTCGTTTAGACAAGCCAGTTATGTATTTGACTTAATCTCATATTTTGCTCTCCTTTAATTGTTTTTTTTTTTTTCAAGTTTTGTTTAATTCTACATGTTTCGAATTTCCAATCAGTCGTGCATAAAAGTAGCTCTGGACTTTGTATCCCCGGAGAATGTGGAAGAATGCTTTCGGTTAACAGAGGAGTTCCGTTCCCTCCCAAAACCACATAGAGCTAAGGAAGATAAATTGGAGGTACCTTTATTTTTCACTACTTAATTTTCCGGTTTTCATAAGTTGGTTGTATCTTTATTTGAAGGAGCTTTGCATTTGAACTTGCCATTTATTTGAGTGTACTCCAATTAAGAATTTAAGAAATCACATTCAAATTGATTCTTCTTTGTTTATCAGTCAAGGATCTTGAGTTCTGTTTGAGATAGTTTTGTTGTTATATGAACTAGAATTATTTTATATTCCAGGTGTTCGGTATATGTAGCCACTCCTAGTTGTTAGGTATCTTTGACTATCTGTAGATATTTCCTAGTTGTTTGTCTTCTGTTTGAACTAAAAAAATTGTGTAAAAGGTAAAGATTCTCTTACTTAGATGGTTTACTATCACTAGAGTAGAATGAAAACCTCAGGACTTGGATGGGCCTTCGATGAAGTCATGGTAAAATTGTCCTAAATATGCTTGGAATTGGAAGGGCTGGAAGTAACAGCCAGAGTTTTCTTCACCAGTCTTTTGATGCCCCAATTCATTCATTGGGAAAAAAACTCGAAATAATCATTTATAAGTTCATTAAAAAACTTGCGTAGTTGTCAAAAATCCCATCGGAAGAAACTCAAAAGGTAATCCAGGATTGGGTGAGATGGGTGAGATGGGTGAGCAATAATTAACCTGTATACGGTAGTCCACCATGAGTCAAGGATGTAAACATCGTATAGAGTTTGGACTCTGGATTCTCAGTTAGATCACACGACAGGAGCCATATGAAGATTGATCGCTAGTGCCACCTACTTTGTGATGTTTTGAAAGAAGCATGCATTTTGAGGGAATGGTTTGTTGGGATAGTGTATCCGCAGGACCGCAACTTTACCCCAACCTTGGGTGAAATTCTATTTCAAAATTGTTCCCTATTGTAATTGGACAAACCATAATAATAATAATAATAATAATATTTTTTGACAACCCATAAATGCACTAAGTAAGATTGATATGGCATAGTTCACCTTCATCAGTTTGGAGGTTGAAATGATGATGAAGGAAATAAGATACCATGTATGAATAACTAATAGAATGTTTTAAAAGGCTATTTAGACTTACGCCTCGAGGCCTAGTAGCCTTGAGACTTACACCTCCATTTAACCTTAAAGAGGCCATAAAAGAGGCTTACACCAGACTTACGCATCGAGGCCTAGTAGCCTTGAGACTTACACCTCCATTTAACCTTAAAGAGGCCATAAAAGAGGCCATAAAAGAGGCTTACACCAGACTTACGCATCGAGGCCTAGTAGCCTTGAGACTTACACCTCCATTTAACCTTAAAGAGGCCATAAAAGAGGCTTACACCTCTGTCAAATTGCATTGCGCCTAAAAGTTTCTACAACTCATGTGATTAGGAATAATATTAATTTGCCTCATCAAGAGTCAGTATGGTTCTTTGTGAAACCAAATATTATCATGATGAAAAATGAGATGGTGGAAAGGAGGGGATGTATCGTATGTAGGTTGAATTTGAGATGTAAAGAAAAATGTCTGATCCACAAATAATTCTTATTTTGGCATCTAATTAATTTATGGTCACTTTTTTGCTCCTTTAGCTATTTGCATTTTCTCCATTGGCAGGTTAAAAAGATGACACTTTATGCTGCAAGTTCTGCTATTAGAGAGATCAGAGAACTGCTGTTAAAGCTTGACTGAGGTTTGTTTCATTCCTGATGATGTATGGGATTTTGATTCTTGAAATTGCGGTTCACTATGATGATTTTTAAGTTTTAAACATCTCATCTTACCGATTCATTGCCTAGCTCTTTCTGATTCTGGTGAATCATTCCATTGGGATACACGGAAGTAGTCTACGGAATTACCTGTTTACCTTTTGCTTCTTTTTGTGATTTATAGTTCGTGAGTGTGCTTAAATTTTTATTATTCTGGCTTTTTTTTTTTTTTTTTTTTTTCTGTTTTCTCAGTTCTTTTAGTATCTATACCAAACCCCATCATATTGTGACATGTGTCTGTTTATTAGAGTTGCTTCTTCCTTTATACGTGGCCTCTGCTTTATTTTAGGGATGCTGAAATCAATACATCATAATCTTCTTCTCTGTTCTTGATATTTCATTATAATCCTGATTATGTGGATCTTTGGGTGTCTGGTTCAATCATGGCCAAAAAGCCAACTAATGTCATGGTCTTGGAATAAATTGCAGAAATCCTTCCAGTTTCTTTTTGAGTAACACGGGAAAAATAGACGCTTCAATCCTCCCAGATACGAGCCACACGCTCAGTTGGCAAAATTACCTGCAGTGTTGGTAGCCCGTCATAATGTTTATATGTGGAAAGGTGAGGATATCTATGGAGCAACTTTGAAGTCGGCTCTCTCTTATTCAAGAAGTTGTGGAAGGCTGAAAATAGAAAGCTAATATTTTAGCTAATGAATAAACTGGCAAAAATTCCCTTCTTTATTAGACAGCAGAAGAAATGTGGATGCTGATAAAGAGCTTTCTCGAACTTTAGAACACCGGATCATTTGAAGTAGAATGGAGGCTTCATGATTAATGGCCATGGAATACTGTAGAAGCTTACTACAGTTTTTTTCATTGCCGTGGTAACAACTTGATCTTTGTGTGAACTGTGAATGAAAATGTTCAAATGTCGATGCAAAAGGAAAATTTTCTCTATGCCTTAGGAGACCTAGATGCGATTTGGTAGAGATCTCGGTTGTCAAGCCTCTACCTAAACATCAGAGAAGTATTGGCTGAAGTTAGCAGGGAATAGTCGGAAAAAATTAATGTCGGGGACTTCCTCAGCTTCGGCATCCCCTCTTAGATTTGAGTAGAGGGACCATTCTTCAAGGTTCTTGTAACTATGGATAATCCAGCTTAGTTTCTTGAACCTCTTGTCAAAAAGGTACTCAAAAACTGCCATTGAAAAGGGAAATTGTAGTATGGATATTGCAAGAAAACCAACTACTCCAAGGAAATATGTTGAGAAATCCATGGCAAACCAACCAATTCGGAGACCAGCTAGGGTCCTTAAGATTGAAAGAAAAAGCACATCGATTAGCACATTCTCCCGCAGAAGATATAGTAAGATAGAGCACAAGCAACTTGTTCAATAAAGGGTTGATCGGTTTACAACAAAAACTCATTGGACAAACTGCTTCTTTATTCCGATCTTCTCAGCAAGTTTCAACTACCACAACTAATGATCATACTGCCTCATTGTGTAGGAAGGTAAACTTCTCGACGCTCTTAAAAATAATATCGAAGACAAAATTTATGAATAGGCTCTAGAGTGTCAGGTCATATGATGTGTTATTTTTGACTTATTAAAGAACGGTCAAATTATGAATATGGCCCCAATGGTTTTCGAAGTTTCAATTTGGTTGTTATGATTTTAAAAGTTTCTAGTTGGTTTCTATGATTTGGGCCAAGTTTCAGTTTGTTCTCTATGGGTTTCAAAGTTCCAATTTAGTTACTATTGATAAGTCGTACCTCACAAATGTCCTATATCTATATTGGCTGTCATATTTAAATATGTGACATATTTTTTTACTTTTCGTACTGATAGTTGACAGTATTAGAATTCAGGGCTTAGTAAAAAGGTTTTTGAGGGTTAAAAATGGTTAAATGGTTAAGAGATTGCTTTGTGAAACCTAACAAAACTATAAGAACTAAATTGAAAATTGGAAAATCATATGGACCAAATTGAATCTAAGTTCATTGAGCCTAAATTGAAATTTTAAACTAAGCCCAAACCACAAATTCCAAATTTATAATTTAACCTTCAAAAACTTATTCCAAGATTAAGATTGTACAGATAGCCTATTGCTCCTTACCGTAAGTGGTTGGGGTAGGATCTATTTCTCTATTTAACGATTTAATTCTTGATGTTATTTTGTTTCTTCCTAAATTAAACTGTAATTCATAATCCATTATCAAGTTTACTGAAATGAAGAAGTACGTTGTTGAGTTTTACTCGCATGCCTTTGAATTTCAGGTTTTGAGTTCGAGGCGAGGGTAGTAGAAGGTTGGCAGTGTTAAGGAGTGCTCAAACCGCTACATTCTTAAACTAAGAATTCTACAAGGTTAAGAAATGACGAACCTGTTGGCTTCTCTATCCTTATTATTATTAATCATAGAGGAATCATGTTTCCACATAATGATTTTGGTCATCCAAATTTTTTATACTTGAAAAAACTTCAACCTTAATTATTCAATAAAGGCCTTTATTTCTCTTAATCATAATGCAAATTATTACCAACTGTGTAGGTGTGTCCCATCATCATATCCTCCTTTTGAATGTAAAACCTCCTATCCCTTGTCTATGTTACAAGTGATACTCGAGAGCTTCTAGGATAAAAAAAACGTTATTGGATTCAGATAGTTTGTGTCTATCTCATTCTTGCGCTGTTAGGCTGTTTATATGTATTTCTACTACTAAATAATGTGTGCTCATTTCATGGGGAGTGTCGAATAGAGAAGTGTCATCATAGATAGGGATACAATGAAGGTTTAAGATGTATAGTTTACTACTTTGCATTTTAAATAGTTCACAATTTTTGTTTTCACTAGTAATTTGATTGTTCTGGTGCGTTGTTAATACTAATGACGTCAAACATCTTACATGAATTAAATTATTTTATGCTTTTTGCAGCATAACTTAAATTGATAGTGGCGTGGAAGAACTTGAAGAGGAATCCATCTTGTTTACTCGACACACGGATCATGGATGCAAAGTGATCGGACCGTGTTCTAACACCATTTTTGTTCAACGTCATTGGACAATGTAAAGGTTTGATAGAAAATTTTGGTGGCTTCTCTTCTAAAATTGCATCTTAAAACATGCAGAATGGGTTAAATTTTGCTTCTCATAGGATAGTTTCTGCATACGGTGAAGCAAGCAATTGTTGGTAGTCCTCTACATTTTACTACGACATCTAGACTTTAGTATATAGGCCTGTTTTGATGATGGGGAAAAACTCATCTCCCAATGAAATAAGATGCAATACTTCTAGGTGAAATGGAAATAAAATGATTATCAAACGAAATTTATGCTAAGTTATGGTTTTTATGTAACACAGCTCTGGTTCTTAAAATTATTTGATCAATCATCACTTTCATACTATCTTTACTTTTCACTTTATTTTTTGTCCAATGCGTTGTCTAGCAGGGGCCTTTTTGGTGATGACACTGTTTTTTCCAGCACAAAAATCAAAACTTTTCATTCATATTTCCTAAAAAGTTCATAAAATGAAAACCAAAGAATACTGGCATGATTTGTTAAAAAGTTTATAAAATGAAAATCAAACAATAATAATAATAAATCTTATTTATGAAAAGACGAGAACCTAAGTTTTCAAAATTTTTGTAGAGAGAAGATTAATAGACACCAACGTTATAGAAAAATTAACCATAGAGATTAAGATTATGTCTGGTTTAACTTTTTTAAATATTTAATTTTGAAAATAAATCGTTTTAAAAAAATTGAAGTGTTTTGCCATCATTCAAAATAGTTTTTGAAACACTTTCAAAATATATTTAAATTTAAAGTGCATCAAAATAGTTTAAATAAAAAAATAAAAATACTTTTTTTCTAATCATTTCAAACAGATCTTATATATAATATTTGGCAAAAGCACAGACATTTTAACTATATTTGTACACACACAGACACATATCCAAATAACTTCAATCTTCAAAACATTATTATTAATAATTAGTTTAACCATAGTTGACTTCTACCTCTGTTCCTATCTATGAGTTCCTTAGAAACCTCAAGTCTTCTATATTATAATAACATTTCCTTTTTCTTTTGTAGTTTTCTCATTAAATTATTTCATTTTGAAAAAAAAAAAAAAAAAAGATGGGTTGAGTTTGGCATTTTTAACATCTTGTGAAATAAAGGGCAAAAATAAAACTTTAATTAACTAGTCATAATTGGCCCCACAAACAAAGTACTGCATGTGAACTTTGACCCAATATTACAACAATCTTTATTCTACTCTCTAGTCTCTTCCTGCAGCAGCAATGATCCCAAGATTTCAGAAGAAAATTTGTCAACAATTAGCAACTTATTAACCTTTTCTTTAATTTTCATTATTTTATTGATTGATCATTTAAATTAAATTATACAATGTTTAACAAACAGATTACTGAATTATTTTAATGCCTCGTGATGTCTTTATTATACAATATAGTTTAGGAATAGCCCACATTGTCATTTAATAACATATCTGGTAATTAAAGTGATCCCAAAGACCTTCCTCTACAGGTTTAATTTCTTTTATAGATCAGAAAATTTATTGAGTTCTTATTAGAATTTAGTGTGGAAGTTGTATTGGATGTATTTATGAGAATGGGAAGGAAAGAGAAACATTTAATTTAATTTATAGATGACAAGAACAAGAATGTCGTGATGCAATAATTTGAAGCTTTCCCAAGCTTTTAATTTGTCTCCTCTTTCTTTTCATGTTTGGATAACTTTGTATCAATGAAATCATGAGCATCTCAAGGGTTTCCCGAGTCAAGTTATACTAACATTTAGAAGACGGCTTCCATGCATTTCTTTGGATCTATCTATATTTTGATCGACATATATGAATTTGATAAAATGAAATTGCAAATAAACTAAATTTTTAGAATTTATTCTTATGTATGGTCTTTTGATTACATTTTCACGTGTTTTATTTTAAAAAATAAGTTTTTTTTTTGGAAGAAATTGAAATATTTGACAACTACTTAAAATAGCTTTCAAGTATTATATATTTAAAATAATTTTTTATCAAAAATGTTTAAATCAAAATGAATTTTTTGGAAAATATTTTTTTCTCGAGTCAATCCAAACGAGAGTTATAAATATAGGTTATGCAAGCTTAAAATTTTCAATTTTTTGAGCTATAGAAGCCTCAAAGTCACATTAATTAGATCCCTTTGTTAGGTAGTTTTTCTTTCTTGCTTTCATATTGGTGAATGTTCACCAACCTTCACATGCCCTTAATTTTTGCAGGATTTTACTCTCTCTCTTGTTGTTTTCTTGTCAAAAGAGAGGAGGCTTATTTGTGATGAAGTGATAATGACAAAAGGAAAATGAGACTTATAATTCTCTTTTTCTTTCATTTTTATCTTTATTGTTTTTAGTTAGGTATAAATATGATAAGGACACGAAACTCGCTACACATATCTTTACATTTATATGATATTGTCCGTTTTACCTTTTGATTTTACCAAAAAAAAAAAAAAAACGATTCATATCAATAAAAATAATTGTTTTCAGTTATACTTAGGATAGATAGAATGAAGAGAGAGAAATAGTTTAATAGACTTAAAAATGATCTTTTAAGTTAGCCATTTAGATGTAATTTGAATTTATTTCATCAAGTGAATGCATTTGCAATTATATTGACAATATTAGAATATGATATTAAGTTAATATAAATATGATACATCATGTCGTCCAACATAAATAAAGATCTTATTGTCTCGAGTCTATTTTAAATATTGTACTGAACAAAACTTAGTGGTAATCAACATATATTCTTTCTTTGAAATCAATGATTCAAATTTACCTACTCCATGTGTTATACTAAAAAATATTGATTCACTTTTTTTTTTTCAAACTAAAAATTAATAAGAATGATCCTCATTAAAAATGTTTATGAGTGATTAGAAAAATGTATGAATATTAGAAATAAGATATTTTATGTATTAGGGGCTGTTTGGGGCGCTGAGATGATATAAGATGTGGGGATATACCATCTCATGTTGGCCCCCCAAACAGCCCCTTAGTATTTATGCATTCATTCAACTTGCGCAAAATTCATGTTTTAAAGTTTAAATTTGGTTTAGTTTGGTATATATTTTTAAAATGTTAGTGTTGGTTTCTATATTTTATATTTATCTATTTTGTATGTTCAAAATTACCATTTTGTTATCTAAACAAACTTTTTAAAACTATAGACTAAGTGAAAATAGACATTTTGATGTTAAAAAAATGAACTAAAGTTGGAAGTAGAGTAATTAAATTAATTTTAAATCTATACTAAACTTTTTCTTTAAGAATTTATCCTAGATAACTCTAGGTAGTGCACAATGTAGGGCTCAGTTACCCAATTCACAGCCTTCGAAATAGGGTTAGTTAATTTTAACCATGGTTGGAGCATTGCAATAAAGAACTTGGACATGATTGAAGCATATATGTTATAGGCAATATTGATAAATAATGTACTTTATTTCTAGTTTTGGAATGATAAAGCTAATAATGTACTCCATAAAGTTTAAATTTATATATAGCTAATTAATTAAACTTTTAAAAATTTCTAATTTATCAATGATTTATTAAACATATAATTAAAAATTTGAAATTTTTAGACACGAGATTAAAATTTTAAAAACATATTAGACACTTTTCAAAGATTAAATAAACAAAAACTTAATTTGAGGATTAAAATTGTTATTTAACCTAAAATAAATATTTAAGTAAATAATTTAAAATAAATTATCTTTTTTGAAAATGGTACTCGTCTTTTTAAGAAGAGGCAAATAACATAAATATTTATTTATTTTCTTTACCCACATCAGTATCACCTAAACGAAGATACCTTTTTTAGGGCATCTTTCTCTTACCTTTTACATTATTTTCTTTTAGAAAAATTAAAAAGAAAATGTAAAAATGGGACATGGGAATTGGGAATTGAGTTGAATGATGTAGTAAACATTCCATAAAACAATGTGTTTAAATTCAATTTTACTTCTTGAACTTTCAACATTATTTTATTTTAGATCTTAAACTTTTAAAAATATTTATTTTACTCTCTAAATTTTTAAAAAGTATTTATAGAGTATTTATTTTTATCCCTACAGTTTAGATTATGTTAACATTTAAAATATACAAACAATCTAGCCATCAAAAAATACAAACAATCTCACCATTATGTTTAAGAGTTAATAGAATCATAATAACTGGAACCAAAGTAAACATGAATCACAATGGCATGAACTAAAGTGAACACTTCTTAAAAGTTAAGGGACTAAAATAAAGATTTTTGAATGTTTAATGACCAAAATATAACACGTTTCAAACTTCAAAGATCAAAATAAGATCTAAACTAAAACAATAAATATCATATTGAAAATGAAAAATAAACAAACCAATAAATACAATATAGGTGTATTATACATATTATAGAAAATAAATGTCCATTAGATGTTCATGCTTAGTGTTCACTGACTATGTGTCATGTCCCTATTTTTTCAAAATGTTGTCCGTGTGTCTTGTAAATACTCATTATTAGTGTTCATGTAATTCATCTCTCACTTGTCAAATTGCCTGTAAATACTGATATTTGGTAGGTTTTCAAAGACATACATTGGGCAAATTCCAAAAGTTTGGAAAAAGTGGAGAAATTCATAATTTGTTATTTTGTTATTTATTTTATTATATATATATATGTTTAATTTAGTTTAATATTTATTTATTTTAATATTACATTTTATTGACATCTGTTTTTCCGTTGTGCTCCTCAAATTCACAACACGTTATCTGCCTGAGTTCTTGTCATTTTCTCTCACTAAAGGTAGTCCTAAAGGTATATCGATTTTCCCTCTTCATTATAATTAATAAATTTAATGTTATTTTGAATATTAAATATATATTAATTTCTAACATAAATACAATATTTTATGATAATGCTGCCATGAAAAATCTCACAAAATAAGAATTTGCCGCCCTTGATATTAACGACAATAATTATTTGTCATGGGTGCTTGATGCCGAGATCCAGGTGGATGCTATGAATCTTGAAGAGACTATTAAAGAAGGAAATACAACATCCAGTCAGGACAAAGAAAAAACTATGATTTTCTTTCGTCATCATCTCCACAAGGGATTGAAAATGGAGCATATTATAAAAATTTGAAAGAGATGTATAATCATAAAAAAAAAACAATTATTCTTCCTAAAGCTTGTTATGAGTGGATGCATTTGATGCTATAAGATTTCAAATCAATAAGTGATTACAGCTCCTCATTATTTAAAATCAGTTTGAAATTGTTATTATGCGGAGAGAAAATTACTAATGCTGATATGTTATAAAAGACATTTACATTTCATGTCTCGAATATGCTTCTGTAGCAGTAATATCGAGAGAAAGGTTTTAAACAGTGTTCTGAATTAATTTCATGTTTTCTAGTGGCCAAATAAAACAACAAATTATTGATAAAAAAAAAAAAAATGAATCTTGACCAACTGGAACGACACCACTCCTTGAAGTTAATGCTGTAAATTTTAATAATAATCGTAGTCGAGGTCGTGGTCGAGGTCGAGGTCGAGGTCGTGACCATGGCAAAGGAAGAAACAATTATATATTTTCGTGGCGGTCGTTCAAATCATTCAAATTTCAAAAGAACCACACAAAATAATGATCATAAAGGAAAAAATCCACAGGATAATAGTTTAAAAAGTGTTGAAAATAAATGTTTTCGATTCCGAATGACTGGATATTAGTTATGTACCTGTTGTACGTTAAAACACTTAGTTTCTCTATCAAGCCTCCTTGAAGGAAAAAGAGAAAAATGTGGAAGTAAAATTTGCATACCAGGATAGTGACATATTTGATCCATCTCATATGACAAATTTAGATGTAACAGACTTCTTTGAATCTCTTGAAGAAAAAATTGGCAGAATTGATGGAACATCAAATGTTTCATTTGACTTTGAAAATATCTAGATTTAGTATTGTTTTTTTTTTTTTTCCTTTTTTCATCTTCATGTTTTTTTTCTTCTCTTCTCTTAGTAGATGTTAATCTTTGTATATTTCAAATATTGTTTTTCTTATTATAATTATTTTCTTTTAATGAAGCAACGTGGATCATTTTCATATGTTGGGTGACTAAAAAATGAGTAAAGTAGATCTATGTCTGGGTGACAGTGCAACTACACATACAATACTTACAAGTATAAAGTATTTTTTCAAATTGACAATGCTGGAAACAAAAGTCAATACGAGATCGGGTTCTGCAAACCTGATTGAAGGCTTTGGAAAAACAAATATTATTTTATCTAGTGGAATATATTTACAATTTGGCATGACAAATTGGGTTATCCAGGATGTATAATAATGAGTAGAATTATTGAGAATTCAAATGGACATTCATTGAAGAGCCATAAGATTCTTCAATCTAATGAATTATCATGCCATGCTTGCTCTCAAGAAAAAAAATGATAATTAGATCATCACTAGCTAAAGTGAGGATCGAATTATTTGTATTTTTAGAACGAATTCATGATGATATATGTGGACTTATTTACCCACCAAGTGGACCATTTAGATATTTTATGGTATTAATAGACACATCCAGCAGATGTTTACATGTGTGCTTATTATCAAGTCGAAATCTTGCATTTGCATGATTACTTGCTCAAATAATTAAATTAAGAACACAATTTCCTGATTATACAATTAAGAACATTTGTCTTGACAATGCTAGGGAATTTACCTTCCAAGCTTTTGATAATTATTATATATCAATTGGGATAAGTGTTGAATATCTTGTAACTCATGTTCATATACAAAAAGTGGTTTAGCAGAATCATTAATAAAACGTTTGCAGTTAATTACTAGACCATTGATTATGAGAGCTAAGCTTCCTACATCTATTAGGGGATATGCTATTTTGCATACAGTATCACTTATACATATTAGGCCAATAGCTCATCACAATTACTCGCCATTACAATTAGTTTATGGCCATGAGCCAAATATTTCGCATCTGAGATTTTTTGGATGTGTAATATATGTTCCAATTGTTTTACCACAACGTACTACGATTGGGTCCTCAAAGGAGGTTAGGAATATATATTGAATATGATTCTATATCAATTATAAAATATTTTGAACCCCTGACGGGTGATGTATTTACACGATTTGCTGATTGTCATTTTAATGAGACAAATTTTAAACAGGTTATCTATTCACATGGGGAAGAATTGTTATATCATGGCGATCGGTGAAATAGACCATAACAGTCACTTCCTCAAATCATGCTGAAATTCTTGCAATTAATGATGTTAGTCGAGAATGTGTTTGGCTAAGATCAATGACTCAACACATTCATGAAATACGTGGTTTGTCTTCTAGTAAAAATCTCCCAACAATATTATACGAAGACAATACAACAACATATCCCAAATCAAAGAAGGATATATTAAAGGAGATATAACAAAACATATTTCACCAGAGTTTTTCCACACTCATGATCTTGAAGAAAATTGTGACATCACTATACAACAAATTTATTTAAAGGATAACTGGGGGACTTATTTACAAAGTCATTAACTTCTTTGAAAAATTGGTGCATTACATTGGAATGTGGCGACTTGGAGATCTCAAATGATGTTTCCATGAGGGAAGTTAATATATTGTATTTTTTTAAGAGTATTAGATTATATAAAATATATATTATTTTGTTATATTATATTTTATTGACATCTGTATCATCGTGCTCCTCAAATTTATAATAATTAACAATATATATATTTTTTTTTTTGGAAAAAAATTGGTAGTTAACAACCAAACATTAAATAAAAACAACAAATTATATTGAAAAATGAACAAAACAATAAATACTATACGTCAACTATCAGCAATAAAAGAGCAATAGGTTAAAAAAAACTATAAATAGAAGAGGGATAGAGAGTAATGGGGTATATCGTAAATAGAATTAACCATGGAAGGGCATTTCTGTCATTTCGCAAAAACTGCTGACTCCCTTTCGCCTCAGTCATAAGCACTTCCCCCAATAATGAATATCTTTCCCATTTTTTGCTTTATTGCTTCCACCCCCATCACTTTTTCTCTTTTCTTTATTTTTATATTGTCAATTTATCATCATCATTATTATTTTCCTAATAAATTTATTTAAATTTAAATTCATTAGAATATTACGAAAAAAGGAAGAGCAAAGATTCCAACTCACTCGTTACAATCATCAAAATTTCGACAAGATTATAGTTGAATTGGGTATAATATTTTCCCCTTTTCAAAAAAAAATAAAAATAAAATAATATATATATATATATATTTTCCCCAAAAAATAGGTATAATATTTTATTATAAAAAGTATAATATTTGATGCCACCATTAGAATAGAGTAGTAGAGTTACCCAACTAATTTAGTTATACTCCTATTGACTTTTTTTTTTTTTTTTTTGAAAAAAACAATAGACAATTCTCAAAAGTAAATGATAAAAATAGAAAATAAGTTAAAATTAGAAAAATTATTTTAAATGATAAAATTGCTGAAAATATTTACAAATAATAGCAAAATATCACAATTTATCTATGATAGATTACTATTTGTATGTATCATGACATAGATACATACAAATAGTAATCTATCACCGTTGCAGATTGACAGTAAAATTTTGCTATATTTGTAAATATTCTGGTTCATTTTTCTATATTTGAAAACGACATTTCAAATTAATCCTGTAAACTTATTTGGTCTCAGAACTTTGAATAATATTCTATTTTGGTCTCTAAACTTTAAAAATATCCCTTTTAGTGTTTAAACTTTGAATATTATTTATTTTGATCCATAAACTTTTAAAATTGTTCGTTTTATTCCTTAAACATTTAAAAATTGTTTATTTTGGTATTTGTTATATTAAGATTTTATTAACTCAAAATGGTGAGGTGATTTCTATTTTTGAATGACTAAGTTACCAAATTAGTTAACTACGCTAAAAAAATCTAAATTTTCAATTTTGAATAAGGTGGCAAAACGAGATAATTTAAAAACAATTTTAGTTCAAAATTTTTGTCTTTCAACATTTGGTGTATTGGTTGTTGACATTTTATTTCACATACATCTTGCTCAATACATGTAGAGCATCGTCATTCAAAAATAAAAGTTCCCTCAAATTTTGTTGAATAGTTAACATAATTTTAATAGTTGGAACTAAAATAAATATATTTTTTAAAAAAATTAGAATAAAATTTAAAATTAAAAGACTAAAATAAGATTTAAACCTAAATTTACTGGATCTATAACTTCTGATCATGCAATTAAAAACTTCAAATTCTGGTTATGTTCATTTTGTGTCATTATATTTTAAACACTCCATTTCTTAAATTTTGGTTGAAGTAGTAGCATAATAAAGAAGCCAATTAAACAAATTAAACAATTTAACATAAACAAACAAAGATGACAAAAGAAAAAATTGAGAATTTGAATTGGAATAAGTCATTTACATTTATTCATCAATTTTTTTTTTTTAATAATATATGAAATATGAAAGTGATAGTAGAAGCTTGCTACCATTATGTTCAAATCTCGTTCTTTCCTCCAAATATGTTTATTTATTTTTCTTAAGAAAAAATAATATTTTATTACATATGAAATTGATAAGAAATAAAATCCCAACAAAAAAGGAAAAAAATAAAATAAAATAACACAGATGTCAAACTCCACCACTTTAATTTCTTATGCTTCTCCCTTATTTATAGTGTCTGAGCTCTGAACAAATTGTATCTCTGTCTTTCTTTCTAACAAAAAATGGAAGCAATGACCAAACTGTTCTCCTTTATCTTCTTCCTTCTCACTCTTCTTTCTCTCTCCACCGCCATCTCCGATTTCCAAACCCTAATTCCCACCTCTCTTCCTTCCTCACCTTCCTTCTTACCCTCCGATTCTGAGTCTTTCATCTCCTCCGACACCACCGAATCGGACCTCGGCTTAACACTGCACCTCCACCATTTGGACGCTCTGTCTCTCAACCGAACGCCGGAGGAGCTCTTCCACCTCCGCCTTCAAAGGGATGCTCTCCGAGTCAAGAAGCTGAGTTCACTCCATGATTCATCTCAAAATGTGAGCCAAACCAGTGGGACCGGGTTCAGTAGCTCCGTCATCTCGGGACTCGCTCAGGGCAGCGGCGAGTACTTCACGCGCATCGGCGTCGGCACGCCACCCAAGTATGTTTACATGGTGCTCGACACCGGCAGTGACATCGTTTGGCTACAGTGTGCTCCTTGTAAGAATTGCTACTCTCAGACTGACCCTGTTTTCAACCCGGTTAAGTCTGGATCCTTCGCCAAGGTCCTCTGCAGGACGCCGCTGTGCCGTCGGCTTGAATCTCCGGGATGCAACCAGCGTCAGACGTGTCTCTACCAAGTTTCTTACGGCGACGGTTCATACACCACCGGCGAGTTCGTCACCGAAACCCTAACCTTCCGGCGGACTAAAGTGGAGCGCGTAGCCCTAGGTTGTGGCCACGATAATGAAGGCTTGTTCGTTGGTGCGGCTGGGCTTTTAGGTCTTGGCCGTGGAGGGTTGTCGTTTCCGTCGCAAACCGGTCGGACTTTCAATCAGAAATTCTCTTACTGTTTGGTGGACCGGTCCGCCTCTTCCAAACCGTCCTCCGTCGTCTTCGGTAACGCCGCTGTCTCTCGAACCGCCCGGTTCACTCCTCTCCTCACAAACCCTAGGTTGGATACGTTTTACTACGTTGAACTGCTTGGAATCAGCGTCGGAGGCACGCCCGTCTCCGGCATCTCCGCTTCACATTTCAAGCTCGATCCGACCGGTAATGGTGGAGTAATCATCGATTGTGGTACTTCTGTTACTCGGTTGAACCGACCAGCGTACATTGCTCTGCGCGATGCCTTCCGTGCCGGAGCATCGAGTTTGAAATCGGCGCCGGAGTTTTCTCTTTTCGATACTTGCTACGATCTTTCCGGGAAGACGACGGTGAAGGTCCCGACGGTTGTGCTGCATTTCAGAGGCGCTGATGTATCGTTACCGGCGTCCAATTATCTGATCCCTGTCGACGGCAGCGGCCGATTCTGCTTCGCCTTCGCCGGAACGACCAGTGGGCTATCGATTATCGGCAACATTCAGCAGCAAGGATTTCGGGTGGTGTACGATTTGGCGAGTTCTCGGGTCGGATTTTCTCCTCGTGGTTGCGCCTAATTTCATCGGACCAACGTAATGCGGTTGCCGGGAAAATTCCTCCGCCGCCGTCTGTCCTAAAACCCTTCTTCCTTTTTTCAGACGTGATAATAAAAAAGAAAGAAAAAGAAAAAAGGTAGAAAGAAAAAGGAGTGCATAATAGACTCGAACGGTGTCGTTTAACTTTTACTATTTTAATTGACTTACTTTTTTCATTCCAATTATCTCTTTTCCTTTGCTTATTTAATTATATTATCTATTTGGAGTGTCGGTTATTTTATATATTAATTTCTTAAAAACATAAATGTCATAAACATAAATAATAAGAATTGTTCAAATTCTTTTTGGTTTCTGAATTATGTGTGCCTTTAATATGTTCTTTTTAATGTACATATTTTAGTATTTGAATTATATGTTAGTCATTATTTGGACTATGATTTTCTTTTTTAACAGTTATTTTTTTTCAAACACTATATTTTCTTATGAGTTTGTAATCTATCTTTTAAGTTCTTGAAAGTGACAACTAGAAATAGTGATTTTAAATATGTGCTCTTGTTCAAAAAATTTGGTTAAAAATTAACACTTTTCTTAATTTAGAAAAGATAAAAAAAATGTATACTTTTTAAAACTTAAAAACAATGACAAATATGAATTTATATCTCTAAATTTTTATAGGTATATCAACTTAAAATCTAAACTTTCATAAATGTATTAAAAAAAATACTTGTGAAATTTTAAAGTTTAAATTGATATCATTATTAGTTTGAAGTTTAAATTGATATATTTATGAAAGTTCACGATTTCGATAAATACAATTATTAGTTTAAAGTATAAATTGATATAATTCCAAAATTTAAAAGTGTAAATTGATACTTATCCTTAAAAAAAAAAAAAAACGGTGGTTAAGAGAAAAAGAGAAGAAGCAACATTCTTTTCTTAGGCCATAAGTAGAAAGCAATTATGGAAGTGGGATGGTATTAGAGAAGGCAATTTCAAATGAGCATAGGACTCTTATTCCACATTTGCAATGAGTTCACATGGGAAAAGGGGTTTTATACTTTAGAATAATATGGAGACAAATAATTAAGATTTCAACCTTTAATTTTCTTTTTCTTTGCAACAATTTTGAACCTTTACTTGATCAAAGAGTTCTTTTGGTTTGACTGTATTGTGATTTGTGAATCTTTGCACCCATATCCATTTTCTATTTTAAAAGTTAATGCTTCGATTCCTTTTAAGTTAATTTAATGTTAAGGATTTTTTTTCTTCTAATTTTTTAATTTTTAAAAATAAGAAGAATGCTAAGAATTACATCATAGGTAAATTGCAAGCATGCTAAAATAAGATATAGGAATTAGGTTCATGTCCATACAATTTAAATTTTACGAAAACAATAAAATCGATCAGTCTAGTTTAATTTAAATGAGACATTGAAACTGAAAAGTTAAAAAATGCCCTCACCGATTCACTGACCGTATGAAATTTGATTACTATCTGATTTTTTGCTTGCTATGTGATTACTATCTGAATTTTATTTGACATTGATTGCTATACGATTGCTAATAATATAGACCGTTCTCTGATTGCTGTTTGATTACTATATGATACTAATTGACGACTTTATCGATTATTATCTGATTTTTACTTCATTTTCGATTACTTGAACTTTATTTCTTCTTCTCTTTTACTTTTACACATTTTATTATTTCAACTCTAATATTTACTTCCCATTTCTTTAATTTTTACAACGACTGATATACACTATCGAAAGAGAATCATGGTGATTGATTTTTCTTCTCATTCTTCAATAGTTTAAGAATAGAAGTTTAGTTTGATTGTTATCTAATGGCTAGTAATATCGATCGATAACTGACTGTTGTCTGATTACTATTTGATACTTGTACTTAATGATACATATTGCTATTTAATTGCTGACTGATTGCTATTTGATATAGATTATTATCAAGTTGCTATCTTATACCAATTTGTTATTTGATTGCTATTTGATATTAATTGTTATGTAGTTGTCAATGATATCGATTGTTATCTAATGGTTGCCTGACTACTTTAATATTGGTTATGAATGATACTAATTGTTATCTGATTACTATCTAATATTAATTGTCAATAATACTAATTATTATCTAATTACTATTTGATACTAACTGTCAACGATATCAATTGCTATATGACTTTTGTTTGATTATTACCATATATTGATTGCTATTTGATTGTTGTGTGATTAGTATTTGATGATTATTAATGATACCAATTTTTCTGATTACCATATGATATTAACACTTAGAAATACTGGTTGCTATTTGGTAAGGATTACTCTTTGATACTGATTGTTATCTAATTACTATCTTATTGTTATCTTGTATTGTGATTACTAGTGATACATTAATTTACTATCTAATTATTGCCTAATTATTATTTGATATTGATTGTAATATAGTTGCTATTGATGCCTTATTATAATATGGTACAACTCATTGGGTATCATCTAATTATGTGTCACTTAGCAATCTATTAAAATTGTCAAATGAAAATCAATTAACAATTACATTGATATATAAGTATATAATTATAAAAATGATAATCAGATAAAAATCAAATATCAATTAAATAGCAATCACACGAAGTAAATAATACTCAATGTTAAGCTAAAATATAAACTAAGGAACTCAAATGAGACCTTATTGATGAATCTACATCCTACAAACTCTTAAAATCACAGCAAAATCACATGAATATAATAGAAAAAATGGACATGGAAAGATAACAAAAAAGAATCAAAGAATAGAATGATAAGTACCAAACACTTATCAATTATAAGAATGATAAATATCACTCGTCGATCTCATGCATTCCTCTTTTTTATTCACCATAATTCACCATTTTTGCTACATCTTCTCTATCGCACAAATCCTTCATAATGATTTGTTCGTTGATATACAAGAGTATTGGTAGGCACCTTCGATTTTGCCAAAGTCGCTGGCTGTACTTACGACAACGCCACCATAACTCTCGCCGGCCCTGAAGCTAAAACCAATTTTCCTCTCCCTAATCCGACGTCGTTTTTCAATTATCCTCCTTCTTACCCTCCTCGTTTATGATTCGACCTACTTTCAATAGTTTGAGCTCCACCGTTGAATCCTTCAACGGCCCTTGCCCTCCATCTACTACCGTTACTTCGACGACTTCTCCTCCCGTCATTACCTACGCACTCCGCCGCTTCTCCCAGAGGATCGTCATAGCGATTGCGATCCCCTCATCCTCCGTTATCTATGACGGCAACGACATCGCTTCCTCCGCCGTCATTCCTTTGAAACATCCTCTGCCTTTCGATCTCAACATTTTACCTTTCGATCTTCTTGATTTTAGCGCCATTGATCTTCAATGTACTGCGTTGTGCCTTTGACCGCCGACAGTTGATTGTCGAGCCAGGCCAAGCAACTCCGATTGGCTTTCCAGAGAGTGTTCAGAGACCTGTTTTGTGGGAGAGGTTGGTTTTGAGAAGGGAATGAAAAATGGAGGAAAAGAAGACTGAACCTAATTATAAGAATAATTTTAAAATAAAAAATAAAATATCAGAAATCTAATCTTAATAATAACGTGATTTTAGTCCTTTAAAATTCTTTTGCCATATTTATAATATTTAGAAAGTTGATGATTTAGTGCTAAATCATAATTTTGATTTGCTATCCATTATAATTTCCCTTGCATTATAGTAGTAGTGGAGTGTGGGGACTGAACCCTTGAGAATATATTTTTTTTCAATTTATTGGATGGTTTCTGGTGCCTTAATCATTATAATATTATACCATACTTTTTTTAATAATATCATATCATATACTTCTGAGGTCATAAAAGATCTCATGATAATTTTCATTTCCATTAAATTGAAAAATGCTCAGAAAGGGCAAGGAAGGGAAAATTAAAAGGATATTATCCTTTTAGAAACTATTTAGAAAAATATTGTTGTTTTCAAACTATTTATAAAAATATATATATATTTTTTAATAAATAAGTTGAGGGTTGAAAATTCGACCTAGATAGGTCGAATTTTGAACCCTCTATCTTTCCACATTTGCACGTCGAACGTTGAACCCTCGATCTTGCCCTAACATTATTATTGAGTCTATTTAATTATCATTCCGGAGACCTTCCTCATAATTATTTGATGTGGAGAGAATGAAAGACCTTTCTCATTCCAGAGACCTTCCTCATTCGAGAGACCTTCCTCATAACACTCATAATTATTTGATGTGTTAAAAATAATTTTGTATTGGAAGAGAACGAAAGAGGGAAGAGTAAAAGAGAGAGCGAGATTTGAGAGAGTGAGATTTTGAGAGAGAACGGGATTTGAGAGAGCTTAAGAGAGAGCGAGAGTTTGAGAGAGCGAGAGCGAGATTTTGAGCAAGTACAAATTTCCTTTTTTTTTTTTCTTTTTTTAATTATTACACATTCCATCTTCTTCTTTCTTTCTTCCTTTCTTTCCTTTCCTTTTTTTTTTTTTTTTTTTTTTTTAATTTTCCATTTTATAAAAATAATTTCTAAAAATATTTTTTATTATTTATAATTTTTTTAAAAAAACTCCATCAAAATCTTAGTACCAAATGTACAAAAGGAATCCAAGATCATTATTGTAAAATCTTTTAAACTATTGATCTCACTACTGTGATTAAAATTTCTGTTCTTTATATCAATAATACAGTCCTATTTATAGACTTGCATGTGAAGGTTTTGAGTGTTGATTTGATTTATTATGTCCCCAAATTATTATCTAAAATATGTAAATTTGAATATTGAAGTTTTTTTTACCTAACCTTTTAGATTTAGACTATCTGATGTTATTATTTATGTCAGTGACATTTAAAAACTTCTATATCAAAATAATTATTATTCATAATATATAAAAAGAATAAATTAAAAAAAATAATATATCATAAAAATAAAAAAAATTTAAATTAAATATCTCATTTATATAAAAATAATTACAAAAATCAATGTGTCCCACAAGGCGGATGTCGTCGATTTCGAGCTGGTTGTCGTCGTCGACTTCGAACTTGAGGTTGCTCGGGTTCTTCTTGATGTTGCTTTGGTACCTCTGCAGGTGCTTCATAATATAAATATTCATTATGCTCTCCACGACCCCGACCATGTCCATGCACGTATGAAGACGAAGGACCAGCCTCTGAGTCATAATGTCCTAAACCAAATGCTGGCATCATCATCATCAGACTAACATAATCAGTTTGACTCTGCGTCTGCATCATAGGGGGCAACTCTTCCACATTATGTCAACCTCATCAAACTCATCCTCTTCCTGAATAGGTCCTCTACATCTAGGAACTGGTGGAGAAACAATAGGTATATCGTACATATAATGAATTTCCTCCATATAGCTTTGGTTGTCACTACATATAGCAAGAACCTGGTTTGGATCATTTGCAACCTCACGGAGTCTACGATTGTTCGATCTCTGTGAATTATAAAACAATTAGACAATATTTAAAATAAATTTAAATTAAAAATAATTAGATAATATTCATTTACCAGATGACCCACAACTGCTCTCGGACGAGTGACGTAGCGCCTTGTGATATTATTATACCAATGAATATATTCTGGAGTGACATCTGTGTCAAACTATTCAAGAGAAACCCCCACTGCAATAAACCTTGCACGATAGTGCAATCGCACTACCAAATGTGCAACTTTTTTGGACCAATCTCCAGTCCTTAGGTTAATATCATGCAGTACGGGTTCAGTATTACAAGGCGATGGGACATTCTGCTGAAAATCGAATTATTTCATTACCCTGTCAGGAAGATGCTACTCACCAATGTGAAAACATATGAGAGGACTCATCGTCCGCCATATGTTTTGATCATTCATACAAAAATTATGTAAAGTATGCATAATAATTTTGTACGGCTCCTAAATAACCTAAAACACAAAATATTATATTAGAGAATATTAAAGACAAATACAATAAAAATTTGTATAAAATAATCAATTAGGTTTAGTGTAATGTACCTGTTCAGGTTGAAGCAGATCAAACATGTATCTATACTGTCTGACTATATGTGTGGCTGTCTTAGTCACACAAAATTTGTCTCTCCACCTAAATTTTTAAATTGATAATTTAGAATTTAAATTAACTAGATCAGTGATATAAAAATTAAATTGAATTAAAATAACATACCGAGAACCGTAGGCCCGTCCAACTAGCTAAGCGTTATTAACATGTTGTAGCTGTGGAGCCATTGTTGGAAATCGCTCCCAAGCCCATAGTTGCAAAAGTGTGAGAGGCCCAACTATCTCTTGAACCTCAGGTCTTGTTGCTTTGCATAGTTGTCTATACAACCATGCCAAGCATGCTCCATCCCACGAATACCGCCCCGCATCATGAAGGTTAGCTAACAGTGGCAGGAACATTAAGTGAACAAAATGACTTGATTTATCTGAAAACAGATTTCCACCTATCATTTGTAGTATATATGCTCGCGCACATCTTATGACGGTTTCCTCGTCTGCATCATTTGCGAGCTCACGAAATTGTGTTCTTAACCATATTAAACTTAACCTCGATCCTTTAATGTTGTCGGCAGGTGGGGTCGCACCGAGGTACAGTTGACAAACTTCTAACCAGTCATCGTACATCACTTCAGTGACCGGCTCACTGTCAATAGGTAACCCCAACAACACTTTTATGTCTTGTAGAGTGATAGTGCAATCTCCAACAGACATATGGAATGTATGCGTCTCGGGTCTCCATCTCTCGACCAAGGCTGTGATCAGATGCCAGTCTAACTGAATAAATCCTAATTTGGCGACCCCATAGAATCCAGATGTGCGCAGTAGCGGTAGTATTCGAGGGTGGAACGGGATAGTGCGTTGGAGAACTGCCTTTGACACCTGTAAGATATTTCTCCAGTAGTACGATCTTGCCATACAACGGAGGATCGGATTGGTCGTACAAAACATCGAAATCAACAGGTCCTGGGTTTAAAATCATGATCTGAAAAAAAAAATATTTATTTCTCAATTAAAAAAATATTTGTTTCTCAATTAGATGAATAATATACAACTTAATTAGAAGAATAATGTACAACTTAATTAGAAGAATAATGTACAAGTTAATTAAAAGAATAATATACAACTTAATTAAAAGAATAATGTACAACTTTATAATAAAAAAAATTGAATATATAATAAATTTATTTACTTTCCATAGATATATATATATATATATATATATATATATATATATATATATATATATATATATTATATATATGTATACATGACCAATGAGAAAAAAAAGCTAGTAATCATTAATGAAAAATAACAACAATAACAGAATTTTGAATGGTAAGAGAGAGCGAGATGTTCAGAGAGAACAAGATTGTAAGAGAGAGAGAGATTGTACGAGAGAGCGAGACGCATACATTCCATAGACGTTGGAGATTGTCCCATTCTACAATCTCGCTCTCTCAATCTCGCTTTCAATCTCGCTCTCTCCTACAATCTCTCTCTTACAATCTGCTTCACCCATTTATCTTCCTTGTCGAGGGTTGAAGTTTCGACTTATGTATGTCAAAACTAGCGAGATTTCCTTTTCCTTGTCGAGGGTTGAAGTTTCGACTTATATATGTCGAAACTTCAACCCTCGACAACCCTAATTTACGTATTGTTTCCAAGTTTTTCTTTGTTTGTCAAGTTCTCAACATTTGACCTCTACATTAGTTGAATCCTCAACCCTCGACTTCTAAGCTCGAACTCCCAAAACAACAATATTTCTCTAATAAGTTTCAAAACAACAATATTTCTCTAATAAGTTTTGAAAATAACAATATTAATATTAAAGGTCCGGACAAGGAACTTCATTTTAAAATGAAAACGCTTGTGATGAAAATTTAAGTATTCAAAAATAAAACATATATAGACTAATGATGATAATCAAGATGTAAGCTTTCAAGAAAAATATAGAGACTTTTATTTTTCTTTGGAAAGAATATAAAGACGCAATTATAATTTTAGTTTTTTTTTGAATTTATATTTAATAAGTTTTTAAAATTTTAATTTTGCCTGATAAGCCTAACTAGAACTATCAATGATAAAATTAAAATTCATACTTATTCGACAACGTTCATAAAATTAGAAGTTTAAAATTCTATTAAATACAAAATTCATTTAATTTTTGTAAAGTTGGTAATTGATTTGCACTCACACTCCCTTGTTGTCTGAGGTTGGATTCTCATCTATATAATTATTGTACTAAAAAATTAATTTTTAACAATTTATTTATTGAAATTCAACTAAGAATTCAAATGTTATTAAAGAGATTTAAACTTTCAAATTTTTTAAATTTCACAAATCTATTCAAAGAAAAGTTGAAAATTTAAAGGTCTATTAAATATAAAATTGAAATTTACATTTAATCCATCAATTAAAATATAATTTTGCTTAAATTTAATTACATTTATTAATTATTGGGAAAAATAAATTTTTGGTCTCTAACTTTTCGGTCTAATTTATATTTGGTCTTTAGGTTTTTAGTATGTTACACATTTAATTCTTAAGTTTTGAATTTGGTTTCAATTTAATTTTATGTTTCAAATGGTTGCAATTTTACCTTTGACATTTGAGTTTTGCTTGAATTTGGTCCATAGATTTCAAGATTTTACATTTTTAACCTCAATTTTTCATTGAGTACTCACTTTCAAATATTGACGTTAATGTTTATTAATTAATTTAGAATAATTATGAAGTAAAAGTTTAAATTTAGTTTTAATAGTTATGAAAAATAGTGAAACGTAATTAATTATAAGAAAAGTTTTGACAGAAAAAATGTCAAACTATTTATAGAGATGACGAAGAAAAAATATTGATAGACACGGATAGAACTTATCCCATAATATCAATGATAGACTTTTATTAGTTTCTATCCATCTTTATAAAAAAAGATTAAATTTTGTTATTTTGTGTAAATAATTTATCTTAATTTTTTTTTATTTTTGAAAATCCCCCATTATTCAAATGAATTTTTCCGATGAATTTGAATTTATTGGGTTTGATTTTTAAATTTTGGAAAAAAATAATTTTTTTTTAAAAATTAGGTAAGATACAAAAAATATATAAAATCTCGATATTGATCTCGGAATTAACATTGATCTTGATGAATTTTCGAGTACATTAATAACAATATTTTATATATTTTTTGTAAAAATTAATCTTTCAAAAATTTATAAATCAATATGCAATCATCAATCTAAAAAAATCTAAATATATAAGATTTAGTAGATTCGATAATATTTGAAAAATTGAGTAGAACCTAGATATTAAATCTAGAAAATTTAATTTAACGAGTTTTAGAAGAAAGGTTAATTTTGTAAAAAGAAAACTTAAGATGCTATTTCTGTCCATTTGAAAATACGCGATCAAAGTTGAAATGAGAAAGGGTAGTTCGGGAATTTTGAAAAAAATGAAAACGTTTTTCTCCGGGGAAACAAACTGCTCTCGCTTTCTAACGCCTTCTTTTCTGCTATATATACGTCTTGTTGACAAGAAAATGGACCATGAACGACTCATTATCGATCTTTCAAGAACACAATACAATAGAAGTTGCTGGTGAGGAGCGAGAGCTTTTTACTCTCAATTCGGGGCCGATGGAGCAGCTGCTAGTTCCGAAGAAGGAGATTAACGATGTTGGCCATCAAGTGCTTTGCTGGGTAAGTAAAGCCATGCTCATGCCCTTCTTGATTCCTAAACATAAGTGTACTGAGTTTCTATGGCTAGAATAGATTGTTGTATATTATATTCTTTGTTCATGATATGGTATTCTTTGATACTTTTGTTTTTGAAGCTGTTTGATATAGTTCATCAAATTTATCTATTGTCAAGATAACTCCATATGCTACGTTTTCGGGCGTTTGTGTTCAATGTAGATTTCAAATAAAATTTGTATGTGATACTTTCATTTGTTCATTATAGTTTGATAACCATCTAGTTATATTTTTAGTTTATCAAAGTTGTCTTCGTTTTCACACCATTTAGAAATGGTTTACATTCTTCCAAGGAAGCATTTAAATTTTTAATCAGATTCCAAAAACAAAAATAAAGTTTTTTGAACTACTTTTTTATTTGTCATCATTTTTTTTTTTTTTGATGAAACAACCATTTTCATTGAGAAAGAATGAAAGAATATATGGGCATACAAAAAACCAAGCCCACAAAAAAGGGAAACACCCACTACAAGGAGGGGCTCCAACTATGCAAAATCATTCATTGGGAATAATTACAAAAGGTCTTCGAAATCGAAGTCCTAAGAGAAATATGGTAACAAACAAGGGACCAAACCTCGCAAGGGTCTCTCTCCACTCCCCAGAACACCGACCTATCTTTCTCATCACATAGAACCCATATCACCCCACACACACGGGTCAACCAAAGAAACCTCCCTTTCTCCCCAAACAGTGGATTGAGGAAGGACTTTGCAATCAAATCACAAACATCTCTATGGCGGATAGTCACCTAAGTGTATGGAAGAAAGAGTCCCAAACAACACTAGCAAAGTCACATCTCCAAAGAGTGTGGTCTAGATCCTCCTCCACCTTCCGACAGAGGATACAACAAAAGGGCTCGAACAGCAGAGGCATCTTCCTACTAAGCTTGTCCAATGTGTTAGCCCAACCATGGAGAACCTGTTGGGGATGATGCCCTAAACTCTCGTGTCTTGTAGTTTGTAAACACAGTTTTGAATAAACGCTTGTGATGTATAATATATGATATTTTCTTCACTTTTGTCTATGAACATTGGATGTTTTATTTGCTTTACCACAAACCAATAAACTAAGATCCCTGGTTGTCGTTTGTACCTTAAGCATGTATGTGGAGACATACAAGTGGATCATGTCCTAAGTGATAACCAAAATGCTCTGTAGTATATGGATATAGGAGGGAAACCTTATCCTGATAACGCTATGGATACGATCCGCTTTATAGAATAGTTACAAGTGTTGTGACTTGCTATAGATGGTCTGATCCTGATCATTCATGTGGGGACATGCGAACGGGGTTGTCCTATACAAAAAGTTTGTATAAGACCGGACCACAAAGTGTTATAGTCTCATTGTATAACACCGTTCATGACAGAGACTTTACTTAACTCGGATGACCAATACCATAGGTAACATGACCTCAATCTTGAGTGAGTTGAGAACTCTTACCTTTGAGGGCGATCCTTTGATTTGTATGGGTACGAGTGGTCAGATCACCGACTCAAACCTACCACTTTAGGGATTCGTCTGATTTGGGAGCTGGGAACTCAACTACACAAGATGGAATTCTCTCCTTCCACAAAACAGGGGTAAGTAGATAGATTGCTCCCTTAAGGGCTGATCTCGAGGCTCGAACGATGTGGTGCCACACACCTTCTCATGGCCCAAGAGGTATCCACACATAGTAGGACTATGTTGTATTGTTCATTAGAGGGATCAGTGGAACTTAAGGAGTTAGATGTAACTACAGGGGCAAAATGATAAATTGGCCCAATTGTACTTACGAGCATCTGTGAAGGGTTATTGTACTGTTGATTGGTTATATCCGATGGACACATAAATATATTTGTGGTGAGAAGAGTGCAGTTGTGGGTCTTTAGTGGAATGTTTGGCAGTTAATGGATGGTGGATCTCGTGGCTAAAGAGTTTAGTCAGTTATTCATGTACCATTGGAGCTTCGAGTCATAGGTGGTCCCCTTGATAGCTCAATGGATTCAAGTTGAGAATCAGTTTTTGGGTCAGTTTGAAGTCTTCAAATTGACAAGAGGGAGTTCGATTATATATGATATGATTGAACTGGCTAATTATATATGATATGATTAACTTTATGTATGAGATACATTAATTGGAGGAAAATGATATAAATATGATTTATATCTAGTGGAGGAGAAAAGACTATGGTTCATATGTTGCATTTGATGTGATATTAAACCATAGGTTAATGAATATAATATGATTATATTTATTACTTATTTTTGGACAATTATGGGATAATTGTGCCGGTATTTTCTTCGTAACCGTGTGATAGTGAGAGGTTACATTCAGTTTTCATAACTGAAGAATAAAATGAAAATCATTTTCATTTTGCAAGGAGATTAGTCATTTGCTCACGAAAGTTGTATACTGCCTATCACATAGCAAACTGAGAGCCTACACAATAGCTCAACGTTTCTAAACGATCGTATACACGCGCATAACTTTCTAAACGATCGTCTAACTTTTTCCTAATTGATTGCGCACCCGAGCGTTTACTAAACGATCATCTATATGATCGTGGCCTATTTACTAAATGACCGTATACCTCTTCCTAAACGATCAAGCATCATCTATACGATAGACATTAGACTTCTCCCATTTGCTTGGTCGTGGTATACGATCTTTTCTTCCTCCTTCCCTCTTTCAAATCCAACAGAGTCCACACCTTATAGATTCTCACACCGAGAATATCGAGGGTTCTAAGTGGTGGGTCCTCCCTGTTGCTGTGTTCGTGTGGAGGCCATTTGTGTGTAGATGACCAGGATTTGGTGAACGACTAGAGTGGACGTTCTCAACGAGATCAAGAAGAGCATTCCTTGGTGAGAATGAGTTTTTCTGTGAAGAAGAGTTCTTCAACTGGTACGTTTCTTGTTCTCTTATTGTTTATTTTTCAAACAATGCCAGTAATTTGTTGAATATTGCATATCTATTCTATTAGATTGTGAATGCGTTAATTCTGTCACAATGAGTTTGGAACGATCTCGCTTCTGCTCAGAGGTACTCTTTGTATAAGAGTTCTTTCAATTGGTATCAGAGCCAAGTTTTGATATTCCAAATTCAATGATGCAAAGAATAGCATTTACTTTCTCAGTGGGTAAAAACATATTTACTTTCTGTTTAAGCGTTAAATATTTTGTGGATGTAGGATTAATGGAGTTTCTGGGATGAAGCCTCTGGTTGTTTAAATTCTTTTACAGTTAGAGTTAATTGTAAGGGCCCCTACATTTTTGGGCATATCAACTACTATCGAGTTTGTAATTTCAAAGTGTTTGAGTCTGTGAGTCGTTCGTGAAGAAGCTTTGTGGCAAGGGTTGCTGTTCTTCGAGGATGAAGACGACCAAGCGTTGTCGGGTCGTGTAAACGATGGGGTAAACGATCGTAGAGTATCAGATACTCGGGAGCAAGTTGATGCGCGTGCACTAGAAGATCGTGTAGCTCAGCAAGCTTCATCGCATAGTTCCTGACTATATGATCGCAGAGTAAATCGTTTACTTATCACTTGTTAAGTGATCGTCTAGATGATCGTGCTCCACAGCTACATTGTCGTCTAAATGATCGTTTAGGACTCGCGTGTTTTGTCTTGTGCGCTAAACAATCGGGTACCTCATGCTTTATCGCATAGTTATTGGTACTCGATCATAGCTAAACGATCGCATACCTCGACCCTCCCAATGCACCCCTAAAAAAAGATGCGTCTGGGGATTGAACACAAAGATGAAGCTTTGAAAAATGAAAATTACGAAGCGGAGCATGCGTTTACTGATGAAGAAGCGCGACCAGACTTAAACATCCCTCTCCCAAACTCACCTTTGGCCCCACAAGAAGGGTTCTTGATCCAACGCAGTGCGAGACTACCAATTTATTACAAGAAATCCCTCGTCCCCTTCCTTCTCCCTTACCAGCTCCACTTCCAACTTTTGTACCTCCTCCAATTATTTTTTAACAAACTGGGTTAGGGTCAAGCAACGCAGGAAATCTTGAAGACCCAGTTGAAAGAGCCGAAGAGCCAACACCGCCACAACCACTCATTGATCTTGACGAGTTGAAAACTTTCATTAGTGATCAACTCAGACCACTGGCTACATCCATTGAAAATCTTCAACAGAAAAATAGGGTTCTAAGGGATTACATGTGGCAGGAAACAAGAAGAATGCAGGACCAGTTCGTCTATACAACGCAATATATTAATCAGATCTTGGTTGGAATGTTTTCTTTGCCACCGCTACCTGCTCACCTAAGGAACCCTCTGCGCTTCATGAATGAAGACCCTGCAAAAGAATGCTGGGATGATGCGCCAGCACAATAAATTTGGGGGTGTTGGCTACTTTGTTTTATTTATTAAACTTTTCTATTTGTTTGTTATGTTTGTTTATTCCATTACTGAGTTATCCAATGAAATGAATGAAATTTCTATCACTTTTCACCCTTGTGTTTGTCCATAACATACCTTTTTTGTTCTTTAGCTATTTTTCTCTTCTTATGCGTTGTTCTATCTCAATGATATTAGTAATATGAAATTTATAAGAACAGAATAGGTGTTAGGAAAATCAACAAAGCCTAAACTTTTCTGAAAAGTCTACGTGTTTTCTTTCTAACGCATGCAAGTTCTAAATCAAAACTCCTTTCTAAATTCTTAAATCCTTTTTGAAATTTTGTTTCTCTTTTAGCAATGAGGATTTAGCTGATCTCCAAAATTTGGGGGTGAAGAAAATCCAGTTAAGTAGCATTCATCGAGTACATCAAAAAGAAAGGAAACAAAATAGAAAGATGTTAAACGGAAACTCCTTTGTCAATACTGTAAAAGAAAACCTCAAATTGGCATGAGTTAAAAATTGGAACATGCACTTAGCCATAGTTGGATGCTCGCATGACACCCGTGGGGGCAAGCCAAAACGAAGTTAAGTCTCCTAGACCAATGCGTCCCAAAACTCCGTTATCTAGTTTAAAGAAGCTGTATCTTGAAATGCATGCATGCTAGATATGAGTTTAGTTGTGAAGGGCTCTCACCCGTAGTTGGATGCTCGCATGACACCCGTGGGGGCAAGCCAAAACGAAAGTGGGACACCTGGAATAATGCATGGGTAACCCAAAAATTCATACTTTTTCTTTTAACCGACATCTATTTTAAAAGCATCTAACGCATTGCTGGTTTAGAAAAAACGAGAATGTTTTGAGAAACGAAAGAAGTTGTTGACAAAAGGCTTGCTACACCTGAAATAAAACATTCTTCCTTTAATCAACCTGCGTTACATTTTCCAAACTCCAGTCTCAAGCTTATAAGTGAATATGATGAGAGGTGAATCCTGCACACTAAAGACAATGGAGGTAACAAAGATTATTTGTCGAATGCTCGAGGACAAGCATTGTTCAAATTTTGGGGTGTGATAACTTGTAAAAATACAAGTTATTATGGCTCAAAAGTTGGAACAATTAGGGTCTTTAATGATAAAATCTCATCATTTTTAGAGAAAATGCATGGAATTACTTGAACTATTAAACTCATGCAAAAGAATGTTTATTATTAAAATACTGTGGCACTAACGCATGATATTGCAGGATCTCAACAAATATTCTAAGTGTCACAGGCAAACTCTAATGCATGAGGCATGCGTCGGAGGGATTCAACGCAAGGAAGATTCATTGATTTAGGCTGTTTGTGTCAAATCACCACTTGCAAGCATGGGCATCTGCAGCGGGCGACTTTTGAAAAGCATCTGAGTGTCAGGCGGATGACCAGGGTATGGAATTTAATGCTGCTCATCATCAAGTTAGAGAAGACCGATGCCTATATATAGAAGAAATCCCACCTGATGAAGGATCTTTTGAACTCAATGCATAATTCTGAAATTTTGAGATCGTAGAGCTGTGCTGTGGTGACGAGAAGAACAAGCGGGAAGAGAACCACCACTATCGCCAATCAAGGAGCGAAGGAAGCTGAGCTCAAGGGAGACATTTCTTCCAATTCTTCCACAAATGGTTGTACACGAACTAGAATTGAGCCAAAGAGGACAAGAGATTGTACTCTGCGGCTTGATTCCTTTCATTTCATCTTACTTATCATTTTCATCTTCTCATTCGATTAAGTGTTGGTTTTGTAAAGACAATCAGTTGATTTATAAATTCACACATTTGATCTATCATACTTCGCCACAGTTTATTTCTTGTTTTATGTTGGATGCATCTATAACTTCATGCAAAATTCCACTTCAAAACGCTTAAGCTAACTAGATCAATTGGTAAAAGTAGCTTTAGCTTAAATTATTCGAGAGAATAAGAAAGTCAGCATCAAGTTAGAAACGCTTAGTACATCTAGAGATAGACGCACTAGTGTTTTATTGCATCCTATGACTGACGCATACATCTTAGAGATAGGTGTTGTATGACATTCGCATTGAGAAGTGCTGAATAGAAGTCTAATGCATAAACAGAGATAAACAAGTCATCTCATTCGCATCATATTCTTGTTTGTGTACATCTAACTTAGATCAACACATATCACTTACATTAAACTCCATTTTCACACGACCCATCATTCTCTACTTGACCCTATTGTATCTTCTTGCACATACAACAACTTAGTGTAAATAACTCATCTCTACATTCACTTGGATATTTCTACAACAGTTACAACGCAAGGTATGCGTTAGCTTTAATCTGAATCCCTGAGTTCAACCCTGGACTTACCAGGAACCTGAGTTGAATTTATACTTGGATCTAAGTCAGGAAAACTTGAACGCCTATAGAGGAGTGTCATGCGTCCTGTTGCACATCATTAATGCATTGACGTGTCACTAACGCATCATAAACGCATCATTCACATTTACACTTATTTTTCCAATTACTTTATAGAATACATTCCTAAGCTCGAAGCACGAAATCAACGGACAAGTTTTTGGCACCGTTGTCGGTGATTCAACAACAAAACTAACCAGAAATTTTGCTTGTATCTTTTGTAGGAAAATTGCAGCTGAGGAAGTATTACGAGCTAAGCCGAAGCTTGTAAATGTTTATGAGCAGGGAAAACACTCCTGAACTTGTATACGACCCCGAATTTGAAAGGACCTTCCAACGAAGAAATCGATCTAATCGTCGCTGTAGGTTAAGCCAACAACTACTCAGACAACAAACCAGGCAACAACAAATGGCGGACAAACAAGCGAATCATAACTTAGCTCAACAGCTAGCCCACGCTATGCAAAATCCTATCATAATGGCAAACAGTAGTACACGTCCCATGAGGGAGTATGCGTCTCCTGTGTTGTATGATTTCTCACCAGGGATCATATATCCAACGCCAGATGAGACAAGATTTGAGATGAAATCTGTTGATGTTACAAATGCTCCAAACAGCTGGACAATTTGGGGGTGCTCGGGGAGAAGACCCCACGCCCCCATGAAACATTTCCTGGAGACGTGCAACTCATTTGTGATTCCTGGAATCACTCCAGAAGCTATCAGGTTATCTTTATTCCCGTATTCTCTGCGTGACGACGCAAAGCAATGGGTAAGTTCTTTGGAGCCTGGAGAGATCACGACTTGGGAAAAGTTGGTGGAGAAATTCATGCAGAAATACTTCCCACCCACCACAAACGCAAGGAGGTAGAGAGAGATCATGAACTTCGAGCAGGAAGAATTTGAAACCTTGAGTGCCACATGGGAGCGTTTTAAAGGATTAGTCAAGAATTTCCCCAATCACGGATTACCATTAACCATCCAGATGGAGACCTTCTATGGCAGATTAAACAGAGCGTCTCAAATGGCAGCCGACGCAGTTGCAGCTGGCGGAATTATGGAAAAATCTTATAATGAAGCTAAGGAAATACTGAACTGCATAGCCAAGCATAATATGGAATGGGCGGATGACACTTACGATACAAGAGCAGAAAGAAAGAGGTGATCTTAGAATGTGAATTTTATTGACTCTAATGCAATAGCCACGCTCTCTGCACAAGTGGCTACTATAACAAACCTTTTGCAGAATATGTCTCTGGGGAACGCATCAAACCCGCAAAAGGTAAATCAGTTAGAAACATTCATTCAACCCATGATTAGCTGTGTGGGCTGTGGAGATCCCTATTCCTACTCTGATTGCCCACAAAATCCACAATCGGTATGCTTTATTAAAAATAACCCATTCTCAAACACCTATAATCCCAGATGGAGGAACCATCAAAATTTCTCTTGGGCAGGTAATCAACAGGAGCCACACCACCCAGGGGTAAACCAACAGCAAAGGCAAGGACCACTGCCTGGATTCCAGCCAATGCAGCAACCACACCAACAATTCTTTAATAGAAGAGGTCATGTGTTGAGTTTAGCATCTCCGCTTGAAAACCTCTTAAAGGAATATATCACCCAGAATGACGCATTGCTAAAAAGCCAGGCATATTCCATCAGAAATCTGGAGATACAGGTGGGGTAGATTGCCAGTTAGTTGAAGAATCGACAGCCAGGAGTCTTGTCCAACAACACGGAAACCCCAGGGAATAATAACGGAAAAGAGCAATGCCATGCAGTGATGTTGTGAAGTGGAAAAGCTCTTGTAGAAAGAACCATGGACCCAAGAACCAACAATCCTTCAAAAGAACTTAACACACGCCTAACGACATTAGAAGATCAAGAAGAAAGGACGTCTGAATCCACAAGCCATTCGAAGCCAAGCATGTCTAACGCGGGAGAACCTGCGGTGCAGCTAAATGCACCATTTCCTAGACACTTGATGAAGAAGAATGATGAACAACAATTTAGGTGTTTTCTTGAACTCCTGAGGTAACTGCACATTAATATTCCACTTGTAGAAGCCTTAGAACATGCCAAAATACGTCAAATTTTTTAAGGATATTTTGACAAAAAAAGAAGAGAATCAGCGAGACGGAAGTAATTGCGCTGACGCAGGAGTGCAATGCGTTAGTCAGCAACAGATTGCCTAAGAAACAGAAGGACCCGGGAAGCTTCACAGTACCGTGCTCAATCGGAGGGTTGGACGTAGGTCATGCGTTGTGTGATCTGGGAGCAAGCATTAACCTCATGCCACTCTCAATCTTCAAGAAATTGGGAATTGGTGAAGCACAGCCAACTTCTATAACACTTCACTCGCTGGTAGGACGATCACATACCCTGAAGGAAAGATTGAAGATGTTCTGGTAAAAGTTGACAAATTCATATTCCCCGCGGATTTCATCATCCTAGACTATGAAGCAGACAAGGATGTACCAATCATTCTTGGATAACCCTTTCTAGCCACTGGGAAAGTATTAATAGACGTGCACAAGGGAGAACTGACCATGCACATAGACAATCAGGAAGTGAAGTTTAATGTGTTAAACACATTAAAGTTCCCAGATAATGAAGAATGTCAACTGAACAAAATAGAGTTTCCTGATTAAGAAGTGACCCAAGATTGTGAGGTCCCCGCGTTGGAAGAAAATATGAAGGAACTCGAGCCGCCAAGTCCGAGTGAGCGGAAGACGAAACCAACGCGTCCATCATTAGAAGAACCACCAGAACTAGAATTGAAACCGTTACCTAACCACCTTAAATATGCTTTTCTTGGAACAAAGAAAACCTTACCTGTAATTATTTCAGCAAATCTTTTTTAGCCTAACGAACATTTTTTGCAGATGTTGCAAAAGCACGTGCGTGCAATAGAATAGACACTGGTTAACATCTGTGGCATCAACCCATCTTACTGCATGCACAAAATCAGGCTAGAAAAAGGGAAGACTGGATCAATTGAGCCTCAACAAAGGCTGAATCCCATAATGAAGGAAGTAGTCAAGAAAGAAATCTTAAAGTGGTTGGACGCTGGAGTAATCTACCCTATATCTGATAGCAGTTGGGTAAGCCTAGTTCAATGCGTCCCCAAGAAAGGAGGAACAACATTGATAGTCAATAGTAACAATGAGCTCATCCCTTCAAGGACTATCATGAGTTGGCGCATCTGCATGGACTATAGGAAACTCAACACGACAACCAAGAAGGAGCACTTCCCTCTTCTCTTCATTGACCAAATGCTTGACAGACTGGCTAGAAAAGAATTTTATTGTTTCCTTGATGGATACTCCAGCTATAATCAAATTTTAATTGACCTAGAAGATCAGGAAAAGACGACATTCACTTGCCCCTTTGGAATATTCGCGTTCAGACGCATGCCCTTTGGATTATGCAACGCACCTGAAACATTCCAAAGGTGTATGATGACAATTTTCTGTGACTTCTTGGAAAAGATCGTTGAAGTTTTTATGGATGATTTTTCAGTTTTTGGAGACTCATTTCAATCATGCTTAGATAACTTGGAGGTCATCCTTGCTTGATGCGAGGAAACAAATCTTGTGTTGAATTGGGAAAAATGTCACTTTATGGTGACTGAAAGCATTGTTTTGGGCCACAAGGTATTTAAAGTCGGGTTGGAAGTTGATGAGGCCAAGGTAGATGTCATAGCTAAACTTCCTCCACCATCAAATGTAAAAGCTCTACAAAGTTTTCTAGGACACACTAGCTTCTACCAAAGGTTCGTAAAAGGATTTTCTCAAATTGCTTGACCTCTGAGCCCATTATTAGAAGCGAACCGACCCTACGAATTCAATGACGATTGTTGCGACGCATTTGAAACACTGAAGTATGCGTTGACTACAGCTCCGGTACTAATAGCACTGGATTGGACGCAACGTTTCATTCTAATGTGCGACGCAAGTGATGTTATAGTAGGCACCATGTTGGGACAGAAAAAAGGGAATTTGATACACCCCATCTTTTATGTGTCGAAGACATTAAACGACTCTCAGGAACACTACACAACCACGGAGAAAGAAATGCTGGCTGTAGTGTTCGGCATCGAAAAGTTCAGATCTTATTTAGTTGGTGCATCAACAACCATCTATACAGACCACTGAACCATTAAGTTCCTGATGAGTAAGAAGGACGCCAAACCAAGATTAATTAGATGGGTGCTATTATTACAGGAATTCAACATCGATATTCAGGACAGAAAGGGCACTGAGAATCAGGTGGCCGACCACTTGTCCAGATTAGAGAATAAGAAAATACAAGACCAAGAAAATGAAATCAAAGATGCATTTTCTAATGAAAGCTTATTCAAAGTTGAAGGCAGAGAACCTTGGTACGCAGACATAGTTAATTACTTAACTACCAAACAATTCCCTGAACACTTCGACTCTCAGCAAAAGAAACGGTTAGTACATGATAGCAAATTCTATTTTTGGGATGAACCGTTTCTCTACAAACAAGGTCCCGACTCCATCATGTGTCGATGCATTCCGGAGGGAGAGACACAATGCATCTTGGCCGAGTGTCATGACTCTCCTTACGGAGGGTATTTTAGAGGGCAAAGAACCGCTGCGAAGGTTCTTCAAACCGGATACTTCTAGCCTACCCTCTTCAAAGATGCAAGGGAGTATGCTCGCAAGTGCGACCCTTGCCAGTGCATAGGAAATATCTCATCAAGGGACGCAATGCCTCTGAACAATATTCTTGAAGTCAAATTATTTGACGTCTGGGGCATCGATTTTATGGGACCTTTCCTCCTGTACTACGGTCAACAATATATCCTGCTGGTAGTAGATTACGTATCAAAATGGGTGGAAGTAGTAGCTTGTGCCAAAAATGATGTGTCGACTGTTTCAAAGTTTCTCACCAGGAACATTTTCACACGTTTTGGAACACCAAGAGCCCTGATGAGTGACGAAGGTACACATTTCATTAACCACATCATTTCAAAATTTCTTGCCAAATGTAATGTCAAGTACAAGAGCGCTACCGCATACCACCCACAAACCAACGGTCAAGCCGAGGTATCGAATCAGGAAATAAAATCAATATTGGAAAAAGTCGTCAACGCATCGTGGAAAGATTGGGCACAGAGGCTAGATGAAGCACTCTGGGCCTACAGGACTGCCTACAAGACTCCCATAGGTATGTCTCCATACTTCTTAGTAATCGGAAAATCTTGTCACTTACCCCTGAGTTGGAGCAGAAAGCTTTATGGGCAGTAAAGAAGCTGAATTTAAACTTGGACGCAGTGGGCGATCAACGCAAGCTTCAGCTCAATGAGCTCGAGGAATGGCGGTTGAACGCATACGAGAACAACAAGCTCTACAAGGAGAAGACCAAACGTTGGCACGACCAACGCATTAGTAAGAAAGAGTTTGTTATTGGCCAAAAAGTTTTATTATTCAATTCACGATTGCATTTGTTCCCAGGAAAATTGAAGTCAAGATGGTCAGGACCATTCATTATCAAAACAATCTTTCCCCACGGAGTAGTAGAGTTGACACGGGAGGATGGCATAAATACGTTTAAGGTAAATGGGCAAAGAGTGAAGCCTTACTTTGAAGATGGTGTAGAATGATAGAAGTCATCCCTCGTATTACGTGAAGCCAACTGAGGCTTGCGTCAAAGCATCCCTGCGTTTACATCGACACATATTCCAGGGATGCTTCTTCTACCTTCATTTCTTTTTCATTATGTATTTTATGACCGCGTTTGTGTTTACTCTAATTGTTTGCTTGTCTTTGCGTTACGTTTTAAGTTCATTGATGATTGTTATTGTGTTCTTATTTAAGAGATTAATTTAATTTAAATAAATAAATAAATAAATTGTGTACAACCGTAAGAAGCTTAGGATGGAAAAAAAATAACGCGTTGGACTGAAGCCAACACATGTCCCAAACCGAAAGGACGCATCTCGAAAACACAAAGCACTTGATTTCCTAGAAACCCTAGGCACGTCCTTTTGTTTGCATAATAAACGAGGATGTCAGGCGTCGCCTGACGTCACCACGTCTTCTCCCACAGACCTATAAAACGTACATTTTCGTCATTCTCTCTTCTTCCAACTCCTTCAACCCTACTTCATGAAAACCCTAGCTCCCGAAGCTTTACTGCCCCTTCGATCAAGTTCGCTAGTCCGGTCAGCCTTCAACAACAATGTCTTTAGCATCTGACAGCCAAAACCAATCACTGAGCTACGGAGGCATATCACCGGTAAGTTCCTTTTCATCTTCTTTCGCTTCAATGTCACCTTCTTGAAACCCTCGTCGAACCTCAAAAACTCCCTCTTCGACCAAGCCTTCGCACGACGGACCTTCCTCCATATCTCAGTGACCATCTCGGTCGAAACCCATCGAAACCACCACAAATTCGAAATCGTCTAAAACCCACCAAAAACCCAAAACTGCCACCAAACCTAAACCCAAAATCCCACCAAACCAATGTGGCAACGCCCTTCTTCCTCTGCAGTTGCCGAGAAACCCTGCACATAGCCCGCCCCACCACTGTTTATTCCAACTATTACGTTGATGGGTGCTATGCATGACCTTATTCTTGCCCATCTCCACACCGCACCATCGCCCGCCGTGCGTCCACTTCTTCCATTATCCATCCAACCCTTAGCCACCATTTAACCCATTGAAGTAGAAGGAGCTAGCCAACCCCTTCAACCGCCTTCACCCATTATCATTTCATCTCCCGGGTCGCCGCATACCCCATCCGGCACCCCACCAATTACTCCCCTTAGGCCTAGCTCTGATAGTCCTGCGTCAGAGAAAAATAGCGTGGAACTTGCGAAATTGGCTCGAAGAGACGAGCAAGAAGTTTTTGGAGCAATTTTGGCAAGTTTAAATCAGGGCCAAGTCGAAGAGGAACAAGTGATGTGTCTTAACCCAACCGACGCATTACTTGAAATTAATGAAGCGGAGTGTTATGCGATGATGCTTGAAGCAGAGTTGGAAGAAAAAGAAGAGAGAGAAAGGGAAGTTGGCCCGGACGCATTGCAACCTCGCCAATTTGACGCGGATGAAGAGCCATCAAAAGGAAAGATAGTGATGAAAAAAAGAAAATTAATTTTGGAGGATGAAGAAGAGCAGTTCGCATCTGGTCTTGAGGGTGTGATGCTTGAGAGCTGCTCTAGGTCTAGAGTGTTGGAAAAGGAATTTGAGCGGTACCAGCCTGCACGACAGGGGCGAAGGAAGTCTGCCCTCCAAAAAGAGTTGAAAATGAATTAAGGGAGTTGGCACGAGAAGCCAAAGCAAATGAGGCAGGCAAATGTAAGGTAACTGCTGCGTTACCTAAAAAGACCAAAGGGAGGAAGCACCAATTTAGTGACATCCTTGTCGAGAAGGGCTTCTTCCTCGAACGCAACTCATTGCCACCATATATATATGAAATTGTGGACGCAATGGGCTGGGGTCAACTATACGTTGGGCACACGAGGATTTGGCCCAACCTTGTCTGCTAATTTTATAGCAGTGAGTTTGGTATGGAGAAAAATACGGCGTTCGATGATGGTATTTTGGTGCGCTTCTCAGCCGACAAAATTAATGAAGTGTTCAATATTTCAAGCAATTCGACGCAGAGGGAAACCACATCTTGGAACATCCAACTCCAAGCCAGATAGAAGATGCGTTAAGAGTAGTGGTCAAACTTGGAAGCACATTGTGAGACTACCAATTTAGATCAAGAAATCCCTAGTCCCCTTCCTTCTCCCTTACCAGCTCCAATTCCAACTTTCATACCTCCTCCAATTACTTTTGAACCAACTGGGTTAGGGTCAAGCAATGCAGGAAATCTTGAAGACCCAATTGAAAGAGTCGAAGAGCCAACACCGCCACAACGACGCATTGATCTGGACGAGTTGAAAACTTTCATTAGCGATCAACTCAGACCACTAGCTGCGTCCATTGAAACTCTTCAATAGCAAAACAGGGTTCTAAGGGATTACATGCGATAACAAACAGAAATAATGCAGGACCAGTTCGTCTATACAACGCAATATATTAATCAGGTCCTGGTTGGAATGTTTGCCTTGCCACCACTACCTGTTCACTTAAGGAACCCTCTACGCTTCATGGATGAAGACCCTGCAGAAGAACGTTGGGATGACACGCTAGCACAATAAATTTAGGGGTGTTGGCTACTTTGTTTTATTTATTAATCTTTTGTATTTGTTTGTTATGTTTGTTTATTCAATTACTGAGTTATTCAAAGAAATGAATGAAATTTCTATCACTTTTCACCCTTGTGTTTGTCCATAACATACCTTTTTTGTTCTTTAGCTATTTTTCTCGTCTCATGTGTTGTTCTACCTTAATGATATTAGTAATATGAAATTTATAAGTACAGAGTAGGCATTAGAAAAATCAATAAAGGCTTTCTAACGCATGCAAGCTCTAAATCAAAACTCCTTTCTAAATTCTCAAAGCCTTTTCGAAATTTTGTTTCTCTTTTAGCAATGAGGATTTAGCTGATCTCAAAAATTTGGGAGTGAGGGAAATCCAAGTTAAGACGCATTCATCGAGTACATAAAAAAGAAATGATACAAAATAGAAGATGTTAAACGCAAACTCCTCTATCAATACTCTAAAAGAAAACCTCAAATTGGCATGAGTTAAAAATTGGAACAAGCACTTAGCCGTTGTTGGATGCTCGCATGACACCCGTGGGGGCAAGCTAAAATGAAGTTAAGTCTCCTAGACCAATGCATCCCAAAATTCCGTTATCTAGTTTAAAGAAGTTGTACCTTGAAACGCATGCATGCTAGATATGAGTTTAGTTGTGAAGGGCTCTCACCCATAGTTGGATGCTCGCATGACACCCATGGGGGCAAGCCAAAACAAAAGTGGGACACCTAGAACAACGCATGGGTAACTCAAAATTCATACTTTTTTCTTTTAACCGGCATCTATTTTAAAAGCATCTAACGCATTGCTGGTTTAGAAAAAACGAGAATGTTTTGAGAAACCAAAGGAGTTGTGACAAAAGGCTTGCTGCACCTGAAATAAATCATTCTTCCTTTTAGAAAAGAATAAACATGCGTTACATTTTCCAAACTTCAGTCTCAAGCTTATAAGGGAATATGATGAGAGGTGAAGCCTGCTTATAAAGACAATGGAGATAACAAAGAATTATTTATGGAATTCTCAAGGACAAGCATTGTTCAAATTTAGGGGTGTGATAACTTGTAGAAATACAAGTTATTGTGGCTCAAAAGTTGGAACAATTAGGGTCTTTAATGATAAAATCTCATCATTTTTAGAGAAAACGCATGGAATTACTCGAGCATTATCAAACTCATGTAAAAAAATGTTTATTACTAAAATACTGCAGCACTAACGCATGATATTGCAGGATCTCAACAAATATTCTAAGTGTCGCAGGCAAAGTCTAAAGCATGAGGCATGCGTCGGAGAGATTCAACGTAAGGAAGATTCATTGTTTCAGGCTATTTGTGTCAAATCACCACTTGCAAACATGGGCATCTGCAGCGGGCGGCGTCTGAAAAGCATCTGAGCGTCAGGCGACTGACTAGGGTATGAAATTTGATGCTGCCCATCATCAAGTTGGAGAAGACCGATGCCTATAAATAGAAGAAATCCCACCAGATGAAGGATCTTTTGAAGTCATTGCATAATTCTGAAATTTTGAGACCATAGAGCTATGCTGTGGTGACGAGAAGAACCAGAGGGAAGAGAACCATCACCATCGCCGATCAAGGAGCGGAGGAAGCTGAGCTCGAGAGAGACATTTCTTCCAATTCTTCCATAAATGGTTGTACACGAACTAGAATTGAGCCAAAGAGGACAAGAGATTGTACTCTACGGCTTGACTCCTTTCATTTCATCTTACTTATCGTTTTCATCTTCTCATTCGATTAAGTGTTAGTTTTGTAAAGATAATCAGTTGATTTATAAATTCATACATTTGATCTATCATACTTCGCCACAGTTTATTTCTTGTTTGTGTACATCTAACTTAGATCGATGCATATCACTTGCATTAAACTCCATTTTCACACGACCCATCATTCTCTACTTGACCCTTTTGGATCTTCTTGCACACACACACAACAACTTAGTGTAAATAACTCATTTCTACATTCACTTAGGATATTTCTACAACAGTTACAATGCAAGGTATGCGTTAGCTTTAATCTGAATCCCTGAGTTCGACCCTGGACTTACCAGGAACCTGAAGTTGATTTATACTTGGATCTGAGTCAGGAAAACTTGAACGCTTATAGAGAAGTGTCATGCGTCCTGTTGTATATCATTGACACATCAACGCGTCACTAACGCATCATAAACGCATCAACGCATCATTCACATTTACACTTATTTTTCCAATTACTTTATACAATACACTCCTAAGCTTAAATCACGAAATCAACGAACACGGGTTCTGTCTAGGCTTTGATATTTAAGGTGACAGAAATGGAACATCCCTACTTGAGAACCTACCTGGGAAGGTGAATTAGATAGATTTAATGCATGCATGAAAATTTGAGGACAGTCCATTAAAGAGTTTAATGTGATTACTTTAACTTGTTTAATTTCAAAGACACAAGTTGTTTTTGAGCAGATTAAATTGACTTAGATTAAAATCAGTAGCCAGATGGTCTAAGTTAATGAAGCCCTAGGTAGAACATTCTGTGGGAGGTACTTGGGACATATGATGCTTCATTTAAACCTCTCGCGTTTCTCCCTTTATTGTCCACACCGTGAGATTTATCCTCGGCCTCATGGCACCCTGGGAGTGTCCCCCTAAAAGATGGTGTCTAGGTAGATCAATATCAAGGTGGATGGAGAGAATGTTCATAGTAAGTGGGAGCGGGACGTGCGACAACATATCCTACGATCTTTGTCGTTAGATTGGATAAAGTTTCTACGCATCGCCTCGAGGCACCCTGGGAGTGTCTCCCCTATAGGATGGCAATTCTGCACATTTCTTTATCTGATCTCCTGTATAGGATAAGGTTATTTAGTCTTTAGTCTCTTGTCCTAATCTGCTTTTTCCCTACGGTGGGCGCATTAGGGCAGGACTCTAGGGCCGAAAACGAGGGGTTACACTTACGCGGAATTGTTAAGGGTTAACAATTATGGACCTAACGAATGGTGAATGTCAGGTTTAGTTCCAAGAGTTGGTTCTGCCTAATGGTTGAGAGTGTCTCATCCCAATGAAGGGGCATTTGATCACCCCACTAGTGACGTTTGTCTTTTCTCGCTAAGGCATCATTGCGAAATAGAAGTCTTATCACTTAGGGTACTTGGAAACTATTTTGTTAAAACTAAAATAGGTGTTAAAATGTGGTTTAAGCATAGATTTATAAAAGTTTGTTATGTTTTCAACAACGGTTTTAAAATGGACACAACCACAATTGCTCTACTTAGTGCCAACAAACTAACTGGCGAGAATTACGCTAGTTGGAAACATATGATCACGACTATACTTATCATCGAGGAACTCATGTTCGTCCTTATGGACGATCATCCTTCTATTCCACCTCCTAATGCCGCTTGAAATTTTCGAGAGGCATATGAGCGTTGGAAACGAGCAAACGAGAAGGCTTGAGCCTATATCTTGGCCAGTCTTAACAACGTGTTGGCCAAGAAGCATGAGCCATGGTCTCAGCGCGTAAGATCATGGAGTCCCTGCGGGGGATGTTCGGACAACCATCTGGACAGCTCAAGCACGAGGCTCTGAAACACATCTTTAACTCCAAAATGGAGGAAGGCACCTCTGTTCGTGAACACGTGCTTAACATGATGGTCCACTTCAATGTGGCGGACATGAATGGGTCTAGGATCGATGAGGGCAACCAGGTTAGCATTATCCTGCATTTGTTGCCGGAAAGCTTCCTGCACTTTGTCAGCAATGCGATTCTGAACAAAGCTATACCCTTACAACTCTCCTCAACGAGTTACAAACATATCAATCCTTATTAAAAAGTAAGGAGAAGAAGAGAGGTGAGACAAATGTTGCCTCGTCTTCAAAGATGTTCCATCGAGGTTCGACCTCTGGAAAAAAGTCTGCACCTTTTACTCCTTTCACTAGAAAGTAGAAGAAGCAGAAGGGTGGTAAGGGGGAGGGGAAGGCACCTGCTAACCCATTACCTGTCGCCCAACAGAATAGGTGTTCGATGCCGGATGACAAGGGAATTCCACTGCAACTGAGACGAACACTGGAAGAGGAATTGTCTTTGCTGGCTTAAGAAGAAGAAGGCAACCAAGGCTAAGGCCAAGGCTAAATCAAAACAAGGTAAATATGATTTACTAGTTTTGGAAACTTGCTTAGTGGAGAATGATGATTCTGCCTGGATTATTGATTCGGGCGCCACTAATAATGTTTGTTCTTCTTTTCAGGGGATTAGATCCTAGTGGCAGCTGGAGGCTGGTGAGATGACGATGTGGGTAGGCACTCGACACGTCGTCTCAGCTGTGGCAGTAGAAGGATCCAGTTGAATTTATAGAAGAAATTTCTTATTTTACAAGATGCATTTATAGTTCTTGAGTTGAAAAGGAACTTAATTTCTATAAAATGCTTGTTTCAGTGTAAATATACTCTTGAGTTTAATGTGAATAAAGTGTTTATTCATAAACATGGAGTAGAAATCTGTACAACAAAACTGGAAAATAACTTGTTTGTGCTAAGACCGTTAGTATTAAGTTCCCTTCATAACATAGATATTTTTAAAACTTCCGTAGCTCAAAATAAATGTCAACGAGTTTCTCTAAAAGAAAATGCCCAACTTTGGCACCTTCGATTAGGGCATATCAATCTCAATTGAATTGAAAGGTTGGTGAAGAATGGTCTTCTAAATGAGTTAGAGGAAAATTCTTTACCGGTGTGCGAATCTTGCCTTGAGGGTAAGATGACTAAAATACCTTTTACTGGAAAAGGTTATCGAGCCAAAGAGCTTCTAGAGTTAGTGCATTCTGACCTATGTGGTCCTATGAATATGCGAGCCAGGGGAGGCTATGAGTATTTTATATGTTTTACTGATGATTACTCTAGGTATGGGTATGTTTATTTGATGCAATAAAAGTCTGAATCCTTTGAAAAGTTCAGAAAGTTCAAGGCTGAAGTTGAAAATGCATTGGATAGACGGATTAAGACACTTCGATCAAATCAAGGTGAAAAGTTTTTGGATTCGGTGTTCCAGGACTATTTGATAGAACATTGAATCGTTTCCCAACTCTCACCATCGGGTACACCTTAGTAGAATGGTGTAACGAAGAGGAGAAACAAAATCTTGTTGGACATGGTTCGTTCGATGATGAGTTACACTTCCTTACCGAACTTTTTTGGGGTTTTATAGTAGAGACTGTAGTGTATACACTCAACTGTGTTCCTTCCAAAAGTTTTGCAAGAACACCTTTGGAGTTGTGGAACAGGCATAAGGCTAGTTTACATCACTTCCACATATGGGGTTGCCCAACACATGTGCTAGAGGCTAATCCGAAGAAATTGGAACCAGGGTCGAGGTTGTGCCTCTTTGTAGGCTACCCCAAAGGTACACGAGGAGGTTACTTTTATGATCCGTCGAAAAACAGAGTGTTTGTTTCCACGAATGCTACATTCCTAGAGGAGGATCATATTAGGGAGCACAGTCCACGTAGTAAGGTTGTGTTACGTGAGCTTTCCAACGAAATTACTGAAACTTCAACAAGAGTTAAAGAAGGGCTTGCTTCATCAGCAATAGTTGTTAATGATAGTTCATCCGGTAGGTCAATTCCACCTCAAAAGTTTAGGGAACCTCGACGCAGTGGAAGGGTTGCAAACCCACCTGTTCGCTATTTGAATTTCACGGAAATCCTGGCTATAGTAGCCGATGGCGATGTTGAGGATCCATTGTCTTATCAGAAGGCAATGGAGAATGTTGACTGGGATGAATGGGTCAAAGCCATGGATCTCAAGATGGAGTCGATGAACTTCAACTCAGTATGGGATCTTGTAGATTAGCCTGATGGGGTTAGACTTATAGGTTGCAAATGGATCTACAAGAGGAAACGAGATGCTGATAGGAAGGTGCAAACCTTTTGAGGCTCGACTTGTGGCAAAGGGTTATACCCAGATGGAAGGAGTCGACTATGAGAAGACTTTCTCGTCTGTTGGCATGTTGAAGTTGATTGGCATCCTCCTATCCATTTTCGCTTATTATGATTATGAGATTTGGCAAATGGATGACAAGACGACCTTTCTGAATGGTAATCTTGAGGAGACCATTTATATGGTGCAACCCGAGGGTTCATTGCCCAAGGTCAAGAGCAAAAAGTTTGCAAACTGAATCAATCCATTTATGGGCTGAAACAGGCATCTCGATCTTGGAATATTCGGTTTGATACTATGATTAAATCGTACGACTTTGACCAAAATGTTGATGAGCCTTGTGTCTACAAAAAGATCATTAACAGTTTAGTGGTTTTCCTAGTTTTGTATGTAGACGATATCCTACTCATTGGGAATGATCTAGGTTTACTGATTGCAGTTAAGAACTGGCTAACGACCCAATTCCAAATAAAAGATTTGGGAGAAGCTCAGTTTATTCTAGGTATACAGATCTTTCGAGATTGTAAGGACAAAGTGTTAGTGCTGTCTCAGACATCGTACATTGACAAGATGTTGCTCAAGTATTCGATGCAGAACTCTACAAGGGGCCTACTACCGTTCAGGCATGGAGTTACTTTGTCTAAGTAAATGTGTCCTAAGATGTCTCAAGAGGTTGAGAATATGAGACGGGTCCCATATGCATCTACTGTTGGCAGTTTGATGTATGTGATACTCTATACTGGACCAGACATCTACTATGCTGTGGGAATAATCAGTAGGTATCAGTCTAATCCAGGCCACTGTCACTGAACCGCAGTTAAGAACATCCTCAAGTATCTTCGGAGAACGAGAAACTACATGCTCGTGTACTGGATACACGGATTCTGGCTTTCAGACTGATAAGGACTCTCTGAAGTTCACTGATGACATAAATTTAATCTCTTTATCTACTCTAACGCATGGATGATGAATGAAACGAATGATGTGCCATATGCGCTCAAATATTTTGCGATAAAGAGAATTTTATGCGATACTACGTTCTAAATATGCGTTGATGGTGATATGCTCGTAGTATGCACTGGAGTAGTGCGTGTCACAAGTTTCCTTGCACTGAAACCAAGTATAATTTCAATGCAAGTTTCTCAGAATGATCCGAGGTCGAACAGGGGGATTGTTTTCGTCAATGTGTTACTTATGTGATACATGCGACCGGTTTTTAATAATGAATAAAGAATTCGGGTTTATACATGAATATAAATTGTGATGAAATAAAATTGCATTAATAAAGTAAAATCCTAAACTAATATGATACAAGATACAAGATACATGATACATGATACTGAGGTCGAGAACTGACTGTGAAGTTGTACAAAGAATCGATGTATGTGATGAAAAGTCTTTATGAATGAAGTAGGAGGAGAAAAAGTAAAGAGTAAAAACAACGCAAGTTTGTCAATCATGTTAAAGCCATAACTAAGGTTCCGCTTTCCCTTGGCGTACACCTCTCAGTGATCGGCCGCGTCCCCATATCTCTATGGTGAAACAAGTATGAATGTGATAAACTTAAGGTTGTTCCCATCTCTGGAAATACTTCTTGCTTTAGTTAACGCATTCTTCCAACCTTCTCTCGATAGGCAGAATAACATCTTCACTTCTGCTCTCACAGGTAAAGATGCCGTCGAGCATGCTTTAGCTAAACTTAGTTATTTCCTTAACACAAATTAACTCACTCGCTTAATTTTTGCTATTTATCCAAGGGATTAAGAACACATCATGGAGAAAATGGATTATGGATATATGGAAAGAAACAAAGAGATGATAATGGTGACGATCATAACCTTTAATTATAAAATGAAGCGTTTGATACATGTTGTGAATGAAAGATTAGAGAAGATGAATACAGATGATGAAATAGAGATTAGAAACAAATACAGAAAGAGTGTCAACGTCTTGACACAGATCCCGAACGGAGATAGTGCTTTTCGGTGTGTGGATGTGATGGAGAGGAAAGCTTCCCTCTCAGGCTTGCTTTTCCGATAAAATTGACTTTCGCACAGAGCTTCAACTACGGGAATTGGAAGAATTCTCTGCTCAGAGACTCACCTCTCAGCCTTGTCTCGTGGTTCTCCCAGATCTAGGAGAGAGGCTTAAAGGTGCCGAAGCTGAAACTGAGAGAGAGGCTGGTCTGAAGAGACTTACAGAGTAAATTCGGGAGAACTACGAGACAAAGCTGAAAGGTGAATCTCTGAGGAAAGAATTCTTTCGATTCCCGAAGCTGAAGCTCTATGCAAAAGGTCAATTCTACCGGGAAAGCAAGCCTGAGAGGGAAGCTTTCCTCTCCACCACATCCACACGCCGGAAAGCACAAGTCTCCGATCGGGATCCGTGTCAAGACGTTGACACTCTTTCCATATTTCTATTCTCTAATTCATCTTCTGTGTTCATCTTCTTTAATCCCTCATTCACAAACATGTATCAAACACTTAATTTTAGAATTAAATGTTATCGTCGTCATCGTTATCATCTCTCTGTCTCTTTCCATACATTTATCATCCATTTTCTCCATGACGTGTTCTTAATCCTCGGGGTAAATAGTGAGAATTAAGCGAGTGAGTTAATCTATGTCAAGGAATCAATTAAGTTTAGCTAAAGTATGCTTGACGACATCTTCACCTATGATATCAGAAGTGAAGATGTTATTCTGCCTATCGAGAGAAGGTTGAAAGAATGCGTTAACTAAAGCGAGAAGTATTTCCAAAGATGGAAACAACCTTGCGTTCATCATGTTCATCTCTGTTTCACCATAGGCGTATGGGAACGCGGACGATCACTAAAAGGTGTACGCAAAGGAAAAACGGAACCTTAGTTGCGTCTTTAACACGATTGACGAACTTACGATGTTTTTACTCTTTACTCTTTCTCTTTCTGCCTCATTCATAAGACTTTCCATCGCATCCATAGATTCTTTTGTACAACTTCACAGTCAGTCCTCGACCCCTGTATCATGTATCATGTATCATAGTAGTTTAGGAATTTACTTTATTAACGCTTTTTATTTACAACATATTTTACTTTATCAACGCATTTTCACTTTTAACGCAATTTATATTTTTGTATAAACCAAAATTCTTTATTCATTATTGTAACCAGTCGCATGTATCACATAATTATCGCATTTAACGACAACAATCCCCGTGTTCGACCTCGGATCACTCTGAGAAACTTGCGTTGGAATTATACTTGGTTTCAGCGCAAGGAAACTTGTGACATGCACTACTTCATCACATACTACGAGCATATCACTATCAACGCATATAATTAAAACGTAGTATCACATAAAATGTCTTTATCGCAAAATCACTTGAGTGCGTATAGAGCATCATTCATTCATTCATCAGCGCAATAGATAAAGATAACATTCGATTTTTACAGTCAACAAGTTTATGGCAACATGAGCTTGTATTACATTCATCCATCAGTAGTGTGTATAAGCGATACAAAACATAACATAACATAACACTCCATTCATATCCTCACAGGGTCACCTTCAGAGCATGGGTCTACGGGATCGACCGTGGCTAGACTAGGGCAAGTGGGAGATATTTTTGTAATGGGGCTTAGTGCCCTAGTTTATTGTTTTATACTAGTTTTTACCCCACTTGCTTTAGGACAAGTGGGAGATTGTTGAGGATGATGCCCTAAACTCTCGTGTCCTGTAGTTTGTAAACGTAGTTTTGAAAAAACGCTTGTGATGTATAATATATGATATTTTCTTCATTTTTGTCTATAAACATTGGATGTTTTATTTGCTTTACCACAAACTAATAAACTAAGATCCCTGGTTGTCGTTTGTACCTTAAGCATGTATGTGGAGACATGTAAGTGGATCATGTCTTAAGTGATAACCAAAATGGTCTGTAGTATATGGATATAGGAGGGAAACCTTATCCCGATAACGGTATGGATGCGGCTCGCTTTGTAGAATAGTTACAAGTGTTGTGGCTTGCTATAGATGGTCTGATCTTGATCATTCATGTGGGGACATGCGAGTGAGGGCGTCCTAATAACAAAGAGTTTGTATAAGATTGGATCACGAAGTGTTATAGTCTATTTATATAACGCTGTTCATAACAGAGACTTCACTTCACTAGGATGACCACAGGTAACATGATCTCAATCTTGAGTGAGTTAGAAACTCTTGCCTTTGAGGGCGATCATTTAATTTGTATGGGTATGAGTGGTTAGATCGCCGACTCAAACCTACCACTTTGGGGATTCGTCTGATTTGGGAGCTGGGAACTCAACTACACAAGATGGAATTGACTTCTTTCCCAAAGCAAGGGTAAGTAGATAGATTGCTCCCTTAAGGGCTAATCCCGGGGCTTGAACGATGTGGCACCACACAACTTCTCATGGCTCGAGAGGTGTCCACACAGAGTAGGACTATGTTGTATTGTTCATTAGAGGGATCAGTGGTACTTAAAGAGTTAGATGTAACTATAGGGGCAAAACGGTAAATTGGCTCAACTGTACTTATGAGCATTTGTGAAGGGTTATAGTATTGTTAATTGGTTATATCCGATGGACACAAAAATATATATGTGGTGAGAAGAGTGCAGCTTTGGGTCTTTAGTGGAATACCTGGCAGTTAATGGATGGTGGATCTCATGGCTAAAGAGTTTAGCTATTCACGTACTGTTGGAGCTTCGAGCCATAGGTCCATAAGGTCCCCTTAGTAGCTCAATGGATTCAAGTTGAGAATAAGTTTTTGGGTCAGTTTGAAGTGTTCAAATTGACAAGAGGGAGTTCGATTATATATGATATGATTGAATTGGTTACTTTTATATGATATGATTGACTTTATGTATGAGATACATTAATTGGAGGAAAATGATATAAATATGATTTATATCTAGTGGAGGAGAAAAGACTATGGTTCATATGTTGCATTTGATGTGATATTAAACCATAGGTTAATGAACATAATATGATTATATAATTATTTATTTTTGGACAATTATGGGATAATTGTGCCGGCATTTTCTCCGTAACCATGTGATAGTGGAAGGGTGCATTCAGTTTTCATAACTGAAGAATAAAATGGAAATCGTTTTCATTTTGCAAGAAGATCAGTCATTACTCACGAAAGTTGTATACTGCCTATCGCATAGCAAACTGAGATCTTACACGATAGCTCAACGTTTCTAAACAATCGTATACACACGCGCAACTTTCTAAACGATCACATAGGATTTGCTAAACAATCGTCTAGCTTTTTCCTAATTGATTGCGCGCTCGAGCGTCTACTAAATGATCGTCTATACGATCGCAGCCTATTTACTAAAAGATCGTGTACCTCTTCCTAAACGATCAAGCATCGTTTATGCGATAGACATTAGACTTCTCGCTTCTGCTCAAAGGTACTCTTTGTATAAGAGTTCATTCAATTGGTATCAGAGTCAGGTTCTGATATTCCAAATTCATTGATGCAAAGAATAGCATTTACTTTCTCGGTGGGTAAAAGCATGTCTTCTCTCTGTTTAAGCGTTAAATAGTTTGTGGATGTGGGATTAATGGAGTTTTTAGGATGAAGCTTTGGTTGTTTAAATTCTTTTACATTTAGAGTTAATTGTAAGGGCCTCTGCATTTTTGGGCATATTAATTGCTATCGATTCTGTAATTTCAAAGTGTTTGAGTTTGTGAGTCGTTCGTGAAGAAGCTTCGTGGCAAGGGTTGCTGTTCTTCGAGTCGGAAGAAGATCAAACATTGGTTGGGTCATGTAAACAATGGGGTAGATGACCGTAGAGTATTGGATACTCGAGAGTGGGCTGACGCGCGCGCAATAGACGATCGTATAGCTCAACAAGCTTCATCACTTAGTTTTTTACTATATGATCGTAGAGTAAATCGTCTACTTATCGCTTGTTAAGTGGTCGTCTAGACGATCGTGCTTCATAGCTACGTTGTCGTCTAAACGATCGCTTAGGACTCGCGTGTTTTGTTTTGTGCGCTAAACGATCGGGTACCTCATGTTTCATCGCATAATTATTGGTACTCAATCGTATATCTAGCCACATTTACCAAACGATGGGGAGTTTTGCCCGGGCAGTTCAAGACCCGGTTCGCCTATGAATCAGTTTGCTCGATGGAAAATGTAATAGATAGAGTTTTTCTTTTCGATTTTTGAGGCGGTTCATCCTAGTCCATTAATCTTTGTGAATGTACATAGGATGTATGTTTTATTTATATGTCATATGGTATGCCATATAGAAGAAATCCCACCTTAAGTTATGCATTGGTCATGCATAATCTCTTTATTATAAGTGTTATGATTTAGAGAAGCATGATTTAAATTATGTATGGATCGTACATGGACGGTAGTTGGAGTCGGCGGCTCAAACTCCTATCTTCCTTTCATTACAGTATTTCTGAACAAGTTCCTGGGTCGGCATTTGGCTTTGGCCTTGCTTGTTCGGTAAGAGCATGCTCATGCATCGTATAATATTAGAGTTATATTTATGCATGCATAAGGCATAGACATGCATCATCTTTATATTATAAGTGTTATAGTATAAGGGTGTATGGAGCATATTTTCTTGGTTCGTTACAAGTATATAAAATTTATGTATAGTAATGAACGGACATTGCATGAAGCATGGCACATAAGTTAAATTTATAAGTGTTATAAATACCTAGTTGTATGGTATTGTTGTTTTAGTTGTTTCTTTTATAAAGGTTATAAGGAAAATAGAACTAAAATCTACAAGAAAGACATGCATGCCAACTTAGATTTTCAGTAGGAACCAAATTTTTAGCATCTTTCCAAAATTCAATGCTCGATGCTCAAAAACTTGATGCATGATGCCTTACTTGATGAGCAACTCGATGGTATTTTATGAAATACTCGATGCACGATGTCTTACTCGGTGAGCAACTCGATGATATTTCATGAAATACTCGATGCATGATGCCATACTCGATGCAATTCGAGGGTATTTATTGAAATACTCGATCCATGATGCCATACCCGATGGTACTTGATACCACTTGATGGTATTTAGTGAAATACTCGATGCTTGATGGTACTCGATGGTTTTTGCCCGGGTCTACCCATTTTGAGCATTAGAGGTCCGGTTCGAGATTTTGGGGTCCGGTTCAAGGTAGTTGGAGCGATCCAGAAGCGTTTTGGAGCCGATTTTTACTGGTTTTTGTAATAATTAAGCTTTTGTTTGCTTGATAATGCCAAAACTAAAACCATATTAGTCTTTGTTTAATTATTTATTCATGTGATGTATTTTATAATTAAATAAATCTTGTATGTGCATAAAGTATGTCATGTAGATTTAAAATCCCACCATAGGAAGCATGTTACATGCGTTAAAAGTATGCTATAAAATGTTATAATATATAGTATGCATGTATAGGTTTCAAATGTTTTAATATAAATGTTATATTAAATATTGAATGTCTTTGATGTATGTTATGGATGGTTAGCATGTCTAAAATTTTGTAAGTTGTTATACAATTGGGTTAGACGTTTAAAATCCATAACAAAGATAAGTTGCATGCTCATGTAGGTTAATCACCTGTTTTAATAGTTAAAATAGGTCAACATCTTGTAAAATGTAATGACAAACTCAACCGGTATATAATCCTATCTAAGGCAGGAGGTACTTAAGTTGACGGTCTACGAAAAATCTCCTACTTGGGAATTATGGCCGAATGATTGAGCGTTGTTAACTAGTTTTAAGAGCAATACGTGAGTGATGTGAGATTTTAAAACTGGTTTATCACTTAGACATCGTAGGTTAAATCCAAATATAAACGTTATACTTTGATCAACACCTAGACTTAGGTTATATATATTAGCTGAAACAAACCTGAGTAAAAATATAACCAAACAGATAATAAGATACTTCAGTGAGAGTTTAATAGCATATATGATATGTTATTAGAATGCTTCAGTGTGAATATATTAGAATGCTTCAATGAGAGATTAAATAACGTATACGATATGTTTAGCTCTTGCATCCCTAAGAGTTCACATCAAGATTCATGTTTCACTTCATGTCGATTATGAACCTCGACTACTCCATTTGGAAAGTGTTGGCATAAATCAAGATCAGGTGAATGGGGGAAGTTGTTCACACTAAAATCAAAAGTGATGGTTTTGATTTTAAATCTCACGTCCTAAGAGTTCACATTGAGATTCATGCCTCTCTTCCTGTCGATTATGAACCTCGATTGCTCCATTCGAAAAGTGTTGACATGAATCAAGATAACATGAACGAAGGGAAGTTGTTCAATGTAAAATTAATTATACGATATATAAAATTCAACTCTCATGTCCCTAGAAAAATTCATACCGTGAGATCCGTGCAACACTTTGTGTCAATTATGAACCTCGACTGCTCCATTTGGAAAATATTTGCATGGGATCAAGATCAAGATGAATGGGGGAAGCAGTTTATAATAAGTGGGTGAAGGATATGTGTGAACACATCCTGCAGTCTCTTCCATTTGTTTGAACTGTGAGATTCATATGTTGCACCTACTTTTCGTCTTTAAGTTGGCCTTGCTAGTCATTTAACGATGACTATCCCCTCGGAAAGTTGTAAAATGGGATTCAGAAAAACTCAAACTTCAAAAATGGATAGGATTTCTTAAGTCATTTTCAACCTTGACTTTCCAATTCGGTAGCATCGTTGGGACCGACCTCTGAGGTCTGAAAATGGAGGGTTACACTTGCAGAATTACTAAAGTATTAGTATGTTTTGACAAAAAAACGACAGTTAAATGACTATCAGAATATGAGTTATTCTAGAGATAATATTGAGTCAAGATTGTCTTACTTCAGTAAAAGAGTTTTTGACTATCCCTCGGTAGCACTTATTCTGACTCACTATAGTATCTTTGCAAATAAATAATGATTATGGGTACATTATTACTTTTTTCTAAAACTCGATTTGGATTTAGTTTCAATTTACTAATAAGAATATGTTTAAATTTTTCAGCACGTCGAATTCTTCTAAAATACCCGCTTCTGCTTTAATTAACGGTAATAACAATTCAACATATAAATTACCAGCAAATGATGATTCAAAACAAGTTTCAACAGAGAATTATCATCTATCTCCCAACTCATCTAAAGTTTTGAACAATATAGATGAGAATGAAAAATTCGAACAAGAAGATAAATATGATTTACTTGTCGTCGAAACATGCTTAGTGGAAAACGATAAAAAGACTTGGATAATAAATTTAGGTGATGCTAATCATATCTGTATTTTCTCTCAGGAAACTAGTTCCTAGAGACAACTTATAGAAGGTGAAGCAACCTTTAAGGTAGGGACCAGGGAGGTTGTCTGAGCTAAAGCAGTGGGAGGTATGAAGTTATTTATAGAAGATAAACACATTTTACTTGAAAATGTTTATTATATTTCTTCTATGAAAAAGAATTTAATATTTGTCTCATATTTGCTGGTACGAAATTACAAAGTTTCTTTTGAGAATAATGAAGTGTTCATTACTTCAAAAGACACTAATATTTGTTCCACAAAACTAGAAAATAACTTGTACATGTTAAAACTGACTGAGGTAAAAGCCGTTCTGAATATAGATATGTTTAAAACAACTAAGACTCAAAATAAGAAAAGGAAAGTTTTTCTAAATTCCTATCTTTGGTACTGAGACTTGATCATATAAATCTCAACAGGATTGAGAGATTAGTGAAGAACGATTAACTAAATCAGTTAGAAGACAGTTCATTACCACCATGTGAATCTTGTCTTGAGGGTAAAATGACTAAAAGATCTTTTTCTGGAAAAGGTTTTAGAGCCAAAAAGCCCTTAGAGCTGGAACATTCCGACCTTTGTGGTCCTATGAATGTTAGAGGTAGAGGACGGTATGAATATTTCATAAGCTTTGTTGATGACTGTTCAAGGTATGGGCATATTTACCTAATGCATCATAAATCCGAAACATTTAAAAAGTTCAAAGAATATAAAGCTGAGGTTGTGAAACAATTAGGTAAAAAGCTTAAAACACTTTGATCAGATCAAGGTGGTGAGTATATGAACTTGGAATTTCAAAACTATTTGATAGAGCATGAAATCCAATCCCAACTCACAACCCCTGGCACACCTCAACAAAATGGTGAATCAGAAAGGAGAAATAAAACCTTGTTAGACATGGTTCATTCCATGATGAGTTATGCTCAGTTACCAAGTTCCTTTTGGGGTTTTGCAGTTTAGAATGCACAATATATTTTGAACATAGTTCCCTCGAAAAGTGTTTCTGAAACACCTTACGAGCTAAAACGTAAAAGTAGTTTACATCACTTCAGGATATGGGGATGCTCAGCACACGTGTTGGTGCAAAATCCTAAAAAACTAGAACATCGTTCAAAAGTATGCCTATTTATAGGTTACCCTAAAGAAACAAAAGGTGGTTTTTTCAACGATCCTCAAGAAGATAAATTATTTGTATTGAAAAATGCAACTTTCTAAGAGGAAGCCCGCATTAAGAATTACCAAACTCGTAGTAGGCTAGTAATAGATGAAATGACCAGAGAAACGATAAACGCATCAACAAGAGTTAAAGACCGCAAAGGTCCATCAACAAGAGTTATTAATGAAACTGATACTCCACGTCCTTCTTAAGAGTTGAGAATTCCTTGACGTAGTGGGACAGTTGTGCAATAGCCTGATCGGTACATGGGTTTAACTGAAACTCAAGTCATCATACATGATGATGGCTTAGAGGATCCATTAATTTTCAAACAAGCAATGGATGATGTGGACAAAGAACAGTGGGTTAAAGCCATGGATCTTGAAATGGAGTCAATGTACTTCAATTCAGTCGGGGGCCTTGTAGATCAATGATGATGATAAAAATGAATAATATTTTTCTATGTATTATATTTATCGCTTATGCACTACTTGTGAATGAATGTGTGATTCAAGTTCTTGTCCCCAGCAACGGCGCCAAAAACTTGTAATATTAAATTTTATATCTATCCTTATCTAATGTGTTGCTTATGAATGAAATTGATGATGCTCTATATGCTCAAGTGCTTTGCGATAAAGATATTATTGCGATACTACATTCTAGGTGTATGCGTTGATGATAATATGCTTCGTAGTATGTGATGATGTAGTGCGTGGCACAAGTTTTCTTGCGCTGGAACCAAGTTTAATTCCAACGCAAGTTTCTCAGAATGACTCAAGGTCGAACATGGGGATTGTTGTTGTTTATATGCGATACTAATGTGGTAAATGTGACCAGTTTATCATAAAGAATAAAAAATTGTTGGTTTGTGCAGAAAATGTAAATTGCGATGTAAATAAATTGCGTTGAAAATAAAATGCGTTGATAAAATAAATGTCTAAACTACTAATGATACAGGTTGAGGACTGGCTGTGAAGTTGTACAAAAGAATCTAATGAATGCGATGGTAAGTCTTATGAATGAATCAGAAAGAGAATGAGTAGAGGGAAGGGACATCGCAAGTTTGTCAATCTCGTTAAGGACACAACTAAGGTTCCACTTTCCCTTGGCTTACACCTTTCAGTGATCGGCCGCGTTCCCATACGTCTATGGTGAAACAGAGATGAATGTAATGAACGCAAGGTTGTTTCCATCTCTGGAAATACTTCTCGCTTTAGTTAACGCATTCTTCCAACCTTCTCTCGATAAGCGGAATAACATCTTCACTTCTGCTCTCACAGGTGAAGATGTTGTCGAACATGCTTTAGCTAAACTTAACCGATTACCCTAACAAGGATTAACTCACTCGTTTAATCCTTCCCCTTTACCCAGGGGATTAAGAACACATGATGGAGAAAATGGATGATAAGTGTGTGGAAAGGAATAGAGAAATGATAATGATGAGATAATGATATTTAATTCTAAAGATCAGCGTTTGATACATGATTTGTGAATGAGAGATTAAAGAAAGATGAACATAGTAGATGAATGAAAGAATAGAAACAAATACGGAAAGAGTGTCAATGCCTTGACACAGATCCCGATCGGAAACGTTGTGCTTGTCGGCGTGTGAATGAAATGGAGTGGAAATCTTCCCTCTTAGGCTTGCTTTCCAGATCGAAGTGACCTCTTGCACAGAGCTTTTACTTCGGGAATAGGAAGAATTTCTTGCTCAGAGACTCACCTCTTAGCCTTATCTCGTCGTTCTCTTGGATTTTCTCTGTAAAATCTCTTCAGACCAACCTCCTCTTCAATGAATTCAAGGAAGCTATTTATAGACCTCGACTCTTGTATTAGTGGTCCCACTGTGTAACTCTAATAATTCCTGCCATGGCGTAATGGAAAAGTCCTCTATGCTCCACGATCAATTTGTTAGAATCGTACAACAAAAAAGTTGTACACTTATCAGAATCGCCCGCGAATGCATTGCTCTTCACATCTTCGATCGATCAGTGCATGCGGTGGAAATGCGTTGATCGCTTGAATCCATGATCGATCGTCGCATGCGCTGCAATTGCGTTGATTTTTTTTTGTTCTTGATCGATTGCCGCATGCTGAGTAGATGCGTTGTACATTTGTCCTTGAGCAATTAACGCATGCGGTGACGTATTTCCTGCAAAACAAATACTTGGACATTCCATTTTTCCATCGCAATGTTGTTAGTGGGTGTGTTCACAACACTTTATAATTTTCGTATTTCTAAGCCAATTCTTATACTATCGATGCAAATTTTCCCTCATTTTGCCGCATAATCTAAATAAAACAGCATAAATAACTTGTATTTCTACAAGTTATCAATCAACCAGAAGGGGTAAAACCCATCGGTTGTAAGTGAATCTACAAGAGAAAATGAGACCAAGCTAGAAAGGTACAGACCTATAAAGCTAGGGCTTGTGGCAAAATGATTTACCCAAAAAGAGGGGGTAGACTATGAAGAAACCTTCTCTCCGGTTGCCATGATTAAGTTTATTAGAATACTCTTGTCCATTTTATGATTATGAAATATGGAAAATGGATGTCAAGACAACCTTTCTAAATGACTATCTTGAGGAGATTATCTATATGTCTCAACTAGAAGGATTTATTGAACGGGGTCAAGACCAAAAAATTTGCTAGCTTAATCGATCTATTTATGGGTTGAAACAAACGTCTCGATCTTGGAATTCAAATTTGACACTATGATCAAATCTTATGGCTTTGGGCAAAATGTTGACGAACTTTGTGTTTACAAGAAAATCATTAACAAAACTGTCAATTTTCTGGTTCTGTATGTTAATGATATTCTACTCATAGGATTTGGGTGAAGTGCAGTATGTTCTTAGGATCCAAATAGTTAGGAACTGAAAAAACAGAACTTTAGCACTATCTCAGGCATCTTATATAGACAAGATGTTGTCTAAATATCAAATGCAAAATTTCAAGAAAGGAATGTTTCCTTTCAGACATGGAATTCAGCTGTTTAAAGAACAAAGTCCTAAGACACCTCAAGCTGTTGAGATTATGAAATGAATTCCATATGCATCAGCAGTAGGGAGTTTAATGTATGCCATGTTGTGTACTCATTCCGACATATGCTATGCAGTTGGAATAGTTAGTAGATTTCAGTCCAATCCAAGATTTGATCATTGGACTGCCATTAAGAACATTCTCAAATATCTTCGAAGAACGAGGAATTATATGCTTGTGTATGGTGCTAAGGATCTGATCCTTATTGGTTACATTGACTCTGACTTCCAGACCGATATTGATTCAAGGAAATCAATTTCAGGGTCAGTATTCACTCTGAATGGAGGAGTATCAAGCAAAGTTGTATTGCTGACTCCATAATGGAAGTTGAGTATGTAGCTACAAGTGAAGTAACAAAAGAAGCAATATGACTCAGAAAGTTCCTAACTAATTTGGAAGTGGTTCCAGATATGCACCTGTCAGTCACCCTGTATTGTGATAATAGTGGAGCAGTGGCAAACTCGAAGGAACCACGAAGCCATAAACGTGGAAAGCACATCGAGTGGAAGTACCATCTCATCAGGAAGATTTTACATAAAGAAGACGTGATCTTCATGCAAATAGCCTCACAAGACAACTTAGCTGATTCGTTAACGAAGGCCCTCTCGACTAAAGTGTTTGAGGGTCACCTAGTAGGATTAGGTCTATGAGATACTTATAACTAGGACAAGTGGGAGAATTTATGGGTATCTGATGCCGTAGTTTATTGTATTTATTCTTTGGTATTTATTATCTCATTGTAACTCAACATTATATATATCCACTGAAGTGTTAGTCTAAGTGGAAGTATTGTCTGGCTGTATGTCCTAAAACTCGCAGTTTGTGAAGTTACATATCCTATTATCAATAAAGATGTTATTCGACATTACTTCAATAAAGTTGTTATTGAATCTATAAATTGCACTTATAAAGTCTAATCCAATAAACTAAGATCCATGACTATTATATGAATACTTGAACTTTATGTGGAGATATAAAAGTGGATCAGGTTCAAGTAAATAGTCAAAATGATCTATAGTATACAAATAAGGTTGGGTACCTTGTTCTGGTAACATTATTGGATGCGCCCCACTCTGTAGTTGTTACAAGTTATTGTAAAGATGCTACAAATGAAGTAATCTTGATTCATTCATGTATGACAGAAGAAGTGAGGGCTTCCTATGCAATGATTTTGCATAAGATCAGACCAAGAAATAAGTCACTCTTAATTTATAACGTAGTTTACTATTTAAAAACTGACTATTTTGTTTAGATGACCTAGGTAACTCGATCTTAATCCGGAGCTAACTATGAACTCCTATTTATTCGAAAATATCCTTAGATTTGCATAGGTGAGGGTTGGCTTAACAGTGCCAGCACAATATGCCTCCCATTTCAGGGGTAAGACCAGGTAGATAGCTTGGGACATAGGGTGCAATATGCCCACCCATCTTAGGGATAGAAGAAAGATTGTTCTCTTAAGTACTGAATCCAGATCTTGAATAAGACCCTCTCATTGGCCCGAAGGGGATTTGGTTTAGTGATTGGATCACAAACCAATTGTTCGTTAGAGGATCAGTGGAACTTAAGGAGCAAGATGTACTATTGGGTGTAAAATAATGCATTGACCCAGGCGTTATTACGAACAACCTGTGAAGGGTCGACCTAGCAATTATGGTTTAATCATGTGGACACAAATATATCTACAATGAGGAGAGTGTAACTATCGAGCTATAGTGATGTGACTTGATAGTTAATGAATACTGATTAATTTGGTCTTGAGTGTTAGCCAATTAATCTTAAATCGTTGGAGCTCATGATCTATAGGTTCATAAGGTCCCTTTATTAGCTCGTAAAACATGAACACCTTGAATTAATAAATTGAGTGAATTTGGAATAATATCAATTTGAATTGTTCAAATCGAATTTCAATTTGAAAATGTTCAAGTTGAAATTAGGGATTGAATTTGAATAAATTCTAATTCAAATTAAGTTTGTAGAATTATATTTGAAATAATTAAACGTTTAATTTGTAAAAATTAAACAAAATTGGAGTGTTTACAATATTTAAATATTGATTTAAATAATAATTACATGAATAAGATTCATGTTGAAAATTAGGTGTGTGATTAATTTAATATTTGATATTAAATTAATTAATTAATTATAAATTCAAATTAATTTCCAATTTTAATTCAATTTGAGAAATTGGTTTTTGATTTGATTAATTATGAATTAATTAAATCATTTTTTTAAGTTAATTTTAGAATTAATTTAATTTTGAGATTAAAAATAAATTTAATTAAATAAATTGGAAACTGGAAAAAGGCATTTAATGGGTTTTTCCCACAAAACACCTAGCATGAGGTGTTGGTCTTCTAATCACACACAAATCCCATTAAATCTTCAAGCAGTTGTTGGCTATTGAGCTGAAGAGAAAATGCTTGCATGTATTCAGTGATTAAAAGCACTGAATTTTGAGAAGAAGATATAGATTTGAGCCGAGAAAATTAGTTTTCTGCAATCATCTTCTTCTCCCTCTCAAACCCAGAAAAGGACTTCACAAATTTACTCAAATTTGAGTTCCACCACTCAAATTCAAGGTTGAGAATAGTAGAGAAGATCTCTTGGTGGTTCACTTTCAATTTGGAGATGAATTTGCATGAAGAGCAGCTTGGAATTGGAAGAATTCATCAAAGGTATGTTGTTAAGAAACCCTATTCTTAAATTTCTTTTAAGCATGCTTTTAGAGCTCAAATTAAATGTAATTAGAGTGCTTATTGATTCTATTTGCTTCTATTGCATGCTTGTATATCCTAAAAAGAAGGATGACTACCTCCGAAGCTTCCCTATTAGTAAGAGACTAATGAAATCCAAAGGAGAAGGAACAAGAGCTCCTGGACCATACAAGAAAGTTAGCCATAAAATGATTTTTGAGAGAAGATAAGTGAGATAACTAGGAAACAAGACACAAAGGGGATTTTCCCCACCCAATGATCCTCCTAAAAGTAAGTCTCTCTTCTCTCCCCCATAACATGACAAACTCAAGGAGCAAAAGAAGGGAGCTCTTTCAAAATGTCTTTCTACAGATTTCAGAAGGTACCTTTACTCCCTTTTGCCACCCACTCAAAAGGATGAGGACCATACTTACTAGATATGATCTGATGCCAAAGCGAGTTAGGCTCAGAGGTAAAACACCATAACCATTTGGCTAAAAGGATTTGTTGTGTGTCCTAAGATTCCCAATATCCAAGCGACCCAAAGAAACCGGGTTTTCAATAATATCCCATTTGAACAAATGCAAACCTTTACCTTTCCCTTCATCATTCCCTTCCCAAAGGATGTCACACATCTGTCTCTCCATAATCTTACACACCCCACTGGGAGCCTTTAAAAGGGAGAAATAGTACATAGGAATACCATTCAGAACAGACTTTATTAAAGTTAACCTACCAACTTTAGAGAAAAAACCTTTCTTACAGGAGGAAAGCCTTTTTTTTATTTTATCCACCCCAAGATCCCAAATAGAGGCAAGCTTGGGATTACTACCTAGAGGGAGACTAGGGTAAGTTGAGGGAAGACTACAAATATCACACCCAACCCAACCAGCCCATCTCCTAAGCTTAGTAATATTGCAATTTATTCTCATGATACTACACTTGGCCCTATTAATGTTTAACCTCAACATTTCTTCAAAGAAGGTAAGAATAAGATTCAACAAAAGGAAGGAACTATCCTCACCTGAACAGAAGAAAAGAGTATCGTCAGCAAATTGAAGATGGGAAAAGGGGACACCATCCTCCCCCACCTCAAAAGGCTAAAGCCCATTACCTTCAACGCATTTACCGATCAATCTACTCAAAACATCCACCACAAGAATTACTTCACAATTCCTAAACACTATTTCTCTTCTAAAACAATCTATAGTGGCATAATGTTTACTTAGAAATTCATACCTAAGATAACATCAAACTCTAGTAATTCTAATGGAATTAAGTTAACCCATAAATTTTGATTTCCAAGAATTACTTCACAATTCCTGTAATACTCATGTACAACTAGAGTATCTCCTACAGGCGTAAAGATAAACAAATCCTCATTCATACGCTCAGGCACTTTATCTATATATAATGTACAAATGCTAGATATGAATAAGTGCATAGCACCAGGATCAAATAATGCATAAGCGGATTGATTACATAAAGTTATCGTACCAGTTACGACATTTGGAGCCTCTTTCGCTTCCTGGTGTGTCATAGCGTATACTCTACCCTGTTGCTGTTGCTATTGGGGTCATCCAGCCACCCCTTTCTACTTAGCTGCACCGGATCCCTCCCTCTAGTTCCAGTTGCTCTAGATTGGTCTACAGTCTGGGTAACTCCTCTTTGCTCACTTTGTGCTCCATGACCTAGCTGAGGACAATCTCTCTTGAAATGCCCCGCTTGTCCGCACTGGAATCACACATTCCTATTATTATAACATACTCCTGTATGGGGTCTACCACAGTTTACACAAAGTGGTTTCCTCCTTGTACTAGCTACTGACTCACTAGCACGACCCGATACCGATCTATCACTTGGTCAACTATAGGTCTTGACATCTTTCGACCTGAACTTTGTTGGCTCATGCCTCCAAAACTCCTCATACCCGACTGTCCAGAAAACTGGGGTCTAAATCTCTTACTTCTTGTTTCTCCAGGCATCTTAAACTATCCTTCACTTGGCTGGAGTATATCTTCCCTTGCTACACTCTGCTCTACTCGGATAGCGGTCTCAACTAACTAAGTGAAATTCACCCAATTGGATGTAGAGGTAACGGGTGTACGTATCTTTCTTCTCAGGCCATTCTCAAATCTCTTACACCTCTCTTTCTCTTCCGCGATGATTGGAAGGACATACTGAGATAACTCAGTAAATCTTTGCTCATACTCAGCAACCGTCATCACTCCCTAAGTTAGCCTAAGGAATTCCTCCCTCTTCGCTTCTTTAAAAACACTAGGGTAGTATTTATCCTCAAATATCTGTCTAAACTCAGACCAAGTCATAGTTTCCGAACTATTCCTTCTGGCCTCTATAACTTTCCACCTTTTCTCAGCCCCTTTCTGCAACAAGAAAACCGCTAACTCGACCTTACGGTCCTTAGGACACCTCATAACTTTAAAACACTTCTCAATCAAGTCCAACAAGATCTCAACATCTACTGGATATGTGGCTCAATCGAACATCATGGCTCTTAAAGCTTTCAGACTCTCAACGCCGAATTTCTTTTCTGGATCAGTCTGAATCGATCCTACACTCGCCGTTAATCTCTGAGCGATCCTATCAAACACTTGATCCTCCATCTGGGGATCTACATCTACTCATGGGGTACTCGACTCATTTGCAGAAGTCGCTTCCTGCTCTACTGAGTCTCTAACTCTCTTCCCCTTCGGATCTGGGTCCCGTCTAGCTTCAGGACCTCCGCTGGTAGGGTCAACATCCTTCTCCTCAGTTTGCTTGCTCCGTCTGCTATTTCTCCTCAGCATCTTTTCCTAATTATTAGGTACACATGTTAGGGACTTATTTATGGGACTTAATCTAATGCATGAACTCTCTCTTTCACCTAAAACCTTATGCTCTAATACTAAGCTAGCTCAAACCTTTCCGAAGTTTATGTATACCTTTGCTCTGATACCAAGCTGTCACACCCCGTCCCAGACCACCCTCTTAGCCTAGGAAAGGGCGTGACTGACAATAGTTATCAACCCTTTTGTTGACACTTACTGCCTACTAACTATTGCGAATTAACTCTGATACCAATATATAACTCATACACAGCAGAATGTCTTTAGGCCAAAAATTTATTAATTCAAAAACATAACATTACAACATTAGATTCATAAGTCCCAAACCCAAAAACTCTAGTCATTATATGAACAACAGTAACATGTATACAATATTTACAGTAAACCTAAAACCGACGGGTTACACTATCTTTATCCTTTAGTGACAAAGCAGATGCAGAGCTATCTTTTGAGGATTTGATAGCTACATGTAGGGGGAAAAGGAAAACATTTGAAAACGGGGTGAGCTTGCTAGCCCAGTGAGTGACTTAAGAAAAATAATTGATTCTTATGAAAAAAATCTCAATAGAGAGTTCAAACTGAAATATAAGCTTCTACTGTACTTGTACTGCAGTATAAACATTTTCCAAGCATAAAGCATATAAAGCTGTTTTAATCATAAAACAGTAAAACTGTTTCTCAGTGGAGAATAACCCCACTGTGGGTAAAAACAATCCCAACACTAACTGCTAGTCAAGAGAATACCCTTTTGCTCAATTTCTGACTCTATCTACCTACCTGGCCATACTAAGTACCTTCATACCTTAGGTACTTTTGCTCAGATACCTTCTCAAATGTTCTTCAGTATCGAGCTACTAGGATACCTTCTAAAATGTCCTTCAGTATCCAGTTGGTTTGGTACCTTCTCAATCATCCTTCAGTACCAATAGATACCTTCTCAAATGTCCTTCAGTATCTAATTGGGTGGATACCTTATCAAACGTCCTTCGGTTAAGTAAAATTAGTCATAAATGACTTTCTCTTTAAAGCATGTACAATATAACACATATAAAAACATGGCTTTAAAGATACTAATGCATGTTGGGTATATTTAACACATATAAATAGCTTTTCAACAAACTTCCCACACATGCATGCGTTTAAAATATAGCTCATGGTTTGCTTGGAAATCACTTTGTAAAACTAGCTGGCATGAGAATAATCTTCTTTAAAACATTATTTCTTTAAAACATTGTACATCAAACATTTTAGTCAAATGTTTTAGTCACTCACCTCGATCGCTTAGGAACTTTTCACTCTAGTAGTTCCTTTTCTACCTTGGGCTCCCTTTTTCACCCCTAGAATCAAGATTCAACTTTCAGCTCAGATTACTTATAGTTGTAGACCTTATTTTGAGATAATTCCTTCTAAAAACATATTCTAAAATGTCTTAGGAAGCTTACCATAAAATATGAGCTCCGAACTCCTCGTGGTTTTGCCGGAATCTCAAAATCTTCAAAACTGGCTCAAGCTTATCTAACAGCCTGACCCTTTTGACTTCTTCTCAGTTTCCAGCCCGATCTCTTTGAACTTTTTCTCCGGCCTACCCTGAAAACTAGACTTCCAGATCTTTCATGTGGCTTTAGAATCACTCCAAACGCACGAGTAAATTGGGAGAACTTCTCGTTCCAAGTTGATGCTGCTTTCTAGGATTCACTCTCCAATGCATCATCTTTGAAATTCTATGATCAACGCATGGATTTTGGCCTCAACGCAATGTTTGCTCAAATCTCCCACTCTTTTTAATGTATTTTTAAATTTTGATCGAAAAATGAAGCCTTTTGGCCCTATTTATAGGCGTCCAAACCTTCTCCAAAGTCGACACCTCCTACTTGGCTTCATGTCCAAGTGTTTCCTCCTCACACCAACAACGCAATTCTTTGATCAACACAATCTAAGTGTCCTTCTCCTATGTAGCCAACACATGAGCTTCCAATATGATGAAACCACCTCAAATTCTTAAGGCTTAAGGCTTCCTCCCAAGAAGACACATGGTTTGATGACGTTTTCTAAGTGATCTCATCCTTTATATGCGTCCAACTCTTGGATGTTCAATGCATAGTCCATACTCAATGCATAGCCTATGATCAACGCATAGCATAGCAAGCCAGTTCACTATCATCGCAATCCAACTTAGCCATCACAAGAGCTAGCCATCACCAACGTATAGGGTGGCCGCTCATCCTTGACGCATGGCTCACTAAGTAGGCGTGCTTGGCACGGACGCATGGTGCTTGGCATAGGCGCTAGCTGCTCGACACATGGCCTTGTTTGGCTGCATGGGTGCTTAGTAGGTCGCTCGATGCCTGGGCGTGCTGCATAGACTGGTCATCGCTCGCTTGCTTGGCCGCATGGGCGTGCTCGGCGCATTGATTCTCGTCAGGGTGTTTCGACGCATGGGCATGGCCGTTCGACAGGGCGTTCACTGCATAGGCATGGCAGAGGCGCTTGGCGCATGGCATCGACGCATGGGCAGGGCGCTTGGCATGGCCGTTTGACGTATAGGCAGGGGCGCTCGGCATGGGCTGGGTGCTTTGGGCTGAGGCACTCGACGCATGCCACCCTTCCAACGCATGTCTTGCCCACGTTCTTGCCTACCCTTGTGCCATCCAACCTTCCAACGCATCACTTCAACTTTCCTTTCTTCAGCCACATGGACGCATACCATCCTTCCAATACATCCATTGCATCTAACGCATCTCATCCAACGCATCCAACGCAAAATTTTATACTTAGCCAAAATTTTCCAAGTTTTTTCCCCAAAAGTCAAGCTTCCAAATTCCCTTTTTTTCGTCTAGTTTCTACCCTTTTCTCTCCCATTCCACATTAGTTTCCACAGCAACCTACTCATCACACTGATCTCAGTAGGGAACATACTCAAGTAGAGAAATTAGGATTCGGGGTTCATAAAGGGTCACCCAAAAAAACCCTGTCAGATAAAAGCAAAGAACCTCCCCCTGTTCCAACACCCATCGCATTTGACCAGACAATAGAGAACCCCCATAACCTAAAGGATAGATTGACAAAAAAGGTAAGGTCCCTCCAGAATTGTGGATAACATTAGCAGAGGAAACGAGAGCAAGAAAAGTATCACTATACAAGAAATTTGACATCACAAACTTACCTTTAGCAGAAGGCCTCGGGTCTGACTTCACATGGACTGAAGAAGACACCCTCCTCTTTCCCAACTTCTGAACAACCCCAGTGGATTAAGAAATGATGGAAAGAAAAGACTACTAACCTGGCTCGGAGACCCCACCATTGACACTTGCTGAACAAACTGAGGAGACTGCCTCGCGTGTTGGTTGTGGATGATGTCCTCACCGGAAGGAGGAGATAAAGAAGGACCCCCTGCAAATTTCTCACATTTCTCCAAAACATCAAAACCAGCTACACATCACCTTTTGACTGCACGACCTTTGGCTCATCATCCTAGAGAGCGTTGAGGAGACCCATCGGTGAAGGGCTGTGATCTAGTATCACAGATGAAGTGAGAAAATAGTCATCATTCGAATAACTCATTGCAGATGGGTCGGACTCCTCCTCCTCACGACTTGAGTTGGATGCATCCTCACCCTACCCTTCTTCCCAGCCCAAAACTTCTTTAGGATTAGCCATCTGTTTGGAGTGGGTGTTACTAAGAGATGAGTTTTTTAGTTTAGTAAAACACACAATGGAAGAAAACAGGATCATAAAGCATTCCAATTCATCAATTTTGGCTTTAAATTAAGCATGTTCATGAGATATTAAGAGGGTTTCAGATATATACCTTTGAAGATCCTCTTCAATCTTGATAATCAGCTGCAACCTCCTCTTCTTATTGTTGTGAACCACCACTGAAGCTTCCCTACTATCCTCAAGGAGCCTTTGATTGAGTTGTGAGACTCAAAACAAGTTGAACTGAAGAGAAGAATGGAGAAAACACACTGGTTATCAGCTTTGGTGAAGAACACTTCTTCAACCTTAATTCTCGGCAAATTCCAATGACTTTTATTTTTTTTTCAGTTGATTGAGTGTTTTTATATCACTAATGCATGTTTAAGGATTTCATGCTATGAAGACCCCACCTGCTTGGTGGATTTGGGTGGAATTGTGAATAAGGAGCATGACTAAGATGCTTGGTTCAAAGTGGAAAAACCCACTTTTGCATTTTTTCAAATTTTCATTTTTCTTTTAAATTTGAAAACTCTTTTCAAAATTAAAGTTAAACTTCAGTTTTTAATTCTACAATTAAAAATGAAATTTTATTAATTTTACAAAAATTAATTTAATAATTAATTTTTCTAATAAAATTAATAATTAATTGAATAATTTAATTAATTCTAATTATTTTAATATTAAATATTAAATTAATTCATACCAATTCCACCACTATGAATCCCTATTCATTAATATTTAAATCATATTTAAATATTTAATTGATTCTCCAATTTCGTTTAATTCCAAAATTAAACGTGTAATTATATCACATATAATTACTAATTCCCTTTATTCAAATTTGAATGTTTCAAATCAACTTATCATGTTATTCTAAGGCTTATTCCATTTGTGAGCTAGTAGGAGACCTAATGGACCTATAGATCATGGGCTCCAACAATCTGAGATTAATTGGCTAAACTCTTTACACTAAATTAACCTCATTCGTTGACTACCGATTCACTCCACTAAAGCCTAGGAGTTGCACTCCCCTCACTGTAGATATATTGTATCCACTTGATATAACCATGATTAGTAAGTTAACTCTTCATAGGTTGTTCGTAATAACGATTGGGTCAAATGACTGTTTTACCTCCGAGATTACCTTTTGTTCCTTAAGTCCCACTGATCCTCTAATGAACCATTGGTTTGTGATCCGATCATCAAACCGAGTCCCTCTCGAGCCAATGAGAGGGTGGGGGCCCTTGTATAAGATCCAGAGTCAGCACTTAAGGGAACAACCTCTCTACTATCCCTGAAAGTGGGTCAGAGTGAATTCCTTCTTGCATCTTATGTCCCCAACTATCTACCCGGTCTTACCCTTGAAATGGGAGGTTTATTGAGCCGGTGTTATTGAGCCAACCCTCACCTATGCAAATCTAAGGATAATCCCAAATAAAGAGGAGTTCATAGTTAGCTCAGGATTAAGGTTAAGTTACCTAGGTCATCGCATTGAAAAAGTCAGTCTTAAACAGTAAACAATGTTATAAAGTAAGAGTGACTTATTTCTTGGTCCGATCTTATGCAAACTCATTGCACAGGATGCCCTCACTCCTCATGACACCACATGAACGAATCAGGATCATTTCGTTTGTAGCACTTTGCAACTTCTTGTAACAATTACAGAGTGGGCCGCATCCAATAGTGTTACCAGAATAAGGTATCCAACCTTATTTGTATACTATAGACCACTTTGATTATTTACTCGATCTTGATCCACTCTTATGTCTCCACATAAAGTTTAAGTACTCATGCAATAGTCATGGACGCTTTAGTTTATTGGATTTATTTCTAAAATGAAATAAACAATTCATATATTCAATAATAACTTTATTGAATTAAAACTTCAATAACAACTTTATCGATTTATAGAATAAGTTTATTGTTTACAAACCACGAGTTTTAAAACATAAAACCCAACAAACTCCCATTTGGACTAAAACTCCAGTGGTAACATACATATAGATACATAATGTTGAGTTTTTGAGTTTACAGAGAAATACAATAAACTAGGGCATCATATACCCATGGTTTGCCTTTAGGTATCACATATCCATCCTTAGGTATCACATACCCATGTGTTTTTTCTCCCACTTGCCTTAGAATATATAACCCGTAGTCCTAGTATTACTAGGTGATCCTTAAGCACTTTAGCCAATAGGATCGCTGTAAACATATTAGTATACAGTGGACTTCTATTCAAACAATATATGGAATGCATTTTATTTCCACAAATTCTTGTTTCTCAATACTGTCACCTAGACTTGATGACTTGAGTTTCCACTAAACCCAATTTATGACTAGGTTGTCATGCATTTCTCCCACTACATCGAGGTACCCTCAACTTTTTGAGTAAGATGCATCTGACCTGTCTAAACAACTTTTGTTATAGTGTCAGCTTCAATTAATAACTCTTATTGATATACACTTGGCTTTTATTGAAACTATAATACATGGTGATCTCTTATACGTCTATTTTTCCAGAAATATTAACATTTGTCATCACAAATACTTGATTTTCTTTTACTTGAGAAGTATACTACTTTTGGATTGCCTACAGATAAACATGCCATGTGAACGATATTCCAACATTTAAGGGTTCGACACTAACACGTGCCGATTTTTTCCAAATTTATTAACTATGTAAACATCTTTTACATATCATAAACAACTTTTATGAGTTCTCCATATCTCATATGGAGTTTTAGAAACACCTTAAAATTGGAATGATATTCAAACAATCAAGGCAACTTAGGTGTAAAGAGTTGTTATTGGACTTCATGTTCTATCATAATAGTCCTAGAAATCTCAGATTCTCTATACTTTGTACCTCGATCTAATTGAAGCGTTTTGATTATTTTACCTAAAAATTTTTATATACCTTGAACCTTTCAAGTGTTCTAAACTTATAACTTAGGTAAATATAACTGTACTTTGAATAATTACTGTAATATTCATAACCTTTTTTCTTATGCTTTAACATTCATCAGACCTCAAAGATCTGAATGTATAAGCTTTAAGGGTTCTTTTGATTCTTAAATTTTTTTTATCATTTTATCTCCAAGATAAGACACATATGAAGTAAAAAAGAGTTGTCATCTAACTTATTTAGGACGCTTTTTAATCTTCTTCTTAATCTCATTAAGACATTATGTGACAAAAATCTTAATTACCAAAGATAAGTACTAGAATACACCATATGCCTTATTGATTTCTAGCCGTTTTAAATATCTAAATATTTGAGATGGCCTTTATTTTGGTTGGTTTTAACATAAAAGTTGCTTTATAGTAGAACAAATATAAAATATATCTTTTACTAATGAACATTTCATTTACAACAAAAGGATTTTATCCAATTTGTCCTTTACAAAGGATAACAAAAGATAAAACAACTTTTATTATATTACAAAAGTAAAAAGGATTCATCTTCTATCAGCATAATCTCCCACTAGTCTTTTTGAGATATTCTCCCATGTTCACAACCTGGAGCATTATCTCATTGCGAGCAATCCTCATGAACTAGTTTCCTTGTTTTTCTTTCTCCGTTTTTTTCTCTTCAAGGTATTGTGGGCAGTTTCAATTCTAGTACCTGTCCTCGCTACAGTAGAAACATTTTCCTTTGTCTGCAGCTTTTGCCTTGCCTTTGTGGTCAGTAGAAGTTTTCTTTTTCCCTTTTCCCTTGTTCTTCTTCACAGGAATACTCTTAGAAGAAGAAGCAACATCATATTTTTTGGAGGACGATCCTCTTTTTTCAACAGTGGTAACATTTACATCTGTTTCTTGTCATTTTGTTTCAAAATGGACTTAAAAACCTACAGCTCGTTGATAAATAAGTCAGTTTGTATTCTATCTTGTTCATTAATGCATTGGTGTGAAATTCCAAGAAGCTCTTCGAAAGAGATTCTAGAATAAAACTGACTTGGCTCTTCTTGTTTATAACAGCCCCGTTTATCTCTGCCACATTGAAATGGACCATCATGTCCAGGACATGTTCTCTAACAGAGGCCCCTTTTTTCATTTGACAGTTGTAAACATATTTGATAGCATCATGCATCAAGGAGAAGGACAGTTGTCCAAACATCCCACGTAGAGATTCCATAATCTCTTTGGTAGTTTACATGCTTTCGTGTTTCTTAGTCATAACATCAGATATGCTAGCGAGAATATAGGCACGGACTTTCTCATTCACCTTCGTTCATTTGTCTTATGCTTCCCAAACAGTTCAATTTGCATTTGAGCTAGGGATGGGAGGACATTCCTCTGTCAAAATGAACCTTCAGTCGTCTATCACTAGTATTGTATTCAAATTTGATTTCCATGTAGCATAATTGTCCCTAGTTAATTTATCTGAAGCAAACAATTGTATCAATGAACTAGTCATTCTAAAAATGTAAACAAATTCTCTATCATTGAATTGGTTTTAAACCCAATCATGTTTTAGCAAAGTAATAATGTACCCAAAATTCATTATTTTTGCAACGATACTATAGTGAGTCAGAATAAGTACTACCGAGGGGCAGTTAAATACTCCTTCACTAAAGCATGATATGTTTTACTAAATACTATCTCCAAAATAACTCTTATTCTTATAGTCATTTAGTTACCAATTTTGGTCAGAAACTACTAACACTTAGTAATTCTATAATTGTAACCCTCCATTTTCAGACTTTAAAGGTCGGCCTCAACGATGCTACCGAATTGGAGAGTCAAGGTTGGGAATGGACCTAAGAAATTCTATCCATTTTTTAAGTTTGAGTTGTTCCGAATCCTATGTTATAACCCTCCAAGGGGATAGCTGTCGTTAAACGACTAGCAAGGGCCGCTTAAAGCTAACCAACAGGTGCAACATAGGAATCTCATAGTCCAAACCAATGAAAGAGACCGTAGGATATGTGGACACATTTCCTTCATCCACTTATTATGAACTACTTCCCCCATTCACCTTGATCTTGACCCATAAAAACACTTTCCAAATGGAGGTCACTTCCAGGGTGACACGGAGTGTCGTATGAATCTCACAGTGTGAATTCATTAAGGACGTGAGAATTAAAAAAAAAAAAAACATTGTGAATTTAATTTTACTGTGAACAGCTTCCCCTATCACCTTAACTCGATTCATGCAAACACTTTTTGAATGGAGGTAACTTCCAGAGTGACACGAAATGTCACATGAACTTCGATGTGAACTCTTAGGGACGTCAAAGCTAAAAAACAACATATCGTATATGTTATTATTTTCTCACGAAAGAGTTCTAATAAAATATCATATACGTTATTAAATTCCCATTGAAATGTTCTAACAACATACCATATATATTATTAAACTCCCACTAAAGTGTTCTAACATTTGTTTAGGTATATGTTTACTTATGTTTGTTCCGGCTAATTAAACAATCTAAGTCTAGGTGTTTATCCAAGTATAACGATTATATTTGGATTTAACCTACGATGTCTAGGTGATAAACCAGTTTTAAAACCTTACACCACTCACGTGTACTTATAAAACCAGTTAACAACGCTCAATTATTCAGCCATAATCCTCAGGTAGGAGATGTTTCGTAGACCATAAATACCCCTAGCCTTAGACAGGATTATATACCAGTCGAGTTTGTAACCCAAGTTTTATAAGATAACGACCTATTTTAACTATTAAAACAAGTAATTAACCTACGTGAGCATGCAACTTATCTTTGTTATAGATTTTAATGTTTAATCCAATTTTATAACAACTTATAAAACTTTATACATGCTTTGCATCCATGACATATATCTGATATCTCATGATTTAATATATCACATATATTAAAACAATTGAAATCCTAAACATGTATACAATATATTCTAACATCTTATAATATACTTTCAATGCATGTAGCATGCTTCCTATGGTGGGATTTTAAACCTACATGGCATACTATATGCATGTACAAGATTTATTTAATTATAACATACATCACATGTATAAATAATTAAACACAAACTGATATGGTTTAGTTTGGGCATTTTCAAGAAAACAAAGGCCTAATTATTACATAAATCAGCAAAAACTGACTTTTAAATACTTCTGGACCGCTTGAACCACCCCAAATTGGACCTCCAATGCTCAAAATTTGGCTGAATCGGGCTTAATCAGGTCGAATCGGGCCTTCTTGACCCAAACCGACTAAACCGGTTCACTTGGACTGCCGGTCTGGGCTCGCACGTGCATACTGGGCTGGGATGAATAGCGTCGCAACGCTTCATCCTAGCATTGCAACGCCATGAGATGTTCTTCATGATTCTAGGCTGGAACAAAGAACAACATTGTAATGCTCCAAGCACAGCGTCATGACGCTGCAAGGTAGTGGCTGAAACTTCAGTTTTCAGCTGCTGACCTTCGCTGCTTCTTTCTTTAATTATATCCTAATTTCAACTTTAATGACTTCAATCGAATTACAGACACTTAAACACATATTAAGATGAAGGAACTCTATGAGGAGAAAACCTTGAGAATAAGATATGCATTTACATAAATTATAGCATGCATTAATAAAGGAAAATTTAGGGTTTCAGAAACCTTTACCTTTGAAGAGTATTCTTCAAGAACTCCTTCGAACAAAGTCACAAACAGATCTCCTTCTCGAAAAGGGACACCACCAAATAGAGCCTCCTGTATTCTCCTTAGGGATTGAGAATGACAATAGGTGTGGGCTCTGCCTTAGGGTTTTGGAAGAGGGAAGGAGATGGAGAGGAAGAGAGGGATGAGAAGAACTTTTCTTCTCTTTTCATTTTTACCAAAGAAAACTATTCTCTCAGTGTCTCAAGAAGGAAGATGATTGAATACCATCCCTCTCTCTGACCCCTCTCATCACGTATTTGGCTAAGAGAAATTAGGAGAGGGAGTTGTAACTCCCTCCCTTTAATTAATTAATATTAATTTAGTAAAACTAAATTAATAATAATTATACATATAATAACAACCTTATTATATGTATATAAACTATATGTTACATCCCATATAACACATAATCTATAGTTACATATTGTATCAAATACAACCATACATGACATTTAATATAAATCACATTTATAGTCAACTTACTTATATGAATCTCATTCATATAATTGATAATTGGATCATATCCAAATATTTAATTCCTCTCAACTTATTTATGGTATTTAATATAAATCATATTTATATTAAATTTAATTACATGAATCTCATTCATATTATTAGTATTTAAATCATATTCAAATTCCTCTCATATTACCTTATATTATAATGTAGCAAATACATTATATTATTATATCACATATATAATTAATTTAATTAATTATATCATATACAATTAATTTCCTCAATTAATTTAAACACTTCAAATTAATCCAAAAATAATTCTCAATTAAATCCCTGTTGAGCTACAGAGGGAACCTTATAGACTTGTAAATTGAAGCTCAAACGATACTTGGATAATTATTTAAACTTTTTAATTAAATTACCCAACATTCGTTAACTGCCAGTCATTCCACTAAAAACCGTCAGTTGCACTCTTCCCAATACAGATAAATTTCTGTGTCCATTGGATATAACCAATCAACAGTGCGATGACCCTTCACAAATTGTTCGTAAGTACAGCTAGGCCAAAATTACCATTTTGCCCCTATAGTTACATCTAGCTCCTTAAGTACCATTGATCCCTCTAATGAACAATAAGTCATAGTCCAACTATGACCAAGTCCCTCTCGAGCCAGGAGAGGGTGCAGACACTATTTTCAAACCCCAGAATCAGCCCTTAAGGGAGCAATTTATCTATTGCCCCTACATTGGGGAAGAAGTGAATTTCGTCTCGTGTAGTTGTGTTCCTAGCTTCCCAGTCAGATGAATCCCCAAAATGGTAGGCTCATTGAGTTGGCAATCTGGCCACTCTCACCCATACAAATCAAAGGACCACCTTCATGAGCAAGAGTCCACAACTCACTCAGGATTCAAGTCATGTCACCTATGGTCATCCTAATGAAATGTAAGTCTCTACTATTAACAACGTTATATAAAGAGACTAATAATTTTGTGGTCCGGTCTTATACAAACTCTTTGTATAGGATAACCTCGCTCACATGTCTCTACATGAATGATCAAGATCAAATCATTTGTAGCACTTTACAACACTTGTAACACCTACAAAGCGGGCCATATCCGTAGTGTCACTAGGATAAGGTGCCCAACTTTATCCATCTACTATAGACCGTTTAGGTTATTATTTAAACAAGATCCACTTCTATGTCTCTACATACTTGTTTAAATTACATAAACTAACATAGGATCTTAGTTTATTGGATTGAGTATATGCTTATAAAATAACACCTACTTTATTAACAACAACATGTTTATACAAAGTTTACAAACTACGAGATTACAAGGAGATTTAGGATACAATCCCAATATAAGGCCCATCAATCAAGAGCCAAGTACAAGAATTACAACATAATTGAAGAGAAATTAATGTCGAAACTTAGGAAAACTATATCAGTTCACCAATTTCAAACATCTTATGGAAAAAACACCCACCAAGCTAAAATTAACTTGAATTCAATGCTTAAATGATGCTCTGATACCAATTTTTAGTTTAGTAAAACACAAAACGGAAGAAAACATGATCATAAAACATTCTAATTCATCAATTTTGGCTTTAAATTAAGCATGTTCATGAGATATTAAGAGGATTTTAGATATATACTTTTGAAGATCCTCTTCAATCTTGATAATCAATTACAACCTCCTCTTCTTCTTATTGTGAACCACCACTAGAGCTTCTCTACTATCCTCTTGGAGCCTTAGATTAGGTTGTGAGACTCAAAACAAGCTAAATTGAAGAGAAGAATGGAGAAGATACATTGGTTATCAGCTTTTGTGAAGAACACTTCCTCAACCTTAATTCTCAGCAAATTCCACTGACTTGCATGCATATTTTTTAGCTGATTGAGTGTTTTTATATCACTAATGCATGTTTAAGGATTTCATGCCATGAAGACGCCACCTACTTGGTGGATTTGGGTGGAATTGTGAATAAGGAGCATGACTAAGATGCTAGGTCCAAAGTGGAAAAACCCACTTTTGCATTTTTTTTTCAAAATTTCACTTTTCTTTTAAATTTGAAAAATATTTTAAAAAATAAAGTTAAATTTCAGTTTTTAATTCTATAATTAGAACTAAAATTTTATTAATTTTACAAAAATTAATTCAATAATTATTTTTTCTAATAAAATTAAGATTAATTAAACAATTTAATTCATTCTAATTAATTTAATATCAAATATTAAATTAATTTAACATCAATTCCACCACTATGAATCCCTATTCATTAATATTTAAATCATATTTAAATATTTAATTGATTCTCTGATTTCGTTTAATTCCAAAATTAAACGTGTAATTTGAAGGAACTCTAAATAGAAAACCATGTGAGCGGAAGTGGATCGTTCCAACCGAATAAATTATGCATAAACAATAAATTACAACATGCTTCTTTAAATGAACAGACAAGGGATAGAGTATGCAAATCTTTGAAGAGCCTTCCTTCAACTATCCCTCGATCGTTCAACAACTCGTTCAATATCACGAATCTGAACGCAACGATCAAAACTCGATCAACGAACGACTGGATGAACCTTGATCACAATTGAGTTCAACTCGATCCTCGACCCTCGAACGGAACTAGAACACCACCATAAGAATTACCTTGGTATTCTCGGTGTGAGAATCCAGGAGTTGTGGGCTCTATATGACTTTAGATAGAGGAATGAAGGAGGTAGATGATCGAGTAAGTGGGAGATGGATGAAGTCTATCGTATAGACTAGATACTCGATCGTTTACTATACAATAACTAACTTATCATATTATATTTATAACCTATAGTTTTAATATTTCATCATATGAAACATATAACTATAGTTCTTTTTCTATTTTATGGTATTTAATATAAATTATATTTAATGTATCAAATACATCATATCATTTATATCACATATAATTTAATTAATTTAATTATATCACATATAATCAAATTTCCTCTTATTAATTTAAACACTTCAAACTAAACCAAAATCTGATTCTCAACTCGAACCCATTGAGCTACCAAGAGGAGCTTATGGACTTGTAGCTTGAAGCTCCAACGGTACGTGAATAACTGACTAAACTCTTTAATCACGAGATCCACCATCCGTTAACTATTGGTCACTCCACTAAAGACCGACAGTTGCACTCTTTGCACTACAGATATATTTCTATGCCCATTGGATATAACCAATCAACAATGCGATGACCCTTCACAAATCACTCGTAAGTACAGCTGGGCCAATTTATCGTTTCTCCCCTGTAGTTACATCTAACTTTTTAAGTACCACTGATTCCTCTAATAAACAATAAGTCATAGTTCTACTATGACTGAGTCCTCTCTTCCCAAGAGAAGATGTGGCCATTATGTTCAAGACCCGAAATCAGCCCTTAAGGGAGCAATTTATCTACTAACCCCTGCTTCGGGGAAGGAGTAAATTTCGTCTTGTGTAGCTTAGTTCCCAGCTCCCCAATACAAACGAATCCCAAAAATGGTAGGCTTGTTAAGTTGGCAATCTGGGCACTCTCACCCATACAAATCAAAGGACCACCTTCATGAGCAGGAGTTTCTAATTCACTCATGATTAAGGTCATGTCACCTATGGTTATCCTAGTGAAATGTAAGTCTCAATTATGAACAGAGTTATATAAAGAGACTAATCATTTCGTGGTCCGGTCTTATACAAACTCTTTGTATAGAATACCCCCGCTCGCATTTCTCCACATGTATGGTCAGGATCGGACCATTTGTAGCACTTTACAATATTTGTAACATCTACAAAGTGCGTCGTATCTGTAGTGTCACCAGGATAAGGTATCTCTCCTTCATTCTTATACTACAGACTATTTAGTTTATCACTTAAGGCATGATCCACTTGTATGTCTCCACATATATGCTTAAGTTACATGAAATAACCACGGATCTTAGTTTATTGGATTGAGTAAATGCTTATAAAATAACATTTATTTTATTAATAACAATATATTTACAAAGTGTTTATAAACTAGAGACTACCAGAAGAATTAGGACACCAATCCCAACAATCTCCCACTTGTCCTAATGCCTCAAGAGACTAATGTACAATACAAAATAGTACAAAATACAATAAACTAGGGCATACTCTATACCCCAGTATCATTTTCCACTTGCCCTAGACAAGGTGTCACATATCTCGTAGATCCAGACTCTCCAGATGACCCTTGAACACTTTAGCCGTGAGAGTCTTATCCTGGATTGGACTGATATTGACTGCGAAATCTTACTGCATAGCAAATGTCAAGTCTAGTACATAACATTGCATACATAAGGCTACCAACAACCGATGCATAGGGAATCCGTCTCATTTCCTCAACTTCTTGAGATGTCTTAAGACACTGTTCCTTAGACAAAACAATTCCATGCCTAAAAGGTAATAAACCCTTCTTGGAATTCTACATCAAGTACCTGATCGACATCTTGTCAATGTACGATGTCTGAGACAAGGCCAACCTTTTGTTCTTACGATCCCTTATGATTTGGATCCATAGAAAAAACTGCGCCTCTCCTAAATCTTTCATTTGGAATTGGGCGGCTAGCCATTGATGACATGCAGAAATGCATGCCATCTTAGTTCTTTTACTTAGAATTATAAAGGTTGTTAGGCAAAATATGCGGCAATCATGTCAGGAATTCACGAGAAAAAGAGTTTGCGTCGATCAGCACGATGAATCTCAGCTAACTCGTTATTTTGCGTTAATTATGCATTCAATGTTCTATTCTTGTAGCTAATGGAGGAAATGAACGCAAACGCGGAAACCGGACTACCGCATATGGAGAAACACTCCATCGTAAAGGCAAACGCATCAATCAACACATGGATGTTACGATAATCAGCCGTATGCGTCCATCGCATGGGAGTTGCGCTCGTCAAGCGATTGCGGTCATCATGTAGAGTTGCGGTATTAAGCGAATGCAGCCATTGAATGATTACGGCTACGTGACAATGTATTCTAATGGGATCAACGCAAGGTTGGTGGAATGAACGCATCAACGCATCTACCTCGAGAAAATCTAAAAGATGACATTGACATTTCACCTACCACGCTGTTGGTGGCAGAAGTTCAAAAAAGGACTAACATGCCGAATGTCAGACTCAAAGCAGTTCAATTAATGTTGTCGGCGACCCAAGCTCTATAAATAAAAGTCGACAAGCTGAAATTCAAGTCATCCAGGGGAGGATCCTTGTGAACCAAGGATTTTCCCCGTGATCCAGACAAAATGTGTAAGAAGACGCCTGAGAGTTCTTCACCTCCTTCATCCATTCCGAGTGACAATCGAAGCCTTCTACCGGAGTTAGATCTTGAGATAGTCAGCTCCTCCACCCATCCATGGCACCACCGTCAGCCTTGACGCACATCCGTTGGAAGCAAAGCTTTACTTCCAGCCAGTCATTTCTTTTCCCTACATTGTATTGTATGACATTTTGGAATTAAGGAATTAATACAATCTGTTTTTCAATGAATTTCTCTGTTCCTTCGACTCCATCTCCATCTTCTTTGCTTAGCATCTTTACTTTCATTGCAGCACTTAGTGGGATTACTTGGGTATTGCATACTTAGTCATGTGGATTAGGAATATGAAGCATGTAGCAACCCACCGAGAGGTGTGCATTGCGAGAGTGTGTGAGTAACCTTATTTTCTTGGTGTGAAGCTGCTGCAATGCCTGTCTATAGGCTAACGCATTGCTTGTCTATGAGTGAAGTCAGCAACAATCAACTGCCCGGGAGGGTAAGTGGTTGGACGCATTAAGCAAGGTATGCGTTGTTCACTAGGGATAGTAACAATTTTGCGTCAACCAAGTTCATGCGTTTGTCTTGTCTTATATTGTGCCCAACACCCCTTTAGAGCTACTCGAGAGAGGGTCTAAAGAAAGAACCTAATGACTCGAGAGAGCTAGGTTAGAATCTAGACTCGAGAGGGCGAGATTAGATTGGCATAAGTAAGAGATAGAGACTTAGAAATAAGCTCTGTTTGTCAACACTGCATTGCATGCACCCTAGGAATAGAAATGATGATATGTGGTCGCCTTGTTTGTGTATCATCGTATAGACAAGAATTAGAGGCTTATGTGTAGGCCCTATAGACACCTCTGCACATACATCGCATGCTTCTAGCATTAGAAGCCGTAGCATTCGCACCGGGAGGTGGTTTACTATTGTATGAGTGTTGCATGATTGCATTAGTTTGCATTGACTAGGGTTGCCCTTTTGGTCACTCTTAAGGGTTGCAAAGAAAACATGTCCGCATTTTATCTATTTCCCATACATTTATTTCATGTCAAGGTTTGTCGCATCGCTATCTTTCATGCATAAGTCTCATTGCATTGTCTGTTAGATAGGAGTAGGAGTAGGATTAACGTAGCAATATCCCCTCCATTCTTTTATTCAACCGTCGCATGCACAATCACCACAAACATATAGTTATAAGTCCCTATGTTCGACCACGGATTACCCGAGAAACTTGCGTCCATGTTATACTTGGCATGAACACAAGAAAACTTGTGGCAGGATGCATGGTCATCGTATACATTTATTAACACATATTCATTCCAACGCATGACCATCAACACATGACTATCAACGCATATCTTAGGAACATGCATCGCATACTGCATTCAAGGGAAGTTGGTTGACGAGTAAAATTGACTTCCAATTTTTCGTCATCAAGTTTTTGGTGTCGTTGCCAGGGACTTGGCAACTAAATGTTTGTTAAGTTTTGTGTCTCTACGAGCAAACTGTTTATCTTGGATGTATTGCAGCTTGTGCGACCAGATTGCAAACAATATTGAAATGTAGGCGATGCGCTGAAAGTCAATATTGACCCCAAGTTAGAAGGGAAATCAGTCGCAAAAGAACTGAAGGCAGTTTTAAGATCATGGTGGCTAACATGCGCCCAACAATTGTCAGAAGTTCCAATGGTCAGGGCAACTTGACCAAAGCAGTTGAGAGCCATCTCTTGCATGGAAGACTCCTTGCGGTGACAACACTCCTATTTTTCCAGGAACGTCTTTTGCTCTATCTTTACTTTGCTTTTTTAGTATAGGTTATTTCTATTTTATTTTCATTGTTATTTTGCATATATGGTTGCTTCCTTGGTTGTGGTACGATTGCTCTTGTAGGTGCAACAATAAGTCTCCTCGGTTCATAGTTCAATGGAAGAATTCCTTTCACCTTTCAACGCATGGCTTCAATCGCATGGATTCCAACGTATGACCACATGCGTTGTTCCGCCTAAGGTCTTTTCTTGTTATCTTGTATGCCTTATCCTTTTGAAATTCTCTTTTTTCCAATTGCATTGTTTTGCGATGTTTCTATGATGGTACGTATAGTTCACCGCATTTTCTAACTAATCAACGCAAGGCATTTTTCACTTTTATTAGCTTCTTCAAATTTTGGAAGTCTTGAGTTTTATCTTGTGCAAACATTTGTTCAAACATTTATTAATGCATTCCTATAATTTTGTCATTAGCTTGCGGTGAGAACGCTGCCAACCTCTAAGTTTGGGGGTGACAGCGGTCTCGGAGAATTGCGTTCATTATATTGCGATCATTTGAAGAAAAAAAAAAGTTAAAGCAAGCTTTTGAAGCATAATAACTCCACTGTCAACGCAATGGGAAAACCCATGTTGATAAGAGTTAAGTTGTGAAAGGCTCTTGCTCGTAGTTAGAAGCCCGCATGACACACGTGGGGGCAAGTCAAAACGAAGGCAAGTCGCCAGGATCAGTGCATAAGCGCAACTTCTCTGTCCAGCACAAGCCAAAACAAAATGAGACAAGAGTTAAGTTGAATATGGAATGCAACCGAAGTTGGATGCCCGCATGACGCACACCTCTCGGTGGGTTGCTACATGCTTCATATTCCTAATCCACATGATTAAGTATGCAATACTCAAGTAATCCCACTAAGTGTTGCAATGAAAGTAAAGATGCTAAGCAAAGAAGATAGAGATGGAGTCGAAGGAACAGAGAAATGCATTGAAAAATAGATTGCATTAATTCCTTAATTCCAAAATGTCATATAATACAATGTAGGGAAAAGAAAGGGAAAAGAAATGACCAGCTAGAAGCAAAGCTTTGTTTCCAGCGGATGTGCGTCAAGGCTACCAATGGTGCCATGGATGGGCGAAGGAGCTAACTCTCTCGAGATCTAACTCTGGTAGAAGGCTCCAGTCATCACTCGGAATGGATGAAGGAGGTGAAGAACTCTTAGGTGTCTTCTCACACATTTTGTCTGGATCACAGAGAAAATCCCCGGTTGAGGGATAATCTCTCGGATGATTGAATTTCAGCTCTTCGGCCTTTATTTATAGAGCTTGAGTTGCCGACAGCATTAATCGGACTGCTCTGAGTTTGATGTTCGGCGTGTTCGTCCTTTCTAAACTTCTGCCACTAACGGCGTGGTAGGAGAAATGTCAACATTAGCTTTGGATTTGCGTTCATTTCACCTATCTTGCGTTGATCCATTAGTTTGCATTGCCGTGTAGCCGCAATCATTCAATAGCCGCATTCGCTTAATACTGCAACTCTACACGATGACCGCAATCGCCTGACGAGCGCAATCCTCATGCGATGGACGCATTTGGCTGATCACCGCAACACCCATGCATTGATCGAAGCGTTTGCCTTGCGATGGAGAGCTTCTCCGCATGCAGTCATCTATGTGGTGGTCCAGTTTCCGCGTTTGCGTTCATTTCTTGTATTAGCTACAAAGATAGAACATTGAATGCATAATTAAAACAAAGTAACGGGTTAGCTAAGTTTCAACATGTTGATCGACGCAAACTCATATTCTCGTGAATTCCTATCATGATCGATGCATATTCTGCCTAACAACCTTCATAATTCTAAGTAAAAGGCCTAAGATGACATGCATTTTTGCATGTCATCAAAGAACATCCTCAAGTATCTTCGAAGAACGAGGGACTACATGCTCGTGTATGGATCTAGGGATTTGATCCTTACTGGATACACGGATTCTAACTTTCAGACTGATAGGGACTCTTGCATGTCCACTTCAGGGTCAGTCTTTACTCTTAACGAAGGAGCTGTAGTATGGCTAAGCACTAAGCAGGGGTGCATCGCCGACTCCATTATGGAGGCGGAGTATGTAGCGACATGCGAAGCTGCTAAGGAGGCCGTCTGGCTCAGGAAGTTCTTGACAAAACTGGAAGTTGTTTCAGATATGTCTAGGCCCATTACCCTTTATTGTGACAATAGTAGGGCTGTGGCAAACTCCAAGGAGCCTCGGAGTCACGGGCGCAATAAACACATAGAGCGGAAGTATCACCTGATCCGCGAGATAGTGCATCAAGGAGAAGTGATTGTCACGAAGATCGCTTTAGAGTACAATGTTGCTGACCCATTTACGAAGGCTCTCACGGCTACCGTGTTTGAGGGTCACCTTCAGAGCATCGGTCTACAGGACCGCCTGCAGCTGGACTAGGGCAAGTGGGAGATTTTCTTGTACGAACGCTTGTGATGTATAATATATGATATTTTACTTCATTTCTTGATTTTACTCATCTGAATGTTTTATTTGCTTTACCACAAACCAATAAACCTAAAATCTCTGGTTATCTTTATGTAACTTAAGCATGTATGTGGTGACATACAAATAGATCATGTCTTAAGGGATAACCAAAAGGGTTTGTAATATATGGATATAGGAGGGAAACTTTGTCCTGTTAACGCTACGGATGCGACCCACTTTGTGGAATAGTTACAAGTGTTGTAACATGTCACAGATGGTCTAATCCTGATCATTCGTGTAGGGGACATGCAAGTGGGGGCATCCTATACAAAAAGTTTGTATAAGACCTAACCACAAAGTGTTAACGTCTCATTATATAACACCGTTCATGACAGAGACTTCACTTCACTAGGATGACCATAGGTAACATGATCTCAATCCTGAATGAATTGGGAACTCCTGCCATTGACGGCGGTTCTTTGATTTGCATGGGTGCGAGTGGCCAGGTCACCGACTCAAACCTACCACTTTGGAGATTCGTCTGATTTGAGAGTTGGGAACTCAGTTACACAAGATGGAATTCACTCCTTCCCCGAAGCAGAGGCAAGTAGATAGATAGCTCCCTTAATGGCTGATTCCAAGGCTTGAACGATGTAGCGCCATATACCTTCTTTTGACCCGAGATGTGTTCACACATAGTTGGACTATGTTGTATTGTTCATTAGAGGGATCAGTGGTACTTAAGAAATGAGATGTAACTACAGGGGCAAAACGGTAAATTAGCCCAGGTGTACTTACGAGCATCTGTGAAGGGTTATCGTACTCATGATTGGTTATATTCAATGGACATAGAATTATATCTGTGGTAAGAAGAGTTCAGTTGTCGGTCTTTAGTGGAATGCCTGGCAGTTAACGGATGGTGGATCTCGTGGCTAAAGAGTTTAGTGAGCTATTCATGTACCGTTGGAGCTTCGAGCAATAGGTCCAAAAGGTCTGGTAGCATGGATAAAGTTGAGAATCAGTTTTTGAGTCGGTTTGAAATGTTCAAATTGACAAGAGGGAGTTCAATTATATTGATATAATTGAAGTGGTTAATTATATATGATATAATTGACTAAATGTATGAGATACATTATTTTAGAGGAAATTGGATATAAATATGATTTATATCAAGTAGAGAAGAAAACACTATCGTAGATATATGATATCAAACTATAGGTTAAGAATATAATATGATTATATCATTACTTAATTAGGCGGTTATGAGATAATTGGCCGAGTATTTCTCCGGAATCGTGTGAAAGTGGGAAGTTCGAATTCAGTTCTTGTAACTGAAGAATAAAATGAAAATTGTTTTCATTTTGCAAGAGACGCAGAAAAATAGCTCACGGTATGAAAGTATACGATTGCATAGTGTTGAGAGCCTATACAATAGTGCCCGTCTTCCTAAACGATCGCACACCCGCGCACTAAATGATTGCCCGTGATTTCTAAACGATTGCTTGCGGTTTCTAAACGATCGCTTACGTTTTCTATACGATCACTTAGTGCACCGAGCAGACCTAAATGATTGCTTACCATTTGATAGACGGTCACTTAGCTAAATCTACACAATCTTGTACCTTTTTCTAAATGAGAAGCACCCAATTATACGATAGTCTTCTACTATCTCCCACTTGCTTGTTCGTTCTACACGATCTCTTTTCCTCCTTCCCTCTTCCAATTCCATCAAAGTCCACCCTTTAGATTCTCACTTTGAGAATACCGATGTCTTCGAGTGGTGGTGTCGTCCCTAGTTGTTGTTTGTTCGTGCGCTGCTGTTCGTGTAGATGACCGTGGTGCTGCTAGGCAACTGCTTGCTGGACGATAAGGAGCAAGAAGAGTTCGCTTCCGCTGTACCGAGTTTGATTGATGATTGTCTTCAATTGGTAAGTCTCTCGGTCTTTTGTATTTTATTTGTTAAAGCATGCCAGTAATTAGTGTTACAATGCATATATGTTTGTTCGAGTGTATGTGTGGTAATTTTGTCACAATGAAATCGGAAAGATCCGCTTCTGCTCATGGATTCTCTTGTTTAAGAGTTCCTTCAACAGGGAGAGATGACTCTTCGAGTTGGTAGTGGTGAGGTTGTTTCAGCTATTGCTATAGGCAGGCTGAAGTTATTTTTGGACAAGAAATGTTATCTGTTACTGGATAATGTTTTTATAATTCCTCATATCAAGAGGAACTTAATCTCAGTTTCTTGTCTCATTGAACAAAGCTATATCGTCTCCTTTTCTGAGAGTAAAGTGTTTATTTTCAAGAATGGTATGGAGATTGGTTTTGGTTCAATGGAAAATAACTTATATGTACTAAGCCATTAGTCATAAAAGCTTTGTTTAATACTGAAATGTTCAATACGGCGACAACAGCTAAAAGACCAAAGGTTTCTCGTAAGGAAAATGCCCATCTTTGGCATCTAAGGTTAGGTCACGTCAATCTCAATAGGATTGAGCAATTTATGAAATGTGGACTTCTAAAAAATTTAGAAGAAAACTCATTGTCGGTGTGTGAATTATGCCTTGAAGGCAAGATGACCAAACAACCTTTTACTGAAAAAGGTTACAGAGCCAAGGAAGCCTTGAAGCTTGTACATTCAGACTTCTGTGGTCCAATGAGTGTTAGAGCTCGAGGTAGGTATGGATATTTCATCTCTTTCAGATTATTCAAGGTGCAGGTATCTCTACTTAATGCAATGTAAGCTTGAAACCCTTCACAAGTTCAAGGAGTATAAGGATGAAGTTGAAAACTTGTTAGGTAAGAAGATAAAAACACTACAATCTGATCATGGTGGAGAGTATATGGACTTCCAATTCTAGAACTATATGATAAAACATAGACGTACATCCCAACTATCAGCCTCAGGTACACCTCAGCAGAATGGTGTATCAAAAAGGAGAAACAAAACCTTGTTAGACATAGTTCGGTCTATGATGAGTTATGCTCATCTTTCAGACTCATTTTGGGGTTTTGCAGTGGAGACTGCATGTTATGTTCTGAATAATGTTCCCTCGAAAAGTGTTTCTGAAACACCTTTTGAGCTATGGAGAGGCTTTAAAGGTAGTTTATGCCACTTAATAATTTCAGGGTGTCCGACCCACGTGCTTATGACTAACCTGAAGAAGTTGGAACCACGTTCGAAAGTTTGCCTCTTTGTAAGCTACCCCAGGGAAACAAGGGGTGGATACTTCTATGATCCGAGTGAGAACAAAGTGTCTATTTCTACAAATGCTATCTTCTTGGAAGAAGACCACATTAGGGATCATAAACCACGAAGTAAGCTTGTTTTACGTGAGATTTTGAGTGAGACTACTGAAGGTTCAACAAGAGTTGTTGAACAGACTGACAGATCAACAAGAGTTGTTGAGGTCGGTGCATCTAGTTAACCATCTCAAGAATTGAGATTGCCTCGACGTAGTGGGAAGGTTATGAACCCACCGGAACGCTACATTGGTTTGACTGAAGTCTAGAATATCATTTCTAATGATGGGGTCGAGAATCCATTGTCTTCTAAGCAAGCAATGGAAGATGTTGACAAATATGAGTGGATTAAGGCCATGAACCAGGAGATGGTGTCTATGTACTTCAATAAAGTCTGGGAACATATGGATCAGCCTGATGGGGTAAAACCTATCGAATATAAGTGGAACTACAAGCGAAAATGAGGTGTAGATGGAAAGGTGTAAACCTTTCAGGCTAGACTCGTGGCAAAGGGTTATACCAAGTCGAGGGAGTGGACTATGAGGAAAATTTCTCACCTGTTGTCATGTTGAAGTCAGGATATTCATGTCCATAGCCACATTTTATGATTATGAGATATGGAAAATGGACGTCAAGACTGCCTTTCTTAATGGTAATCTTGATGAGACCATCTACATGGCTCAACCAGAGGGGTTTATAGTTCCAGATCACGAGCAAAAATTTTGCAAGCTTAATAGGTCCATTTATGGGCTCAAACAAGCGTCTAGATCGTGGAACATTAGATTTGACAATGCGATCAAATCGTTTGGCTTTGATCAGAACGTTGATGAGCCTTGTGTTTATAAGAAGATCATTAACAGCTCAGTAGCTTTTCTGGTATTGTATGTGGATGATATCTGATAACTTGTAGAAATACAAGTTATTTACGCTGCCTTATTCAGATATTGCGGCCAAAAGAGAGTAAATATGCGTCGATTGTATGAAAATTAGCTCAGAAATACAATAATTATGAATTATCGCAATTACACCAACTAACATCATCGAGATGGTAGAAGAGGATATTTCTATTCTGTTTTGCAGGAAACCAAGTCACCGCTTACGATCAAGGCTCAACGAGAAACTGAATAATGCATCTCTGTCACATTGTGCCAGCCAATCAACAATGAAGAGACGATTAACGCAATGATGGCGCAATGCAACAATCAATCTCGAGCTAAATTTCAACCGCATGCGGTAATAAAAACAACACCGCATGCGAGCAACCGATCGAAAGATACAACTGAGCAACGCAAATGCGGAGGATTGCGACACGTGTACAACTAACCGTTGTGCAGATTTGACGGTCTGATTTCATAACAGAAGGAATATTTATTCCTCCATCTTTGCAATTTCTATAACAAGAAGTGGGGTCCACAAGCCAAGAGTCAAAGCTTTTCACCTATAAATACCCCTATAGAATTCAGAGAAGATATACTTGATATGAGGGCTAATTGATGCTAGATTATTGAGAGAGAGGCTGGGTTGAGTACTGATTGGATGAAATCTGGGAAGAGAAGAGATAAGGCCGAGAGGTGAGTCTTAATGCGATTCTGCCAAATCCCCGCCGTGAAGCTTTGTGCTTAGATCCCTGCTACCGATTGAGTAAGCCTGAGAGGGAAGCTCATCCTTCTACACGATCCATCCATGCCGACAAGCAAATCTCCATCTAGATCGACGCCAAGATGTTGGCATTTATTTGTATTTGTTTCTAACTCTATTCATCAACTGTACTTCATCTTCTTAATCCCTTCATTCACAAATCATGTATCAGATGCTAAATAGTTTTATTGAATGTCTCAATCATTTCCGTTTCCACTTCTCTGTCTATTTCCATTCCTCCATTAATCGTTTTCTCCATGAAGTTTTCTTAACCATTAAACGAGTAACTTAATCTGTGATAAAGAGATAAATGCATTTAGCTAAGGCATGCTAGACGGCATCTTCACCTGTGAAAGCAGAAGTGAAGATGTCATTCTGATCTGTCGAGAGAAGGTTAGAAGAATGCGTTAACTAAAGCGAGTAGTACTTCCAAAGATGGAAGCAATCTTGCGTTCATTACGTTCGTCCCTGTTTCACCACAGAGATGTAGGAACGCGGCCGATCACCGAGAGGTGTATGCCAAGGGAAAAGCGGAACCGTACCTATATCTTTAACGCAATTAAGGAACTTGTGATGTTTGAATTAATTATCTTTTCTCTTTCTGATTCACACAAAAGACTTGTCACCGCATTACACGATCTTTGTATAATCTTCACAGCCAGCCTTGACCTCAGTATCTTGTATCATGAAACCTGTATCTTGTATCATCTTAGCTTAGATTTAATTTATCGCAATTTACTTTATCACAATTTAGTTTATTATCGTATTTTTACTGCTTTACTTTACTTTATCGCATGTTTAATTACTTGTACAGAAAACTCTTTTATAAATTGAAAAACCCCTGGTCGCATATATCACAAACATAACGCAATAACCTCAAACATTCCCTGTGTTCGACCTCGGATGACACCGAGAAACTTGCGGTGAAATTATACCTGGTTTCAACGCAAGGAAACTTGTGACAACGCACAGAATACTACAAGAGCATTCATTAATAACACATATCTAGAAGTAGTATCGCATATCATCGCATAAAATCTATGTCATCAAGTTTATGGCATGAACTTGCATCGTACAAAAATTTGCGTAACAATATCCTACTCATTAGGAATGATGTAGGGTTTCTGACTGACATTAAGAAGTGGCTAGCCGCCCAGTTCCAAATGAAAGATTTGGGTGAGTCGCAGTATGTTCTAGGGATCAGATTATTCGGGATCGTAAGAACAAGAGGTTAGCCTTGTCTCAGGCATCGTAAATAGATCAATTGTTGATCAGGTACAGGATGCAGGATTCCAAGAGGTGTTTGCTATCCTTCAGGCATGGAATCATTTTGTCTAAGGATCAGTGTCCTAAGAAACCTCAAGAGGTTGAGGAGATGAGACGGATTTCCTATGCTTCAGCTATTGGAAGCCTAATGTATGCAATGTTGTGTACCAGACCCGACATTTGCTATGCAATAGGGATTGTCATTCGTTATCAGTCCAATCCAAAATTAGATCATTGGACGACGGTCAAAACAATCCTCAAGTATCTTCAGAGAACGAGGGACTACATGCTCGTGTATGGAGATAAGTATTTGATTCTTACAGGATACACAAACTCTGACTTTCAGACTGATAGAGATTCTTGTAAATTAACATCGGGGTGAGTGTTCACTCTGAATGGAGGGGTTGTAGTGTGGCGAAGCATCAAGCAAGGATGCATCGCAGACTTCACTATGGAAGTCGAATACGTAGCCGCTTGTGAAGCAGCTAAGAAGGTTGTTTGGCTTAGGAAATTCCTTATAGATTGGAAGTTGTTCCAGCCGATCACACTTTATTGTGACAACGTCGGTGTTATGACAAATTCGAAGGAACCTCAAAGTTATCGTAGAGGAAAGCATATAAAACGAAAATATCACTTGATCGGGGAGATTGTGCATCGCGGTGATGTGATAGTCATGAAGATCACGTCAGAGCACAATGTTGCTGATTCGTTTACAAAAGCTCTCACGGCTAAAGTGTTCGAGGGTCATCTGGAAAGTTTGGGTCTACGAGACATGCGGCATCTTGTCTAGGGCAAGTGAGAGATGATACTAGGGTATAGAGTATGCCCTAGTTTATTGTATATTGTACTTGTATTTTTCATGTATTGTACATTAGTCTCTCGAGGCATTAGAACAAATGGGAGATTGTTAGGATTGGTGTCCTAATTCTCCCGGAGTGTCGTAGTTTGTAAACTGTACACATTATTATGAATAAAATAAGAGTTATTTTATTTTGCATTTACTCTATCTAATAAACAAAGCTCCATGGTTATTTTATGTAAACTTAAGCATGTATATGAGATATACAAGTGGATTATGCCCTAAGTGATAACCTAAAAAAGTTTGTAGTATAAGGATTAAGGAGGGATACCTGATCCTGGTGACACTATAAATACAACCTACTTTGTAGATGTTTACAAGTGTTGTGAACTAATACAGATGGTTGATCCTGAATATTCATATGGAGACATGCGAGCGGGAGTGTCCTATACAAAGAGTTTGTATAAGACTGAACCACGAGATGACTAGTCTCTTTATATAACGTCATTGATACTTGAGACTTACATCTCACCTAAACGACTATAGGTGACATGACCTTAATCCTGAGTGTTTTGGGAACTCCTGCCTTTGAGGACGGTCCTTTGATTAGTATGGGTGAGAGTGGCCAGATTGCAACTCAACAAGCCTACCTTTTTAGGGATTTTTCTGATTGGGGAGCTGAGAACTCAGTTACATAAGATGAAATTCACTCCTTCTTCGAAGTAGGGGTAAGTAGATAGATTGCTCCCTTAAGGGCTAATTCCGAGTCTTGAACATAGTGGCCACAAATTCTCTTTGGAAGAGAGAACTTAATCATAGTAGGACTATGCTTATGTTCATTAGAGGGATCAGTGGTACTTAAGAAGTTGGATGTTACTATAGGGGCAAAACGGTAAATTGGCCCAGCTGTACTTACGAGCGATCTGTGAAGGGTTATCGCATTATTGATTGGTTGATATGGACACAAAATATATCTGTAGTGAGGAGAGTGTAGATGTCGGCCTTTGGTGGAGTGCCCGACAGTTAACAGATGGTTGATCTCGTGACTAAAGAGTTTAGTTAGTTATTCACGTACCGTTGTAGCTTCAAGCTACAGGTCCATAAGATCCCCTTAGTAGCTCAATGGATTCAAGTTGAGAATTAATTCTTGGTGTTGATGTGAAATGCTCAAATTGACAAGAGGATATTTGATTATATATGATACAATCAGTATGATGTATGAGATACATCAAGTGGGGGATTGATGTAAATGTGATTTACATTAAGTGCCATAAAATAGAAAAAGAACTATGGTTTATATGTTTCATGAGATGAAATATTAAAATCATAGGTTATAAATATAATATGGTAAGTTGGTTATCATATATATTTATAATAATATTAATTATTTGATAATTATCTCGTTTCTCTAATAACCAATTGAGTAGGAGGTTTTTGGTGGTTTTATGGTAACGGTGAGATAAAAGAAAAAATGTTTTCTTAATTTTAGAAGAGTTGCTTAATTCGGAAAGAAACTCACAGAAAGACTATCAAGTGAAATTTTTCACTAAACAATAGCTCACAGAGAGACTAAACGATCGTGGAGTGTCACTATATGATAGTTCACTCAACTGGTCGTAGCTAAACGATCGCAGGGCATTGTCTATACGATAGGCTGCCTTCTTCTACACGATTGAACATTCGTCTATACGATTGACACTTCTCATCTTCCACTTGCTCAATCGTCTACAAGATTATTGTTCCTCCAGTCTCTTCCTCTAACCAAGTCCATACAGAGCCACAACTCCTGGATTCTCACACCGAGAATACCAAGATAACCATTGTGGTGGTATCCGCACTCAACTTGATTGAGTTCGAGGTTTTGGAGGTCGTTCGTTGTGTGTTCGCATAGTTCGTGTGGTGGTTGTTGTTGATCGTGTTGTGTTGCGGTCGTTGTGCTCGAGCGTTCGTGTATTGCTGTCTTGGAGACTGAACGAGCGTTCGTGATCGAGGGAGTTTGAAGAATGAGTCTTCAAGGGTATGTATACTTTATCCCTTGATCTCATCTATAAGCATGTTGTAATTTCGTATTGTGCATGACCTATTAATTTCCGTTTCTTGACTATAATTGTGTGTGTTCAATATCGAATTGAATTTGGAACGATCATTACACTGCTCATGGAAATCCTCATGTTTGATTTCCTTCAAATAGATGTAGAGAATCGTAATGATCGTTTCCATCGGAAGGGCAACCCACCGGAAAGGCATACCTCAGGAGCACCCCCGGCAAACATCAAGATGCATACCACATATATTAGTTGGAGTGTAAATTTGAAAATAATCCAAGGTCAAATCTCATCAAATTTATCCAAATTATAAGTACATGTCAATTCTCAATTTAATCCTTGTCAACTACCACATAATTGAAAACAAAAATGAATAATAAATGATATAGTAAAAATCGTTTCTAATGTTAATACAACATGAATCACAAGTTAGTAATGTCGATAACAAAAAAGATCAAACTAATCATAACCAAACATCAAACTTCCATAATTTCCTAATGGGGATTAAACACAAAAACACTTTAATAACATATTGATAACAATTAAAACAATCTAAACAAATCGGAATCCACCACATACATTCAAACAAAGTCCAAAAAAATTAGTATATAAGAATGATATTAAAAGTAATAAGAAGCCCAAAGAATCAAAACAATCCAAAAAAGAATCAACCACCTTTAGTCCAACAAAGAAAAAAGCTAATCATGTAATTAAGATAACAGAGGTCTCCGGTAGGATTTGTGGTCATTGAATAGAAAATCCTATAACAAATTATTCATCATCGACCTTGGGTTAGAAATTAACCTGTGCAATGTAGATCAAAGAACCTCACCCACCAAACTTCAATCATCAAAATCCAATCTCCTACCATGCCTCTAAAATTATGGAACCACGATAAATTTTCTTTTAAGAGACGGCAAGAGGTGGATTTTGGTCAGCCTCAAAGAATCAAAACAATCCAAAAAGAATCAACCACATGTAGTCCAACAAAGAAAAAACAAATCATGTAATTAAAATAACAGAGGCCTTCGGTAGGATTTGTAGTCATTGAATAGGAAATTCTACAACAAATTACTCATCATCGGCCTTGGGTTAGAAATTAACCTGTGCAATGTAGATAAAAAAAACCTCACTCACCAAACCCCAATCATCAACATCCAACCTCCTACCATTCCTCTAAAATTATAAAACCACAATAATTTTTCTTCTAAAAGGCAATAAGAGATGGATTCTGATTAGCGAAAGGGAGTTTCTAAGAGAGTGGATCTAAACAAAAAGAGTAGATCTATAGCAACTAGAATAAGGAGAGATTTTAATTTACCCATCTATTGAATCAGCTTAAGAGATGCCAAAGAAATTGTAGACATCGATTGGAAGAAAGAAGAACAAATCCAAGGGAAAAAAATAGTATAAATCTGAGAATCAGAACAGTTGGAATCAAAAAGAGAGATCTAAATAAAAAAGTGTTTGTGATGTTCTAAAAAGTGAATCAATGAACACCACAGACCATCAATGAAACATCAAACTGTGGCTAAAAAAAATAAATAAAATGTTCTAAAACTTGTTGACAAATTGTGCCTAAAAAGAGCAGTCACGAAAAAAACGTCAAGAAAAAAGGAAAAGAAGAGGGAGATGAAATTATGGTCAACGTGGAAAGAATTGCAAATAGATTTGAAGAGGAAGAGCCACAAAACACCGAAAGAAGTGGATTATGTACCTCTGAGGAGCATCGATTGACATGCAAGGCAACAAGGAGGAAGGGAGAGTTAGGGCTTCAGTGGGGAATGAGAGAAATAGAGGAGGAATATAAATTTGGATTTCATTGGGGAAGAAGGAGAAGAGAGATGGAGGAATACCTTTGAGGCACATCACGCGTGAAAATGAGAAAACCTGTCAAGTTACCCCTTTGGAATTCTGAATGAAAACCTGGAATATCTACCTCTTAGGCCAACCCAATTCCAATCCCATGGGCCAAACGGCCCCAAGAGTTTTAGCATCATTATCAACAGTTTTTGCAAATAGCTCCACCTTATAACTTGTAGGATCTTGAGGTATAAAGTTATTTGAAGTAGAAACCTCGTTTGAACTCATGTAAAATTCTTCCTCTCTGAAGGTTACACCTTGGCTAATTAAGCTTTTACTTGATTTGAAATCCCACAGTGTATAGCCTTGAGTGCCCTCAAGATAACCTATAAACATACACTTTAGAGTTCTAGTATCACATCCCGCCCCAAGTTACTCTACCAAACCTAGAATGTGGCATGAAGACAATAAATTTCAATTAGACTATGAAATCCATTGTCAAATCTAAAAATATTTTTCAAAAAAAGTGGCTAGAAAATATATAAGATTCTATGAAAATTTAGGCAGGGTCTCCCCTAAAAAGTGGACAAACCACACGTGAAAAGAAAACTCTTAAAAACACTTCCAAATAGTATACAAAAGAAAATCCAACACGCACGTTATTGTAAACTATTAAGAAACCAGCTAAAAAAACCATTAACCATAATAAACCAAAGCTAATGAAGAAGTACAAAATTTTAATTTACCAACCAACATAAACTAAAACGATATGATGTTAAAATCATGCTAGCCACCTTCTTTGATATAAAATCAAATTTCAATACTACAATAAAATGCAACAATTGCTATGTCATTTATATACAATTGGTGGCAGATCTTCAATTCCTGTAGGTCTGTTGGAACTTCAATACGGCTAGGTACATGGCAGAGCGAATCTCTAATCATATTATGCACCGAATAACCTTCAGGTACATAGCAAAGCAAATATCTAGTCATACTATGCACTGAGTAACCTCAGGTACATAGTAGAGCAAATATTAGTCATACTATGCACTGAGTAACCTCCAGGTACATAGCAGAGCAAATCTCTAGTCATACATGCACGTAGAGCAGCCCCCAAAAGGGCAAAACACCCCTACACATAGCCAAAGCCTATGTGTGTGCCAAAGTGGATCTCAAAGACTTCATACATATTATATCCAGACTACAGAAACACATTCACGTAGGTGTATCTGCACCATGGGTAGAGAGTTTAATAGTTTGATAACTGCTTTCAACTTAAAACTCCTCATCCTCAAGCACTCTAAAAAAAATCCTCGACACAATCCTCAAATAATTCTACAATCATGCTCTTCCTCTCTTAAACAAGATTTTCAAAGTCACACGCATAATTCATTTCATATCCAATAATTTTGAAACTTTTGTCAAACAGCTGAAATCAAGAAATTTATAAATATTTTCCTTTCAGGAGCCAAATTAAACAAATAATGCACTATAGATAAATTGCACACAAATGTAGATATTTTTTAAATTCAACTATGCTAAACCAAGAAATCATAAACATAAATCTTTCAATAGTAAACGATTACAAGATGAGCATAAGTTCCTTTGGATAATAGTAAGAACATATACCATAGTTGGTTTTAAAAATTCAAAGACCATATAGATTGTTAAAATAGTAAAAATATTTTGCAAAATAACCACTTAGAATATTATAACCGCGAGGATTCCAAGTCGATTAGAACGCCATACTCATTAATTCCAAGATCCAAAAGTAACATCCATCATGCAATTAATTTCGCAAAATCCCCCATTTTACTATTCATCTTCTTCTTTCTTATTTAATCTACCAAACATGGCTATATTGCCATCTTTTCTCTCTTTTCTTCTTCCATTCAAATACTTCTCTTTTTCATGGTTCTTCTCACATTAACTTCAAGAAACATAGTACAAATAAACAAACTCTCACAAGTGAAGGAGAATTTAAAAACTTAGAATACCTATTCTCTTATATTTTCCATAATGCTTCCACTTGTCCCCTCTATCATTTCCATTCTTTTTTATTATTAATTCTCCATTCAAACTCAAAATTAATGGTTTTGTTATTTCCCTTTCTTATTTTACTTGAACTAACCCGAAATAATACCCCCAAGGATCCACAAGATTTTTTGTGAGCATAAATACTATAAATTTATATTGAATAGATAAACTCTATGATCATTCATGCCAAATTATCAAGAATAATAACATACCGGATTCTATTGAGAAACTAATGATAGCTTGAAGATGATGATAGATGATGACTATGGTCTTCCTCAACCAAAACTCTGCCCTTAGTGGGATCTTTCTCTAGATGGGATTCAAGAAAGATCGAGTGTTTATTGTTTTGGTATGTTGGGGACCATAACCCTAAGGTCTCTTTATATACTAGTTCAATTAAAGTTTCCATTAAACTCTAATTAACTAGGAATGGGTTTCTACCCATTAAGTCCATACTCAATTAGGAATCTAGGACATTAATTAATTAGATCACATAATAGGGTCCAATCTAATAAAATAACCAATGTGATAAATTATTAATCCACATACATAGCCTATACTTTAATTAAACATATTATTATTTAAATATTTTTAACAATCTCCCACTTGAGCTATGTCTGTATACCTGTTATAATTAAATCACATAAACCTTAAGCGCGGATAAACGGGTTATTTCAATGATAGAATTTCCCTTTAGTTCAATCTGGTCCATCTCCTGTATTAGCACGGAATCAAGGCGGCTTTTATCACTAGCCTTGTAACTAAACCTTCCTTAATCACCAATTCCAATACATTCAATGACATAGATCAAGTATGGATGGATAGCATGGAAACTACATGCAAAGTGATGTAGATCATGTCTGTTTCCAACTGGTCCAAATTCCTTAATGAGATCATTCTTAAAAACTTTATGCTAAACTGCATGCATGATAAACAAGTTCAGATAATAAAACATAAACCATCAACTTTATTCATATAGAAAATAAACAAAATAAAGTCAAAGAACATCCTCAATAACAAATTCCCATTAAACTATGGAATCAGAAAAGTGACTAACACTCATGTGAGCAACATGCTCATGAAAAACTTTAGGTGGTAAACATTTAGTCAATGGATTTGCCACCATAGAGTTGTTCCTATGTGTTCTATTGAAATTTGACCATTCTGAACTCTTTCTTTAACAACCAGAAACTCTACGTCTACATATTTTGACTTCATATTGCTTCTGTTGTTGTTGGAATACATTACTGCCAACTTATTGTCACCAAATAATTTTAATGGTCTTTCTATGCCAACCACTATCCGCAACCCAGTGACAAAATTTCGCAACCATATTCCATGATTGGATGCCTCATAACATGTTATAAACTCCGCAGTCATGATAGAAGAAGCCATAAGTGTTTGTTTAACACTTTTCCAAGATACAGCTCCTCCAGCCAATATGAAGATATAGCCTGAAGTAGACTGAAAAGTGTCTTGACATCCAGCATAATGAGAATCAAAATACCCAATGATCTCCAAAACTTCTAATCTCCGATAAGTGAGCATATAATCTTTTGTTCTATGTAAATACTTTATAACCCGTTTGGCTGCTTTCCAATGATCCATCACTGGGTTACTCAAATATTTGCCTAATGTTCCAACTATGAACGCAATATCTGGACACGTGCATACTTGAGTATACATCAGACTTCCAACAGCCAAAGCAAAGGGAACCTTCTACATCTCCTTGGTTTCGAGTATGGTCTTGGGGCATTAACCTAAATGAAATTTATCACCTTTAGCGATCGGGGTATCTCCTGGTACACAATCTTTTATGCCAAATCTACTCAAAATATTTTCAATGTAGTTCCATTGTGACAATCTCAAAATACCTTGAGAACGATCTCGCAGTATTTCAATTCCTAATAAAAAAGAAGCAACACCAAGATCCTTCATCTTAAAATTATTTTTGAGAAATCTCTTAGTGTCATGCAATAAACCTATATCATTACTAGTTATGAGTATGTTATCAATATATAACACCAGAAAGATTGATTTACTCCCACTGAACTTGTGATATACACAATCTTCCAGTATATTCACCTCAAAACCAAAGGAGGTTATCACTTCATGGAATTTGTGATACCATCGACAAGAGGCTTGCTTTTGAGACTGTAGATAAATTTCTTCAATTTACAATAGACTTTGAATTACCAAACACAAAGTTTTCTGGTTGCACCATATAAATCATCTCATCAATGTTCCCACTGAGAAATGTAGTTTTTACATCCATTTGGTGTAGCTCTAAATCAAAGTGAGCTACCAGTGCCATGATTACTCTAAAAGAGTCTTTCGATGAAACTTGAGAGAAAGTCTATTTGTAATCAATGCCTTCCTTTTGAGTAAAACCCTTTGCAACAAGACGAGCCTTATATCTTTCAATATTTCTATGTGGATCCCTTTTGGTTTTAAATATTCATTTACAACCCCTGTGGGTTTCACTCCTGGTGGTAGTTCGATAAGTTCCCAAACGTCATTGTCGTTCATGGATTTTATTTTCTCTTCCATAGCACTTATCCACTTTTGAGAGTTGGAACTTTGTAAAGCTAATGGAAGTTGATTGGATCATCTTCCATTACGCCCACATCATCTTGATGTTCTTGAATAACACAATATAATCATCTAGAATTGCACTTATTCTCTCTCTGGTAGATCTTCTTGGTGGCACTTCTTGAGGTTGTTAAGTTTGAACTTCAGGTTTAACAACGTGGACTTCAATGTTGTCTTCTTCTATAATTGGTTCAATAGTGAAGTAAAAAATTGGAGCCTGAACATCATTTATAACCACATGAGGAAAAGAAACTAATTCCTCTTCAAAGACAACTTTCTTTATGTTATCTTTCTCCTAAACTCAACATCCTCAAGGAATCTAGCATTTCTTGTCTCAAACAATGATCCATAAGTGGGATCATAAAACTTAAAGCCCCGAGAGCGCTCAGAATACCCGACAAAACAGCAACTAATAGTTCTTGAGTCCAATTTTCTTTCATTAGGCCGTAAGGCCTAGCCTCAGCTGGACAACCCTAGATGTGAAGATGCATAATGCTAGGCTTTTTTCCTGTCCACAACTCATAAAGGATTTTAACTACTACTTTACTAGGTACCCTATTAAGGATATATACTGCAGTCTTTAGTGCCTCACCCCAGACAGATTCTGGTAGAGAAGAATGACTAATCATACTTCTTACCATATCCTTAAGTGTTCTATTTCGCCTTTCCGCTACACTATTCATGTTGGGTTTGCCCGGCATAGTGTATTACGGAACGATTCCACATTCCTCTAGGTATTTGGTAAAGGGCCCTAGACATTGTTCACCTGATCCATCAAATCTACCATAATATTCACCACAACGATCAGATTTGACAGCCTTAATTTTCTTTCCAAGTTGAAGTTCAACTTCAGCTTTGAAAGACTTGAAAATGTCCAAGGATTGAGACTTCTCATGAATTAGATATAGTTACCCATATCTTGAATAGTCGTCTATGAACATAATAAAATATTGTTGTCCATTCCAAGAGGCCATAGGGAATGGACCACAAATGTCTATATGTATTAGTTCTAAGACGTCTAAGCATTTGTTGGCACCTAATTTTCTTATGTTTGTCTGTTTTCTCTTAATATATTCCACACAAACGTTGAAGTCGCTTGTGCCATAACAGCGGAATTCTCATTTAATTTATGCTTTATTCCACATGAATTAGATAACAGGATCTTGTTAAATGAAGCAAAAGAATCAAGCATAGATAGACTATCAATTAAAGAACCGGTACCAATAAGCTTAGAATCTTGAAAAAGACTAACTTTATTATTTCCAAAAGAACAAGAAAAACCAAATTTGTCCAAACTAGAAATGGAAACTAAATTCCGTCTAAATGACGGTATAAAAAAAGTCTCATTCAGATCCAAATAACAACCAATTTTTAAAAGTAATCTAAAATTTCCAATAGCTTCAACTAGAGCTGCTTTATCATCGCTCACATAGATGAATCTTTTAGCATCACTTGGCGACCGGCTCCACAAGCAACCCTGCATTGATATACTTATGTGAGTACTAGCACCAGAATCTACCCACCAAGTATATGTAGGTACAGAAGCTAAATTAACTTCAGAACAAACCAAAGTAAGAAGTTTACCTTTCTTTACATGCCACTTGGCGTACTTGGGACAATTTTTCTTGAAGTGACCTTTTCTTTTGCAGAAAAAAACAAGGATTTTCAGTAGCTTGTTTCTTGTTTTTATTCTATTGAGATGTCTCCTCTACAAGATCCACAAATTTCCTTTTCTTCTTATGTCTGTTGCCAAATGAGCACTTTCTGTCTTTTCTCTCTTAATCCTATCTTCTTCTTGCACACATTGTGAGATAAGCTCATTAATACTCCATTTATCTTTTTGAGTATTATAGTTTATTTTAAACTAAGTGAATTGTGCAGGAAAAGAGATAAGTACCAGATGCATGAGTAAATTTTCATGCACCTCGATATCAAGTGCCCTTAATTTACCTGTGAGATTGGACATTTCCATAATATACTCCCTTACGTTTCCATTGCCCTTATATCTCATAGAAGTTAAAGAAGTCAAAAGACTACTTGCTTCCCCTTTTTCATTTTTAGCAAATATTTCTCATATGAGCAAGGAACTTATTGGCATTTTTACTTTCCGTGATAGAGCCCCGAAAAGACTCCAGAATGGAGTGTCTAATGATCATCAAACACATGCGATTTGATCGTTCTCACTTCTCTATATTAGTCGTATTTGGCTGTTCCTCGGTAGAAGTAGGTTTATCGGTCTTTAATGCAAGGTCCAAATCCATACACCCAAGAAGTATCTCCAGGCTTTCCTTCCAAATCTTGAAGTTCGATCCATTCAACTTAGGGATTGAACTCAAATTTTCAGATATTTGAGTAAGACCAACGGAAACAATAAACAACAAAACATATACTCACAATTAAAATATAACAAAATAATTTCACATATGTGGTGGGCCCCTTTAACAAGATACCTAACACAACATTGATGTCCAGCCTTTGGGCAAAAATACCAACTGTAAATGGTACTCTCAACGTAGTAATCACAGTACTGACAATTAACTCGGTAAAAAAATAGTCTTTCTTTGGACCGACTATTTTTCGCATGAGCAATCCTTATAATTGCCACATACTCATTACCACATGCATACCCATAATTTGGCCAAATAATTATCTTCCTTTGGGCCGAGAATTAAATTAACAGAGGCTACTTTGGTAACATATTATTTTGACCAATTCAATCTAAAATATAAGACAATAATATAATAATATTATTGTACAAAAATAAAAGAGGAAGAACACTAAATAGTTTTTACCAATATTCATTTAACAATTGCATACATATAATACAATTAAATCAACATAAACATGTGAGTATCACAAAATATCATCAATCAAGTTTGGACTTAAATTCACCAAAATATCAATCAAATTTAAATTTAAATTCACAATATGATTAATCCAATTTAAACATGAATCATCAATCAAACTCTAGATTTAAATTCACAAACTTTAAGATAAATGCCTACATAAGCATACAACAATTGTTTCCAATTGAAAACCAAAAAAATCAAACTTAGATTAAACACAATAATTTGAATTACTATATAATGACAGAATTGACATAAAATCCATCCAATTCAAATTAATAATTCAAGACAATTAATCAAATTATTTAAAGATTCAACATCCTGATTTCAATCCAAGAAAAATTATTAACTAATTACCAATTTATCAACCAATTCCTAACTAATTAGGAATCATTGATGGTTGGATTAAATTCTACTAAAAGTTCATATGGAAAATAAATCCTCTACCCCCAAATGAATCCTCCAAAATCGAAAGAAACATTCTCCTTTTGGGTAATTTTTAAATTGGGTCTTTAGAATGTGTTCTACCACAAATTCGTTTTTCCTCATGACGTCGAAGACGTCTCTTTCCCGACGAGACGTACAACCCAAAAACGATGCTTCCACCAATCAACCGTGGGTTATTAATTTTTTTTAATAATTTAACCATCTTTACCGAGGAATTGAGTCTAAGATCAATGGTCGATTAATTTAAACTTGATAATCTAACATGAAAAATATGCTCTTATACCACTTGTTAGCAAAATACTATAAATCTTTATTGAATAGATAAACTCTATATTCATGCCAACTTGTCAAGACATACCGGATTCCATTGAGAAACTAATGGTAGCTTGAAGATGATGCTAGATGATGACTATAGTCTTCCTCAACCAAAACTCCGAATGTCATTAGTGAGTTCTTTATGAGATTCTATTATTTTGGTATGTTAGGGCCATAGCCCTAAGGTTGGGCTTCTACCTATTAACTCCATAAATCTAGGACCTTAATTAATTAAATCGGCTCAATCTAATAAAATAATCCAATGTGATAAATTATTAATCCACATACATAGCCTATATTTTAATTAAACATATTATTATTTAAATATGTCTCACCTTTCTTGCTTCATAGGAAAAAGATAAACTCCAAAGAAAGAAAACCCATAAATTTATCATCAAAGTTTTCCATTTTCCAAGCTTTACCTCACAAGAAAATGGCTTGCCAAGTTGAATCCTTGTACAAGAAAAACTTCTTCGAACTTGCTCCAGCATTGCTTCCACTTTCTCAACCAATTTTTCGATTACTTGGTCGGCTTTTCCCATTTCTTTCTCCTTCTCCCTCTTTCTTTGTATTCTCGATCCCCCTCTTATTTTTCTTCTTTTCCATTTCTTTTTCTTTATTTTTCCCTCTTCCTCTCTAAGAGGGTGTTTGATGGTGAGCCCACCCAATGTTTGATGGTGGTAAAATATAAAACCGGTGGGTTTTACCCCTTATTTACTTCCCTCGTTTCACGCCCCATTTTAAAGGTTTATTCTTTAGCCTCCTCTCTCTCTTCAGTCACGCATAATTAATCATCACACACTCTCTCTCCTCTCATTTTCTCCTTTATTCCGTCGTTTGGTTTCTCTTCTTTGTCTGATCTCTTCGTTCTCCATTCGGCTGGAATGGGTTGTATGTCTCTTCATTTCTCCGATTAGAATATGTTGTATTTCTCCTCATCTCTTCGTTCTCTGCGTGTATTTTTTTTTTTTTTTTGTTTCTCTGTACGTCTCTTCGTTTCTTTGATTTTGATTGAGTTTTTGGCTTCTCTATCTCTATTCTCCGATTTCGAACGATTTTGTTGTAGATCTAGTGATATTTCGGTTTTTTTTATTTTATGGTAGATCTAGGTTTTTTTGTTCAGATCTACTTTTTTTTCTTTTTTTTTTCTTTTTTTTCTTTTTTTTCTTTTTTTTTTTTTTGGGCAATTACCTTATTCTACGCTGACGATTAGTGTTAAATCTGCCTTGATTTCCTCATACATTTTTTGTATTACTTTTTTATTCCGATTCCTGTTGTCCAAAGGAAAACCTTTATATTTTTTTTATCTATTTATGTGTTATTAGAACCATCTATGTTCTTCCTCATGTATGTTTGATATTCTTCCTTGAAGATCTTTGAAGTCCTTCCTTCGTTGTTTGATTTTCTGGTTTGGGACTATTTAATGTTCTATTTTGCGATTATAATTTCGGACTGTCCAAATCAAACCTTGATGATTTCTATGTTCCTATTATCTACTGTTCTACTTGCTTGAATGAGTTTTTTTTTAATCAATTTATATGTTATTAAATCCGTCTCTGTTCTTCCTCATGCATGTTTGATACTCTTCCTTGAAGATGTTTGATGTTCTTCCTTCGTTATTTAATTTTCTGCTTATGGACTATTGAATGTTCTATTTTGCGATTCCGATTTCAGACTGTCCAAAGCAAACCTTGATGATTTTTATCTTCTTACTGTCTATTGTTCCACTTGCTTGAATGAGTTCCTTTTTTTTATCAATTTATATGTTATTAAATCCGTCTTTGTTCTTCCACATGTTTGATTTTCTTCCTTGCAAACCTCTCTAATTTTTATAATCTTCTTCTTCCTCTTACAACTACTTTCTATTGTTCTGATTTGCTTCCTGACTGTTTTTCATACGCTTTTATCCATGTTTTCTCTTGCCGCTTCAATATTAAATCATGTGTCCTCCCTTGCCATTTTTTCTTTTGCTTTTCTATGTAAATTGGAGGCAAGTTAATTCCTGGTAGGGGATGTAGACTGTGTTATTAGAACTTAGGGGGGTCAATCCACCCAAGAACAAGTCTGCTTTCTTTTCTTTTTTTTTCTGGAGGTCGATGATGATTTCAAACTGTTTTTCCTTATCTTTTGAGTATGATTTATGTTTTAGTTTTATTTCCTTTCAACCTGTTTTCTAAGTGAATGTATTTTTTGCTTCATTCCATTAAATTTTTTTCAATATTCATACGAATTTAATTTTTGTACATTTTAAAATTGACTTCAACTTTGAAATTGTTGAAACTGTTTATTTAATTTGCTTGGAGTTAGATTTGTTCCAATCAAATGGCTTTTTGAAATCCTAAGGCCTTCATATTCACATGATATATTATATTGTATTTATGTCATTTTTTAGTTCAATCACCAAATTAATAGTGACCTGACCATAATTAATTTCTTTATTATATTGTATTTATGTCATTTTTTAGTTCAATCACCAAATTAATAGTGACCTGACCATAATTAATTTCTTTATTTTTTCTTGACTATCTTTAATATGGGTTTACTGTTTGAATTTACTGAGTTAGGTGCACTTAAGTTTACCTAACCTTCCTCACCAACTCTGTTTATTGTATGCTATACTTATATCCCAATCTGTGTTCATATTTTTTGAGATTTCTCCACAAACTCTTTTCTAAACTATGTTGGTAAGTCCCTCAACCTTCCTTTTTATTTCAACTTTCTCTTAAATCTATTTTTCATTCTAGTATGTGCTATTTGGCTATTGCAATATACTTTGTTTCCTTCTTCCACCTCTAACCTCAACCTATTCCATCAATATAAGCTATGCTTCCTTCTTTTCTTATAATCGAATTAAGATATGTCGTTAATATTTTCTTGTTTTTGTTACGCCGTCAACCGATTATTCTGCCCCCTAGTTGTGGACTGTTTTCACCATTGCTCAATCGGAACATAAAAAAAGGTATGATCTTCGTTACTGTCTATTCTTTCTTTTTTCTTGAATCGTATTAACATACATTATCACTATGATCTAACTGAACTTCTTTTTCTTCCGTGTAGGGTCCAAACTAATCGAACATATTTTTCGTAACTAGTATGAGGTTCATAAGTTTTAAATTCGGAATAATCTTTGTTACTGTCTATTCTTTCTTTCTTATACTTGTTGAGGACTATTTACTTCAAATTTATCATCATTATGTATTTTGGACTTGTATGTTAGACATTTTCCCATATTTTCTCTCTTGTGAAAATGTATGATTTTTTTCCCTTTGTTTCTTGAACAAGACTATGTCGAACTCAAAGTTATTAGAAAAATATTATATTGTATTGTTAAATTTTGGTTTGTATCAATTTACATCTTCTATCAAATGAATTCATTTCAATCACAAGTTTTATCACAATTTTATTCATTTGCATCTTTCATTGTCAAAAGTATATTAACTTATGAACACGGTATCAAACTTATAATTTTGATAATAAAATCCCAACATTTTCACAATCAAAAGAATTTGATTTAGAACTTTGTTAATTACTTCCATTACAATTTATAACTTTGTTAACTAATTATGATGTTTTCAAATATTTATCCAGCATTAATTCTAATTGTTCACTTTATTAATCTAAACATAATTATATGTTTTGAGTGATTTTTAAAATAAGTCTAAGAAGTATTAAATAATGCACTTATCAGAAGTCTTTTTTTTTTTTTTTACAAGTTTATAAGTTTAATAAGTTCCAAAATAAGTTTCCAAAAAAGTCTAATAAGTTTATAAGTTTCAAACTATATTTTTATAAAAGTTGTATTAATAATGAAGTAAGTTAAAAATGCACAACTGAAATAAGTTTATAAGTTTGAAAATATATTTTTATTTATAGTGCACTAAATGTTTCAATGTACAAATGTAATATTTGTTAATAGTGAAATAACTATACTTTTGTTATTAGTGAAATAGAAGTTTGAAATAAAAGTTTTATTAATAGTGAAGTAACTATACTTTAGAGACATTTTCAAAATAAGTAAAAATGTACAAACTGAAATAAGTTTATAAGTTTGAAAGTATACTTTTATTTATAGTGCAATAAACATTTGAAATAGTGAAATAACTATACTTTTATTTATATTGATTTTTTACTTATATACTTTTTAAGTTAAAAAAATGAAAAACTTCTTACAACGAAATTTGAAAATTAATTAGGCACATGAAAATCCAATTATGTCAAGTACTAAAATACTTAGTCACTATTACGTTAGAGACATTTATAATGTGTCAACTACTATACCTAGTGTGCCCTAGTTGCACACTTTAGTTTTTTATAGGTAGTAGTGGGTTGTATGAGGGGGCCCTTATACCATAACCTCTACATCCTAGCTCCCCAAAAAAGTCATTCACTTCAACGTTGATTACTAGTATTGATTACCCATGTCTTGAAATTATAGATAGATAGGAAAACACAAATTCTATGTCGTTTTCGTTGGTCGTATCCCAGGGATCTATCTATCCTGGCACGAATGTCGTGGACAAGTCAATGGGTACAAGGGGCATTATACAAGTCCTATGAAACATTCAATGCAGTAGAGCACACGTATAGGTCTTACAGTACAACACACATTGGACAAGTTAGTGATCAAGGTGTAGAACAATGTAGTACAATTATTGCAACTATAATAGGCTTCTTTTTGGGATGATCGTAATGTATACTTGACTTGGATAGTTGGATATGAGTGATGTACTATGTTGTCACAACTTGTCGTTTTGTAACTAAACCGAAGTTCATTGATTATAAGCGTAATCGTCTTTTCAGGATCTACATACTTCCCCCATTGCCCTAGTAAGATGGAGATTGTTCAGAAGTTGTTTAAAATTATGACAAGTATTATTGAGTCTCAAAGACAATTATTCTTTATTTTGGCAACGTTGCTTAACAATAATAGAAGGATAAAACAACAACCAGCGAACGTTAGATATTGCATTCGATAATTGACGTTCTTCTTCCTTATTTACGAGAGTGACTTGGCGTGTCATGAGAGTACTCGAATGGATAGAAGGACGTTCATGATTTTATGCAAAATGATTAGAACAACGGGATGTTTGGAGCCAGGTAGATGTGTTGGTATTGAAGAGATGGTGGCAATGTTCCTACATATTCTTGCGCATGATGTGAAGAATAGAGTTGTACAAACATATTTTTCGAGATCTGGCAAGATGGTTTTGAGATATTTCAATGCAGTTCTTAGAGCAGTAATACAGCTACATACAATGTTGTTGAAAACTGTCGAACCAATTACAAGTGCATGTATCGATGGACAATGAAAATGGTAAAAGGTAGAAAAAAGTTCTAGTACTATTCTATAAATGCATCTGAAATAAATTATGCTGACATCTTCTCGAATTTTCATGATTAAACAATTTGAACAGAATTGTTTGGGGGCATTGAACGGCACGTACATGAAAGTGAATGTCAATGTCGTAGATCGACCACAATATAGGACGAGGAAGGGGAAATTGCCACAAACGTTCTTGCGGTGTTTGATCAAAACGGAGAATTCATCTTCGTTATGCTAGGTTGGGAGGGCTCCTCCGCCGACTCTAGGATCCTAAGGGATGCAGTTGCGCGATCGCATGGATTGAAGGTTCCAAAGGGTATAAAAATCACTACATAAGCAACATTCATTTACTTCATTAAATAGACATGTATTACAATCCCAAAATGGTATAGGGTTCTACTATCTGTGCGATGCTGGCTACCCTAATGCTGAAGGATTTTTGGCTCCGTATAGAGGAGAGCACTACCATCTCTCAGACTGGCGTGGAGCGGGCAACGCACCAACAACACCAAAAGAATTTTCAACATGAAGCATTTGTCAACAAAAAATACTATTGAGCGAGCATTCGGACTTCTGAAGGGCCGATGGGCAATTCTTAGGGGCAAATCCTACTACCCGATACAAATCCAATGTCGAACGATAACTACATGTTGCCTGATTCACAACTTAATCACAAGGGAGAAGGGGATTAGTGCTTCACTTGATGATTCATTGTACGAGAATCATGCGTCTACTGTTACGGAGGGAGAGAATATTGAATTTATTGAGACCTCAAACGAATGGACCAAATTTAGAGATGATTTGGCTGCCGAAATATTTTCTCAATGGCAAAGATCGTGATTTTTTTTTTATGAAAGATATATCATCTATATGTTGAACAATATTCCTATGCTTCATTTATTTCATGTACATTTTTAATTCGACTATTTCAATCCATGGTTTTAGTGTTTTATTTTATAACATGTTGCACAAAGCTGTTTAATTTTCAGTAATGTCTTTACGATGTATGCATGGATGAATTAGAATGGCAGGCGATGGAAAACGATCAAAACATATGTGGACAAAAGTCGATGACGCTGGGTTGGTCAATGCCCTAACCTCTTTGGTAGAGTCTGGTTGGAAGTCTAACAATGGAACCTTTCGACCTAGATATCTACAACCTTGGAACGCATAATGGAAGAGAAGTTTCCAGGGTGTGGCCTAAACTAGAACACTATCGAATGTAAGATTAGAAGTCTGAAGAAACAATATTCGGGGTAACAGAGATGTTAAATCAATTAGGGTTCAGATGGAACGAGGAGTTTAAGTCCGTTCAGATGGAGAGGGAGATATTCGACTTCTGGGTTCGAGTAAGTTTTTTAAATTATTAAACAATGTATACTGAATCTGTTTTTGTATAATTTCTAATATCGCTCCCATATACGAATGCAGAGTCATCCTAACGCGAAGGGTTTGTGGAACAAGCCATTCCCCCATTATGATGAATTATCGAGTGTGTGTGGGAAGGATAGGGCAACCGGACACTATGGCGAGCCACCAGTGGTGATGGCATCAAATTTGTTTCGGGAAATGGAGGACGATATTCGGCTAGGGTCACAAGAATACCCTACCCCTGATAATGAACAAACCCAACTGCCTGAGGATGCAATAGAAGAAGACCAAAGAGATATGTCTATGAGGAGAGCAAGTATACCAAATATTTCCACCGACAGTCCGAACATATCAGCGAAGACATCAAGAGGGAGTGAGAGGAAACTACTCACCTTCCAGAATGAAATGATCGAGATCATGCAATCAACCGCTGATATTCAGTCAACGCACATGGGCATACTCGTTGCGTGGCAATCCGAGAAATATATGATGGAATTTGGGTGTCAGAAGGAGGTAGTTCAGGTCATATTTGGTATTGAAGGACCCACTGAGGATGATAGATGTGACCTAATTGATATCATTTGCACGGATATACAAAAACAGACCTCTTTTTAATTGTACCAGAAGACAAACGACTACAGTATTGTACATGCCTACTTGCTTAGAACCACTAGACTGACCACCTTTCAACCCCCCAAAAAAACATATCTTTTGTGAAATTTTTGTGATTTTTTTTTAAACGGCCACATGTTCGATCGGTTCATATTATTTTGTGATCTTCTGAAAAATGTTATTGTACTACATCACATTCTCACCATCATAATCAAATGAAAGGTAATTATCCTATGTAAAACTTCAATTCCAGATACACTATCCATATTATATAAAAATAAACTGTATGATGTGTGAAATAATAATGTTAAGTTAGCAAGATTCAATATATACACATATCATATATCAATTCATTAGTAATTGGGATAATTACCTTCAATATATATACATACATTCAATATACATGCATACAATATACAATATACCAATTAATTGAGCAACAATATGAAATGTATTTTGTTGGTATGTTTTACAGATTGAAGAGAATTAGAATTATTACAGTTTTTGAAAAGAATATATGGAAATTAATCTATTATGTTCTACAAATTGAGAAAAAATTGAAATTGTTCAGTTTATTTCATAAATGATTTGAGAAGATGCATGTATATTTGAAATCAATCAACAACAGCTAAGCATAAAACTAAAAAATAAAAAATGAAATAAAAAACAAACAGAACAAAAAATAGAACTAATCTCATTCACAAAAAACTGCATCAGATCCCCCAGCTCAATTCAACTCAACTCTACACTCAAACACAAACTTCCAAACTCAACTCAACTTAACTCAACTCTGCACTCAAACACAGACTTCCAAACTCAACTCAACTCAACTCTGCACATCAAACACAGACAATAATTACCAACTCAACTCAACTCTACAAACAATCACAGATAATTTAACTTCCCAGATAATTTAACTCTCTAGATAATAGTTACCAACTCAGCTCAACTCAACTCTCTACTTATCATGCACCAAACACCCCCTCAAATTGATTTCTAGACTTTTCCTTTCTTTTTTTTTATTTTCTTTATTTTGCTCCTTTTTGTGCGGCTTCTTTGAAGCCATACTATTTTTTTTTTTTTTAACCGCTACAAAGTAGGGATGTATATGATTTGGGTTGGGTTAGGTTGGGGGATTTTTTTGAACCAACTTGAGTGACCCAAATCAGGTCTCCAACCTTGCCCACCCAAGCCAACCTTCGGGTTATTTATTCTTTTTCTTTTCTTTTTTATTATATTTTTTATTAAATTAAAATACTTAAATTTGCATACAACACATACTAATAATTAAAATTTCATAAAACTCAAATGTAAAATATCAAAATCCAAGATATCTATTATAAACTTCATACATACATCATGAAAATATATATGAGTTACAATATATATATTTTTAGTACTATTAGAAATTCGGGTTGGGTTGGGTCAACCCAAAATTTTAGAAGTGTAACCCGAAACCAACCCAGCCCGAAAAAAATAAACAAAAAATTAATCTAACCCTGCCCAAAATTAAAAGTAACCAACCCAACTCTTACAATTTGGGTTAGATAGTCTGGGTTGTTTAGGTTGTCGAGTCATTTAAGCACCCCTACTACAAAGCTTATGGAGGATGCTTCTTTTTCTTCCTTTTTTTTCCTTCATGCCCAAACTCCTTTCTTTTTCTTCTCTTAAATTAAAGAATTTTTCTGATATCAACAAAGGTAATTTTATCCACACATATAATTCCAGTGTGTAATTTTTTTTTCTAAATAACCAATAAGGAGGTGTTTGGGGCAAGGACTATTCTAAGACTATAACAACCATCTTTTGCTATAGTAAACACTATTTCAAAACTCCAAATTAGTTACAATAATACTATTTTAAAACTCCTATTTGCTAAAGTATTTACTATTTTCTACAGTTTTTAGTATTTTACATTCATCATTTTTTTTATTCATTGCTACAATGTTTATTATTTCCTTCACAAACTAAAATAATTTACACCTCAAACACATACTACTATAACTCAAACTAAAATAACTTATACCCTAAACACAAACTATTATAACCCAACTATAGTAACTTGAGACTATAATAACCAACTCCTTGCCCCAAATGCCCCTTAAGTTTTTTTTTTTTTAAATGACACATTGCTTGAACCTTTAAAAGTGGGTCTCATATCTAGGCTTCAATTTTCCTTGATTTATATGCACATAAGCTGTGCAACCAAAAGTCTTTATGTGTGACAAGTCTGATTTATTACCTGTTCATAATTCTGTTTTGAAGTTAATCGAAGTGCACGGACTTCCATTTATAGTGTAAAAGGCTGCTACAACTGCTTCTGCCTAAAAGTTTTCTGAGATTCGTGCTTCAGAAATCATACAATGAACTTTCTCCATTAATGTTCGATTCATCCTTTCAGCTACTCATTCTGTTGAAGTGTATAAGATACAGATTTATGCCTTGTAATGCCATGATCAGAACAGAATTAAACAAATTTCCCAGAAATTCCAAACCATTATATGTTCTAAGTGTTTAACTCTATTTCTAGTTTGAACTTCTACTTTAGATTTCCATTCTTTAAACCTATCAAAAGTTTGGTCTTTAGATTTAAGCATAAAACCCATACTTTTTTAGAGTAATCATCAATTAAAGACAAGAAGTACCTGAATCCTCTCCAATAAGGTGTGCTGGTTGGTCCCCACAAGTCTGCATGTATGTATTTTAGAATGGTTGAAGTATTGTGTTTGTTGGGTTTTATGTCTTACAACTCGTGGCTTGTAAATGATGGAACGTATTCTGAAAATTCAATAAGGTGTTATTGAATAGATGTATTACTTCATAGAAATCCAATAAACTTGAAAGTCCCTTGACTACGTAGTTGTTACAAAGAGTTGTAAAGTGCTACAAATGAAGTGATCCTATTTCGTTCATGTTGGGACATGAGAAGTGGGGGTGTCCTTGTGCAAAAGGGTTTGTACAAGATCGAACCACGAAATTAGTCACTCTTACTTTATAATGCTATTTACCGTTTAAGACTGACTATTTCAAAGCGATGACCTAGGTAACTTGACATTAATCCTGAGCTAACTATGAACTCTTGTTTATTTGGAATTATCCTTAGATTTGCATAGGTGAGGGTTGGCTCAATAGCACCAGCTCAATAAACCTGCCATTTCAGGAGTAAGATCGGATAGATAGCTGGGAACATAGGGTGCAAGACGGAATTCACTCTTACCCATTTTTAGCGATAGTAGAGCGGTTATTCCCTTAAGTGCTGATTTTAGGTCTTGAACAAGGGGCCCCGCCCTCTCACTGGCCCGAGAGGGACTCGGTTTTGTTGATTGGATCACAAAACAATTGTTCATTAGGGGATCAGTGGGGACTTAAGGAACAAGAGGTAATTTCGGGGGTAAAACAGAGATTCGACCCAGCCGTTATTACGAATAACCTATGAAGAGTTGACTTACTAATCATGATTATATCGAGTGGACATAATATATCTATAGTGAGGGGAGTTCAACTATAGGTTTTAGTGGAGTGACCCATTAGTTAACGAATGGGGGTTAGATCAGTCTAATGAGTTTAGCCGATTAATCTCGGATCATTGGAGCCCATGATCAGTAGGTCCACGAGGTCCTCTACTAGCTTGGAAATTGATTAGCTCTAGATAGTGTGATAAGTTAATTTGAACCGTTCAAATTAGAATCAAACGGAATTGGAGAATATATATTTAAATATGATTTAAATATATGAAGATGAAATTGTGTAAAATTAATTTAATATTGATATTAAATTAATTAGAATTATTGAAATTGTTTAAATAATTATTTGTTAATTTTATTAGAAAATTAATTTATGAAATTAATTTGTAAAATTAATAAATTTTGATTTTAGAAATCAATTATGATTTTAAAATCAATATTAGATTTTGGAAATAGAAAAACACAAAAATGAAAAATTGGATTTTTCAACTTTATCTTCATGTTGCTCACAAAGAACCCATTATCTTCAACCTTCAATTACTCCAAGCATGAGCTGCATCCCATGCAGCTAATCTCTTTGCATGCAGCTAATCTCTTTGCATGATAGTCTACAATATATTGAAGAGATAGGAGTAAAGTTGAAGGGATTGCAACCGAAAGAATTTTTTTGAAAATTTGAGTCGAAGTAGGTGTTTTTCATTTGGGTTGCTGCAGTGAGCATTCTCCAAGTTCCCTTTGATTCCAGCTTATTTTAAGTCCCACAACTAAATCTAGAACACCAAAAGAATAGTAGGGAAGATTTTGTGGTGATCTGCACAAAGATTTGGAGGATTTAGCAGCTGGAAATCAAGATTTCAACTGTTCTTCAAAGATATGTCATGAAACTCATTAAATTCTGTTTGAGCATGTTTTCTTTTCTACCAAAATTAATCAATTAGAGTGCTTATCATCCTTGTCACTTCCGCTGCGTGCTGGTACCTATCCAACAGTGTTCACCTTTTGAGAACTTCAATCTCTTTGCATTCCCAAAAACACAATGCTCATAAAATTTCAATCTTTTTACTCCTTTTGTTTTGATTAAGCCTTGTTTCATGAGCTCAATCAATCCTCTTTAACTAATGTGTGAAAGTCTTTGATGCCAAAGGTCTATATCTTTTGATTTCTGTTTGAGTAAAGAATACATTGGAGGGCAAAGCAACATCTCTCAAAATATACAATCCACTGAGTTTTTTCCCAGTAAAAATAATTTTGTTTCCACGCTTGACTTGTAGGACTCCCTTCATACCATGAAAAGTGTAGCCAAGATCATACAGCATCCCCAAGGAAATTAAGTTTCTACTAAGCTTTGGAACATCTCTCACCTTCTCTATTATTTTTTAATTTCAGCACCACTAAGTCTATTCCGATAATTTCACAACCATGATCGTCACCTATAAACACAAAGCCACCTTCCCAAGCTTTATAGTTAATGAACCATTCCTTGGAAGATGTCATATGATAGGTACATCCTGAGTCAAAGATCCGATCCTTCCTTTCCTCTGTTTTTCGTTTAATGGCTTTATCCTCAGTAGTGACTAAAATTTTAGAGAACTTATGTTTATTCTCTTCAATAGAGGCTTCTCCTTTTCCATGTTCTTTAAGCTTCCTTTAATCTCTTTTCTTTCTCTTTGAGCATTATTGTCTTTCCATGTGGTCTTCTTTATGACCAATGAAACATTTCAGCACTATATTATTTTTCTAGTTTCTGGGGCCTTTTGAAGAATAGTTTTTCTTGAAAGGATATTTTCCTTTCATTAACAAGGATTCAGGATTTCCAACATTCTTAGATTCAGATTTGAGTTCAATTTCCTTGTAAAGCTGAAATGACAGAATCTACAGAAATTGAATCTCTTCCGTATTTAAATGCTGGTTTTACCTCTCAGTAACTCTCTAGCAAGGAGTTTATCAAAATTGTTGCTTCACTTTCCTCTCCTCCTAGCTTTTCTCCACAAAGATTATACTCTAAGGTTAGTTTCTTGAATTCGTCAAGGTTCTCATCAAGATTCTTGGACAAATTCATCTTGAATGTGAATAGCTTTTCTCTTTATCGATCACTTAACGCAACACATTATCAGAAATATTGAGGGTCAATACTCCATATGCTACTTTTTCCATGGTTTGTTTCTCTTTAGATGACAAAGTTGTTTTGGATCTTGAAGAGCGCTTGATTCCTTCTGAGAACCTAACATGGCTTGAATTCTTTTTTACCACAAACCAAAATCACCACTGCCATTCAACTTTTCAACTTCATATTTTACCATTGCCATTGTTTCTTAAACCTGACTTTGATACTAACTTTGTAAATAAACTGAAGTATTTTTGCCCAATGAATGTCAAACAAAAAGAACCTACATGTTGCACTAATATTATTCTCCCCTTCTCTCTTACTTTACCTTTTGCAGAATATTGAAGGTAAAGAAAACAACATACAACTCAGTTCACATCGTATTGAAGAAAGGAAGAAAATGAAGAACAATAAGAGAAAAGGAGAAGAAGAAGAAACAAGATTAAAGTGGTTCAGCAACTTGTGCCTACATCCACTATATAAAAGGTAGCCTCTCAACTTTATTCAATGAATCAAAGCAAATATTTTCAGATTACACATCAAATACAAGGGTTTCTCAAGAGCAAGCTATTTAGACGCCACTCTTTAGATAAGTCATCTAACTGACTCAACCATTTCAAAACTACTAATTTGTTTTGCCCTAAAGCTCATTGTTATATGTTTTTTTTAAATAATGGTTAATCATTTAATATATGCAATAATCCATTGAAGAAATATCCAAGGTTATTTTGTGTAACTTAAATATGTATGTGGTTGACATACAGCTGGATTGTGTTTAAGTAATAACTTAAATGATCTATAGTATATGGATAAGACTAGGTGCTTTATTTTGGTGACACTTCGGATATTACCCACTTTATAATTGTTACATAAGTTGTAAAGTGTTAAAAACGATTAGATCTTAATTGTTCATGTAGAAACATGTGAGTGAAGGTATCCTATACAAAGAGTTTGTATAAGATCAGATTGCAAAGTGATTAATCTCCCGTTATAACACCGTTGATTGAGGAGATTAACATTTCACAGAATGATCATAGGTGACTTGACCTTAATCCTAAGTGAGTTATGAACTCCTGTATATGAAGGCAAACCTTTGATCTGTATGGGTGAGAGCAGTCAAATTTGCCAACTCAATATGCCTATTATTTTAAGATTTGTCCGAGTAGAGAGCTGAGAACATAGCTACACAATATGGAATTCATTCCTTTTCGTCTTTGGGGTAAGTAGATAAACTGCTCTCTCAAGTGAGTAGATAAATTGCTCCCTCAAGTGCTAACTCCGAGTCTTAAACAATAGGGTCTCTCCCTCTCACTAACTCAAGAGGATTTTGTTTATGATAGGATCATAAATAGGTTGTTCGTTAGAGGGTCAGTGGGACTTAAGGAGTTAGATGTAATTACAGTAAGATGGTAATTTGACCCAGCTGTAATTATGAATGATTCGTGAAGGGTCGACTTACTGTTGATTAATTATATCCATGGATATATAAATATATCTACATGCGAAAATGTTAATATTTAATGGAGTAACATGCAAATGTCAAACTTAATTAATTAATCTCAAATCATTGGAGCTTCTGTAGGCCCATAAGTTTTCCTTACTAGCTCGTTGACGGTAAAAATAAGAATCAATTAATTTTAGATAATTTAAATTATTCAAATTAAATAAGGGAATTAATTGTATAAGATGCAATTAATATAAGGTATATAAATACATTATAATATTTTCTCAAAAAAAATATACATTATAATATAGAGTTAATTTTGAATAAGATTCAAAATTATATTTTATTATATGAAAGAGATACATATTTGAATGTGATTCAAATATTATTTATATGAATGAGATTCATATAAAACTATAAGTTAATATTAATATGAATATGATTCATATTAAAACTATAAGTTATATGAGAGAATAAGATATTTGAATAAGATTCAAGTATTAAATAATATGAATGGAATTCATATTATAACTATAGATTAAATTTAATATGAATGAAATTCATATTGAAAGAAACTATAGGTTAAATTTAATGTGAATGAAATTCAAATTAATACTATAATATACTAAAGGAAATACATTTGAATATGATTCAAATGTAACACTAATTAAATATATGATATTTAATTAATTTATATCAATTAATTAGATTTATTAATATTTATTAAATTAATTAAAATTTAATTTAATATTAAATTAAATATAAAAGTTAACTCTCCTGCAATTAGCAAGGGAGTTAACGTAAGATTAATGGGAGTTATATCCCCTCCCCTCTCACCTGTAATTTGTAGAAGGTTTGTTTTGTGAGATTCATGGAAGTAGAGAAAAAGTTTTTATGCAAAAAATGTCTTAAGCAATATCGCGCTCAACTCTTTCCCTTACCAAAATCAAGGAGCCCATACGTCCTTGATTCTTATTCCAGAGAATAGCAAGGTTTCTAAGTGATGGTGTCCTTATTCATAGTTGTTCATGAAATTACGGAGAATATGGTCTTTAAGGAGTTCATGTAGAGGAAAGCGCTAAAAAATGTCTTCAATGGTAAGTTTTCCCTTCTCCTGAAACCCATGCTTATATTAATGTATGTGTATCCTGTTCTGTATGTTTTCTCTATTTATTTTTCACGATTTCCAAAACGAATTTCGAAAGCACATGTGTTCACATGCTTCCGCTGAGGAATTCGATACTTTTAGTATTTTGACCACTCTTACAATTCTCCATCAGATGGGTTTCCTTTATTTGATCCTGGTTTATATCGTACTATTGGTGCAAGCTTGGTTTCTCCACTGTGACTCATCCATATATTATTCATGTTGTTCATGTGGTTAGTCAATTTGTCATTGCTCCTACCACAATTCATTGGACAGTCGTTCTTCCTATTCTCAGGTATGTTCGAGGCACTCAGCTTCAGAGTCTCTTGTTTTCTTCTACATCATCTTTAGAACTGTGTGCTTACTCTAATGTTGATTAGGTTGGTGATCCTACGAATTGCAAGTCAACCACTGGATTCTACATTTTTTTTTTTTTGGCAATTCTCTTATTTCGTGGAGGAGTAAGAAACAAAGTGTAATTTCTCGATCTTTTACAGAAGTCGAGTATCGTGCTATGGCCTTGACTACATATGAAATTGTTTGGCTACGTTCGTTACTAGCAGATATGGGTGTTTATCTCTGCCGTCCTACTTCATTATATTGTGATAGCTAGAGTATCATGCCGATAGCACGTAATTTAGTTTTTCATAAGAGAACCAAATATATTGAGATTGATTGTCATGGCACTCGTCATCATCTTCAACTTGGCATTATTTCATTACCATTTGTTTCCTCCTCTTTACAAATTGATGATATATTTACTAAGACACACTCCACTTTGCACTTCCGTTTTTTTACTGGAAACTCTCAATGCTTATCGTTGTAGCATCGTGAGTTTGCAGGGATGTTAACGTATAGTATTGTTTATTTATTTATTAAGGTGGATTTGTCTTTTACTTATTATTTCTTTTATTTGCCCTACCTATATAAACCTCATTAGTGTGTATGTCTTAGTTAACTTTTGATTAATAAGAAAACTCTATTTCTTCTTCTATTTTCATAGTGAGAAGAACGAGAGCGAGGAAGCCAAACGGTGAAACAATTTTGCTCTTCACCGGCGGTGATGATGCCAATAAAAAAAATAAATAAATAAATAAAAAGATGTAGTACGGTGGAGGTTAAATGAGAGAGTGGAGAAAAGGGAAAGAATAGAGGGATGCCACATCATTCAAAAATAATATTATAATAATTTTTGCTAAATCCGCTAGTTGACTAATCATATTTAACAATCACATCATTTTGCCGCAATCAACTAACAATTCAAAAAACGTCAGGGACCATTTAGAACTATTTCTCAAACCTTAGGGACTAAAGTATTAATTTTGAAACTTTAAAAACCGAATAGACATTAACTTCAAATTTCAGGGATCAAAAGTGCATTTTTACCAAAATAAACATAGTTTGAAGATAATTAACATTTACTCAATTTTTTAACATCAAATGGTCTCCTTTGTTGTACTAGTTGGAACCACATGCTTTGCACGTGTTTTATAAAGTTGAAAATAAAATGTATGTACAATCAAAATAAAAGTACCATATTCGAAAATTATTTATTTTATTTTATTTAAAACATCTTAACCGAAACAAATTTGAATTAATATGTTTTTTTTTTAACTTTTTTTAAGTTTTCAGATTAAATTTTTTATCTCCTTGTTTAAATTTCGATACCAAGAGAAGAACAAACTAAATAATATTTGTTTTTGTAATAATAAAAAAAGTTAATAATTTTTATTAGAAATAAAAACATAGTCTAATATATTTATAACTACTATTTAATCCTTTAAAAAAAACTATTCTTTTATTTTAAAAACCTATTCAATTTAAATCTCAGTCCCATACAAATTTAAGAAAAAAACACAATTCACATATGAAGAGAAAAAAGGAAAAGTTGAATAGGATAACATACCTTAACAAATTTTTTTTTAAAAAAAAAATTGTGATACCTAGCTACTTCTATCCTCAAATCAAAAATAAAAAATAAAAAGATATTAAAAAAAATAAAAAGTAAAGAACGTTGAAAAAGAATACATGAAGTAGAAAAAATTGTAAGTGATACTAGGAGTTGAAAAAAAAACTTAGAATGTTAAAGAATAAGGAAAAATACCAAAATGTGGCAATAATGATCGGAGAAATTAAAATTTAAAAAAAAAAAAAAAATTAGAGTTGAAATATTTTTACAAAAATAATTAGGAATAAAATTTGTTTTTTTTTCTTTATGATTCTACAAAGTAGGATAGAATGTGATTTTTAATGTGAATTATATAGATAGAGATTTACTTGAAAAATCAATTTTTTTATTGTGAATTTAGATAGATTTTTATTTTCAACATCTACTCATTTAACATGAACCTTATTCAATTTGTTATTGAGTCTAGTCTAAATCTGAAATCAAAATTCAATGTATACAATTAATCACATTTAATTTCACACTCAAAATGTATTCCTAAAAAGGGGAAAAAGAAGGGTGAGAGGAAGGTAAACATGAGTGGATGATTGAGATTTCTTTTAAATGACCGGACTCGTAAATATTTAATACTCAATTAGTTTTACCATATAAAAAGAAATAGATTACAGAAGGAGAAAAAAAAAAAAAAAAAACTAGGCCAATGGTGGAAATATAGTTGGAGTTAAGACCTCGGCATAATTGTGCAAAAAGAAAATAAAAAGTTATTAACAAAATAGAAAAAGAGGAAAAAAAGAAAATCCATAAAAAAAATTTGGAGGGTAAAGATGGAATCTATAGTAAAAATTTGATTTCATCTTAAAACAATCTTGAAAATAAATCAAAATTGAAAATATTTTCTTTATCATTAAAATATCATCTTAGTTCCTATATTTGATTGTTGTTCCATTTTAGTCACAATATTCCAAACGTTCAATTTTAATCTTTATACTTTTAATAAATCTTAAAAATAATCCTACAATGGAATAAAGATTCACAACTAATAAATATTAAATAAAAAAAAATAGATTGCCAAATAGGATAGAAAATTGCCAAGTCAGCAAATTGGATTAGAAAAAAGTGAATGGGTTTGAATTTATTGTACCATTTAATTTTCTATTAATTTTTTTCAATTTTTTGTTTCTCATCCTGTTTTATCTACCTTCGCATAAAATCTTGAGTGTAGGGTACCGAAGGAAATCAAAGGTAAAGAAGAAGAAAGATTACTCACTGTTCAATGCCACGTAAGTTTCATTGATCAAGATTATAGGGCCAGCAAGGAAGCTCCCCTTCTTACATCGCAATATATATATTATTAAAAGACTGAGTAAATCGGTTACAAAACAAAATTGATTTTAACAACCATACTAATATATGTTTGGAAGTGATAGTTGGAGTAGTGATTTTAAATTTTAGAAAAAGAGACTTATGTACACTTGATTTTGTAAAAGTGGTTTTTTAACAATCAAATTTAAGTATTTATTTTTTTATATATTTAAAATGATTTTGAATTATTATATTTGGTTCCAAAATGATTTTAAAATTACTAAACTATATTTTTATGTTTGGAAATTTATTTAACTAATTAATTATAACAAATATATTTTTATTAATTTTTTTCTTTGTTATAAAATATGTTTTTATATAAAAGTTGGCTGTTGATGGTCATTGGAAAAACACGTCAAAGACGGTGGTCAGAGATGGCCATCGATGGGGGGAAACGGTGGTCGAAGGTTGGCCATTAACAATCATCAAAAAACGGTCACAAAGTCTGCCGACGCGATCACCGAAAAACAGTGGTCGAACATTGGTCGGGGACAGTTGTCGAAAAGCGACCACGGAGGTTGCTTGGCAACAGTTGCTAAGAAAATGGTTGCCAAAAGTTGGTCGTCAGTAGTCGTGGGAAACATTCAACGAAAACGTGGTTGGAAAATGGCTCGTGGCGGTCGTTGGAAAACAGTCGTCGAAGGTTGGCTAGCGACCGTCAATGTAAAATGGTCACCAAAAGTTGGTCGACAGCAGTCACCAAGAAATAGTCATCAGAAGGTGGCCGAGGAAAATTATTGGAAAGCAATCGTCGAAGGTTGATCAGCAATGGTTGCTAGAAAAGCGATAGTCGAAAGTTGGTTGGTGGCTGTCTATCTACTTTCATTAGTTTATTTTTAAAAACTTTTAATAATTGAAGAGCGAATGAATTGGAGGTAGATTCTGCAAAAATCGAGCCCAAATTGATATCACCCTCTAACATTGCCCTACTCATTTACTACGCTCGTTCGTCCAAATGAAGAAGGAGGTTTCGACCAGTAACCTCATCCCAATTTAAAGTGATTTTTTATTTTTCAAAAGTCAATTTCATTTTCAAAGTGATTTTGACCATGACAAAAGTATTTTTAGTAACATTAAAGTCACTCCAAATATACCCTAAGTAAACTAAACTACTCGTGTCTTAACAGCTTCGATCAGAGGAATTTGGTTGATGCTTTGAACAAAAAATTGACAATTTCTATCGAAGAGCGAATGAATTGGAGGTAGATTCTGCAAAAACCGCGCTCAAATCGATATCACCCTCTAAAGTTTCCCTACTCATTTACTACGCTCATTCGTCCAAATGACCAATAACCTCATCCCAGTTTTTTAGCCTTTAACAGACCCATAAAAATAACCCAATCCAAATTTGTTTGACTATTCAATTTTCTATCCTATTTGGCACACATTTACCATTTTTCTATGCCAACTCAGCTTCTTGGAAATCTTAATTTAATTTTAGATGACCATTTTTAAGCTTTATTGAAAATATTGGGGCTAAAATTGTATATTTGAAAATATGGGAACCCAAATAGAACAACAATCAGAGTTAATAAATAGACACTTTAACAACAATCAGAAAATATGGGAACCCAAATAGAACAACAATCAACACTTTATTTGAAAATATGGGCACATGATGAAATTTTGGGTTAAATTAAAGACGGTGCTCAAGCCCAATATTTAGGTCTAAGCCTATACAAGGCCCATGAGAAACCTTAATAAATAGAGGCCCCACTTCTTCATTTGGGGAGGGGAGAAGAATTGGCAATAAAGTGTTGGAGCTCTAAAGCTCTCGAGACTTTTTGAAGTTATAATCAAAGCTCTCAAGATCTGATGACTAAAGCTCTAAAGATTTAAAGACTAAAGCTCCTAATTCATCAAGCTCCAAAGACCGAAGTCATCAGTGTCTGAAGAATTGAAAACCGAAGCCTTTAAAGCTCTCAAGCTCTAAAGATTGAAGCTTCTAAGTTCTTAAACTCTAAAGACCTTAAGATTGAGGCTCTCAAGTCCTAAAGAACTCAACACTGAAGTTCTCAAGATCTGAAGACCAAAGCTATGAAGATTTCAAGACTCTGAAGCTCTGATCGACTTCAATGTTACAACCTTTTGAAAATTGAAGACTTGGAAGAATAAAACTTCCTTGAATTCCATAAGAAGCTCTAATCAATCTCAAGTTTACATCTTTCTGCAGATTGGAAGAACCAGAGGCCGAAGCTCTGAAGCTCTGAAGATCTAAAGGTTGAAGCTCTAAAGATCTGAAAAATACAACTTCCTCAAAGTTTTGAAGACCATAAGATGAACTAAAGCTTTGAAGATTGAAACTCCAAATATTAACTTTTGATCTCTTGAAAATCTAAAGACTAAAGTTCAGAAGACTTCCACAAGATCAGAAAAAAGCTCTTAAATTCAGAAACAAGCCCAAATGTCGATCATCCTACAAGATCAACAAGTCCGAAAGCCGATCATCCCTTAAGATCATCAAGCCCGAAAGGTCGATCATCCTAGAAGATCATCAAGCCCGAAAGGTCGATCATCCTAGAAGATCACCAAGCCCATCCAAGAAGATCACCAAGCTCAAAGGCCGATCATCCAAGAACATCACTAAGCCAAAGGCGAATCATCACCAAGCCCAAAGGTCGATCATCCAACAACATCATCAAGGCCAAAGGTCGAAGATCACCAAACCTAAAGATCAACAAGTCATTCAAGAAATCAAAGCCTAAAGATCAACAAGTCCTTCCTTATTTAAAGGGAAAAAAAATCATTGCATGTTTTGATTACACCTTAATTTTAAACTTCAAATTAAACCATAGTATTTTTCTATATTTTATTTATTTTGAATTAAATGATTTGATTATTTTTTGATTTTAAACTTTAATTTAAACAAAAATATTATACTTTTTATTTTTGTATAAAAAATCGTCCAAAAAAGATGATTTAATGGTGCTTCTAATTTTCAATTTTTAATTAAATAAAAATATTATTATTATTATTTTATGTTTTATTTTATTTTATTGTAGATCTGTAATCATCATATTGATTTTAAAAGTTATTTCAAAAGTATACATAGATAAATTGATGTATATTTACAAAAGATTTGAAAAGAGAAAAAAAATACAAAAGCATGTAAATATAGTAAATTATTGTTCACTCACAATTCTTTGTTATTTGTCCATCTCTAAATTGCTTGGAGTTTTGAAGATTTTCTTGAACCTCAAAAGCAAAGTCTTCTCCACCTCTTTAATATACGAGCATCAATAGGTGAATCCATGTGTATAGAAAGAAAGAAGTAGGACATATGTTAAACCAAAAAGAAAGACAAATGTGACATCTCCTTCTAGACCTAAAAGAGAGGCGTCGGTTGCTCCCCAAGGTTACACAACACCCCTCAGACGTGCACTCATTAAAGAAAGATTGGAATAGAGTGAAAATTTTGCTCATAATTAAATCATTAAAATAAAGAGAAATAACGGAAAAACTCAAATTTCACTTCAACAATTTATTTTTACAAGAATCCAACAAAAAAGTTTTTCTAAATTGAATATAGAAAACGTTTCGGATATAAATTAAATACAAAACGTTTCATATCTAAATTATATAGAAAAGCGTTTTAAATCTAAATTAAATAAAGAAAAACATTTACAAATTTAAATTAAATATAAAAATACATTTAGAAATTTTGGGCTAATTTGATGAAAGTCATTCCAACAAATACTAATTGACTAGTAATTCCCAACACATATAACACTATAACTATTATCTAAAAGGGAAAAAAAAGAGAGAGAAATCAAATATTTCTTTCATAGCCTCTTTTAGTTAGTGCTAGTTGGAATATGTGGGTTGCACATGTTTCATAAGCTTGAAACTGAAATGTAAATATATAAGTTGAAACAAAATGTGATTTTTTTATTAAAAAAATCCAATATTAAAAATAAAATGTGATTTTTAAATCTATTTCTTTCTTTGTTAGAGATAAAAGCTGGTGAATAAGATTTCTTTTAATACTTATCTTAAGATAAATAGGGATTGTAAGAGTATTGAGAGACATGTATGACACATAAACTTATTATTTGAAATATAAATAAATTTCACAAAAAAGAACATAATATTAAATATAATAAATGAGAGGGGAATAACTGGGTAACCAAAATATACACTTCCTAAAGAAAACTCAATCTAATCTCCAAAATAAAGTAACCATTGAAACAAAGAGATGTTAGGTGCCTTCTTGCTTCATGCTGCCTACATGAGTCCCAAAAGATTGTATTCGTTAATCTCGGTTTGTTCTACATTGTGGTGCATCAAATTGTTTTTTTTTTTTTTCCTTTTTTTTTTTAATTTTATTTTATTTTTGTGGCTTCCTTTCTCAATATCATAGATCCAAAACCTCAATTTCAACCTAAAGAAATAGGAGAAAAAGAAGATAATATAAATAGAGAATGAGAGGAAAAAGAGGGATAAACAACAAGAAAGAAAAGAGATAAATGATATAAAAATTTTGGAAAATAAAAAATCAAAATTGAAACCAATATATCTTTTGATTTAAATAAACCATTTAAAATGTAATTTTTTTTTAAATCACATTAAAATTATAGTTTTTTAATTTTTTAAAATCCTTTTAGATTTAGATAGTATATTGATTTTTTGTTTTTTTTTTTAATTTTTAATTTTTAACATGATTTAGATATTGTTATTTTATTTTTTTTAAAAAAATATTTTTAAAGGTTATTCTTTAAAAAAAAAAAATCTTCTCTTTAACGTGATACTAAGAAAAATAAGATAATCAAATATCGGAGATAACTAAATACTAGTCCAATGTGAAATATAATTTTTTTATGGAAACACATGATTGATATTATTTTTTTGAATGATAAATTTTGAATCAAATATTAGAGATAAATTTAAGTTACATAAAATATCAACTATTTTTTTAATGATTTTAATGTAAAATTACATTATATATCCTATAATCTATACTATCTAAAAGTGACAAAAGGAAAAATCAAAAATTGATAGCTTGAAATAATAATATAAATAATATATAAGTTTGATGAATAAGTGGTTCCATGGTCTAGTGGTCAGGACATTGGACTCTGAATCCAGTAACCCGAGTTCAAGTCTCGGTGGAACCTTCTATTTTTCTATTTTCCTCTCTTTCTCTTTTTCCTTTTTTCAGCCGAAGGCAATGGAAATTCATGGCTCTACAAATTACAATACTTCCAATTGGAGACGGCTACCTATTCACAAACGAACTGTTCTTCACCGGCCGGCGTTTTCCTTTCAACTCCTTCTTCTATTCTGATATTTTCCGATGGACCGCGAGACACAACTGAAAATCGAGGAAACCGTGATTGATGTATTGAAGAAATCGAACATGGAAGAGACGACGGAGTTTAAAGTTCGAGGCCAGGTTGAAGAACGACTTGGAATCGATCTTTCAAATAGAGAATACAAGTTGCTGGTGAGGAACGTGGTCGAGAGCTTTTTACTTTCAATGTCGGAGAAGGTCTGTATGGGGAAAGAGGATGAACCAGGGCCTAGTGTTCGTTACGAGAATAAACCGATGGATCAAGAGATAGCCCCCAAGGAGTTTAACGATGATGGCGACCTTGTGATTTGCCGGGTAAATCAAAGCCATATCCTTGTTGATTCTTGAAAATAGCTGTAGTGAGTTGGAAGCATCTGCTGAACTTAGTTGTATGAAATCTTTAGGTTTGTACAAAGCTTCTGGTTCTTCTGTAGTTAAGTAAACTATAAAATTGTACATGTTTCTATGGCTACATTCTTATATATTCTTTTTTCTTGATCATTCTGCATCAAAAGGTTAGATTGTGGAAGAAACTGCATTCTCTTGCATTTGTGCATTATGATATAAAGTATAGAATTATCTATGTTTATGAGTGAAGAAATGATCATTTAGACAAGAACTTCACGGCACTGCACTTCAATTGTTAAAATTGTCCTTTTGTCCAAATTTTGGCTCTACGATTTATAACCTATCTATAATTTTGTTTCTTATTAGCGAAGGGTTTTTTTGGTTTATTTCAGCTTTCTAATAACAGGAGTGTGACAATTCATAAATTTAGAGGGGCAAATATGGTATCAATTAGGCAGTTTTTTGAAAAAGATGGGAAGCAGCTTCCTACTCTTAAAGGTGGGCATTATGCATTGGTCTCTTCCTTTACTCTTATGGTGATTCTTCTTATTTCACCCTAACACATTTGGATGAGGTGATATGTTGAAAAAATTCTGAGAACGCGATTCTATTTGATGATGTTAACTTCATTCACCTTTTACCTTTTTTTTTTTTTAAAGTTTTTTTGTATAGCTGGGAGGTGGGTTGAAAGTGCTAGATTAAGTTATTTATTAACAGTATAATTTGTTTTCCAAGAGGAAGAAGCAACGAAAACTTTAAGATCCCAAATGTCTTCCCATAGTCTTCTGACATTCTGCAAAATTCTTCTATTCTTTTTTAAACTAAATGTCCACAAAAGGCTTATGTTTCTCCAGGGAATTGTAAGCCCAATGTCTCATATGAAGCCAATTTTAACGTCCTCAGAGAAGCTCAATGGAAACTTAAAACACTGAACAGCTTCAACCAAGTTCTTTTGAGTAAAAATATAATCCCAAAAAAGATAGCTGGCTGATTCAACATTTCTACAACAGAAAGAAAGCTGAATACACTAACAATAAAATTTCAGCACATGAGAACTTTCATTTGCCAGAAGATGGAGAACTACATTGAGTTATTAAAAATATGAATATGAGATGGAAATGTTAGATCTTACAAGGTTCTTATCCAACTTTGTGAAGCTAAAATGAACAGAACTTGCCACAATTCAGTTCAGTGATCAGAAACTCAGATGTCAAACTCTTCTTTACAACACTATTCAAATTATGAATGAAGATGTTTGTATTAAAAAGAGAGAGAAACAAAGAAGGTTGAGTTTCAACTGGACTAATTGTATGAAGCTTTGTCAAGTTTACAACTGAAACCCATGTACATACACTGTTTTAAAAACCTCAAGAAGTGTACACCTAGGCTTGATGAGACAGGTTTGGGAGACTAAAATTCTGAATAATACTTCTGTATGAATTTATTAAAAGTCGAACCGGTTAGCTTAGATACTAACTCGAGGGAACGCCTTAACAACATAGGCTGTGAAGTATTAAAACAGAAACCAACTTACCACATGATAACATAATGTTTTCGGCATAATAAATAAATAAATATAGGGGGGGGGGACCTAAAACTACAAAGCCTTAACTCATTTCACAATTCCATATTGAACTCTAAACCATATAAACCTAAATTAGTTAGGCACTGTTTTGTATTATTCGCTGTCGATTTTGAATTAGACCAGATGGGAGTTTCTTTTGTTTGGGTTTGAACTAGCAAGCCATCTTGCAGTCCTATGTGCCCTGTTTTTATTTTAATTATGAAAATTTATGTTGGTTTTGGAACTGAAAATTTTCACATGGTAGGAATCAGCATGTCAACTGAGCAATGGTCAGCCTTTAAGAGTAATATTCCTGCTATAGAGGACGCCATTTTGCAGATGAAAACAAAAAAAAGGTGAGGATACTATTGTTTCTGAACCTGCTAGTTATAGTTCATCAAATTTATTTTATTGTTAAGATAACTCCAAAGTCATATGCTAGGTTTTCTGGCATCAGTGTCCAATGTAAATTCCAAATTGAATTTGTATTTCATATTTTTATTTGCTAGTCCGTTTAATAACCATTTGATTATGTTTTTAGTTTTGGGTTTATGAAAATTGTCCTCATTTTCTCGCCATTTCTTATAATGGTTTACATTTTTTTAAAGGAAACATTTGAATTCTTAATCAAATTCCAAAAACGAAATAAAATTTTAAAAACTGTTTTTTTAGTTTTCGAAACTTAGCTTGGATTTTGAAAATACATTTGTAAAATTTAGTTAACAAAATAAATAAAATTTGTGTTTATAAGCTTAATTCTCAAAAATCCAATGAGTTATCAAACGAGGCTTAAGTGGTTTTGTCGTGGCATTTAAAAATCTGGACAATAAATATATAGTTCAACTATCTGACTGTACTATATCGTGTAGATCTGAACATGATGCTGATAAAATTGGTGCTGTCTCAGAACTGACGAATAGGGTAACTCCTCCAAATTTTCCAAATGAAACCATTCGATTTGATGGAAAAAACTACAATTTATGGGCAAGTCAGATGGAGTCTTTGCTGCAGCACTTAAAGATTGCTTATGTACTTTCTGAACAATGTCCTACTCCCGTACTTGGGCCAGAATCAAGCTCTGGAAATCCTGCTCAAACCAAGGCTGCTGAACAGAAATGGATGAGTGATGACCGCATGTGTTGCCGCAACATTCTGAACTCCCTCTCCGATAGGCTTTTTAATGAATACGCAACAAAAACGATGAGTGCCAGTGAACTTTGGAATGAGTTAAAATTGCTATATTTTTTGGAGGAGTTTGGCACCAAGAGATCTCAAGTCAAAAAGTATCTAGAATTCAGGATGGTTGAGGAGAAGTCAATATTAGAACAAGTGGAAAAACTTAATAACATTGCTGATTCCATTGTTTCTGCTGGAACGCTTATTGATGAGGATTTTCATGTTAGTGCTATTATTTCAAAGCTCCCACTTTCTTGGCATAGTGTGTGGGTAAACTTAATGCATGAGCAGTATCTTTCCCTCGCGAAGTTGATAGATCGATTAAGAATCGAAGAACAATTACGTACACAAAAAAACTCACATCTCTCAGGAGTGTCGTCGGCTCCTAGTCTGTGTGGCCAACATCATATTGCAAATCACCTGTCGAAGATGGAAGATCCGAAGCTCTCAAGCCTACCACTGAGGAAAAGGGAATGGCAAAACGATGTCAAAACCTTACTCTGCTTGAATTGCGGCAAGGAAGGGCACACATCTCCGAATTGTCCAAGTAGGAAAACATAGCAGATTCTTACTGAGGTAAATATGTCTGACTTCCAAAGATGAAAATAGTGGATTCACGTTTCTTTCAAAGCATGGAATACAATAGTTGATTTGAAATTTTGAACAATTTTCAAGGACTCAGAAACTATCTAAGAGCAAAGTCAAGTTAGGCTCTATGGCCATGTATGTTCATAGCTGATATTCTTGCTATGATTTTAACATAGCTGAATTTCTCTCATTCCCCTTAGCTTAAGTGAATTGCTACGTTTTTTTACACCTTCTGTAGGAATGTAATTGACTCAGGTTGATATCTTCCTGCTATTTTGTATTATGAAGATATAATAAGCTCCTAATTACATTAACGAGGAACTTGTTAATTTTTGGACCATTCTGATGTGCACGTAAATGTTGTTAGTATGGTTACTATCTACATAAAATATTTGTATGATTTATTAGTCACTAGGTGGCTATAACCCATGAACAAAGGGTGTAATAAAAAAGAAGTTATTATATAGGGAGGGAATGAGTGTGGGAGGTGAGAAAGCTGTCTTTGTTGCTTGACTTGAATTTGTCCGAGGGGTGATTGTGTTCAAGTACCTCGAATCATTTGGAACCAAGGTATTTACTAGGGGTGATTGTGTTCAAGTACCTCGAATCATTTGGAACCAAGGTATTTACTACAAGTTCGAATAGTCACGAAGGTATAGAAGAGTCTTGAAAACTTGAAACTAATTTTTAGAACTTGACCAAAACATGGTATTTTGAGCCCAAAATTTACTTTTACATTCCTTTTTGGTCGAAACCAAATTCCATATTAAAAGTTCAGGTTCCCTATTAAACAAGTCTCATTACAACCATTCATTCCCTCAAAAAAAAAAAAATGAAAAAAGGAATTCTATGTTTATCCTTAAATTCTGTCTGTTTTTTTCTCTCTAGTCTTATTGATAAAGGATTTCCCTCCTTACCAAAAGAAAGATGCTTCTTTTACTAAAGGAGAAATCTTTTACCAAAAAAGAGAGAATAAAAATGACCAAAAAAATTAAAAGGAAGCAAAAAAGTATAAAATACATAATAAAAGAAGCATTTAAAATGGGTATGCAAGAACCACTTATAATTTGATTCACCATAAATGTGCAAATTACTGAGTTCTGACCATGATTTTGTTCTCAGAGTGGCATTGTGGTTTGGTTGTTTTAAGTATGTTCGACTGATTTCAAATCATTAAAGTACCAAACAATTTTTTTTATATAGTATTCTCATTTCTTAAAAAAAATAACATTTAAATTCTATTTCAGAAACAAAACCACACTCAAATTTTCTTTTTTCTTTCATTTTCAAAACTTGATTTAAAGCATTATGAAAAGTGAATTAAAAAATATATATATAAACTTACTAATATTACCATTTTTGGATCTTAATATTACCATTGTTCGAATTATTAATATCTCTTATTAATGAAAGTTTGATCTTAAAATATAGTTTTGTTTTTTATTATAGTCCTTTAAGTTTTTGCCAAAAAAAAAAAAAGTGACCTAACTCATTTGGTAGATAAGTGAGGATTAAATTTTTTACTTTTGAATAAGGAAGATCGTTTTTAACTAATCAAAAGAATATTTCAAACCTTTCAAAATATTCGATTATATATTCAAACATAATTTTTAAAAAGAAAAAGAAATCTAAGAAAATATTTATTGGATTAATATTTTATTCAAAGTTATCTGAAAGTTACTTAAAATCTTAGGGTCCAAATAAAATTCGTACATTATTATCCTATATCGAAAATAGAAAGTAACTTTTGCATTTTATTTATAATACTAAAACAAAATTCCCAAAAAAATAAATAATATAAATAAATAAAAATTAAAAAGTGAAGTGATCTTTGGATGCTAGAAGAGTCAGAAGTGCAAGTGGGGTTATTTATGTCATATTTCTTTTTTTTTCTCACTTTATGTAGCAATTGTCCCCTAAATTTTGTCATATTTTTCAGGTTCTGTGGCAATGGCTTCAGTCCACACGCAATGAATTTAGACATTTGAATAATTAATATCTGAAATCCAAATGTCCTTATTTTCCATTATTCACACCTTCCTTCATTTCTCCACTCTTTTTAGCTTTTTTTTTTTTTTTTCCTTTTTTCATCAACATATCAAATCACATTTTTTTTAATTATTTCCCTTTATGGCTAGCGTACCTCCTGATATTTTGTTGATGGAAACTTTATAATCCAATGTCTATTAAAGAAGAAAAATCTGAGAAAAAAATATACAAAGTGTGGTTTAAATTTAGATTTGAAGGGAATCGAAGTTCATATTAATCACTGAGCTACTAGGTTGAGGAGGATTATTGGGCCTATACTAAATCTGTTCGTGTTGGTAATTATCAATTTTAAGAGCCAAACTCTAATGCTCCATTTGAGATTGGTTTTTTTTTTTTTCCTTTTTTGAGAACATGTTTGAAATTGATTTGTGTTTGAGGGTTTTAATCTTTTACGTTTGAGATTGATTTTGAGAGCATTCAACTGTCGGAGAATTTTAACTATTTTTGTTAGAGATTAAATTTGAGAGTATTATGATGTAGGAAAATTTTATTGTTTTTTGAGTTTGATAAAATTGCTCGTGAATGAATTTATTTAGTTTAAAATTAATTTATTAAATAAGTTCATTTCAAGCTAATGGCATAAATTCGTACTATATATCAACCTCAATCTCCCACCTCATATATTATCAAAATAAATAATTAATTAATTAATGTTGATAATCTGGTGTGTTTCTAGCAACTTTTAAACTAATTTTATTTTTCAACAGTTATTTTTTCTTCTTTACTTTTATGATTGACTTCATGTATATCCTATCTCTTCATTTTTCTCCCAACTCTACTTTCTCAACTAATGAATATTTATATTATTAAATAAAATTACAGTCAAACAAAAATATCAATTTGATTCAATCAAAACAACTTTTTTCTACCTCTATATATAAAAAAGTTTAATTAATCATCTTTCAAAAATTTTATATTTCATTTAAAGAAAACTAGTAAAAAAAAAAATTTATTCTCGCCATTATAGCTTTATCACACCATAATTATCTTTTCATATTTATCAAACACTAATTTACTTCAATCAAATAAAAATACAATTGACAAGAATAATTTTATTAATCACAACAATCTCAAATTAAGTCGGGTAAATATGAGATCATACACTTAAAATAAAAGTTTCTACTTGTATGGGTAAGAATGTATTTTTTTTTTTTTTAGAGCACATCCAATAGAAACTTTATACACAATTATGTGTGTTTAGCTTAGAATAAATCTAGATTGAGCATCTTCAAGTTATAGAGAAAATTTTTAAATGTGTTGGGTGTTAACAAAAAGAAATAAACAAAAACCACAAATTAGTGCCACCTATTACATTCCATGTTCTCTCAAATAAAATTAATTAAAGAAAATAGTTTCTAATTTGTTGTTTCATTGACAGATTTTAAAGCATTTTTCCCTTATAAAGCTAAACCTATTTTAATGTTTAGTGGAGAAGAATTCTAATTTTATTCATAAATAATAATAATCAATCAATATCTTCTTTATAAACTTAAGAGAGGTGAAATTGAAAACGTATGTTAAATTTACATTCAACTGGTCCATCTATCAATTGGACCATCATAAAATTACGATTTATTACTAACTAAACCAAAAGTCTTGTATTAATTGAGTTATTACAACTTCTAAGAAGACGAAAAGAATATCAATTAAAACACGATTATAAGAGAAAATGATGAAACCACATCATTATTTTAGGATGCTCGGTCAAAAGAAAAGAGAGGATGGTAGATGACAAACCAACAACGTAGTTATTAGTAGACCGTTAATGATGGCTCAATCCATAAGAGTCAATTCATGATTCACAATTTTGAGAGTGGTTCTACTCGTAAAAATGTTATTATTACATATTATATATCCGTTTAAAAGTTAGATGTTCGAACTTTTACTCACACATTATTCAACTGTTATGTTTGACATAGAGATGAGGAATTAAGATATATCCTTATTTCAAAAACTTGAAAAAAAAATGGTTGGGAGAAAATTATATTACTATTGATTAAGATAAATGGAAGAAAGATTTAAAAAATAAATTTAATAGTAGAGGACAGAAAGCCATAAGGAAAAAAAATAAAATAAGAAGAATATTGAGTATAATAAATCTAAAATGTTAAATGCAATCATTTTCTGAAAAATACAATACTAAATTACTCACAAGTCACTAAAAAATATAAGAAAATAACTTTCACCTAGACTTTTATGTTTTAACTAGTAAAATCAATCCTATTTGATGGCTATTTGGTTATTGGAATTAAGTTTATTAATATTATTTTCAATTATAAGTTTTTACGTTTGTATATTATTATTTTTTACTGATGTTTTTAAAATTCAAACCTAGTTTTTCTCTTTTTAAATAATGTTGGTAAAGATTTATAATTATTTTTGTAGTTCAACTATAAATTTAAATGTTAAATAGTGAGGAAACAGAATTATAAATTTTTAAAATAAAAAATCAAAGATCAAATAATTATCAATAGAGCATTAAAGCACGTATGTCTCAGTAGCAATCCAAGTCTATCAATAATGGCCTCAAAAAAAATTGTCTATCAAGTGTCAATATATTTCCCATCTTAAATTGGCCATTTACAAAAATATAAATATTGATATCAAGAATTTAATTCTACGGATATATCGATAAAATATTGTTATCGGTGAATATTTCAAATTGCTAATTAAATTATTTTTATTTTCAAATTAAATTATAGATATTGTTATTAATATTTTATTTATATTGAGGTCAATAGATGATTTTATATATATTTTTTAGATATCAATCAATTTATAGAAGCATTCGGTTTATGAATATATCGATTAATAAGATTCCGTTTAGTAACCATTTTGTTTTTTAATTTTATTTTCAAAAATTAAACGTATTGACACTATTTTCACCTTCAAATGTCTTCATTTGTTATCTACTTTTCACCAGCGATTTAAAAAACCAAACCAAACCAAATTTTGAGAAATTTAAAAAAAGTAGCTTTCAAAATGTTGTTTTTGTTTTTAAAATTTGGCTAAGAATTCAACTATCATACTTAACAAAGATCAAAACTATTGTAAAAAAATATTAATAAAATAGACTTAATTTTTAAAAATAAAAACTAAAAATTAAATGATTACGAGAGGGAATCTAAATATTTTAGTCCTCCACCATATGAAAGAAAAGTAAACGTGCAAAATCCCCATATAATAATAATAATAATGCAACAAATGGATGGTGAAATAATTTGAAACGTTTAAAATGGATTATCAAAGTACAATTATTGAAATGTCCAGTGTATAGTGGAAGAACATGTCACACCAAACATTTGACTTCATCTGTTTTATTTTTTATTTTATTCCCCTTCAATAATTTATGAAATTAAATTAAATAGAGAAAAGCATTTCACATGCATCACATGCTTTGTGTGATTAACATGGCATCACATACACCATTCTGAACACTAACTTTCATATTCTTAATGTCATCCTTTTTTAAAAAAAAAAAAAAAAATCTAAATTATTCTCATTTTTTTGTTTTCACTTTTCATCCTCATCCTCCCCCTAATCCCCTACTACTTTATAGCTTTTCTATTTGGTCCTCATTTTCTAACTTTATTGCTACTACTACCAAACCAAAATGGTTTAAATATGGATGTGGTCCAAACCTGTTTGTCCTTTTACCATTTTAGTCCCCTTGGTTATTTAAAATTTTGATGTCAGTCCCTATACTTTTGTTTACTTTCAAGTTGGTCCTTTTTTTTCAACTTTTAAAGCTACCTGACCAAAATAGAAAGTAAACAGGAATCTAAAATTAAGTACCAAAATGAAAATATCACAAAGCCCAACCAATATTCAAACCTAAATTAAATTCATTGCTTTATCTTTGCTTTTCAAAAGGTGTTGAAGTACAATTTACATCAAACACTCCCATTGGCAGCAACAGTATCTTCCTCCATTCTCTTCTGCAGGAGAAAGCTTCCAAAGCTACATCTTTGCATCTCATTGCAGATTTGACATTACATGACCTAACCAGGAAGGAGAAGGATACAAAAAGGACCAAAAAAATAAAAAAAACAAAAAAATCGACTTCGAAGAAATTAATCAAAGTAGACCGATTCCAAGCTACATGTCATCTTTGGTAAAACGGTCCTAACACCGTCTTTGTCGCTTTGTCTCCATGGTCGAGGTCGACACAAATTCATATCTTACATAGATATGAATCCATATAACCACATGTTACAAATAGATGGTTGTTAATAGCTTTGTCACCAAACCCTTCTAGGATTGGAAAACAATCAGATTTGGTTGGCAAGGGAGGTGATGGCTTTTCTTCTTTTCAATTCTCCCAAGTCAAAAAACTCTATATGATGCAGAAGAAAAGGAATTACTGCATTTTTCTTCCTAATTAAACAAATTCATCAACAAGAACGTCAGAACAGGATCGTTTGCTCAATCGCAAGCAGTCGGAACAAATGATATGAAGATCAGATAGATAAACACGACTTGTAATGAAGTATCCCTTTTCATAAAAATAATGAACAGATAATGATACTGATATTGTTTGATGGTAAATAGAGAGTAAAGAACAAAAGAATTTGAGGAGTTCACATTAAAAAGAACGTAGACAGTTTAGAGGACTCTGAATAACCCAAAAGAACAGTTGACTAGACCCAATAGAAAAACTCCCTAATAACTTACAGAGATCTAGATCATCTTGCAAGAATACTTCATTATGACATAATAGTAATAATAATAACAATGTGTACTATAAACAACATAAATTCTGCTCTCCTACTTGGTTAATAATAAATAGTTATCTGCCTACTTCTCACTGGAACTGTAATTCCTGTAAGAATAATACCTGTTGTAAATCAAAACTTCTGAAGAAGCTTTCAGTTGGGCTCTTCTCACTACATACGGACAAACCTATGTATGCACTATGTTACTGTAGTTGTTGTGCTACCCAACTGTCGATAGAGGATGTAACGAAGTGGAGTCCCGGGAAAATGCGGCTATCAACTGCTCCTTCGTCAACTGCTCAGATACGGGAGACTTGATGACAAATGTGTGCAAAACTTTATCATTTGCTTCAGAGAGTTTTGAATCAACAACATTGATCTGAGCATCTTTCATTGCCTTGATAACTCTTGACGCAGGGTGTGAGTCTAATGGGCAGCTAACCTTCACAATGACTTCATCATGAGCAGCCTCGACGTCAATGTCGACGTCAAGGAATTGATCTTTATTTTCAATTTCTGGGTTCCCCTCTGAAGGGGTTGCCTCACTTGAGGTGAGGCTGGATTTCTCACGTTCAAATTCCATGGCCTTCACTTTTTCTTGAAGCTCGTTAATGTAAGCAATGGCATCTCCCAACAGTGAAGCTTTGTCCATTTTGGAGATATTGGGCACAACAGCTCGTAGAGCATAGAACCGCTGGTTCAACTTTTCACGCCGCTGCCTCTCTGCCTCAACATGATTTAGTGGTTCCTCCCTGCCATTTGCAGGCTTTCTGCCTCGTTTGCGAGGTCGTCTTTCATCAGTGCCAGGCCCCTCTTCTTTGCATTGAGGCTCTACATCTGAATGCTCCGAATCTGCTCCTACACGGTTAATCACAGAAGGCCTTGAAGTTGCTACAGAGAAATCAATTTTCATTTGGGCCAGCTTTTGTGATTGATATGGGTTGAGACAAAATTCGTCTCTGACTCCATTGACTAGCTGCTCGTGATTATTATTTACCGGCAGAGTTGGAGAGCCATAAATTTCTGCAGGATTCCCCTGCTTGAGACCATGAACATGTGCCAAACTCGGACTGCAAATGCCATTTCGAGGGCTTTGAAACTGAATTCTACCTCCATTGGCACATGCTTCCCATGACCTCTCATCCATCTTCCTAATCGCCAGTTTCTCTCTAAAATGAGATCGACCCATGTTCCCCGAGTTCAAAGTCTGCCCAAAAACCTTAGGAATCCCCCCTCCTCCTTCTCCTCTTTCTGCAATTCCCAAACCCGAAAATGGGGTGTTTTCATCTTTTCTTTCAGCCATCATCAATGTCGCTGCTGACGACCTAACTCTGTCGAGTGAAAGTTGGGATGAAAACAGTGAACTGATCAGCTGCACTAACTCTAAGCTCTCATTCACGGATCTCACAGAACCCAATTCAACTACTCCAACATCAGTCGGCACCAAAACAATCGTCCGAATTCCCGCAGATTTTGCCAGATATGATCTCACACAATACTCAGATGGCGAATTGAGCACATCCGAAAGCCAGATATGTTTCCCGGACGCCAAACACTTCCCAGGGCCCCCATCTCCACGAGGGAATGAGAAATACATTGAAGCAAGAAAAAACATCTCAGTATCAGTAACTCTGTCTAATCCAAGAGCATAATTATCCTCATCAGAGCCTCCAAAGAGTGTGTGAAGCTTCTGCAGTGCTCTTTTCTTCATCCTCTGTTGGCTCTCATCTTCAAGCCGGAGACTAAGAATCTGTGTAGAATCTGTTTCGTCTCCATCCCTAGGATCTCTACACGATCCATCTCCCCATCCCAAAACCCATTCACCAGATTTAGAATGAGAAAGTTGCCAGAAAATTGCGTAGTTCCAGCTGAAATTGGAAGCATTGGGTCTCTCAACCAGATCCGATAGCTTGTTCTGCAAATTCTCATCATTCCTCACCGCCATAAACAGATTCTCATTCGAAACAGAGCAAGTCATCAAGTAATTAAAAGCCCGCGTTCCCAAAACAGCAGCAACCACAGTCTTATCCTCATCCTTCCCACCAACACTCCGCAACCCATCTTCAATCTTCATCTCTAAACCCTCCAAAACCAAAACACAATCTCAATCTCACACACACGCTTCAAAATTACAAAACCCCAGATCAAAATCCAAGTCCAAGAACTCAAGAATTCCTCAAACCATTATCAAATACCCCCAACAGAATTAATCCTGTACCAACAACACCATCGCCAAAACATTATCTAGATCTCAGAATTAGCAAAAACGAACAAAACCCCAGATAACAAGAAAGAGAACCCAGTACAAAGAACAAAACCAATCACCCAAAAACCCAGGAAACAGGAAACGTAGAGATAGAGATAGAGAACCGACCGGTACTGGGCATGCGAAATGTGCTGAAAAGAAGATGGTGAGATAAGGGAAGAGAGAAAGAAACTTGGAAGGCTATAAACATTCCCAGGAAAGCGACAGCCTGAATCGAGGAGAAAAGATTTTTTTTCTTGGAAAACAAACAAGCAGTTATTTCACGCGACAAAATAAACGAAAGAAAGAAAGAAAAAAAAGAAAAGAAAAAATAAATAAAGCAATACCCTCTTTTCTTTCTCTGTTTTCCAGAACGGTGAAGTGAAAAAGAATACGAAGATGGAAAACGAAAACGAAAACGAGAAAGGCGAGACAAATGGGAAATGGATTTTCTTTTCTTCCTCCTGTCTTGCTGCCGCTCCTCCTTATTCTACACGAGCAATCCCTTTAACCATGGTTAACTATTATCAATATACGATGAGTCAAATATTAACCATGGTTCCACCCGGATTGGATATATTTGGTTGGGAGTTTGAGAAGTAGTCGGCAATTATGTTGTGGGCGTTTGTTTCCACAGCGGCACCTGAGATTTCTATTCATCGCAGAGGAATTGAATCAATTTTACATATTCCTTTTTTTATTACTATTATCTTCAAATAATAATAATTGTTTTTTTATATATTTATAATATAAAATTCTCAATTCTTCTTCTTATCGTTATCGTCTGTTTGTTTGTTTTCTCAGAAACTAGAATTTTCTGTTTCCTTTCTTTCGTATAATAATTAATAAGATATTAGAATTAAAAAAATGTTATTTATTTATTTAGCAGATAAAAATCGTCTCGTGAGCCTCATGCTTAATGGTCGCTTGCAATTACTCGCAAACCATGCACAACATGTGACCTTTTGAATTTCTTTTAACCCTAGTTTTTCTATTTACGGTTTTGCCCCTACTATCAATTTAAATTTAATTTCCTAATTTTTTTTAAAAAAAAATGTGAACAATATGTACTTTTACTTTCTTACGACTCTGGGTAACCGAAAATATACTCTTTAAATAAATTTAAAAAACAAAACAAAATCTACTAATTTTCAGTTTTATTAGAGAGTTGGACCACGTGTGAAAGTGGAAAGATCCGAATATCTAAATTTTTAAATTATTTTCATTTATAGATTTGTATTTTTTGTAAATCATATTTTTATATTAAAATTTAAATTAGAAATCAATTATATTCCTTAAATGTTGGGTTGTATCAATTTAAATTATAAATTAATAATTGTATCAAATTCATAAGTGGATCAATAATGTATAACTGTATAACTTATTCTATTTAAAATTAACTCAAAATTACCCAAATGAAATTATTCTCTTAGTAGAAATATTATAACGAATTATTTTTTTTAAGTAAGTATATAAAAGTATAAGTAAATAAAAATTTAAAAAATCACTCAAATTAATGAAAATTTGATAATATCCATTTTATTTTAGCATTTTACAATAATATATGTTAATCTATGCAATAAACGAAATCTTATATATGTGTGAAGTTTAGACTAAAGATTTAAATAGACACACTAGTAAAAATTTAGAATTTTAATTGATATAAATATTTTGATTGTAAATCGATACAATCAATATTTTTTTTCTCTCAATTTTATTGTGATTTTTAAATCAATAAAGGCTTATTATGACTTCCATCATAAGTTTTTATGAGTTCCACCTCAATATAAAGTTGTAGATTCGTTAAATTAACAAATGTGTTCAAAGTCCTTTTTTTCCTTTTCTTTTCTTTTTTTTTTTTTCCTTTTTTTTTTAAAGTTGATCAAAGTCCATTTAAAATATTAAAAATATGATTTTTAATTTTCATAAACTATATAAGTAATTAGTTAAATAAAGTTAGTTTGAAGTTGTAAAACCAATCTTAATATTTGATATATGGGTCTATTTCTTCTAGGTTGTGAACTTATTATTCTCATGGACAATATAAATCAAAGTTTTTATGAATTTCAAGGGTTAAAGTTTGAAAAATCTTATAGTTTAATAACTTTAAAATAAAATTTAAAAAATTATGTCTTAACTCTTTTAAATTAGAGCCTTAAGTAACAATTTTTTTTTTGTACACAACATTCAAAAGTGATTTTATTTGTTACAAATATATCCATCTTTTTAACTTGACTATGTGGGTAGAATATTTTTTTTACCGTTCACTTTTTTTTTTTTTTGGAATAATATTTACTTTCACTTTAATGTCGTCATTGTTAGGTAATTTATATCTCCAGTATTTTTTAAGATAGTTTTTAATACATATTATTATAATGTACTTTTTATTTATTAATATTAAAAAACAGTTAAAACCATTTAAAATCTCTCAATACACTATATCAACCATGAGTTATTTTATTAATATTTCCAAAAATGCTAATTTGAAATTTTAATTTTATTTATAATTTATTTTTCAAAGCTATACGCTTCCTTTTACACTCATCATAAACTTACCACGAAACATTACTCTAAGTCAACTCAAACGTATAATTGAAAATAAAATAAAAATTATTAAAAAAAAAAAAGTTAAAATTGCTTAGAGTATTAATATGATATTAAATTTATCTTCATTCCTTAGTTTAAACTTTTGGATCAATCCATAATTTAACATGATATCGAAGTATTAGATTTAGTTTTTGAACTCCTACAATTTATCCATCAACTTAATTTAAAAAAAAAAAATATTCAACGACTTTCTCTACCGACAGTGAGAAAGTACTTGTACGATGTTTTAAATAATAATGTTCTACTATGTAACATTTCGAAAAAGAAAAAAAAAAGTTTTAAAGGGAAATTTTTAAATTGTTTTTTCGAGGTGAGTATAATTCAAATGACATACAAATTATATTATCGACTTCAAAATAGAAATTTTATTATGACTTCAATAAATTATAAATTAGATGCTTTTTCAAAATATGCTTTCTTAACGCGTCGTAATATATGAAACTAATTTGTTAAATAATTTATAAAGGCGTAATTTATTACTAGTTTGAAATGAGAAGGTTGGACAGCAAAAAGGGTTTGACCAATACCATGATGGGACCCAAGATGAAGAAGATTAAGGAAGGTGAGAGAATAAATAACATTTGTTTTAAAAAATTACAACTTTTAGGATTATTTTCAAATATAGAAAAATGAACCAAAATATTTATAATTAATAGTAAAATATCACAATCTATTTGTGATAGACCGCGATAGATAGCAATAGTAGTCTCTCGTAGTCTATCACAGATAAACTGTGATATTTTGTTATTAGTAAATATTTTTTAGCAATTTTATTATTTAAAATAATTTCCTTAACTTTTAAGTAGGTGCATGTTTAATCCACCAACTTTTAAAATTATAAATCTATTTCTCTGTTTGATAGTCATTTGATTTTTTTTTTTTTATTTCTAGTTTTTAAAAATTAAGTTTACAAACACCTCTTCTATCCTCAATCTACTTTCTACCAATTGTTTCAAAAAACTAACCATTTTTTTTTTAATTAAAAAAACAATAATAATACTTTTCAAAAGTTTTTTTTTTTTTTTAATATTTGACTAAAACTTCAACTATTTTACTTAAGAAATATAAAATCCATGATAAGAAATTGAGATAAAATAAACTTAATTTTAAAACTTAAAAAAAAAAATGATCAGCAAACAAGACCTAAAACTTTGGTTTTTTAAATTTTCATGGAAAATTCGCTAAAGTTAAATTTTAAATTTAGATTAAAAAAGTAATAATTATTTTAAAAATAAAAAAAATCAAAATTTGCAAAATAAACTTATAATTAAGGAAATGAAAGGAGAGGATTAAGGTTTGATAAACCCTACAGCGAGAGCGACAGATTGAAAGTGAGAAAGAAAGAGAATGGGAGTGTGAGTCTAAGAAACAGAGGGGGGAAAAAAAGGTATAAATTTGGTGGGTTTGAGGTTTTAATAAAGCTTAAGGAAGATACGTGTCTGAAAAAGCATGAGCTGAATGGTGAAGAAAGTGGTCACATATGTTTTTAAATGACCCATCTAACTTGCCTCTCCCCTTTTAATGGAGTAGAATCTAAGCTAAACCCCTCGAAAGCGATTCCTCACCAAATTTCTCTCTCTCTCTAATTACAATACAAAAATATTCAACCTCCGACCTCAAAGGAATGAATGTCAATTACTCTTAAATTTATAATCTCGTTGTAATCTCGTTTCTTAGAAAATCTTTGGAGCGAGAAGTCCGAAAGTAGTGAGTTGTGAATTTCACTCGAATTTGTGGGTCCCACAATTTTTTTTTTTAAAAAAAAAACACCAATTTCATGTTTTATTAGCTACTTACACTGTGAGTTCCAAATATTCACTATTCCACATAATTCACAACTCCATTCTTTATCGTAAAACATTCTTTTAGTCTTCAAGTTACACAACACATGTTTTTATATGTAAAAACTTTATTCTTGTTTTATTTATAGAATTATAGAATTTGTATTATTAATATAACGTTCCTCAATTTCACATAGAACGTTTATTAAAGCACCACTATCTTTATGTAGTTTTATGTCTTGAGGTGTTTGATAAATGGATATGAGTTATTGAGTTGAGTGGGTATTTATTACTCATGTTTGTTAAGCCCATAAAGAAAACCTATGGATTATTAAAACCTCTTTTTTACCCACTCAAAACTCTCTTTTTTTATCCCTCAAAACTAGGACCATTTATATTAATATGGTTGTTTTCAAAACTTATTAAGTAAATAAGGTTGTTTTGGAACTTATTAGAGAAATATTGTTGTTTTGCTAGAAGTCGAGGGTTGAGGATTCGATTAATGTAGAGGTCGAACGTTGAGAACTCGACAAACAAATAAAAACTTGGAAACAATATGTATATTAGGGTTGTCGAAGGTTGAAGTTTCAACATACATAGGTCGAACATTAATCGAACGTTGAGAACTCGAAAAACAAAGAAAAACTTGGAAACAATATGTATAAAGGGTTGTCGAAGGTTGAAGTTTCGACATACATAAGTCGAAACTTCAACCCTCAACAAGTGAAATCTCGCTAATTTTGTGATGAGGATCTCACTCTACAAGGGAATCTCGCTATAAATGTGAGCTGAATCTTGCTGGTAAGGTGAGCATCACTAGGAAGACAGTTTGTTAAAGAAATGCTTGATCTCACTTATGAGAATCTTGCTCATGAGAAGGATCTCGCTCATAAGGAGTATCTCGCTCATGAGGTCTCACTCACGAGGAGGATCTCGTTCATCCTAAGCTTTTTTTCATTTCCAATTTGGTAGCTAATTTAATAGAGTTTTTGTGTTATATTACATAAATATTTTTTTTCCCAGTTCATAGCTTACTTTTTAGTTTTACAAAAATTTGATATGATGATTTGGTTCATTGTTTTTATATTTCTATTTACTTGACTTTACTATTTCTATTTACTTGACTTTACTATTTGTATTTACTTGACGTTACTACCAACGTGCTACTACTTACTTTCAACTAACATTCAAATTAATTTGGTTAAATTAATTTCACTCTTTAATAAATGCACCCAACTCTCTCCAACAACCATTTCTTTCTCCCTCTTCTATTTATAGATGAGTTCCCACTCATACTTTTTATATTTCCACTATCTTTCTCCACTATGGGTGTTAAACCTTAAAAAAGTATGCTTTTGTTGGTTACTGTTTAGTTCAATTTTTTTTTTCTTTGTTTGTTACTGTCATTCCTAATTAGTTTGAGGAGGTTTGCTATTTTGAGGTTCAAAGTATCTCCTTTTTTTAGGACTTATTTTTTTATTTTTTTTCATGAAAATATGTTATTTGTTAATTATTGGTCACATTTCTTTGGGAATATTAGTTCACAAATTGTTTTATTAATGGTTGGCGACATTATATTTTTTAATCTGATACTTCTCAAATTTTTGATGAATTGTGGGTGAAATAGTATTGTTATGTAATTTTTTTTATCTAATAATATGTTCATTTCAATTTTTTTTCAACTTCAATAAGAACATATTCTATACATTTTGGTGTGTTATTATCAAACTAGTTTCAAGATTAATTTTAGTATGTCTTACCATCATGTCGAAAAGAATGATAACTTTTGCATACATCATGACATGTAATTTTTGTGTTTGTATTATGACACAGATATTATAAGTATCGAAAAGAACATATATTTTGTGATTTTTTTTTTTGAAAACGGCCACATGTTTGGTCGGTTCATATTATTTTTGTGATTTTATGAAAAATGTTACTGTACTACATCACATTCTCACCATCATAATCAAATGAAAGGTAATTATCCTATGTATAATTTCAATTCCAAATATACTATCCATATTATATAAAAATAAACTGTATGAAATGTGAAATAATAAAGTTAAGTTAGCAAGATTCAATAATACAATATACCAATTAGTAATTGAGACAATTACCTACAATATATATAAAACATTCAATATATATACATACAATATATAATATACCAATTAATTGAGCAGCAATATGAGATATATTTTGTTGGTATGTTTTACCGATTGAAGAGAATTAGAATTATTACAGTTTTTTAAAAAAGATATATGAAAAATAGTCTGTTATGTTCTACAAATTGAGAAAAAATTGAGATTGTCCAGTTTATGTCATAAATGATTTGAGAAAATACGTGTATATTTGAAAATTAATCAACAATAGCAAAGCATAAAACTAAAAAATAAAAGAATGAAATAAAAAATAAACGGAAAAAAATAGAACTAATCTCATTCACAAAAAACTGCATCAGATCCCCAACTCAACTCAACTCGATTCTACACAACAAACGCAGACAATAATTATCAACCCAACTCAACTTTGCAAACAAACACGGACAATTTAACTCCCTAGATAATTTAACTCTCCAGATAATAATTACCAACTCAACTCTCTACTTTTATCACACACCAAATACACCTTAAGTATTTTTGTAGCTATTGAAATTGTGGCTAGGATTTCAAGATATGGGAGTATTAATGTTGAGTGTCATACGACCCTTCATTGCATTCATCTATATCTATATAGTTGGTCAAACTTGACATAAATTGAACTCGTTAAAACGTATTTTTGCCAGTATTTTAGAGGTTTTTGTTAAACTACAAAAATAATTAAATAAGAAAAATACAAGCTATGTCATTTTTAATTTGTTTTTCTATTCGTTTTATTTGTTTGGTATTTGTAATAGATAGTAAAATAAAGGGAAAAATCTAAAAAAAAATAACACCTTTTTAAAATATTTGCAAAAGTGTTGACTAGTCAACTTTTGAATTTTTATAATTTTCAATTTTACCCTCATTTGTCTTGTTGCACACTTTTCTTTACTTTACCTTTTTTTTCTTTCTCCCATTTTTTCTTCCCCTTTTTTTTTTTTAAATTTTCTATCCTTTCTCCATGTTTTTCTTCACGCTTTTTTTTTAAAAAAAAAAAGAAAATTCTTTCCTTTATCCGGTTTTTGCTTCTCCCTTTTTTTCATAAGAATTATGAGACTGGATTTCATTCCCAAGACTTGAAAGTACCCCATTCATAAGTGACTTAACACCAACAAACCAATCACTAAGTTTGATTATTATAACGAAACATTAAATACAAATAGAAAATGAAAATGGATTTGAAATAAACTACTTTTTTAGTCCACAAATTTGCACCATTTATAACAAGTTTATTTATCAAAAAACGAGAAATGCGAATGATATAAGACAAGCCAATGGTTTTTTTTCTTTTTATAGGACTTTAAAAGTATGATGACTATCGGAAATAAACTTGAAAAAAAGACATAGATGACTCAAAATGAATACCATAGACTGAAATATTAATGTATTTATGTACCGTAATATTTGTTTACAATATCAAACGAAGAAGAAGGGTTTGGTTTGGTTGTTTGTTGTTTTGACAAAAGTGCCTTTGAGAGGTATCGAAAAGAAAAGGGAATGTACGAATGTCTAAAAAAAACCAAGGAAAGGGACAATAAGGTGGTCAATATGATGGAACAAACATTCATAAAACGAAAGCAAACATAATCAATAAGCACTCTAATTACACTTAGTTTGAGTTTAAAAGCATGCATTAAACTAATTTACAATAAAGAGGGTTTCATATAACTATACCACTACAAGAATTTCGAGCTTTAATATTGGTTTGAAACCGACATTAAAGGGCTTTAATGTCGGTTGACAACCGACATTAAAGATAGTGTTCTTAAAACCCTTTAATGTCGGTTGTCTTTAATGTTGGTTTACCCCTGCTTACCGACATTAAAGGGCTTTAAGAACACTGTCTTTAATGTCGGTTATCAACTGAAGCCCACAATCCAGTGAAGCCCTTTAAACCGACATTAAAGCCCAGAATCTATGTTCGTTTTTTCAATTATTGTCCTTTTTTAAAAAATTTCGTTGTCGAAGCTTAATCATTTGAACAAAACATAAAATTAATGAAATAACACTTGAACCACACCAATCAAACTTAATCATCCAAGTAAGACCAAATTAGTTTATATATAATTGAAAGAAAAGGATCTTGATATATACTTGAACCACACCAAACAAGACTACCAACCAAGTACATATTTTTCAACTAATTTCATTCCAACATCAACAAATTTAAAAAAGCCTAATCATTGGAATAAAACATAAAATTAATGAAACAATACTTGAACCACACCAATCAATAATCAACAAATTTCAAGACTACCAACCAAGTATATATTCTTCAACTAATTTAATTCCAACATTTCAAAATTTCAATAAGCTTAATCATTAAAATAAAAATAAAATGAATTAAATAACTTTAAAATTACTAAATTGAAAATTTATGTGAAAATAAAATTATACCTTTCCAAACAAATAACTTAAACAACCCAAAAACTTGAAGAAATTCGAACTGGAGCTCGAAGATTGGAACGTCGGTGAGCACCAGACCTTTGCGAACAGAGTTAAGACAGCACATCTGACAAATGGCGGGTTGACCACGACACCGGTGGCCCACCTCTATGACCGGAACCAGCTGGACCGAAACCCCACTTAAAGAACGTGTCGGCGAAGAAACCCCGCGAAGAACCACCGAAACACGCGAACAACAACGAACAACCCACGCGTCGATGGAAACCAACCGAAGAACACCCACGACGATGACCCACCACTGGAAGAAGCCCACGACAATAGAGATCCAAGCAAAACCAGTGACGAAAACCTACGGGAACACCCATGCACTGACGAAAACCAATCGAAAACCCACGAACACCGATGACGACAACCTACGAACTGATGTGAACAACCGCAAGCTGAGAGCACCGGTGAAAACAACCGAAGAACTGATGTGTATGACCAAGCTGAGAGAAGAGAGGGTTTGGCGTAAGAGAGGGTTTAGTAAGAGTGAAGTGAAAAAAGAGAGAAGATCATTTAATTTGAAATGGATTTTTAATAAAGTTAAAAAAATAAATAAATGAGAGGCCTTTAATGTCGGTTTTAAACCGACATTGTAGCCCATCTTCAATGTCAGTTTAAAATCAAAATTAAAGATCTTTTTTTAAAAAAACCGACATTATACATCCGAGAGCACTTTTTTCAACCGACATTGAAGCCGACATTGTTATAGTGTACCTTAGTAGTAACTCTCAAATCCTTGCTCAACTCGACAAATTGACCTTCAACACAGTAGTAGACTACTAAGAGAATCTTCTCTACTAATCTCAATCTTGGATTGAGTGATGAAAATTCTCGATTAAGAAGGATCTTGAAAGGATTTGAGAGATTTTAGAGTAAAAATAATTTTCAATAAAATCCATTTCCTTTTCCAATTGCATCAAGTTCATAAATCTGACTTATGAAGTATTTAACAAGCTTAAACATGCAAGCACTCAGTGATTCAGTCTGATGACACCTCAATAAGCACTATGTGAGTGGCCTAGGTATCAAAGATAACCCACTAAAAAGCACATTATGGGACTTTTCCACTCAAGAATCAAATTTTCTTTAAATTAATTTCAATTAATTTAAATAATAAACTCGATTTCCTATAATTGAATTTATTAAATTTGAAAATGATTTTATTTAAATAATTAATTAATTAACAATAATTTAATATCAAATATTAAATTAATAAAACACTTAATTTAAATATGAATCCGATTCATGTAATCAATATTTAAATACTTTAAACTCTCCAATTTACATTTAATTTCAACAAATTAAAACTTTTATTATATCAAATATAATTATTCAAACCCCAAAAAAAGAATTTGAACATTTCAAATTCAAAACTCTAATTTTGAATTTTGAACACTTCAAATTCTCTTAATTTTTCTAATCCAAGGTGTTAATGTTTTACAAACTAGTAGAGGGATCTTATGGACCTACAGATCATGAACTCCAACAATTTGAGATTGATCGGTTAAACTTTTTAACCCAAGTCAATCAATATTCATTAACCACCGAGACATACCACTATATCTCGATAGTTGCATTATCCCCACTTTAGATATATTTCTGTCTACTTGATTTAATCATAATCAATAAGTCGATCGTTTACAGGTTGTTCGTATTTACAACTAGGTCAAAAATACTATTTTACCCCTATAAATACATCTTGTTCCTTGAGCTCTCACTGATCCTCTATTGAATAATTGGTTATAGTCCAACTAACAAACCATGTCCCTCTCTGCCAAGAGAGAGCGGGGCCCCTATATTCAAGACCAGGTATCAACACTTAAGGGAACAACCTATTTGCTAACCCTAAAACCAGCTATTTATGCGGTCATACCCCAAAATGGGAGGCTTGTTGAGCAGTGTTGTTGAATTACTCTCACCTATGCAGGATCAAAAGATAATTTCGAATAAACAAGAGTTCGTAGTTAGCTCAAGATTAAGACTAAGTTACCCTAGGTCATCAAATTGAAATAGTCCGTTTTAACAGTAAACGGTCGTTATAAAGAAAATGTGGCTATTTCGTGGTATGGTCTTATGCAAAACTCTTTTGCATAGGATGGCCCTACTCGTATGTCTTCATATGAACGATCTTTAGGATCACGTCGTTTGTATCATTATACAAAGTAGGTCGCATCCACGGTGTCCCTAGAATGAGATACCTAATCTCATCCATATACTTATAAACTTTTTTTTGTTATATACTATAACTTGATCATCTTTCATGTCTCTACATAAAATTACAGTATTCATGCAATAGACATGGATTCATCTATTGGATTTACATAATGCAATCTCAATAATACTTTTATTGAATAAAAACTTCAACGGTACTTTTTTTTTTTTTATAAATAGAATATGTTTCCATGATTTACGAAATGTAAGTTTTAGGATATTCCCAACATAATAGCTATCACTGATAGAAGCTACCACTTATAGCATGTTATCGATGATAGAAGCAAACGGCGATAGCACATTATCAGTGATAAAAGCTACCACTAATAGCATATTATGGCGATGGAGAGTTCACATTATCAGTGATAAAAGCTACCACTAATAGCATGTTATGGCGATGGAGAGTTATCATTAATAGCATGATATCAGTGAGATCATTGATAGCATGATATCAGTGAGATCATTGATAGCATGATAACAGTTAGATCATTAAAAACATCACTGGCGATGGAGAGTTCACATTATCAGTGATAAAAGCTACCACTAATAGCATGTTATGGCGATGGAGAGTTATCATTAATAGCATGATATCAGTGAGATCATTGATAGCATGATATCAGTGAGATCATTGATAGCATGATAACAGTTAGATCATTAAAAACATCTTATCAGTGATGTTATCAGTGAAAGAAGCTATCAATGATATTATCAGTGAAAAAAGTTATCACTGATGTTATTAGTGAAAGAAACTATCACTGATAACTATGATATGAGTGATATTAGTGATATCGGGAATAGAAGTTAAGTGAAATCTATATATCAAGTTTCTTTTAAAGTTCATAACTAGTTATAGAATTTTATCATTGCTAGTCTTAAGTCTTAACATTTCAAGGTTGATTATAATTGATGAATGTCTATTAGTGATAGAGACTGATAACTACTATCAGTGATAGCTACAGTAATAGATTATTAGTGATAGCTACTATGTTAATCTTTTAAAGTTGATAGTCATTTATGAAAATCTATCAGTGATAGTCACTAATAGTTTTCCATCACCTGTATAGCACAATCTTTCAAAGTTATGTTAATAGCTACTCATAAACGTCTATCATTGATAGCTACTGATAGTCTTAACTGTTAATATTTCAAAGTTGATCCCATCTAATAAAAATATATCAATGACAACCACTGATAATTGATAGCAAAATAGAAGCTAATATTTCAAAATTGATATTTCTCAAATTGAAAGCTACCACCAATAACAACTATGGTGATAATAATTGATAGCAACTATCAGTAATGATAGCTTTCAATTTGAGAAAATCGGGAAAAAGCGAGTAAAATGATGGCTAGGTGTGAGTTTTTTAGTCCTTTATCATTTTTTGTTCTATATATGTAATTATTTTATTCTTATACTATATATTCTATTATTTTAAGCTTGAATTCCATTTATGCAGCGGACCATTAAACAGTTGAATGCATTGAATATATTTATTCATAGAAGGGAAAAAAAAGCTTTTTGTTTTAAATCTTTATGATATATGTGGCGCAATTAATAGTGTTTTTAATGTGGGTTGATATGGACTTGTTTTGTTTTATAGTCATGTTAATGGAATCAATTGTTTTTTTGTTTTTTTTTTTCCTTTTATTTGGAAAAGGAAAAACAATTCATATTGGATTTGAAAATGGATGGCTTCTAATTTAATAAATAGCACGGACCAAAGACAACGTTTTGGGGAATTTCAATGAGATAAATATCATGTTCTAAATTATTAGAACTAGGAAAATTGATCTATAGATATAATTATAATTATAAAAAATTTATTGTGTTTGACTGTTATGGTCTTATAGATGATTAGTCATTTAGTAATGAATAATTTAAACTAAAAATCATAGAGATTGGATTCTTCATCCAAAAAAATAATAATGGTTTATAATTTCTCAAAAAAAAAAATTGTGATGTAACTTTTATTCTTCATTATTAATAGTTTTAAAATAAAGTAGAAAATTAAATCATATTTTTCTGGAATAAGAAAAATAAATCACATCTTTGGTGCGTAGTAATTATATTTTATTCATATTTAACTATCGAAAATGATTTAGTTCTTCTACTTTTAAATAAATAACAATTTAATCATTAGATTTTAATATGTAATCATTTAGTTTTCATACTTTCAAATTTGTAACAATTTAATCCTTAAAACAATAAATCTAATAACAAAACAAATAAGTGTCAATTTTTATAAAGATAATAATATTTTTTATGATAAAAGATTAGATCGTTACAAATTGCAAAGTATAAGGCTAAACCTTTTTTTTTTAATCTAAACAAAAAGGTTAAGGGTGTGTTTGGAATACATTTTCAAGTGTTCAGTTTAAAAATTAAGTCATTGTGAAAGAAATTGAATTGTTTGACAATGACTCAAAATAGCTTTTTAAATGTATTTTAATCCGTTTTTATCATAAGTGTTTAAATACAAATGAGTTTTTTGAAGAAAAAAAAATAGTCAATCCAAACGGGTCCTAAATTGTTAATGATTAAAGTCAAAAGGCTAAATTGTTATAATTTTTTAGTATGAATAATAAATTATGGTCTGTTTGATAGAGAATTCAAATTTTGTTTTATGATTTCAGATTTACTAAATACAAAAATATGTGTTCCGCAAACAATCCGAATTTTGTTTCTGAAAATTGTTTTCGGATTATGTTATCCAAACAGTTCAAAGTATAAAAACAATATTTTTATGTTTTTATTATATCAAATTTTTAATTTTAAAATTTATAATGCATAATTATATTAAACAAATATAACATAAACATTTAGAAATATATCATGTCATAAATTCAATTTATTTTTTTTTAAAAAAAATACAATATATACTATGTAATGTGTGATAAATTATATAATATTACAAAATAATATTTATAATTTTTTAACATAAATCATATTAATATGTTAGTTAATAATAATTTATCATCAACTAAACATGAGTAGACAACTACAACTATGATTTGTAAATATATAGCATCAAATATATATTTTCTAAATTTGTTGAAATTAGAATCCAACTTTTAAATTATGAAAATATGAAATACATCTCTATTATCATTTATTCTTTTTAAATTTCCATTTTGAAAATTATTGTACAAATTAAAATATAAAGACTAAATTGTTGATTTTTAAAATTCCGACTAGCAATATTTTTATACCTACAAATAATAAGTAATAATATTAAATGAAGAATATTGATCGATTGCCAACGTTGAATTATGCTCATCATATTAGTTACGGTATATTATTTATTCGTTTTTTACATTTTTTTTTTTTTAATAATATGTAAGATGGGAAATTTAGATTTTTAATTTTGATATTAATAATACATATTTGATATCTCTTAAGCTATCGGCGTATTATTGAATTAAAGAAAGTTGAAATTTATTTAAATGTCAATACTTGTTTGACCAATATTAAATAATGGGACGAAAGTTTTAATCTAATCACATCCACATAATCCAACGGATTAGAGTTAATCTTCGTTGCTTTAGGAGTTTAGAGGCTTGACAACTCAAATGGTCAAATCATCTATTGAAGACAAAATAATTTCAATAATGTAATGTAGGCAATAAAGGAAATGTTTATCATGACAAAATCTAATATGTCGCACATGATCTTGTAATAAATTATCAATATTCCCATCAAATTTAGCCGTTGTCATTTAAAAAACAAAAATTAAAAGAAGAAAATTGAGAGACTGTTTAAAGCGCTGAGTTGAGACAATATATCTGTATTTGAGATACAAAGTTATTTGGTCTAAGTTTATATGTTTATATTTGGGGTGCAAAGTTATTTAGTTTGAGTTCATATGTCTGTATTTGGAGTATAAAGTTGAATTCATATGTCGAGGTATCGAATACAGTTTTTTGAACTCTAAATAACATGATGTTATGATTACTATTTTTATTTTGAAACTTTTTTATTCGATAGTTTTACCCATCTCTTTTTTAATAAAATATGGATTGTAATTTCTTTTTTAATTTCTAAAACTTTTATTTATTTTTTTTCTTTTTTGACCAATGAACAACAAATAACTCATTACATTTCTTACTGAAATATGGTTAAATAAAATGAGAAACCAAAGAAAAATCAAAACTTTTTATTCATAGTTTTCTCCATGAATTTCATTATCATCTTCTTCCTACAGTTCCTCCATATTTTTACTATGTCTTGTATTTTATCATTATCTTAGCAACCAATGAAATGTCACCACATTTATCAAACAATTTCACTTTCATTTCTCTAAATTTAGAGGATCACCAGAGAACATATTTTTATTTTTCACTAATTCTTGCTAGAAAATGTTTTAGGATAAAAAACTTTCATTTTATGGTTTTTTTTTTTTTTTGTTATATGTTACATACTTTTCATCTAAATATTCTTAGCACTCATTTGATATGTGAGTTCAATTAAATAAAAGTATTATTTTTACAATTTTTTACGTATAAATATTGCACTTGATGTAGACAAAATACTATTTTTTTATATAATCAATAACCCTACAATATACATTAACAGTCATTAGTCTTCTAATAGTTGGAAGTGATTGTCCAACTTGATTATCAAAGATGATTTTCGATGGAGTATGTAGTCGGAGGTGGTTGTCGAAACTTGAAGTTGGTCGCATGAAAGTGGTATTAGAGTTGGTTGTCGGAGTCTGTCATCGGAGGTGGTTTTTTAAGCCGAGAGTTTGTCAAGCGAAGCCGGCATTTGTAGTCGGACGTGGCAATCAGAGCCCAAAGTTAGTCACATAAAGGTGATATTAGAGTTGGTTATCAGAGTTTGTCGTCGAAGGTGGTTGTCAAAGCCCCAAGCTAGTCGCGGAGTTGCTTGCTCAAAGGTGGTCATCAAAGATGTTTTTCATCAGAGTTTGTAGTCGGAGGAGTTATTGGAGCCTACAAAGGTGGTTGTCAGAGTTGGTCATCGGAGTTTGTTGTCAGAGCCTGAAATTAGTCGTCGGAGTTGGTAACACGAAGGATGGTCATTGGAGTTGTGTCACCGAAGGTGGTTGCCAGAGCCTAGAATTAGTTAACGGAGTTGGTCACACGAAGGTTGTCGGAGCCCAGAGTTGTTTGCTGGAGCTGTCATCAGAGGTTGTCTCGAAGCCCGAATTTTGTTGCTAAAATTGTCATCGAAGGTGGTTGTCAGAGCTCGAAGATAGTTCCTAGAATGTGACAGTGGCTGACGGGTGGAGCATTAAAAACATTGGAAGAAGAGAGAGTTGAGGTGAGTTGATAAAATATACCTACTCAACTCCCACCAACATTTAAAGTTGGCGGGCCAAACAATGAGTTGGTATATTATACCAACTCAACTCATGCTAGTGAGCCAAACACTCCCTAAAATACAAGTAAAAATTGGTTACATTAATAATTTAAATAAACTTTATATTTATTAAAGAATTTTCATCAATATAAACAATATATATTTGATTGACATTTAATTATAAATATATTTGTTTTTTAAATAACAAATAAGGATGGATAGAGATGTAGTGCTGGTATATGAGTGGTTTTTTAATTTGTTAAAATCATTTTTGTCGCGTTCAAAATTACTCTAAAACATGCTTTAATCACTCAAAATTAATTTCATATTTAATTTACACTTTTAAACTCAGTTTTCATATGTTTCATATTGGTTTTGAATGATTAAAATGTCTTATAATCATTTTGAAAATGTTTTATAATATGTCATGTTCAAAATTACTCTGAAACATATGCTTTAATCACTCAAAATTAGTTTCATATTTAATTTTACACTTTTAAACTCAATATTCACATGTTCCATATTGGTTTTGAATGATTAAAATATATCTTATGATCATTTTGAAAATGAAAAAAATGATTTTAACAAATTAAAAATTACATCTAAACACGTCCTTAAACATTCAATGATGAAGTAGATGCTTTAATTAATAATTTATATCAAAAATATATTTTATTGAATATTTGAAAATTTTAAAATATCTTATAGATTTTAAAATAATATAAAACAATCTGTATATTCAACTTCATAGGCAAAATCATATTTATTAGAATTATATTTTATATTGATATGGTTAAAGTAGTTAATATATATATATTATTGAGTTAGAGATTAGATGTCAAAATTCTCCCATACATACATCACTTGCTTTCGATTTCAATTTTATGTTTCTACAAATTTCATTGAGTTTATTTATTCAAATTTATATATATATATATATATATATATATATACAGAAAAAAAAAAGACTTGATTATTTTTCAATTAAATTATTTTTCCCTTTCTAAATTCAGTTGACACAAACACACAAATGTTTATTAAAAAAAAAATCAACTATCCAAATATTCATTTATAAAATATAAAAACAAAAGAGCATAGGTCTATATTGATATGAATTTTAAAAAAATTGGCCATAATTTTAATTAATATCATAGAAGTTATATTGTTTTTTATCTTGGGATAAAAGATTGTAGTGGGATAAATTAAACTAGCATTTGAAATGATAATAAATGTTTTCTCACATAACTACATTGGTTTTGACGCTACTAAAAAATCACTAACTAGTTAAATCTATACTATCTAAAATGAGTTATGAGGGAGAAACATTTGATTTTCCCTTTTGTCTCACTTAGTTGAGGATCATATTGATTTCCCTTTTGCCCTTCTTAGTTGATGATCACGTGGATATCTTATGTAATTTAACGTTTAAATCATTTAAAAAAAAATACATAATTTTATCCCTAGTAATCTCTATGGATTTTTTTTTAAAAAAAAGACAGTCATATTTTATCCTTTAATAGCCTATTCATGAAAACCTTTCCTTAAAAAAACTTATATTTTATCTCTAATATCTTCTTCCTCTTAAATAAAGGGAAAACAAACTAAAAACAAATCACGTTTTATCCTCCAATCTCTTATTATTACTTTTTTTTTAATGAAAAAAATCATAGATATATGTAAACCCCGAAAATCTTCCCTGAGATCTTCCACGTTAGGTTGCTTGTAAAGTTGGCTTGAGGTATTTTGAATATTAGGTTGGTTTAGGTGTTGCCCTCGGAGAAGAATTGAATAGGGGAAGGTTAGTTAATGTACGTGTTGGGAAGATGGGGCACATAAAGGGGGTTTGCATGGAGGTTAGATTGTTAAGTGTTGCAAAAAGGGCAACCATGAGTTGAGAGTGTGCATAAGAAAAAGAAGAGTAAACCATGCCATGAAGTTAGTTTAGTAGGCCATGCGTAGGAAGAAAGTAAAGGAAAAGTGTGGGAATGTGGGTCGAGCTTGGTGATGACATGGGGTAGCCTTGCATTAAAGACAAGGTCTCGCCGGTTGAGTTATTGGCCATGCATGAAAGACAAAGGAAAAGGAAGCCTTAGCTTTACGTTGAAGGCTAGAGAGGAGTAACACGAGCGTTGAGTAGCCTTACTTGGAGGTTAGCTAGGCAGGAAGCATGGTATTGCCATACGTTGGAAAACGCTTGCTAGGCATGGAGTTGAGCTTGCCACACATTGAGGGATAAGGATAAGAGAGGTTGATTGGTTGAAGACTTATCCTTCCATGTGGGATGATGTGGTTAAAGGAAAAGCTACCTAAGTGTGAAGGAAATGTTAACCAGACGCCTAGGTGTCAAGTTACTAGGCAAAAGAGGCATGTAAGAGGTACTATAAATAAAGAACTATGAGGATGAAGTAGGTTTTGGCCATTCTATTCATGCAAAACGAGAGATTCTCTAGCCCAATGAAAGCTTGATAAGTGAGGGAGATGTTATAAGGCTACTGTGAAGAATTTCCAATAAATTGATGCTGAAATCTTAAGAAAATCAAAGGTTGTGTAAATTCTGGGCATCACCAAGTAAGCTATGGTGTTTGGTGAATTCTAATATTTTCAAGAGGAATTTAGAGATCCAATTTTAAGGTAAGATAGTTTAAAAGTTATGTAGTTCATAGAAGGAATTTTAGGTTTCAATAGATGAATTTTAAGTCATATGTTCTGAAAGTTGAATCTGAAAATTAGGTGCTGAAGAAGTAAGTAGCTAGCTGAAGCTTGAAAGAAGGAAGCAGTTTGAACTTTTAACTCATGCAAAGAAGGAGTTTCATCAGTCAACTTAAATCTTTATGAGTGTAGAAAGTAATCTTAGTCTGCCAAGAAGGAATTTGACCGAGAGGATGATTAAAAGTGAATGATACTCTAAAAAGGTTTGAGTTCGAAGCAACTGGAGCAAGCTAAGGATCTTAGTGCATTATGAGCTCTCGAGAAAGATTTAAAAGCCCAAATTTGGAGGTAAGTTAGACGTTATTTAACAAGTTTCATGAAGGAAGTTTTATTTGATTTTGGTTGGAATTAAAATTATAAGTGTTAGGAAATGAAGGAAAGCAGAAAGTATTGAAAAGGGAGGCGTCGGCCGGATTTTCAGAAGAAAGCAAAGGGTTGTCAGTTAGGAAGTTGAAGAAGGCATGCGTTATGGTTGTTGTTGATGGAGATAAGTTCAACGTATAGGTGCCCAAGATATACACAGTGATCGTGCTCACGTCTACATACCGCACGCGTGAAGAGTAGTCGTCGCATACCCATCGTCTGCTTCCTTGGTGTATGCTAGTGCTTGATGCCCCAACTTCAGTGCACATGCCTGTGTGAGGAGTGTCGCACGCTCATATGGTCACCTGCGCGTAAAGGTCAGTGCCCACAGCATAAGTGTTGTCCATGATGTGCCATGTTTTCTAAAGAAGTTTATGCCATGTTATGTTTCCTTAAAAGCATGAGTATGTTATAAACCTAAAGCACGATTAATGAGTTGAAAGTATGATTTACCTATAATTTCAATACACAATGTATGATGTTTATGAATAAATTGTGGTTTTTGAATAAAAGCGATTTCCAACCATTGGTTAGATATTCTAGGTTGCTAGCTTATAACACAGATATTTGATGAGAATTTCCAGTGTACAGTGATGGAAAATATCAACGTACTCTAGTATATCTAACTGGAAATCGTCAACATATGCACATGGGGATGGGATAAGATGGGTACAGGTCAAGTGTGTTTTTTTAGTTTTTATACGAAAGTTTATTAAGTTTAGTTTCCATTAGTCAATGAGAGGAAGCTAATGATAGACAGTTTATTACGAAATCAAAGAAAGTTTCCTGGTTTTGAAGGAACTAAATGAGTTTAACATATGGTTTTACTAAGATAATATATTATGTTATTTTTATGATCGAATGTGAATGTTTTATAAGTTAGTCTTTATCAGTCAATGAAATGAAGCTAATGATGTTTTCCCAAATTTACTGGAAACTATGAAAAGTATGCTAAGCTTTAAATGCGAAAGGTTTATTGATAACTTGTAGAAATACAAGCTATTGTAGCCTTTTATTTAGAATCATGAGGACTGATAAGTAGAATATGTGTCAATAACACCAAGAATTCATATGGAAAAGTGAGTTTGCGTCGACCAGCACCAGAAATCCTCACTAACCTTATATCATGCGTTATTATACATCAAAGCATCTATTTTTGCAGCCATTGCAGGAATTGACTGCATGCATCGACCCCAGACTGTCGCAAGAATAATCGCATGCAAAGGTTCATAAAGACTAGTTTGTCGCATGGAATGTTGCATCCACAGTGATCATCGTAATGGAAGATTGATCGCTAAATGGGTGGAATACGTTGACATTTCAAGAGAAACAAGCTTGAACGCATACCTTGGAAGTATCAACAAGATAAGATGATGCTGACATTTCCCATACCGCGACAAAGGTAGAAGTGAGTTAGAACACAATCATCAATGTTGTCGACGTTTGAACTCTATAAATAGCACCTTGGATCTTCACTTCAAAATATCCGAGTTTCTTCCTTAAGACATATCCTTGTGATCACAGATGAGAGCATGAGTAAGACACTATTTGAGAATTCTTCACCTCCACAGCCCCTTTCGAGTGACGACTGGAGTTTCGTCGGAGATAGAGCTCAAGAGAGACTTCTCCACCATCCATCCATGGTGCCACTAATAACCTTGATGCATTTCGGATGAAAAGTAAGAGATTGCTTGCATTTAACCTTGCACCTCTCCTCTTATCTATGTATTGTATTACATTTTGGTTTAAGACATTCATTTTATAATCAATGCATATTTTAGTTCCTTCAGCACCATTTTCATCATTTTCTTTGTCTTTATCATCGTTGAGTTAAGTATGAAAAATAATCGCATACTCGGTCATGTTGCCTAGAGATAGGACACATGTAGCAACCCACCGAGAGGTATGCATTGCGGGAGTATAATGAGTTAATCCTCTTTGCTTGGTGTGAGGCTATTACAACGCTTGTCTATGAGTTAATTAGCTGCAACTAATTGCTCAAGAGGGTAAGTAGTGGAACACACTAAAGCAAGGTAAGCTTTGTTCTTAGAGATAGAAACGATCTTATGCTCGACGCAACCATGTAGTATAGAGATATAAACATGCGGTTGGCCACTGAGAGGTGTGCGATCCATTATTGTGGTGAGCTGGGATTACTCGAGCGACCAAACATAATGAAGTAACCTTATTATGGGTTAGCAGTAGCTGCATTTCTACCAATTCTCATAGTTAAACTTTCATTGCTCAATCTGTTTAGTTGGGAGTAGGAGTAGCGCATAATTCATTAACTTCTGTCTTTTTTACTTTTATTCACCGCCTCAAACGCATTGCTTCACAAACATTATTGAGTTACAAGTCCTCGTGTTTGACCTCGGATCATCCCGAGAAACTTGCATTCTCATTATACTTGGCGAGAAAGCAAGAAAACTTGTGACAGGAACGCATGGTCATCGTATACATGTTTAACGCATATTGCATATTTTCCAGTCCAACGCATGACCGTCGACGCATGGAGATTAATGCATAACATAAGACGCATATTTTCCTCTCTCTCCTTTTCCAACCAACATTTATGAATGCAATATCTAGTGTTATATGAGATATTTGACTATGATGTATTTTCTAGTAGTATTGAAATCCATTTTCAAAATATTATCTGGTTTAACTGAGAAAGTCTTGAGTATGTAAATGTATTTACGTTTCAAGATTGGATAGATTAATTAATGGTTCATCTAGAATTTCTATGTATAAACTAATATCTGGTTTTCATTGAGATGATTTATGATTATACAGTTTTATGATAAATGTAAGTCTTTAATGTTTCTTAAGAATGAATTGCCAAGCATGATGTATGACTTATTTTAAAGTTCTGGTTCCAGATGATCTTGATTTTTACTTAAATGATTTCAAAAGGAATTTATATAGCAAAAATATGTTTGTATAACATGCGCCACTCACCAGGCTTTCCAATGTTTTGTTCCCCTCAGGTAGCAGGAGAGTTGGTTCCAAGGTTGCTCATAAAAAAAGGTTCAATATGCCACCGGCTCAAGTGTTTCATAGGTCAAAGGTTTCAAAGAGTCTCGATGTTGTTTTAAATATGGTTTGTAACCAATGAGCTTCTATGGAGGTAGAGTCATAGCTTGATTTATAAATAAGATTATTTACATGGTTGTAGGATTAGAATAAAATTTACGGTTTTATGTTAAGTTGTGATATGAGACTCTGTTGATTATGCATTACACAGGTTTCACTAATTAAAGTTTAGAGCTAAACATGTTCAAGTTCTAAGGTTAAACACGTTTAGTTGATAGTAGATGTCATAAGAAGGCTGACATCTATTGTCCTCACATCTCGTATTGGGTGAAAGAAGTAAGTTCGGGCGGGGATGTGACAATATATCTCTAATAACCTCTACTTCACATTAAATAAAGGATTTTGTTTTTTTAGAAAAATAAAACCAAATTATGATTTGAGATCTAATTTTTCTCTATAAATAGCCAATCTTAATCTCTCATTTCCGTATCTCCTTTCCTTATATATATATATATATATATTTATTTATTTCTTTTATTGTAGGTATTTTTTTTAGTCTCGTTGATAGCAACCTCTTTTACAATGTTTCTTTTTCTTCTTCTTTAAGAAGTTTAATTTGTTTCAAGTATCTCTTTTATCTTTTATAAGAAAATATCTCATGTCTCTATGTTTGTTTTTTTTAATGTATGTCCTCTTATTCATTTTTTTTTTCACTTTTCAATTTTTGTCTCATTTTTTAAATTTGTAATTACATGTAGAGTTATTTAATGTAACTTTTTTTTATATGCTTTTGTGGTTTTTCTATACACGTAGATCCATCACATATTGAAGAAGTTGGAGAAAAGACCTTACTTTTCAGGTTCAAGAAATTTCTCAAAGTTCAAACAATTTAGAGATCGTCAAAGTGACAGAGAAAGTGATTTTTTTTTATGTTTTTGTAGTTTTTCTGTTCGCATTTTAGTTTTTCTTTTTTAATTCATACCAATGGGGTTATGATAACTTTTACTATTTTTTATGTTTTTTTTCCCTTTCTTTTTCTCTTTTCGAATTTGTTGTAAGTATACAACATCTTTGTATAATTTTAAAATAATTTAAAAAATTAAAATAAAGTTTAAAATCAAAAGGAAGATCATTACAAATCTACAAAAGTGTAAGTTTTAAGAATTTATGTATGCAAGAAAAAAAATATTTTTTGTTTTAAATTAAAATTTGAAAAGATTAAAATTAAGAGCATAATCTAATCATCTTGTTTAAACGGAATCTTTTTATACGAAGATAGAAAAATATAATACTTTCATTTAAATTAAAATTTAAAACTAGGATAATAATCATATCATCCAATTCAAAATAAATAAAATATAGAAAAATATCAATTTAATTTGAAGTTTAACATTAAGAATATAATCAAATCATCCAAAAATTATCGTGATTTGTTTAAATCATTCATAGTTCTTAATTTTTTTTAAAAAAATTTCTTATTCATAAATTAAGGTATTATTATTAAACTCTTATAATTACTTTTTTTTTTAAACTTTACGTAACATGTGTAATGCACACAATATCAAACTAGTATATAAAAATGAAGAGAAGTACATATTTTTTTGAAAAAAAAAAAAAGAAAAAAGAAAAGAAAAGAATGTAACATGTTTTATCATTGGTAAGAAGAGGGGGATACAAGTAAATGACGTTTAAAAAAAACAAGTAATATCTCAACTATTTTTATTGTTCAACTTAAATATATTTCAATTAATTATCCAAATATCAATATTGAATTTTCTCATCATCATCTATGTTGTCTAACTAATATAAAATGACAGAATAAAAAAAAAAAAAGTTATGCTAATGTTTTTTTCCCCCCAAAAAACTATGGTGATGTTGGTCTCTAACATAAAAGGTTATAAAGGTAAAGTAGGGAGCTCAATCTTTCACTTTTAAAATTGATATATTATTATGTTATGCTTAAATTAACATAAACATGATTAACATAATATTTGTATTATTCAGTTTTGAAATTAGATATTCGATTAAAGATGATAAAAAAAATTAAAAAAAAAACATATTGACACCTTGATTGCTATTATTAAGTTGAATATAAAATTAAAATAAAAAAGTTATTGAAATGTGAAACACAGTGTTTGTTTTAAGGGATTTAAAAGTGTAAAGCTTATTATTCAATATATATAACAATTAATGTGAATTTTGTATTAAAATAGTTGAAATTAGTGAAAAGATAAATAATTTTAAAATAAACTCAAAATTTTAATTCGATCCACCGACATTTTCGGCAAATAAGTCACACATTTCATTAGATTCAAAACCAATGAACGTTATCATTTCTCTCTCCTATTACGCTTCTTAATTTTTAAAAATATCTATACTATCTTGTGTTAAGTGTTTGAAATTTAAAATGTTAACTAGATCTTAAAATTTTTAATTTTGTATAGATTTATAAATTTTAAGAATATTAGATTAAACTATTCATTTTGTGCGATACATTTGATATATTTTTTAAATTAAATAATTTATTAGATAAAATTAAATATGGTATATAATAAAACAATACAATTCAAGAAACTAAATTTGTAATTAGGGGTGATAAAAAAACTCGATGATTCGAAAAAACCGATCAATTCAACCCAATCTATACGATTTGTGTTGAGTTGGTTTCAAATAAATGAAAATTTATGGGTTGGGTTGTGGGTTCACCTAATATAACTCAAACCAACCCAAACCAACCCGAATTTATTATTAACTTTAAAATACTTTTTTTTATTATTTATAACTCAATTATTTATACATATATTGAATTTAATTTTATTTAATTCTAATATTTTTGAATAATTTATTCTTCAACAACTCTTAAAACTAGTTTCTTTGCACTTAGGAAGAAAATTTTCACTATATAAATTGAATTGAGTTGTTAATCTAAATTCAACATATGAAAAGAATTAAATTAGATTTTTATATATTTAAGTTTTGTTTCTTTTTAGAATAAAATTTTAAAGAAATGACCTAATTAACCCGAACCAATCCAATCCAAATAGTTTATGGTTGGGTTGGGTTGGTTTTATTTTTTAATAAGTGTTATTTGGGTTGAAAAATTTTACAACCCGAACAATTGAGTTGGGTTTAAAAAATATTTTAAGCCAACCTAATTCAACCCATGAATATCCCTATTTGTAATTTAACTTATACAAAATATATCTAGTTATTTAGATTAAATAAAAAAGATGAGAGGATGAAAGATTTTGTTATAAAAAGGAAAAAGAAAATTGAGTGTCACTTAACCATATATTATGCGGCCTAGACAACATCTAACAAAAATTTATCACATGACAATTAAAAAAAAGAACTACTATATATAAAAAAAAAATTGCATAAAATTAGGTGCACACCTAATCATTATCTTTTAGAAAGGGCTAATATTATCTTTTGACCATTTTTTTGAAAAAAAAAATCATTATATATATATATATATATATATATATATATATATAACGTGGCATGAAATCAGGCAGCTCCTAATCATTGTTCTTTAAAAATCACTAATATTATCTTTTCTTCTTCATACTCTTCTTTCTCCTATATTATTTGGATTTTGTACACCATCAATATTTATATTTATAAATTAAATGGACAAATTGTTGAATTTATCGTTAAAATATGGTGGTAATTATAATTACTTTCTCAAACTTTCAATTATATAAATTAAGTCCTCAAACATATTCAAACGTTAAAATTAAATCCTCAAATTTATAATGATGGTAAAAATTAGACCTTCAAATAATTAAAATTGAACCCTCATACTTATACAATTATTATAATTTATATATTAATATAAGTTTAGAGCTTCAATTGTAATATTTGTATAAATTTGAAGATCAATTTTTATAATTTAAAGTTTAAGGATATAATTATAATTACTAATAAAATTACTGAAAATTTCATGATTGAAAATATGAAAATATAATTTTTATAATAAAAAATTTGAAGATATAATTATAATTACTAATTTTAGAGCTTGGTTTTAGAGTTTACTGCAATCAATGGGTGCTTAAGTTGTTTGTAATATAAGCATAGTTATCGACAAAATTAGTGAAAAACAAAAAAAAAACAAAAAACAAAAAACAAAAAAGCAAAATTAAATTTGGAAATAGGAAAAAGATAACAAGAATGAACTGATGAGGTGTTTGAAATAATGACTATCTAAATCATATTTTAAAACTCTCAATTAGTTATCGTTAACATTATTTAAAAACTTTAGTTTATTATCGTAAAAATTATTTTACATTTATATTTTTTATTATTTGCTACAATATTTACTAATTTTTTCTTAAACTAAAATAATTTATACTTAAAATATATATTATTATAACATAAATTAAAATAATCTACCTTTCGGATATAAATAATTATTTGAGATTATAATAATAACGAACTCTTTATCCAAATGGGGTTTAAAACATGTCGCTAGTGGTGGACCACGCTAATTTACAGACAAAGCGACAACTGAAAAGAGTGTGTACGTCACAGCCTCGTGGCTACAAACTAAAACGCGTGAAGGTAGTATTGACGCGCTTCCATGGCGAGTGACCGACTAAGAGCATGATAAAGAAAAAGCAAACCAAAAAAAAAAAAGGAGGATATTGACTGATCACGCGGGCCAGCTAAGAAGTTCACGCGATGAGGGCGGCTTAGTCACAAAAACAAAACGAACACGTTTTGCACAGTGCATGCCGTCCACGTGTCTCAACTAAAGTGGGACCAAAATGACGTGGCGAAATCAGAGTAGACGAGTCCTAGGCTTTATCGAACAAACGATAGCATTTCTCCACCCACACGCATTGATTAAGAAAAAGGAATAATAATTGAAACTAATTATTATTCAACATCATTAACACGGTGAAGCTCGTGATTAACACGTGATTTTCAACACGCTTCGAGGGAAGGTGCAGGTTGCGTGAATCCACCACGTGACCTGCATTAATTTTGTTTTTCATTAATCATTCAGTTTTTTATTTAAAAACTTTTTTTAAAAAAAGGAAAAAAATCAAATACAAGTGTTCAGAAAACTGATAATCCAACCAACCAGGATTATCTAACCCAAACAGATTGATTTTAGATTTTATTTTGAGTTGAGTTAAAAAAATATTAAAAAGTTAAATTTCGGGTTGGGTCACGGGGTCGGGTTGACCCGACATGACCTGATATATATATATATATATGACAATCAAAATTCAAAATTATTTTTTCTAAAAAAAAATGGAGACTCAACCCGACCCGACCTAGAGAATTATGGGTTGGGTTGGGTTGACTCTTCAAAAATGTATCCATAAAGTTCATTTAAAGCGAACCCCATTTTTTTTGTTCGTCTACAAAATGCCTCCAGTCCGGCCCATGTATACCCCTCCCTACTAAGGAGCAACAACGTGAACATGAATAGCAATAAAATATAATATTAAAATAAACATAATATAATATAACAATAATAAATAAATTGTAAAAGAAATTAAATATAATATATAAATTAACAATATGTAAAATAAGAAATTTCTCTAAATTATCCACTTTCTCCAATTTTCAACGACTTTATGGGATGTGTCTTTCATAACCCACCAAATGCCATTGTTTATAGGCAATTTGGCAAGTATGAGGTAAATTACATAGAAACTAATTGTGTAATGTTGACACGCATGTACGATACTTTGTGAAATTAGAGCATAACATATGGTCAATAAACACTAAGCATGAGCTTCTAATGGACATTTGTTGACATAATATTTATAGTACTCCCCTTACATAACCATTATATATATAAACTATGTCTAATTAAAACATTACTAAAAAAAAAAAAAAAAAAAAAAAACTAATGGGAAAAAAACCTAGTAAATGAAAAATAGTACATATTTTATATAATACATACTATTAAAATAGTACAATATATTTACTCCCACTTATGAAAATATCACTTAAGATCTCTGAGTCGCCCGCATTCCAATGTTGTGTACAGATTTTTCAAAGATTGCGGTTGGCAATAATTTTGTAAATAAGTTTACCAGGTTATCCTTCGAACAAATTTGTTGTATAGTGATGCCACCATTTTCTTCATGGTCATGAGTGTAGAAAAATTTTGGTGAAATGCGTTTTGTTCTATCTCATTTAATATATCTTCATTTGATTTGGGGTATGCATGTTGTGTTGTCTTCGTACGATATTGTTGAAAGATTTTTACAATAAGACAAACCACATGTTCCATGGATGTGTCGAGTCATTGATTTTCGCCATACACATGCTCGACTAACCTCGTGAATTGCAATAATTTCAACATGATTTCAGGAAATGGTTGTTATGGTATGTTTCACTGATCACCATGATATAACAATTTCTCCATATGCGAATAGATAACCTATTTGAGATCTAGTTTTGCGTGGATCAGATAAATATTCAGAATATGTATAATCAGCTATAATAAAATTTGATTTATTTGAATAAAACAAATCCATGTTGATCTTTCCTCGTGTTAAGATTGGTGTCCTAATTCTCCCGGAGTCTCATTGTTTTGTAAAGATACACATTGTTTGATGAATAAAATAATTGTTATTTAATTTTGGCATTTACTCATATCCAATAAACAAAACTCTTTGGTTATCGTATGTGAACTTAAGCATGTATATGTGATATACAAGTGGATCATGTCTTAAGTGATAACCTAAATAGGTCTGTAGTATAAGGATTAAGGTGGGATACCTAATCCTGGTGACACTACGGACACGACCCGCTTTGTAGAGGTTTGCAAGTGTTGTAAACTACTACAGATGGTAGATCTTGATCATTCATGTGGAGACGTGCGAACATGGACGTCCTATACAAAGAGTTTGTACAAGACCTAGACCACGAGATGATTAGACTCTGTATATAACGTCATTGATATTAGAGACTTGCATCTCACCTAAACGACCATAGGTGACATGACCTCAATCCTGAGTGTTTTGGGAACTTCTGCATTTAAAGACGGTCCTTTGATTAGCATGAGTGGGGGTGGCTAGATTGTCAATTCAACATGCCTACCTTTTTGGGGACTTGTCTGACATGGGAGCTGAGAATTCAATCCACAAGATGAAATTCACTCTTTTCTTGAAGTAGGGATAAGTAGAGAGATTGCTCCCTTAAGGACTGATTCCGGGACTTGAACATAGTGGCCACAGTTTCTCTTTGGAAGAGAAGACCCAATCATAGTATGACCATGACTTATATTCATTAGAGGGATCAGTGATATTTAAGGAGTTAGATGTAACTACAGGGACATAACGGTTATTGGCCAATCTGTACTTACGAGCAATCTGTGAAGGGTTGTCGCACTGCTGATTGGTTAAGATAAACACATAATATATCTATGATAATGAGAGTTCAGCTGTCGGTCTTTGGTGGAGTGCCTGATAGTTAACGGATGGTGGATACCGTGACTAAAAAGTTTAGTCAGTTATTCACGTACCGTTGGAGCTTCAAGGTACAGGTCCATAAGGTTCCTTTGGTAGCTCTTTGGATTCTGTTGAGGATCAGTTATTGGTGTTGATTTGAAATGTTTAAATTGACAAGAGGTATTTTGATTATATATGATATAATCGGTATGACGTATGATCTAGTGGAGGATTGATGTAAATGAAATTTACATCAAGTACCATGGAATAGAAAAAAGAAAAAAAAACTATGGTTTATATGTTTCATGAGATGAAATATTAAAACTATAGGTTATAAATATAGTATGATAAGTTGGTTATCATTTATATTTATACTAATATTAATTATTGGATAATTAAATCTTTTTCTCCAATAACTAATTGAGTGAGAGGTTATTGGTGGTTCATGGTAACCGTGAGATAAAAGGAAAATTGTTTTCCTAATTTTAGTAAGTTTTTACAAAAGGTTGAAAATTTGTTTTTGAGTTTTCTTTCTCGCAAAAAAAAACTCACAGAGCTTGTCAAGTAAATACCGATTTATTAAGCGAAAACTTGAGCGAAAACTTGAGCGAAGTAAACGATCGTGTAGTATTTTGTAGGGTACAAACAATGAGCTAAACAATCGCTTAGCTTTTGCTAGACGAATCGTTTAGCTAGCTAAACTATTAGGCATCGACCTATGCGATAGGTTTTTGTCTTCTCTCACTTGCCCAATCGTGTACACGATTGTTCATTCCCCCTTCCTCTGCCTCATACCAAGTCTACACAGAGCCCACCCTCTAGATTCTCACACCGATAATACCAAGTTAACCTTCTTGGTGGTGTCATACTCAACTCGACACCGTCAAGGTTCTATGGAGGCTGTTTGTGTTGTTGGGGAGTTCGTGACCGAGGCAATCGCAGAGGTCCAGTACGTGGTGTTCGTGCTGTAGAGCGGTCGTGTTGTTCGAGCATTCGAGGTTACTGTGTTCGAGCGTTCATGAGCAAGGAGCGTGGAGACGAGTCAACAAACGTTCGTAGCAATCTCCTTGTTTATTGATTGTTCATGCTGTAATTTTTGTATTGATTGCATAACTGTATGTTATGTTTACAGATATAATTTGTAATGTTCATTCATGATTGTAATTTGGAATGATCTATTTTTCGCTGCTCATGGAAATCTCGGATTCGATTTTCTTTACCTCTGAGATAACAAAGTATATGCTTGACTCCATTCTAATATATTTTTGTTGGAAAAGAACCATATCTAGCTAATAATTTTACTGAGAATACAATATCCAGTCTTGTATTATTAGCAATATACATACGTGCATCAATTGCACTAGGATATGGTACTTCAAAGCCAAGTAGTTTTTCATTACCATCTCGAGGTCGAAATATATCTTTCTTCACATCTAGTGAACGAACTTCCATTTGAATGTTAAATAGATTTTCTTAGTCCATATAAAATCTTTTCAAAACTTTTCCTGCATAAGTTGACTTACGAACAAATATCTCATCTGTTAAATGCTCAATTTCCAAACCAAGACAAAATTTTATCTTTTCGAAATCTTTCATCTCAAATTCTTTCTTAACATATTATATTGCCTTATAAACCTCTTCAAGGGTTCCAATTATATTTAAGTCATCAACATTTCTTTATAAAAACACATGGACACATATGGATTGTTTTGATATTCTTCTTTCAACAAATATCCACTCAGACGACTGTATCACATTCGTCATAATTATTTCAGTCCATATAGCGATCTTTGTAACTTTATTGAATACAATTTCGGGAATTTTATTTATATGTTTCAGTTACTTTAAATCCTTATGTGATTCTTATATAAATATCATTATCAAGAGATCGATATAAGTATATCGTGACTACATCCAAAGATACAAGTCTCTTTATAATTAATATCAGGTCTTTGTGAGAAACCTTGTGCAACTAGTCTTGCTTTATATCTTGTGACCACATTATTTTAATTTCTTTTTCTCATAAACACGCATTTGCATCCCACAGGTTTGACAACTTCTAGTGTTTAGACTACTGGTCCAAAAACCTGACGTCTTGAAAGTGAGTTTAATTATGTCTCGATTGTTTCTTTTCTGCCAATCTTTTCTATGTCAACATTTTTCAACAAATTTTGATTCAGAATTCTCATTTTTAGATATAATATCAAGAGCAACATTATACGCAAAAATGTTACCAATAAATACATTAGTTCGGTTACATATTTTTTCTGACATAACATAATTTATTGAAATCTTATTATTATCTTTAGGTATTTCACCTTCTTCACTAGTCATGTTAATGATTATTTTCATGGGTATTTATTGTTGAAGTGAATGTCCTAAATCGAGTGTAGTTTGTAGTTTGTTAAGAAAAATTATATATCTAATAAAATATGAGGTATTTTATTAGACTGCATTAAATCAATCCAATAGACTAAGATCCAAAGTTATTTTATGAAACTTAAACAGTAAGTGGAGACATACAGATGGATCGTGTTTAAGTGATAACCTAAACGGTCTATAATAGATGGATAAGGTTGGATACCTTGTCCTAGTGACACTATAAATACGGTCTGCTTTATAAATATTACAATTGGTATAAAGTGCTACAAATTATTTGGTCCTGCTCGTTCATGTGGAAAAATGTGAATTGGGGTATTTTATACAAATAGTTTGTATAAGACCGGACTGCGAAATGAATAGTCTCTCTATATAACACTGTTGCCAAAAGAGACCTACGTTTCACTATGATGACCATAGATAACTTTATTTTAATCCTGAGTGAGTTGTAAACTCCTATCCATGAGGGGAATCATTTGATTTGTATGGGTGAGAGTGGCCTTGTTAGACGACTTAACAAGCCTACTATTTTGGGGAATTGTTTGAGTAGGGAGTTGGGGACACAAGTACATATGATGAAAGTCACCCATTTCACAACCTTAGAGAAAATAGATAAACTGCTCTCTTAGTAGTTGATTCCAGGTCTTGAACATTGAAGCCTCGACCTCTCACTCGCCCGAGAGGTGTTAATCTATAGTTGGACTATAAACTGTTTATTCATTAGAAGAATCAATGCCATTTAAGGAGTTAGATGTAACTACAAGGGTAAAACAACATTATCAAGACGAATGGTTTTAATTGTATAATAAAGAAATTGTGCTCTTAACTTAATTATTTGAGCAAGCAATCTTGCAAATGCAAGAGTTCCACTTGATAATAAACACACTTGTGACCATCAGCTGGATACGTCTATTAATACCATAAAATATCTAAATGATCCACTTGATGAGTTAATAGGTCCACATGTATCACCATGATTTATTAAAAAAATGTAGGTGATTCATTCTCCACTTTGACCGGTAATTGTATAATTATCAAATTTCCTTGAGAGCAAGCAACGCATAATAATTCGTTAGATTGAAGAATCTTCTGGCTCTTCAACGGTTTTCCATTTGAATTCTCAATAATTATTCTCATCACTATAGATCTTGGATGATCCAATTTGTCTGGAAATTTCAGGTTAATTATTGCATATGTTTCAATTACTCGTATACGAGTATAATATAATCCATAAGACAAAATAAACAACTCTTTAAGTATACGTTTTTTATTTGAGACAGTAGATATGATATATAGATATTTCACAATATCCTTATTATCAGTCTCAATATGATAACCATTGCGACGTATATCTTTAAAAACTAAGTAGATTTCTCTTCGATTGACTAGAGAACAATGCATTGTCAGTTGTAAATTTTGTTCACTTAGGCAAAATAATATTTTATTTTTCAAAGTCTTCAATCAGGTCTTTAGAACCTGATATTGTATTGACTTTTGCTTTCAACATTGCCAGTTTGAATTTTTTTTTTGTACTTATAAGTATTGTATGAGTAGTTATACTGTTTGTCAGACATAGATATTATTTACTTATTTTTTAGTCACCCAACATATGAAAATGATCAAGATTTCTTTATTAAAAGAAAATAATTACAATAAGAAAAACAATGTTTGAAATATACAAATGTTAACATCTACTAAGAGGGAAAAAAAACATGAAGACGAGTAAAAAAATAACATTAAGTTTAATTATTTTCAAAGTCAAAGTAAACACTTGATGTTCCATCAATTAAAAAAAAAACATGAAGATGAGTAAAAAAAACAATATCAAGTCTAGATATTTTCAAAGTCAAAGTAAACACTTGATGTTCCATCAATTATGCAGATTTTCTCTTCAGGAGATTCAAATAAGTCTAGTTCATCCAAATTTGTCACATGGAATGGTTAAAATATCTCATTATCTTGGTATGCAAATTTTCATTCTACGTTTTTCTCTTTTTTCCTTCAGAGATGGTTGATAGAGATCAATTAAGTGTTTTGGCGTACGACAGGTATTGTGATCAATGCCCAATCATTCCACATCGGAAGCATTTATTTTCAACACTATCTTGTGGACCTTTTTCTTTGTGATCATCATTTTGTGTGGTACTTTTGAAATTTGAATTATTAGAACGACCACCACGAAAATAATAATTAGTTATTATTTTGCCACGGTCACGATCTCGATCACGACCATGACTTCGACCACGATTATTATTAAAATTCACAACATTCACTTTATGGAATAGGTTAGTCGAGATTCATGATTTTTCATAAATAACTTGTTATTTTGTCGGCCACGAGAATACATGAAATTAGTTTAAAATATTGTTTAAAACTGTTATCTCAATATTGCTGCTATAAAAGCATATTCGAGACATGAAATGTAGAAAATGTATTCTCTAACATATCAACATCAATAATTTTCTCTTTGCATAACAATAATTTCGAACTGATTTTAAATGCGGAGCTGTAATCACTTTTTGATTTGAAATCTTGTAGCCTTAAGTGCATCCACTCGTAATGAGCTTTAGGAAGAATAATTGTTTTTTTTTATGATTGTACCTCTCTTTCAAATTTGTCCACAAGATATGAGGATCTTTTATTGTAAGATACTCAATTTTTAATCCATCATGGAGATGACGACGAAGAAAAATCATAGCATTTGCTTTGTCCTGACTGTATGTCGTATTTCATTTTTTAATAGTTTTTTAGATTCTTAGATTCTTAGCATGCAGGTGGATTTTGATATCAAGTACCCATGACAAATCATTATTGTCGATAATATCAAGAGCGAAAAATTCTAATTTTATGAGATTTGTCATGACAACACTATCATAAAATATTGTATTTGTATTAGAAATTTAATAGATATTAAATATGCAAAATAGCGTTAAATTTATTATTTATATCGAAGAGAAAATCTGAGATACTTTTATGACCTATCTTTAGCGGGAAAAACAATAAGAGCTCGTGATAACATGTTATGAATCTGAAGAGCACAACGAGAACACGAATACCAATAAAATATAATATTAAAATAAGTAAAATATAATATAATAATAAAATAAATAATTATTAAATAAACTAAACAAAATATATAAATTAACAAAATATAAAATAAGAAATTTCTTTAAATTCTCCACTTCTCAAAAGTTCATGGACGCTGCACAACGTGTGTATCTTCCAAAACCCATCAAATGTCACTATTTATAGGCAATTTGACAAGTAGGATTACATGGATACCAATAATGTGTAATATTGAAACACATGAACAACACTTTAAAAAATGGGGACATGACACGTGGCATAAGCATCTAATGAATATCTATTATCATAATATTGATAATATATATAAGTTTGTGTCTAATCCGTGTTTAACAGATTTGTAAATCGTAAGAAAGTAATTTGAGCTATTGAATATGAACAGAAATTTTATGGTTTTTATTTTTTAGGGTCATGTCAAAATTATTTTTGTTACTTTTAAAATTACTTGATATATTATGTGTGATTAATTGTTATTTTAAAAATTATTTAAAAAAAATGTTTTTAACCCTTTAAAACTAATTGTGAGGATGTGAAAATATAAGTGTTTGAAATAAGTAGGAACACGACAAAATCATTTTAATAATTTTAGAAAAGTTTTGAAATTAAATAGACAATACTGAATTTGTAATTAAACGTAGGAGATATCTACCACCTTTCATTTGTGGACTTTCAGTTCGGGAAACTTTTTATTTATTTATTTTATTTTATTTTAGTTCAGTTTAATGAACTTTGTCAAAAATATTATGGTTTATATATTTGTTCAAATATTTTTCTTAAAAAAACAAGAAAGAAAAAGAAAGTTGTTCACATATTTCAAATAACAATTATTTAAATGCAAAGAAAAAACATTCATCGCCTAATGTACGGACCAATGAGTGAATGGTAGAATTGTTCTTAAAAAAAACCCGAAAAAAAGAACATGAAGGGTAGAAAAACGAGTATATATAGGGTTTATTAATTAAATGCTTAATTTGTATTTTGATCGCTTTATTTTGGTATCTTATACTCTTAACAGTTTTATTTTCATTTTCGTGCGCACACATAGATTAAATGAACATGTGAAATAATCTAGTATAATATATCTGAAAATATGACCTTCGACCTTAAGAGAAGTAATATACATCAATTACTATTTTGACAATCCAACCATTTAATTGTCAATCCACTAATCTTTAATATCGCAAATATTTAACTACTATACTTGAAAAAAGAAAAAAAAAAAAACTATAACATATTAGATATGTATATTTATAGGCCAAATCATACAAAGCTCGAGAATTTTACATAAATCATTTATCTCTATTGTACTAAAATAGATATATATGTCCGTAGAAATTTGAGATGAGGTCCAATAGATGACACATGCGCTACAAGAAAAATGAGTTCTCCCAACGCTTAAATAGAGCGTCGGGAGAGACCATCTCTCCCAACGACGTAAAGGCCCATCGGGGATGCTGTGAAGGATCGTCGGGAGTTCCCCGGGAACTCCCGACGATTAAAAAGAACTCCCGACGCCGTTTGTTAGCCGTCGGGAGAGGAGTCTGGTTTAAACTAGACCCCTTCTTCCCCTTTTCTTCCGCCTCTCCCTCTCCAATTTCCCCCTCACTGCCGCTTCTTCTCCCATTTTCCTCATTTTTCTCCACCATTCTCCCTCCCTCTCCCCATTTTCCATCCTTTTACAAGTGTCGTCGCGCCGCCTCTCCTCTCCCTCCCTCTCCCATTTTCCCCACCACCGTTCGCCCTCCCCCAACTCCCCTCCCCCACTCTCCCATTTTTCCGTCGTCGCCGTCGCTGCTCCTCCCTTCGGTCAACACCTGTAATCAACTGTCCGCCGCTGCCCTCGTCTCGTTCAGCCACCGCCGCCACCAGTAATCTTCTCATTTTATTTTATCTTGTATATTTATTTAAATCATTATTTCACATTCTTTTATACAAATTATGCCCATTCAAATGTGTGTATATATTGTATTCGCTTTTGTTAAGATCTTGTCAATTTTGCAGAATATATTTGTTTTTTACAATTCTTTGAAATTGTTGAGAGTAATTTTATAACGAATATGTCATAATTCGTTAGAGATAAACATTATAAAATTCTTTTAAGTTCAAGTTGATTACAACACTATGTTTATGTCTAGAAAATGATATGATGTTGGTTATTTGGAGCTTAAGCATGCATGATTTAACATTTCGAACTTTTCTTGAAAGGAGAAATAAAATTAGCACATAGATGCTATGTGCTATTTTTAGTATATGAACTTTTTTGTGCTTATATGTTTGTGTCAAGTAAATATAAAAATATAAAAAATATAATATAAAAACCTCCAATTTGGTACTTAATAGGTCCCTAACACATTTAATATTTTAAAAAAGTTTAAAGAATCTACTAGACGTAAAACTAAATTTTGCGTCTAATAGAAAATTGAATTTAAATTTTGTGTCCAATAGGCTTGTAAATTTTAGAAGATGTTGAATAAATGAAAAACCTATTAGACACAAAATTGAAAGCTTGGAGACGTACTAAATAAAATATTTGAAAGTTGTTAAGACAATTTAAACGGTCTAGGGACCTACGTGTTTATTTTGCCTTAAAAAATGAAAATCATGGAACTCAATGCTTAATAATACTTTATACTTTGTCCTCTAATCCAAGTTATTGTTTTGGATTACAAGTTGGTTAGAAAATATTTATTTTTAAGAATGAATAAATAATAGATTAAACTAAGGAATAAATTATCAGTGGAATATAAAGAAAGAATATCACAGTTCTTAAATATGACAGGGTTTCATGTTAATGATTCTGGATGAATAAGATGTTCATGCAATAATTGTATGAATTCAATTTGGGAAAAGATAGATATTGTGGAACGACATCTATTAACCTATGGAATATCTCCCTTATTTTGTGTGTTTTTTTAATGTTTACGAAGTTTAATGTGTTGTGGTGGGGGAGGGGGGAGAGGGTTGAGATTGAGTTAAACCATTTAGAGGACAAATTTGAGTTTTATGTTTGTTGGTCATTCTTGAGGCGTTTTGTGTGTTTTTGATATTCGAGAGGTTCCATGTTTGTCGTGGGAGTGGGTAAAGTTTCATTACACTCGTCTTGTCCTTGAACTCAGAGTTCTTGTGTATTTATAAATGTTTACAAAGTTTAATGTGTTGTGGTGGGGAAGGGAGAGGGGGGAGAGTGGGGGTTGAAATTGAGTTAAACCATTTTGGGGAAAAATTTGAGTTTTATGTGTGTTGGTCATTCTTGAGGCGTTTTGTGTGTTTTTGACGTTCAGGAGGTTACATGTTTGTCGTGGGGAGTGGGTAGAGTTTCATTACCACTCGTATTGAAGTTTGAATGCGTTGTGGATGTTTATCGATATAACATTTGAATGTTTTTGTTTTATTGTAGAATGTTGTTCGGAGATGAGCTGGGACAATTGTTGATGATGCTGTTTTCTAGATGTTGTTTTGATTTTATTTCTTTTATGTATTTGTGATATGAATATTTATGAACTTCTAATATCAACTTCGTTTGGATATTGTGATTTTTTATTTACTTGTTATAATATAGACTTCATTTTCGTTTTTTAATTATGTGAATCTTTATTTGGTTTAATATGTTTTACGGGTTTTCAGATCAAATTTTAAAAAATTATAAACAAGATTAAATTTTAATACTCTCCACGCATATATTACTGTGTCAGGAGTTCTTGTATCTCCCGACGCTTTAAATAAAATCGTCGGAGTTCGGGAACTTCGGACGCATAGAACAACCATTGGGAGTTCGGGATCTCCCGACACACTTTAAAATGGCGTCGGGTGTTATTGGGGGAACTCCCGACACATTATACGCGCGTCGGGAGTTCCCCCATAACTCCCGACGCCCTTTTAAAGTGCATCGGACCTCTCCTGACGGGTTTCTCCCAATCGAACTTCCGACGATCGTTTATTCGTCGGGAGAGGCTCTCCCGACAAGGTTTACACACTTTTCCGACGAAAATGTGATGTCGGGAGAAGTCAAATTTCTTGTAGTGGTGTTTGGAGACTTGAAGAGTTATAACGTAAAATCAAGAGGGAAAAAAATAAGGAAAAACATTTTTTTGTTCCATAGGTTTGAGTCAATTTCCATCTGGTCATTAGATTTCAAATGTTACGCATTTACTTGTTAAATTTCGAGCTTGACTTTAATTTAGTATATAAGCTTCAAAATGCTACCAATCAGTCTTTGAGACTCGAGTTTTTCTTTAATTTGATCGTTAATTTAATCTCTTAATCTCAATTTTGTTTTGTTAAATATTCCGTGTCAATTATTAGTGTTAATATTTATTAATTGATTTTAAATCAATATAAAATTTAATTTCAAGTTTATTTTTAATAGACATAAAAAATAGTGAAATTTAATTATAATCCTTTAAATGAATAAATAGGCTTTAATACTGAAGACGGGAGGTGAATAATTAGAAAAAAAAAAAAATCAAAGTTGAAACGTAAATTTTTAAAATCTATGTATCAAATTGTGAAATAATACCCAAAAATTAAAATTAAAATTGTAACGACTAAATTAAAATCAAATTTCAAATTTAAGTTCATAAAATCAACTTGTGGGCTTTCTTTATTGTAATTAATTTAACTGACTTGTTTTTAATAATTAATATCTGTCCATCTATTTCTTTTTTTTATCACACAATGTAATAATAATATATATTTTAAAGAATGCTTGTAAAGCAATATAAAGTTGTTTATTTCCTAGAGTAAAATTTTAAATGTACATGGATCCACGTGAGATTTCATTGTTTAATATATGGTACAAAGTCAAATTCAATAATAGACTCAACTAACATTCATATAACCTGCTGTTTGTATTCATCCTCGTAGTATTTTTTTTTCCAATTATGGAAAGCCAAACACAAGAATTCCAAGCCCATATTAATTGAACTTCTAATGCAAAAACTTTTACGTCTATCCACAAAATTCATCACGAACAAATTTATCTCGCCATCTTCATAAAATTATAAATCTCAAAACGTGTTAAATCATATGACGAATATCAATTTATTGTCCTAAACTTTGGAGCTGCATCAATTAAAATCTGAACCGATAATTATATCGAACTCTCATAAGGATAACAATCTACACATTCAGATTGCGGGAAACTTATAATTTAAATAAATTAAGCGCCTAAATTTTTATAAGTCAATCACTCTAGACATTTCATCGTGATTACCTTTGAAAATTGTCATTGTATTCATTCTTGAGCCTGTGTAAACTCTTGTAAATGTCAATTTACAAAAGTGACAAGAGTAAATGCATGGATGATTTTTAAAGAAAAATTGTCTAAGAATTTAAATGGATTAATTTATAAAAGTTTAGTGGTTTAATTAATATAATTATAAGTTTTACGACAAATATATAAATTGATATATTTATAAAAATTTAATATTTAAATTTATATAATTATTAATTTGGTATTTAAATTAATATACCCTTAAAAATTTAAGAGAATAAATTGATAATTTTCGAGATTATATGCAAAAACAAAAAAGTTGTGTGAGTCATTTCAATCACGTGTCTATGAGTCTCAGACAAAAGCCTATATATTATAAATATAACCTCATGAAAGTAAAGCAACCAATGCTTATCTCAGGTCATTCACATTATAGACATGAGAGAACTTTGTAAGCTATATTTTAAGATAAAATTTAATTAGGATTTTTAATCTTTATATTTTGAAATTTGTTCAACTTTAATTTTTATATTTTAAATTTTCTAATTATAGTCTATATATTTTCAATAAATATCATATTTAATATTTACAACAATTAATTAAATAGTTATAATAATTTTCATAGAATAATATAAAATACGTGAATATATTCTCATTTATTTAATTGATAACATTGATTTTTTTAAAATAATATTATCTTTTTCATTCATAGATTTTGGATTTAGTTTCTATTCATTTCCAATATTTCAAAATGTTATACATTTAGTCTCTGATTTCAATTTAGTATCTAAGTTTCGAAATGCTACAATTTTACCCCATGAGTTATGCTTCAATTTGGTCCATATGTTTCAAGATTTACATTTTTAAATCCGATTTTTTTTTGTTTGTTAAATACTCACTTTTCGTTTTTAGAATGAATTTATATCAATAAATTAAAAATTGTTAAAATATTTGAAATTAATCAAGTCTCACTATTCTTATCACATTTAAAATTTCACATCCCAATTATTTTTAATTAATTAATAGAAGTTAACGTTAATGATTGAAATCTAGTATTTAACGAAAATCGAGGTAAAAAATCTAAAATATTGAAACATAGAGACCAAATTGAAACAAAACTCAATTATCATGTTTAAAATTATAACATTTTGAAATTTAGGAATTAAATAGAAATAGAACTCAAAATTTACTGACTAAATGTGTGACATTTTAAAATCTAAAGATCAAATAGAAACTAAAGTAGAAACCAAAGTTAATACTTATAAAAATTAATTAAATAGTAATAATAATTTGAATGGAAGAAAATAAAATATCAAAATTTATTTAATTGACGATAACTTTTTTTAAAAGAAAAAAAAAACCAATAATAACTGATAAGTATCAAAATGATGTAACAATTTAATTATTAGCAGAGAGAAAAATGAAAGCAAATGCCTTTTTCTTTTTTTGGAAAAATAAAAATAAAAATAAAGAAAGAAAGGAAAGGGGAGGATTAGAGATAATGAGGAGGACACGTTTCGGATAGTGATTGGAGGAATGGGGTAGTTTAAGGATTTTTTTGGGGTGCGGTGCGGTTGGTTTAAAGAGTTAAAGCGTGAGCGCCCAAATAAAACCAACTGCCCCTTCACGTGCTACGCAACGGATAAAAACAAACCCTGGCCCCACCCTTAATTACATGGTGCACCTTTTATTTATTTATTTTTAAAAAAGAGTGATGCACATCAGTTTGTATTTTGTACTATGGTTTTCCATTTTAATTTTATATTTTTTTTCGATTCTCCATCTTTTTTCTTTAAAGCAGAAATTTATTTGTTTCAGATTTTTTTTTTCTTTTAATTATTATTATTATTATTATAAATGTCTTTACCCGATAAGCTTTACCCATGACAATATATGAACCTAAAGCAGGAATTTATTTGTTTCGGTTTCTAATAATACGTCATTTCCTTTTTTCTTTAAAGGAGAAATTTATTTGCTTCGAATAATACGATTTTATCTTTTTTCTTTCTTTTTGTTATTATTACTTTTATTTTTTATTTTTTATTTTTTATTTTTAAAATGTTTATCTGATAAGTCTTAATATAATAAGGTCATGTATACTAATTCATTATTAAAATTAGTCTAATCATAATAGAATTCTATCGACAAATCAATCGTAATAAACCTCAATTGTAAACATAATTAGATTACTCTTGATCACGTTTAATTAGATATTTTGCAAATGCAATCTAATTACAATCGGAGTTGTTTAATTTACGCTTGTAATTGAATTAATAATATATTTTGGCCGTTATTATTACTGTTTAGGATAATTGGTAATAATATATGTAATAGTAACGGTAATTGTGACAAATTCGTAATTCTCATATTGTAACAATAAGGGTATATTAGGGAAAAGAATTGAAAAATCGTTCAAAAGTATTTAGAAAAAGATAGTAGGTCTCATGTAATTTTCAATCGCAATTGGATTGACCATCCCTCTGCAATCAAATTGTGTTTGTTGATTGCAGTTTTGGAAGTGAGCCACACATTTTATTACAGTTGTAATCAATTAGGATGCACTTTACATATTATTATTGATAGATAGCATTTTCAGGGTAATAACACGTGGTCTTAATTCATGTTGTTTCTTTCATACAATTTTACCATTCTAGTGTTTGTCTTCGAGATATATCATGTTAAATACCTCATAATACAATATCTAACAAGATTATTGTATTAGACAACTAAAACAATCACAATTTAACAATAATTAATGTCTATTTTATCTTACGAGGTTGGAAATTCAAATTTTCATAACCATTTTTTTCACGTGAAATGATGTAATTTATGTCAGAGCCATATATCATTTGTTTAAAAAACTACTAATTATAAATTTTAACCAACGATAATAAGTCGTAATATAAGTGATAAAGTTTTATTAGACATGAAATTATGGTATCAGAAATGGTTAAACTAAAAAGGATTAAATAGACAAAAGGCAATGCCAATCTTATGAATCAACCAAAAAGAACGTTTGGTAAAAAAGAAAAAAAAAACAACGAAAAAAATATTAATTTAAGAAATTAAATACGAAAAAATAATTAATAATTTAAATACACAACGAAACCAATGTTTTTTTTAAAAGGAAAAATGGAGTTATTATTATTAATTATTGTTTTTTTCTTCTTTTTTGGGGATAAGAAAAAGACCACGCGGTTCACGTGGTAGAAGTAGGAGAGGACGTGCGAGGTTGCGTGGTTAAGATGGTGATTAACGAAGGTGGACCCCACACTACGCTTACGTCACCTCTTTGTCATATAGTTTTTTTTAAAAAATTATTATTTTAATATCATTTTCCTCCGCCTTTTATTTTCAATTTCTCAAATCCACCCACACCTTTTCTGTTTCTTATAACTCCGACATAACACACCCGCCGCCGCGCCCACCGCCACCCAACTTCCTTTCACGACCGATACATATCATATTTACTAATTTGTTATATTTTAAATTCATTAATTTGCTTTCTTAAAATAATTTTTAAGTTTCTTATGCTAATAATACATTTGTGATTTGTTTGGTGGGTATCTAAGAGTCTCATGACGTGGACATCTTGATTCCAATTATCTATCTTTTCAAAGAATAGATAGTCCCTCGATTTCAATTTTCTAAATAAAAAATACATATTTTGGAGTAATATTTATTATTATTATTTTTAAAAGTAAAGCCCAACAGAAAAATTTACGGAAGAAATATAACATATTTTGTTTTGTCAGAAAAATGGAAAATTATTTCAATCCCTCTAGGGAAGTTGAAATTATCATTGGGAGGAGTATATATATATATACACCAAACTATTATTTTTAACTCGTTTAAATTGTACTGGGCCGGCCAATGCTTCGTAAGGCCCAAAAAATGCAACCAGGATCTTCGGTCCAGTGTGTGGGTAAAAGCGTGCGGATCGGGCCTCTGGGTTTGGATAGCTCAGTTATAGATTGCCTATCCAAGCCATTATCGGGCCTGGAGGCTGGGCCCATTTATTCAGTACATTGTGGATCGTATAGTAAACTGGTCGGCCCAATTAAAATATTGGCCCATCTGGGAGGAAATGAGGATTATAATTGTTATGGGCCGGCCCGGTCTCACCCCATCTTATTTCAAAATTTCCATTAATTTATATTGGAAGTGTTTTTTTCCTAATTATATACTTAGTTTTTCTATTAAAAAAAATGATGGAATTTTAGGATAATTAGTATTTTTATCCCATCATGTCAAATACATTAATATTCAGGAGTAAACATTCTAATAGAGCAACAAAAATATATTGAATTAGTAATTATTTTATTGAAACAACTAATAAATAAGAAAAAGAATATTAAGATCGTGCCAACATAATAAATATTTCAATGTAACCAGTGTATGAGTGCATCTAGCGACAATCATGATATATACAATCTTCTTATAAGACAATTTTTCTTATAAATGTTCAAGTGAAAGGAAAAAAAAGATCATTAGTTATCGTACATTCATCCGTCACATTCATTCATCATAAAAATGTTGAAAAAATTATTTCAAAAAGGTAAATATTGAATAAAAATTTATACAAGATAAATATGGACATAAAAAATACCTCTAATTTATTGTAGGCAACAATGTATCATCATTGAATTTCACATAGATTAAAATATTAAAGATTCGAAAACTTATCTCCTAGCTAATGTAACGACTAGAGGGTACTTTTTAATTAAGATAATTCAAATGGTGTGGACTTTTGGTTTTTTGATAGGAGACTGTCGACCAAAGTAGGTTAAAAAAGCATTATTCAAGAAAATTATAATTTCTTTTCTAAGGACAAAATAAAAAATAAAAAATAAATAAAAATTTAAACTTATAAAAAGTCGAACAGACAGTTGTTTTTAAAGAATAATAGAATATACACAAATTGGGTTTTTTTTTTTTTTAAAAAAAAAACTAGACCTACTAGATAACTATTTGACTTTCGAATATTAGTGGGAATGTAGTCGAAGTCTCACGTTGGTTAAATAAAGAGATAATCATGAGTTTACAAGAGATGATAACTATTTCCAAGGGTATGTGACCTTTTAGGATAAAACCAAAAGTAAAGTCACGAGGGTTATGTCCAAAGTGAACAAAATGTGAAGATATCTGGAGGTCCATCGTCCGTAACAAATTAATATCGGAACCATGTTCTGTTGGGAGCCTATAGTCATGACCAGAGCATCCTTTCATAATTGAGCCTTCAGATGAATAGTGCGTAATTCGAATGGATGAGTACTCTGTAGTTGAATTAGTATGGAGAAATCACCTCTATAGTATAAAAGAGTTCGACAATTTTTAGTAACCAAAGTTAGGATCTATGATGGAACGTCGAGTGTTTACCGCTATTAAGAGTGTTTGGCCTCCGAAGTTGGGTTGGTGAAAAAAACCCATTCACCATTTTGTTCACTAATTGTTAAAGAGGTTTATTACCTTGTTATTTGCGTTAACTCACATTTCACATTTCTTCAATTACTCTCTTCCTATAATAATTAACAACTCAATTCAACTCAACTTTGTGCGCCAAACGCCCCTAAAAGAGCGAAGAGCAACCAGGGATAAAAAAACAATGTTCAATGTAAAGTATTTTCTTTTACAATGGAAAATGGGTGTAATTGTTGAAAGTATTTTAAAAATGAAGGTATTAGCATAAAGATTGCTGGTTGGTTGTTTGAAGAAGAAAAACCTCTAAAACCCAGCCCACAATACTTGAAACTTTCCCTCCTCCGAAACGAAACGGCCCCTTTGGCCTCTCTTCGATTTCGCCCTCCCTTTCAAAATTGGCTCTCTTCCTCTCAACGATTGAATCATCACTCTCAAATTCACCAATCTGCTTCAGAAATCCCATCTCAAACCAATCTCACCTCTCGATTTGGGTTCCCCATTCATCTTTTATGCTAAATGGAGTGGAACCCAGAAACCCTACAGCTCCTCTCTCAGTGTTTTCTTCACACTCTCTCTCCAGCCCCCGAGCCCCGCCGCCGTGCTGAAGCCTCCCTTGCCGAAGCCGCCGACCGTCCCAACTACGGTCTTGCTGTTCTTCGTCTCGTCGCCGAACCATCCGTCGATGAGCAGATCCGTCAAGCCGCCGCTGTCAATTTCAAAAACCATTTACGGGTCCGATGGGCACCTGGGGCGCCGGACGAGTCAAATGCCTCTCCTCTGGGTCCGATTCCCGACTCTGAGAAGGACCAAATCAAAGCCCTAATTGTCCCGCTCATGCTCTCTTCCACTCAGCGAATCCAGAGTCAGCTGAGCGAGGCTTTGGCTTTGATCAGCAAACACGACTTCCCGAAATCGTGGCCTTCCTTGCTCCCGGAGCTCGTTGTAAGTCTGCAGAAGGCGTCTCAGGCTTCCGATTATGTATCTGTTAACGGTATTCTTGGCACTGCAAACTCTATATTTAAAAAGTTTAGGTACCAATATAAAACCAATGATCTTTTGCTTGACTTGAAGTATTGTCTGGACAATTTTGCGGCACCCTTATTAGAAATTTTTCTCAAAACTGCTGCTCTAATTGATTCTACGTTGAACTCGGGCGCATTGGCGGCCACCTTCCGGCCCCTGTTCGAGTCCCAGAGGCTTTGTTGTAGAATATTTTTCTCGTTGAATTTTCAAGAGCTTCCTGAGTTTTTTGAGGATCATATGAAAGAATGGATGGGTGAATTCCGGAAATATCTAACTATGAATTATCCTGCACTCGAAAATAGTGGCACTGATGGGCTTGCTCTAGTTGATGAGCTTCGTGCTGCAGTTTGCGAGAATATTAATCTTTATATGGAAAAGAATGAAGAAGAGTTTCAGGGGTACTTGAACGATTTTGCTCTAGCCGTGTGGGGCTTACTTGGGAACGTATCTCAGTCATCAAGCCGAGACCAGCTGGCTGTTACAGCGATGAAGTTTTTGACTACTGTTAGCACAAGTGTACACCACACTTTATTTGCAGGCGAGGGAGTGATACCTGAGATTTGTAAGAGCATAGTAATTCCCAATGTAAGGCTGAGGGATGAAGATGAGGAACTATTTGAAATGAACTATGTCGAGTTCATTAGGAGGGACATGGAAGGTAGTGATCTGGATACTAGGAGGAGGATAGCTTGCGAGCTTCTCAAAGGAATTGCAACCAATTACAAAACGCAGGTGACAGACATGGTATCCTCTCAGATACAAAACTTACTAAATTCATTTGGGCTAAATCCTGCTCTGAATTGGAAAGATAAAGATTGTGCGATATATTTGGTTGTCGCACTTGCCACAAAGAAAGCTGGGGGCTCTTCTGTTTCAACTGATCTTGTAGATGTTCAGAATTTCTTTGCTTCAGTAATCATTCCAGAATTGAAAAATTCTGATGTTAATGGTCTACCAATGCTCAAGGCGGGCGCGCTCAAGTTCTTTGCTGTGTTCCGTAATCTGATATCTAAACCTATTGCATTACAAATGTTTCCTGATTTGGTTCGGTTTCTTGGTTCTGAGTCAAACGTGGTTCATTCCTATGCTGCAATTTGTATTGAAAAATTATTGCTGGTCAAGGAGGATTCAGGTATGGCCAGGTATAACTCTATGGATATTGCTCCAATTTTTCCTGAGATGATGACTAAACTCTTTAATGCCTTTAAGTTTCCTGAATCCGAGGAGAACCAATACATTATGAAGTGTATAATGAGAGTTCTTGGAGTTGCTGACATACCTCGTGAGGTTGCAGGACCGTGCATTGCTGGGTTGACGTCTATTTTAAATGAAGTGTGTAGAAACCCCAAAAATCCTGTTTTTAACCACTATATGTTTGAATCTGTGGCCCTTCTGATTAGAAGGGCTTGCGAAAGGGATCCCTCTTTAATATCAGCTTTTGAGGCAAGCCTATTTCCCAGCCTTCAAATGATACTGGCCAACGATGTTACGGAGTTCTTCCCTTATGCTTTTCAACTGTTAGCGCAGCTTGTTGAATTGAATAATCCTCCTATTCCAACAAGCTACATGCAGATCTTTGAGATCTTATTGTCACCTGAATCTTGGAAAAGAGCCTCTAATGTCCCAGCACTTGTACGGTTACTTCAGGCCTTCCTTCAGAAGGCACCTCATGAACTTAATCAAGGTGGGCGCCTGAGCCAAGTTCTTGGAATATTTAGTAATCTAGTCTCATCTCCAAGCACTGCAGAGCAAGGCTTTTATGTGCTCAACACTGTTATTGATTCTCTTGAATATAGTGTGATTGAACAGTACATTGGCCATATCTGGGCTGTTCTTTTTGGACAGCTCCAAAGTAGACGGACAGTAAAGTTCATTAAGTCACTTTTGATATTCATGTCCCTTTTTCTTGTTAAAAATGGTCACAAAAATCTTTTGGATACCATCAACAGTGTTCAGAATGGCATATTTATCCAAATCTTGAGGCAGTTTTGGATACCTAATCTTAAACTGATAACTGGGGCCATTGAACTTAAGTTAACTGCAGTTGCTTCAACCAGACTTATCTGTGAGTGTCCAGCACTTTTGGATCCTGCATTTGTTGAAGACTGGGGGAAAATGCTGGATAGCATTGTTACCCTTCTTTCTCGACCTGAACAGGAGAGGGTTGATGAGGAACCAGATATGCCTGATATTTCTGAAAATGCTGGTTATAGTGCAAGCTTTGTTCGGCTATACAATGCAGGGAAGAAGGAGGATGATCCTCTGAAAGATATTAAGGATCCGAAGCAATTTCTGGTAGCATCTTTGTCAAAGCTTTCTAGTCTTTCTCCTGGGAGATATCCCCAAGTCATCAGTCAGTATCTTGACCCTACAAATCAGTCTGCATTGCTCCAGTTTTGCAGATCTTATAATTGCCCAATTGCTTGAGTAAGTTGTCATTCCCGTATATATATATATATTTTCGCATGTGAAGTTTGTATCTTTTATTTGAATTCTATTGGTTGAGATTGATAATGACTTTATATGTCATGCCTGCGTTTTTACATTATTCGTGTTACATCCAAATGGATGTAAATTAGCTATGTAAAAGGTGAACTTATATGTACTCCTTAAACCTTGCCGTTCATTTGCATCTCATGCTTGTTAATGTTGAGCATATTTCTTTGGTCGTACATGGCATATTTATTCTTTAATATTGATTGATCTATGATTCTCTAATTTTTTTTTGAAGTTGGGAATATTTCATGAATGGGTCATCACGTTTTCTATATTACATCTGTTGATTTCGGTATCTTTACAAAATCTAGCGACCTGTTTGGGATGTGGGAATGAATATTATTTATTTGTTGCTCAAGATATTCAATTAGTTGGGACTTGTCTGTTGGATGAGAATTTTATCAGGTGTAAAAAGAAGCAATAGCAAGTTCTAAATGGGAATCAATTTACTCTCGATGGCTAACGTTCAAACTTAACGACATTTATGGACACCTTTTGTTTTGAAGGTGAAGATGACACCAATCAAATGCTTAACTGCCTACTTATGTATCTTTATTTAGCCGATTTGATATGTTTTTATTTATGTTCTTAATCTCAAAGTGTTAACATCACCACCTTGTATCTAATCTTGTACCCCTGCAACCTTTCAGGATTTTGTGCTGAATTGAAGCAGGTTTTTGTGGAGAAGTTAATCTTTAATCATATTTATCTCTTGGTGTTGTTCCCACTTGGTGGCCTAATTCAAATTTCAGATCATTGCTGGCTTCTACAATTGTGGTAATGATGTGGAAGATTCTGCTATTTCCAGTTGGCAGGTGAGGCCATCAAACACAGTTTACCAAGTTTTGGTACAAGAGTTCCATCGCTTTCATCTTCTTTTATGTCGTCATGTTTACCTGTCTGTCATTTTGTGCATGCATTTGAATGAGCAAATTTATAGATGGTTCATTGCGGTCCAAGAGTTGTAATATGGCATCGAGTTTCTGCTCTCTCTTTTGCTCCTCCTCTGAAATTTCCTTTGTCATTTTGACATCACATGTAAGCACTTGTATCTCATTGCTGTGATATTCAACTGCAAGTTTATATATCAGTTGGTTATTGTGGCTACGGCTGGTGTAAAAATATTACTGTTTAGAACTTTCATGTTTTCGTCTGCAATTTTCTTTTGGTGATAAACGTACTCACAGTTTTGGTTGTTTGATGCTATGAGAATACAAAAGGTCAAGTTCCACGTTTTAGTCTCTGAACTGTCAGTTTATACTTATTTGATTCTGCCCAAGGAGTTGGAGGTAAACTTCATTCCTTGTTTGGCTAAGGAGTTCATGGGCCTTACAGCTTAAAAACATCAATTTTATACAACTCATTATATTGTGGGTCCTAAGAGTATAACTCTTCTGGCCTCGCAACTTCTTAGAGTTCACAATTCCACTCCTTGTTCCAAAGGCACCTAAAAAATGTCTATTAGGTTTGTGAATTTTTAATTTTGTATCTATTAGATCTTCAAAATTTTAAAAATGTCTAATAGGTCTTTAAATTTAGTCTAGTAAGTTATTAAATTTTCAATTATGTGCTTATTAAATCATTGACATGTTTGACGAGTTCAGAAAATTTATAGACAATGCTAGATCTAATAGATTAGTTTCATTCCTTTTTTTTTTGTGATAAATTTTGGACATGTCATGAATTTATTAAATAGACAAAACTAAAAGTTTAGAGACTAAATAAATACGAATTGTTCTTAAGAAAATAAAAAAGTTGTCAGATAAAGTATGGGAAAGATAAGTAACATTGTAATCACTAAAATGAATATTACCTCTCTTTCTTCCAACAGTATAGTATTGGTGAGGATTTAATTAGAATCTGCCAAACATTACAGCAGAAATTAGGGCAAATTATTGTTTCATCACTGTTTAAGTACTTATTGTGTATAATAGTGATCTTATGTTTCAATTATTGGAAGTATGGGCACATCAATTATCCAACATCCATTCATTTATTTGTACTCCATTTTAGGTGAAATTGAAATACCCTATGAATTTGTTTCTTTGGTATAAATTTAGATTTTACTAGTAATTTGAGTTTGATATAGTCATATAACCCATTTGAAGGACAAGTCTTCAATATGACCAACAAATAACATTGGTAGAATGAAAAAGTAATGTAATCATAGAACTTTTCTATTACGTTTATACTTTATAATATTGTATACGTCATATGAATTGCATTATCTACATTTATTTCATGTTCACTTTTAAATATTTTTTAAAATATGTTTTATCATCTACTTTTAACAAAGTTTCATATAAAGTCACATTTTAAATGTATTTTTTTACAAAATTGATTTGTTCTTTTAAAATACTATATATGTTTTTTTATGCCAAATTTAAGGAAAGTGTTGAAGAAAACAAAGGGAAATTGAGGAATCCCATGGGGGAATGTAATGGGAAAGGACTTATTTGGAACCATCTTCCAAAAATTAAACTATCCCATCCTAGAAGGGAAGGCAATGATCAAGTGCATCCGAGACCACCAATCTTACTTCCATTCTATCATCTCATTGGATGAACTCACCAACGAGTTTGACTTTTTACTTCTCTCTCTACCTCTCCTTTGTTACTTCATGGACAGTATTTTCAATAAAAACAGATACTTGGGTGCATTTTCCAGAGTACCCATCTTTGTATATCTCATCAAATTATAAATTGTCCTATTATAATTTGACATGTGGCAAACTACTTTTATTTATTCTTAAAAATTTTAATTATTTTTTTGGTGTGAGTAATAGGAGAGGAAAGCATAGAGATGAGTGTATCTTGGGATGCAAGTATTACCCTTTTCCCTATACATTGTAAAGAAATGTTTATATTATTATTATTATTTTTCTTTTAAGAGAACACCAACTCTCAAACTTTGCCTTTTATTTAAAAAATATTAATATTCTTTTGAAAGTTGTATTATTATTTTTGATCTTTTATAAGTATCTCAAAACTATTCTAACAATGTGGCGATGATATCTGAATACCAATTTTCGTTTCAGGTCACCTTTACAATCATATTGTTCAAGATTTGAAGTTTTTGGCCTAATATTCTAAAAAATATTGATTTCAGTGTTAATTTTGAAATGTTTGTGAAAGGTCCAAGATGATGTTGCAATTTCTGGAAAAAAATAAATAAATAAAAAAGTTCATAGGTATATTTCTTAATTTAGTCTTTCCATCATTTTTCAACTCTTTGGCTATGTTTATTAGTACTTTTTAATTTTGAAGTTAAATTTTGCAATATTAACCGTTGGTTTAGACAATTCATACATATATATATATGCATGTGTGCATACGTGTGTAGTCCATTTACTACCATGATAAATTATCATATGTGTATATCATATTTTGTTATATTTATAAATATTTTCAGTGGTTTTGTTATTCAAAGTAATTTTAGCTCTTGACTCATAATTATATTGTAGACTTACTATCTAAAGAGAAAAAAGACAGCCAAAGTTAAGTAACCAATAGTAATGAAAATTCTCCAACTAAACTTCAATAATACAAAAATAATAGAACAAATTAGGTATCATACCCAACTAGATTTTCACTTCTCCATTGTTTATTGCCTTCTTTAAGACTGACCAAATAGATAGCAATTGAAGAAAAATGCAATGGATAATTGCAATAATTCCAAATTATTTTCAATATTGCAAATATAATCTTTACCCTGCTATATATATATAACTGCTATAGATTATTCTTCTTTTTACAACTACCCCATAATTTAAATGGGTGTTTCTCTTTTCTTTTTTGGTTAAAAAAGAACTTTAAAATTACAGCCATGTCATACATTTTTTTTCCTGAGACAGTACCACTACTACCCTACAAATGAAGTTAGATTTTTTTTTTTTTTGACATTTTTTAAATAATATATAAGGTGGGAATCAAACTTCCGACCTTGTCTTCCAAATTGATATTATAAGTTCATGTCAGTTGAACTATATTTAAGTTGATGATAGATTCAACTTAGTATTATTTCAGTTTCAAACATGCATAATTGTGGAGTACATGCTTTAATGTTGGCATAATTGCACCAGATTTATTTTTTACTTCTTTCATCAGTAAACTTTGGTTCGGATGGGATGTTCAACATGTCTTTTTTTTTTTTTTTTTTTTTTTTTTTTTTTTTTTTAAAAAAAAATTAATTAATTAATTAATTAATTAATTTATTTTATTTTATTTTAAATTTTGTCGTCTTCAATTGTGTATATAAAAATTTGAAACTTTTGAAAGAGTTTGTAACGATGACAAATTGTAATTAAATAATTGAGTCGAAAGTTTTTTCTTCCACAATTGGATAAGGAATGCACAAAAGTTTAGACTTAATCGGGAAAATTGTAATTGTTCAAGGAATGCACAGAAGTTTTGTTTTTTTTTTTTTTTTTTTTTTTTTGTTTTGTTTTGTTTTGTTTTTTTTGTTTTGTTTTGTTTTTTTTTTTTTCTTCTTCTTCTTAGAACAAATGTATAAAATCCTAACAATGAACGATTTTCTTATTAAATTCTTTTTAAAAAATTCAAAATACAACATCATATTACCTATAGGGTCCATAAAAATAACAAAAGAACGAGGATACAATAAATGAAACCATTAATATTATTGTGATTATAAGTTTAAATCCCTACCTTCCACTGTTCCAAAACAAAACAGAGAAAAAATAATCAGGAAAAAACCACCCAAAAAGTAGTATTCTTGTTTATTAAATTACAATTTAAGATGAAAATTAGAATTTAGTCTATATATTTCGATATTACAAATAGCCTCTATGATTTGATAAAATTATCATAAATGTTCATAAGGTAGGATTATTTATAAAAATTTTATCAAACCATGGAACTAAATGGTAACTTTCTCTAAACTATAGGACCAAAATATTCAATTCCACCTGTTTTTTTTAGATTTCAGTGAAAATATGTTTTCCTCTGGCTGAGTCATATGAACACATTATTTCATACAAATGCCGACCCCAAATACAAGTCAGTACACAACACACAGAGAGAAACAGAGGGAGAAATGGGAAGTGAAGAAAAGGCATGGGGAAATAGTGAAGTACCAAAGCTTCCATTACTTGCAATTGCAGCAATGGAGTCTCCAGATCGGTCTGGAATGCTAACCCCACCAGTCCACACCTCAGTCTCAGTCCCATTTCGTTGGGAAGAAGAGCCTGGCAAGCCCAGGCTCTGTTTCACTTCTCCTAACATTCCCACTCAAACAAACTCCCTTGAACTTCCACCAAGATTGTTTCTAATGGATCCCAAAATCCCAAAACTCCCTCCTCCCATCCCTTCTCAAAAGGGGTTTTTTCAGTTTCCTAAGCAGTGTTTTGGGTCATTCAGATTTCATAAAACTCAGCTTGGAGCCATGGTTTTGAGAAAGAGAGGAGTACTGATAGAGAAGGAATGGTTTTGTTGGTTGGGAAAATTGAATTTTGGGCGCAAAGGGGAAGTTGGGTCTGCCTTTGGAAGTGTATTTCCTTCTTCTCTGGAAGATGGGATTGTTGCAGAGAGAAGCAGTTCAAGGATGAAAGTTGCAGTGACCAAGAAAGTTGGGACCTTTTCTTCTTGTCTTCTGCAACCCAAGGCTGATTTTTGGGTAATTCTAGAACCACCCCTCTTCTTCTCTGTCTTTATATATGTTAACAATCATGACATTTTAAACTTCATAAACATTCCCTAAGAAAACATGAGAGAAACGAAGGTTTCTTTCCATGTTTGGTTGATCGTCCCCCTTGTTTTGGAGGATTAAGTTCCCTAGAAATGTAAGGTTCTTTATTTGATAGGTTCTTCACGCCGTGCTAATATATTGGATAGGCTTGTGAGGGAGTTGCCTTTGCTTATTAGATCTTTTTATTGTATTCTTTATCTCAAGCGGAGGAAGAATTGGACCATATTCTTTGTATCGTGTTTTTGTGGGTGGTGTGTGGATTTTTTTTTTCGGGATGTTTAGTATGGTGTATCATGTATGTTCATCATAGGGACGTCGGTGCTATGATCGAGAAATTCTTCCTCAATCTGCCTTTTGAGGAGAGGCCGTTTTCTTTCACTTGCTGAGGTGTGCGTGGTTTTATAGGTCTTGTGGGGTGAGCGGAACAATAGGGTGTCCAGGGGTGTGGAAAGGGATCCTAGGGAGTTATGGTCTCTCATTCGCTTTCATGTTTCACTTTGAGCTTTGATTTCAAAGACTTTTTGTAATTGTTTTATAGGTGCGATTTTGCATAGTTGGAGTCTTTTGTTGTAAAGGGAGTCCCCTTTTTTGTGGGCTTGAATTTTGTATGTCTGTGTTCTTCTATTTTTTTTCAATGAAAGTTGTTTTCATAAAGAAAAATAAAAGTTTTCTTCTAAGTTGTAATAAAATCATCACCTGTTCTCTTTGATTCTGTCATGTGCTGCAATGACAGTTCCAAGCTTTCTGTGAAGAGTCTTTCCTTCCTGGTTTTACATGAAAAGAAAAACTTCAAAGGAGTTTGTTGCTTTCCAAACAATTTGTGATCATTAATGAAACTAATACTGTTTGAGGAATTAATTGCAGGGAAGCATAGGCGAAGGGTTTAAACAGATCAACATTCCATGGAAGAGCAAAAAAGCATAAGAAAGAGCACTGGTAATGCAATCATCAGAATGTTTATGAATAAAACTGAGTTTAGCTTGTTGTAATGTAAATGCATCAAATAATCGTAATATGGAGGACTTATGCTTTAGCTAATGGCTAACACTTATCATATTTGACATTCTTGTACAGAAATAATGTTACGAGTCTTATGATTTATGAGTTGAATCATCATTTGTTTTCGATCATTTTTAAGAAGGGAAAGACATCTTCTTAGTCCCCCATATGTTTCTTCATTCTGACTGTTTTAAGAACATTCAAAACAAGCTTAATCTTGATTGGTGGGTATTGGTGTACATGGTAACGAAGTTCTCTTCTTCATGCTTGTCTGGAATCACTTTTTAATTGCATAAAATATTGTTTTAGTGCACATTTCTGACTCTCTTGTACGTTGTTATAGAGTTTTAATATTAAAAAAAGCCTGTTTCATGTTTAAAATGCATAAAACAATGCTGGAGTCCAAAATCTGAAAGAAGGTTCAAAATGGAATTTACTATTTAGATCTTTCATATGGATAAAAATCTGGGAGTAATTTTTGGATTTTTACAAAGTTACATCCCACTATCTATCATCGTAAAATCAATTTTCTCAATGTACGGATCTCTTTTAGCCCCATCAGCAAGTGGATTCCTAATTTCCTTCTAAGAACTTTAAGTTATATGAAAAAGGAACAGCCAAAAAGCAGCTAGAGAATCGAACGAGAGAGAGAGATTCTCTCTTCATTAAAATGTAATCCTCATATATACAAACAACATTCCACACATTGGTAAGGTATGTTACACAGATACACACGGAGCTTATATTTGATTGAGCACGTACCCTTGTCAATTGATCTTTTCTTCCAAGAGAAGTTCATTCAAACTAAGCCTAGAATGAAGGAAGCATCCACCCTACAGTCCACCCCAGAAGCAAACCTGCACTGACCAGGCTCAATCCTAGAGCAAAAGCAACAGCATAAGTAGAAATATCACTTCTATGCCGATCCCGCTTGACTCTTTTCTGCCTACTGAATCTCTGCCATCGCTTATGAGATACCATATTCTTGTAGGACATCCATGGAAGAACCAAAGGAAAAAGAGTCGACATGGGCTGATCGTTGTTCTTTATCTGCAGGCTTTCTAGCTGCAGCAGTTGAAACCATTGCTTATATGCAAAGAGTTGGGATGCTTGTCTGAAGAAAAGATCAACTATGTGCTCCTTCTCAGCATAAGCTCGCTTTGCTGCAATCTCGGCTTCCCTTGCACGGGTTTGAGAATGTAGCAGTGCATCCATTAGTTCAGCTTTGCTAGTATTATCCTCAGAAATTAGTGTTGTTTTTGTCAAGTTGCTGGGATTTGTACAGCTGCACTTGACATAACAGTTTCAGTTATATCTTAGTAAGACCTTGCTTTCGGATGTGAAGACACCAAAAATAAACGATAATCAATTTATGCTTTCAACTAGACTAATGAACTTAACTAGAAAATTATAAAAGAATGGCAATGCCCATTTATCAGATGGACTTGCAAAAGCTGCCAACTCGAATTTTCAACTAAAAGAAATAGCACACCAGGAATTCACAGAAATACACTAGGAATTTACATAGTACCTTGAAGATCTAAGAGATCCACGCAGCATGTTTCCTTGTTCAATTGATTCACCCAGGTCTCTCTGTGTTTTGCCAAAACGACAAAAATCCAATCCACAATTTCGATGGGTTGACTCGAAGGTAGATACCAAATTTATATCATGTTCATAGCATTGTTTTTGAGCATAAGGGTATCTCGTAAAGTTCAAGCAAGTTTTTTTAGGAGGCGGAAGATCGCAATTCTCGATATGATCAAGAGATTTCTGCGCAACCCAATAGGCCAATTCATCTTTATCTGTTATCCACCACCATGGCTCAGCCTTGTCCTCTTGAATCCAAGGAGAATCTGGATCGAAGTAAAACTCGTCTTGATTTTTGGAAACTGTTTTGCTGTTGAAAGAATCCTTATCTAAACATTCAAATTCTGCTTTCATATCTGTACTACCGACACATTCTTGAGAATCCGTACCATCCAAGGTTTTTATGTCTTCATTCAAAATGCTATTCACTCTCTTTGTACAAAGAGCAGAGACACCATGATCAGTATCTAGAGAAGACCTGCTAAAACCATCAATTTCACAGACAGTATTGCCACCTTCAGGTCGATGAATATCACTTGAAGTACATGATTTTTCAGTAGCAGATTTTGAAGTTTCATTGCCAGCCTCTAAAGCATTAACGTGTTCTGGGGTGAAAATCTTTTGGTATCCATAACTAGATTGCGTCTGAAGCCACCATTTTGTGTCAGGAAGCAGATTTGAATATGAGGAAGCTCTGCTAAAAGGCATAAAACCAATCGAAGGTTGATCAGGCCCATCTGCTGCTGCATTCGCAGGTCCAGAATCAACCTGTTTGGATGTTGAAGATGATGATTGGCAGCAAGCTAATCTGGGAGCTCTTTTGGCATCTTCTTGGACAAAGCAACGATTAACTGTCCTCTGAAAAGCAGCCCTTGCTTCTGCTGCTGCCATCAAAATCCTATATCTTTTGAACATTCACAGGAAAGCAGAACTTGTTAACAATTTTAATCAAAATTTATGTCCACATGAAACCACCCCCCCCCCCCCACACACACACACACACAAAAAAAAAAAAAAAAAAATGCAAGAGCTTGAGAACCTTAAAAAAAACACCACCTTAATATCTGAAATACAGGTGAACGAATTGAAGATGAAGTTCAAGTTTCATATGAAGCACAGTTTAAGCAATTGAAAACGACATGTTGTACAATGCCCATTTAAATCTAAACCTGATATTGAATCTAATATACTGATGATAACAACTACTTCTTCATCTTTTCTCCAAAAGGATTAGTTATTCATGACAGCTAGACTGCAAAAGATTAAGACCACATTAATGAAGAATCAGATTATAACAAACAGAGGTATTCATCTTCAACATTAAGGAGCAAGGGGAACAACTTCAATTTCAGCAAGCATGTACAAATAGTATAGAAAAGTTGAACTCAAACAAAGTCAAAATGTCGACAACTTCTAAAGATATTAAGGAAATCTATGAACAAGTTAACTTGCTGCTAATTCACATGCCTAATCTGCATCAGATAGCACTTCAAGCTCCTGTACTTGAAATGAATAGTATTAATTAGTAATCACAAATAAGAAGATACATCTGAATCTGAAGCCACAGTTCACACAACGGTGATTTCAGTTCAAGAATTCCAAATACAAATTGGCAATAGTTCTTGAGACATGAATTTGCTAACCGGAACACCCTCCCCAAACCTCCTACTAACACACCCAAATGCGATTGGTTCAGCCCATTTGATATTCATTTGTTTCGGGCACAAAATGGTAGGAAAAGACACCCAATATATTATCCGAACCACTTAAATTTATCAGCATAATGGAAGCTTGAGCAAAAAACAGAGCCCCCCTTGTGTCTTCTCGCCCATAAGCATTCAACTCAAAATCAGAAAGAATTACTCACATACAAGAGAGAACATCCACGAACAGTAGTTGCAACAGAAATGCTTTCTTAGCAACCACTATAAGCGCATATTTACACATTCAAAGACAGGGGAGAAGATATTTTTAACCTTGAGCCCAAAAACTAATTAAAAAAATTCTTAGTATTGGTTTTAGAACAAAGTAATCGCAAGTTTGCAACCGGAAGCTGTAATCAACATCACGAAAGAAAAGGATCCAAATTTAGCAGTCCCAAGAAAATCAAAGTAAAAAAAAAAAATGACCCAGTAGTCAAGCAACTCACCAACACAATCATTTTAACCAACAGAGAGAACCCACGTAACAGAAACAAGCTAAAAAGCAGAATGAAAGCAACCCTATGATCCAAAATCATTCAGAAATTCTAAAGAACGGAATAAGGAACGGAATAAACCAAGTGGGTACCTTGGAAAATAAACAGAATCAATTACAGGATCTGGGTCAAAAGCAAGGCTTGAAAAGATTCAAAATCCAGGGAGAAAAAATCTGCAACCAAAGGAAGAAGATGACGCATCTGGGTGAGAAGGAGACTGTAGAAAGGAGGTGTCAGTCTTCCAAATTCTGCTGATTTTTTTTATTGCATTCTATCTTTTTCTTCGTTCAGTTATCAATTCTTTGCTGTCGGTTTCTGAAGGGAGCGCTTTACTAATCAGCAAGAAAAATTGAAACGGAAATCTGGTCTAAAACGATGTCGTTTCATTCAAAACCAACACTAATTGCTAGTGGAGCAGTTTTTCATTTCCCTCCCACCCTCTGTTCTAAGAAACCATTTTCTTTTGGTTCTTTCTTGTTTTCCAAATTGTTTACAAAATGATCTGTCCAATTGCGTAAAATGATTTGAGCAAGAATATACACATATAGAGTAATTTCATATTGATTAATTTAGCGTAGAGCTCAATTGATTAAAACATACCATCTTTTGAATAAAAAGTCGGAAATTCGAAATTCTTAACCAAGGACCTGACTTGAGAGTAAATTTGGAGGAGGCAAAATAAATGCAATCAAGGTGTTGTGCCCATGGTTTTGGGGACTTTGCATCATTATCTTGACTTGCAAGGAAACTTTAATGGAAAAATGGGTTTGGCCAATAAACCATGATAGAATTTCATAGGTGTTAGTTTTTGTGATTAATGGAAACGCAACTACATATTTAGAGAGAAGAAAGCAAAAATGATTGGGTGTTATTTTGAGCTTTGAAACCCCATATCCTATGGCTTTTTGACTCTTGGGGTTGTCCCTACCAAAAGTAATGACAGTATAAGTTTATTTCTGTGGGAGCCTTTTACTAAGCACGCTGGTTATACTTAATAAACCTCTAATTCATTCCAGCACAGAAGAAAGAAAGTTGTATGCAGGTTGATTTAGGTGATTTTTAGTCAAAATCGAATGAACATAAACCGACAATCAATTCAAATCAAACTGAATCGACTACCTGAATCAACTTGGTTCAGTTGGTTTAATCCAGTTTTTCACCCCAAAACTCCCAAATAGTAAACTCCATCTAAGCTTACATTTGTTTTTATAGAGAACCGTTTGACAACCTTACCTGAACAAGATCTGTTCTATAGGTTGTATAACTGTCCTTAAAAATTTTATATTGAACCGATTGAGACTCAAACAGAATCTCTATGGAAAGAGAGGAATGAGTTAGCTTGACAGGTTTGCCCATAGTTCCAATCAGTCATTCTGTCATTCGTCCATCAAACATTAATATGATTAGACAAAAAGAGGAGGCCAAAAATGATAATTCACATTCAATTTCAGCTCTACAAAAGTTGTTACAAAATGTACAGTGACAAGAATCTCACAAACCTAAACTGTGACGAAGGACAGTTTTATTTTCCTTTATACTGGGGAAAGTGGCCGAATAAAGTTTATACACATCTCAAAAAAATCAGACATCCCAATATTATACCATGTAGCAGAACGTTAACCTAAAAATAAACAAAAGGCAGTAAATTCTTATGCCAACTTCATAGAAGAATGCACTGAGAGATAGCACCCATTAGCAGTAAGCAGCAAATTCTTTGTTCACTCCATGAAGGTCCGGATGCCAGTAGTACATCTTGATGTTCCTTTTCCTCCAAAAAGCTAAAAAAAAATGTAAGAAGAAAGCACGAGTTTATTTCTATTCTGTCTGGGTTGTATTAATCATTGCCTCAAAGCCGTTCCTCCACCTCATAACAAGATAACTGCACTTGATTTCACTCAAGTTTGCTGAAATCCTCAACTAAGAAAACTACCTTCTTCACTTTCTGAAGTTACTAGTACTAGATAAGATCATCACAGCATGTTGGCAAATCAAGCTAAAAGCTTGATTAACAATGACGGAACTGGTTTAAGCTTTCATTTAGGAAATTAGTCAGGGGAATGGACCAACTGTAAACATCTTAAACATGCTTGGTCAAATGCAAGGCGGCATGCTAGAGTCGAACATGCCGCGGTCCTTGCATCATTACCTCTTTGGCACATCTCAAACTCCAACATTTTAACCGTAATAAAACTCATTTTGCTGTTTTGTATTAGATCTATTGAAGTTGAACCAGCTTTACCGAGCCATCTCCACCACAGGTAAGAAATCCACTTGCGATAACTTGTATATCAGTAACAGCAGCCTGCAGCATTACGTAATTCAATGGCTTTAGCATTGTGAGAGAGTTTCCTTCCAAAAAAAGTAGATCTTTTGAGCAGCAAGGCAGCAAATATAGTATTCATATAAACCACATAAAGAACGTTGATTTGTTTTGCCAGTTATTTAAGCATCAGCTTTGATTAGAACTGAATTTTTACAAGTACTTCACATAACTACAAGAAAAGAAATTACCCGAACTACTTCACCAAAACCACGGGAGCTCGGTTGCAGAAAAGTGTGCCTATCATGCAACTTTGGCCAATGATGCACTAACTTAGCTCTTTTTGAATCCCAAAGTTTTACATCCCCATCTTTACTTCCGGTCAAGAACAAACTCGTATTTGGGATGGAAGTTATTTTAGTGACACTCCCAGAGTGAGCCTTCGGTATGTACCATAGCATTCCATTTAAATTTTGTTCACCAACGGTACCTAGCATGTTAGTATTTGAAGCATCGCTAATCCTTTCATCTTTAGGAGAGTGTTTCTTAGTCCTACCAGTGACTACGTATCGGAAGTCATGAAGTCCTACGTCTCCACCTTTCCCACCAGTAACTATAAGTGGAGAAACAGAACCGCTTCCTATTTCATTATCAAACACAGAAATAGAGCGAGCACCACCTTCACAGTAAAAGAAGTAAGATGCTTATTAATATACAAACAGGTCAATATCTAATCCGAAAGTTTTAACAGAAAAAAGAAATACCAGCTTTGACAACAGAGTATGGTATGTGATCATGAGATCTAAACGTTAAAGTTTTCCGTACAAGTCTAAAAACAATCTAGGACTCTGGTAAAGTAATAGGAAAAATATATGATTTCTGTGTTATTATAAAACTTCCTTCTATAAGCCGACTAATAAAAAGACATTATCCAACTTGAAATAATAGTAAATCCATCTCCCTTCAGTGGACAAGTTTGGCTTTATTTTCTTTCTAATCACAATCAAGGAAGTAATATGTTCTACATAATGATTGCCCGGTCCCACATTAAGATATAAATAAGACAGAGTTCAAATGCCTCGCTTTTGGAGTTTAATATAACTTATGAGATTAATAATACCTTCATGACACATAATGGCTGCTTGCGAAGTTTTTGGTGGAGCCAGTGTATCCCATATGACTACATTAACTGCAGAGGAGCTATATCCAGCCACGGCTATTATCGATCCACTGGAAGTAACATAAGTGACATCCCTGCAAATCGATAAACAAGTTCACTAAGAAGAAATATCCAAAGATATATTAGGACTTCTAAATAATTAACTTGTAATCTGAAACCAAGGAGTGAACAAACTATCTACAGTGACCTCAAACGCTTATAAAGGAATAAAGAAAAAGCAAGCAATATCACCACAATGGATGTTCAATTTAGTATATTATAATTCCTCAAATTACAATGATTACAGGTAACGTGTGCAAACTTAAGTCGATCATGAAATTCATATGCAAGCAGATCCAATTATATATATGTAAAACCAAGTATTCTATTAATGAATAAGAAAAGATCCATATATGTATTTCTTAAACGTTTAAAAGTAAAACCACATACGATGCATGGCCATTAAAGCATAAAGACGATTCTGTTGGACAGACATTGCTTCTTCCTCCAACCTCCAACTGCCATGAGCATACCGTCCCATCTAATGCGGCAGTAGCAAATCTATGTCCACATTGGTCAAACTGCACAGATGATATTGAGGCCAGAGCGTATGGTGGAGGCACATTTGCTGCAGGCAAGACACCATAAGTTGCAGTAGCCCTGTCCTTCCCGAACTGCATTAGTTCAAATTTATATCATCCAAAGAACAGTTGACAGTAAATGAGTACAGAAAATTTAAAATATGCAAGTTGCAGTTTACTACTTTACTCATATGTTAAACTGCAAAAATCTGCTGTCCTAGAGCAAAAGATAATATTAATTCATACCTCCCACAAGTATACATGTGTATTGGTAGAACCAACCAAGAAAAGAGGCCTAGAAGGATGACTGGAGAAAGCCCTCGTGCTCGTGTGTTCTGCAGTAGCTGGAGGATCTACAAATTCCTCAAAATCCTCTTGTGTTTCCCAACCTAAGCCAGAAGCACCAATACCAGCATAACCGGAAATACCAAATGCTCCACCTCCAGTCAAATCTCTCCCTGGCCTTGCAGATGAACCTACACCCACAGTAGCACCACCCAACCCTAGGTGTGCCCCTTTGCTGCTACCAAGACCAACACCAGGAAATACACACGTTGGAGCTGGTGTCGATTCAGAGCCCGCCCACCCATTTAGATTTAGAGGCCACTCAGAGTTTGACCAGATATAATCCTCCTCATCTCTGGAGGGCATCCCATCTTCCCATCTAAAGAAAATTATACCCTGAATGCATCCATTGGGATCAAAAACCATGATTGCATACATATGATATAAGCTATGGAGTGAACAATAAATTATAGGAGAGCACAGTGATCATCAACTTTAGATAAATACATCATCCACCATTTTTTTTATAAAAAATAGACAGATATATTTCATCAAAGAGAAAGGCACAGCCTAAGGACCCCTCCCCAGAAGACTAATACAAGAGAGCCTTCCAAGTGTTAAAAATCACCAAATGGCTGTATTACAAAAGAATTTCATGTAATTCGTGCACCACCAAGAGGCTGTATGCTGAACAAAAGCCTAAAAAGAATCAAAAGAAGCAAACTTATCTTAAACAATTCTACTATTTCTTTCTTTCCAAAGACACCACAAGAGAGACCAAGAGGCACATCTCCAGAGAACTTTTCCTTTTCCGTTGAAAGCAGAGCTGTCAAGCCCTTCCAAGAACCATTCATCTATCTTGTTCGGGAGACCGCTCCTCAACATAAAGATGCTGAACAGGTTAGACCAACCCTTATAGGCAAAATCACAAAGCAAGAATAAATGGTCCAGAGTCTCCTCATCTTTCAAGCAAAGGCAGCAAATAGAAGGAGATGGATATCTGTTTTTAAGTTTCCTCTGTAAGTTGTCATGAGTATTTAGGCTTCTCTATGCAAGAGACCAAAAGAAAAAAACTAACTTCTTTGGGAATTTTCAGCCTCCAAACTACATTAACAAGAGGAAAGGTGGTGTGGGAGGGCTGCTGCATAATGTTTAACAAAGTAGTTTTAGTAGTAAACTTCCCAGAGGCATCTAACTTCTACTTAAGGCTATCACTGTTCCCTTGTGGCTTCCACGAGTGAAGAATTTGCAAAAGCGCAACCATGTCGTCCATTTCTCTATCAAAGATATTCCTTCTTAGCCCCAAGTCCCAGGATTGATTCGATTCACACCAACAATCAGCCACTGTAGCCTCCTTTTTGTAAGAAATAGAGTATATATTAGGGAACTTGAGAGCAAGGGGTTGAGAGTTGCACCATCTATCCTCCCAAAAGCTAAAAGTTTTGCCATCCCCCAAAATAAAATCTGTAAAGTTAATAAACTGCTCTTTGTGCCTTAGAATTCCAGCCCATAGGCGATACTTTCTACCCTTCTTAGAAGGCTTATTTAACCAACCACAATCATCAAGACCATAAATAGCAGCAATAACACGTCTCCAAAGAGCATTTTCCTCGTGACAGAATCTCCAAAGCCATTTCATCAAAAGGGTGGTGTTTTTTTTTTTTTTTGGCAAAAAGAGCCAATCCCAAGACCATAAATAGTAGGGAGAGAAGCCCAATTCCAATTGACAAGATGAGAGGTCGGTCTAAAGGAGCCACCATCCTAAACAAAGTCTCTAATGATCTTCTCCACATTGTTAATAGCCTTGACCGGAGCTTGCATTAGTGAGAAGAAGTAGCAGGGGAAAAATACATCATCCAACATTATGCATTAAGTCAACAAAAAAATGTCTCTCCCCTCCCGTCCCAACTCAGCCTCCCACCCCCTCCTCTTCCCATCCCACCGGAACTCACCATGTCTCCTCACCTTAACCGCGTCCCTTTCCCTCCTGCTTCCCTCCTCTCTTTCACTCTCCGGCAGTTTTCCTTCCCTCGGCCTTCTTTGCTCTGTGTTTGTGCGCTTCTCTGCCATGGAGATCAAAAGCTGTAGCATTCTTGATCACTTTTTCTGTATGTGGCAAGAGGGACTCGGGTTCCTCGTGGAAGATTTGAAAAGAGGCCAAACCATGTTCCTTTCTATGGCCTCAACCCTTGGCTTAAAGAAAGCTTTAGAAGACTTCTGTTTGGCCCAACATTTGAATTCTTTTTACTAAAGGAAAGAGTAGACCAGAGTTTCATCGTTTAGCCAAATTTCGAGCTAAAGATAAGTGGTTTGTAGAGTGTACAGTGTGGCCAGCCTCAGGGGGAAGAAAGAACATCCACATTCCGTATGGTGATGACAAATCTGGATGGCAAGAATTCAAGGACATGATTGAAGCCAGCATACACATCTTCAAAGAGCCCCCTGTCCAACAAGTAAGTTCTTCCTCCTTTAAACTCCCTTATGAGTTAGTTTAGGTCAATAACTCTCGATCAGCGCCCCCCTCTTGGGTCATCAAGAAAGAAGTTATTCAGAGGTGTTAAAAGGGAGAAAGGAGCTCCCTCATTTGGTTTCTAAGCCCCCAAAGTTTAATGTCGATTCGCATCAGAAGTCCCCTGTTCAGGTGTTGGTAAAATAGAGCAAGAACTCCTTTTGGATTCAAAAGGATCATGAAGTATTCAAAGAAGACTTTAGTAGCTTATGGATCATCTTAAGACTCCTGGTTTTTAACGATCGGAAGGAAATTGCAAAAGAGCTAAGTGAGGCCTTCAACTCCATTGTCACTATAAATCCCCTGTTCGTAGATAAAGTTTTAATTAAGGTCAGTAATGGTGATCTGAATGATCTGGTTATATACCTGGGCAAGTGGCAGTTATTTGGTTCTTATCATTTGATGTTCGAAAAATGGAATCCGTCAAGGCATGGCAGACCCTTAGTAATGAAAGGATTTGGGGGTTGGTTATCAATCAAGAATCTTCCACTGAACTATTGGTGCAGAAACACGTTTGAAGCCATAGGTGCTTATTTTGGGGGACTGGAATCGATAGCTTCAGAAACTCTTAACCTCACTAATTGTTTAGAAGCCAAATTTCAAGTTAGACGAAACCTCAGTGGTTTCATGCCGACAACTATTGAGATTAAGGATGAAAATCGTGACAATTTCTACTTAAATTTTGGTGACATTGAATGTTTAGATGCTCCCTCCAAGTCTTTTGGGAATTTATTCTTTAAGGATTTTTCTAATCCAATTAACTTAGTTCGGTTGAATCAAGTTATTAAGGATGAAGGTGTCAATTTCCATATGGATATTTCAGAATAGTCCTTCCTTGTCTCCTCTCAATCCAAGCCGAGTTTCTCAAGAAACCCAAATCCGACCTCTAAAAAGTCTATCTTGAAGCCACAAACCCTGAAAAGAGATGCAAGTTTTGCTGAGGAATGTGAAAAGTCACCTTCTCTGGAAAGTTACACAGACAAATCAGCCACTCATTCTTCTTTTTTAGCTGAATAAGTCGAACAGGCATCAAAAGGTAAAGTGTCCCCTGTGGAAGAAGGTGAAAAGTCACAGATCTTTTATGAAAAATATGAAAAGGCGCCCCGAGTAATTAAGAAAAGAGAGATGGAGGAAGGAGGTAATTCAGCCGGCATTATACCTTTTGAAGTTGAACAACCGTTTGTACAAAAAAATGAGAAGCCCTTAAGACTATGCGGCACGGGAAAGTCTAATTTTAATTCTCGGCAGGCATTTTTACTTACCCCAAACACCAAGGAAGCCCAATCGTCACCTAAGTCTGCTCCACTCCTCTCCTGCTCTATCCTAATTAAGCCCTCTTCCCCTATTTCCATAAAAATTTGGCTCTATCCTAAAAGTTGTCTCAGTAAATCAGTGCCTAAGACCTAGCAAATTTGTGGCTAAATGACACTCCAAAGCAAGACATCCCCTTGCCTCTTTAAATCCTTCCCAAAGTGTTTCATTAGAAGAAAGCAAGTGAAGGATTCTTTCAAGAAGTCCTGCCTCAGAGTAAAGACAGTGACTGATCAAAATCCGGATTTGCTAGAAGCTCGATGCAATTCAGTCCAAGGTCTGTCCCAAAGTATCAAGTCAGCCCCCCTTCCTTCTCTCCCTCCTCTCTTTGAACACTCTGTTTTTTCCTTGCCTAATTCAGAGTTTACTTTTCTGAGAGGCTCACCAAGCTCTTCCTCGGGTGCATATTCAAAAGAAAAAGGGGATGCCCTCATTGATTCTCCCTTTAATGTGAGCAGTGAAGAAGTTGATTGGAATATTTCAGAGGGAATTACAGAGGAGTCAAGGAAAGAAGCCCCCCTTTTATCTGACTTAAATCCCCTGTTCCAGACAGAGGATGAAAAGTCTTCAGAAGCTTTAGTTGTCGGCTCCATCTCTCCAGCCATTCCGTGCGATCTTCCAGCCCATCTGAAGTCCATAGTCACTGATTGCAGTCTTATTCTGGATTAACAGTTGGCTGCTGAGGCTACAACCAAAAATTTAGGCTCATAATTATGAAAATTGTGACATGGAATACGAGAGGCCTAAAAGATGCTAATAAAAGGTTGGCTCTCAAGCGATTTCTAAAGAAACATAATCTAGCAGTAGTTTTAATTCAAGAATCAAAGAAAGAGAGTTTTGAAGCAAGCTTCATCAAATCCCTCTGGAGCTCCAAAGAAATAGGTTGGGAATTTGTGGAATCATATGGCACTTCAGGTGGTTTACTGACGTTATAGGATAAGAGTTTGATTTCTGTGGTTGAAACCTTGAAAGGAGGGTATTCTTTATCAGTAAAATGCATCACTGCTTGTAAAAAGACTTGTTGGATCACTAATGTTCATGGGCCAAATGACTACAAAGAAAGAAAATTTGTTTGGCCATAACTCCTATCTCTCTCATTTTATTGTGATGAAGCTTGGTGTATCGAGGGAGACTTCAATATTACAAGATGGGCTCACGAGAGATTTCCTTTGGGCAGAAGCACTAAAGGAATGAGGAAATTTAATAACTTCATAGACCAAGCCAATCTTTTGGAGGTCCGGTTGGGAAATGGCAACTTTACTTGGTCTAGGGAAGGGGTTTCAGCTTCAAGATCTTTATTAGATCGCTTTTTCATCTCTAAAGCATGGGACGAGCTGTTTGAAAACTCTAGAGCTAATAGGCAAGTCCGAACCTTCTCTGATCACTATCTAATTTTACTAGAAGTCGGTTCTTTCAGCTGGGGTCCATCCCCTTTTAGATTTTGTAACAGCTGGCTGCTCAATAAGGAATGTGTCAAACTCATTGAGACAACTTGGTTAAGTAGTGAAGCTCAGGGTTGGGCTGGTTTTGCCCTTAATCAAAAGCTGAAAAAGGTAAAGACAGCAGTCAAGGAGTGGCATTCGAAATTCCAAGAAGCTCAAAGAAGGAAAGAGGAGGGGTTGTTAGAAGAAATTGAAAAATGGGATGCTCTTGCTGATTGTTCTACCCTTTCTAGCAGTGAAATGGCAATTAGATCCACTCTGAAATCAGATTTAATGTCTCTTTATAGGCTGGAGGAAGTTAACCTAATTCAGAAAAGTAAGTTGAATTGGCTCAAGTTGGGAGATGAAAACACAAGCTTCTTCCAAAAATTCCTAGCAGCAAATAAGAGAAGAAACTTTATTTCTAAACTAATAGATGATCAAGGGGTGCCAACGAAATCTTTTAGAGAGATTGAAGGCTTAATCCTGAATTTCTATAGCAGCATTTTCCTTAAATCCCCGGGGATAAGACACATTCCTTTGAACCTAGACTGGCCATGCATCAACTCAAATTAGAATTTGACCTTACAAGCTAAGTTCTCAATTGAAGAAATAAAGGCTGCTGTAAGAAAACTTGGAAAATGCAAAGCACCTGGCCCCGATGGCTTCACTATGGAGTTTTTGTTGAAATTTTGGAACCTGATCAAGGGAAGCTTGCACTCCACCTTTGAAGATTTCTACAAGAATGGTAAACTTAACGCTTGTATAAAAGAAAACTTCATTTGTCTAATTCAAAAGAAGAAAATAGCAGTTGCGATTAGTGATTTCAGACCAATTAATTTAACTACCGTGATTTATAAAGGTCATTGCAAAGTTGCTGGCTGAAAGACTAAAATGGGTAATGTCTAGTATTATAGCTCCTTCCCAAAGTGCCTTCATTGAAGGAAGGAAAATTTTGGATCCCATTCTTATTGCTAATGAAGCAGTGGAGGAATATAGAGTGGAGGAATATAGAGTGAAAAAGAAGAAGGGGTGGATTCTCAAGCTTGATTTGGAAAAGGTTTTCGACCGCGTTTATTGGGAGTTCCTAGAAAAGGGGTTGAAAAACAAAAATTTCAGTCAGAAATGGATAGAATGGATTATGGGATGCGTTAAAAATCTCATGTTTTCAGTCTTCATCAATGGTCGACCAAGGGGAAGGGTGGCTGCCACAAGAGGTATAAGGCAAGGTGATCCCCTCCCACCATTCCTTTTCCTTCTTGTTAGTGAAGTATTAAATGCTTTGGTGAACAAGCTCATTCAAGCCGGTCTTATTGAAGGTTTTGTGGTTGGCAAAGACAAAATTCAGATTTCCATCCTCCAATTGCGGACGATACTCTATTATTTTGTAAATATGACAGCACCATGCTTGCAAAACTCAAGCAAACTGTGGAGTTTTTTTAATGGTGTTCGGGGCAGAAAGTGAATTGGGAAAAATCAGCCATTTATGGTATTAATGTGGATGAAAACGAGCTGATTTCCACAGTTGCATCTTTGAATTGTAAGGCTGACCACCTTCCCTTCTCCTACCTAGGGCTGCCTTTAGGTGGGTACCCGAAAAAACTATCCTTTTGGCAACCAGTATTGGACAATTTTCAAGCTAAATTGGACAAATGGAAACGTTTCAACCTATCAAGAGGAGGTAGAGTCACTTTATGCAAGTCAGTCTTGTCAAATCTCCCAACTCATCATATGTCCATTTTCCTTTTGCTTGAAGGAGTTGCATCAAAGTTGGAGAGGATTACAAGGAACTTCTTTTGGGAAGGACACAATGGCAGCAAGCTAAATCACCTGGTGAAGTGGGCTTCGGTGCAAAAGCCTTTGGCAGATGGAGGCCTCGGCCTTGGTGGTTCAAAAATATGAATTTAGCACTCCTTGCTAAATGGGGCTGGAGATATTTTAATGAGGAAGGTTCTTTTTGGGGCCAAGTTATCAGAAGCATACATGGATCAGATTCTTTTAATTGGCACACGGCAGGTAAAAGGGGCAGAAGTTTGAGAAGCCCATGGGTCAGTATTTCGAAGTCTTGGCTAAAAGTTGAGTCATTGGCCACTTTCAAGCTTGGAAATGGCAACCGGATTACGTTTTGCTTAGACCCTTGGGAAGGAGTGACTCCATTCAGTACCTTATTTCCAAGTCTTTTCAGAATTACCTTGTTTCCGAATGGTTCAGTAGCTGACCATTGGGACAGCCGACTGGCCGCTTGGTCGATTTCCTTCCGTCGTTTGCTTAAAGATGAGGAGATGCTTTCTTTTCAAGAGCTGCTTGGGTTCTTGTAACAAGAAAAGTTTCAGTTGAATTTGATAAAAGGGAGTGGTCCATTTCAGCCTCGGGTCTTTTCAGGGTTAACTCCCTTAAATTACACCTTTCCCCCTCCTCCCCTTTGGACAAATCTCTTTTCTCGGCCTTGTGGAAGACAAGTAGCCCTCGAAGGATTAATATTCTCGTCTGGATAATGCTTTATGGACAGCTGAATGTAGCCACGGTTTTACAAAGGAAATTGACATCCAGCTATATTTCCCCTTCAATCTGCCCTTTGTGCCTTCATTCTTACGAAGATTCTCTCCACCTATTCTTTGCGTGTTCCTATTCAACTTGGTGTTGGGAGAAGTTGCTGTCCATCTTCAATATTTCATGGGTTATGAGCAATGATTTCAGGGGTAACTTGCTGCAGCTATTAGTTGGAACAAACCTCCATAAATCCAGCCGTTTACTTTGGTTTAACGCGGTCAAAGCTCTTTTGGCAGAACTTTGGTTTGAAAGAAATCAAAGGGTGTTTCATGATAAATCTCTTGGTTGCCAAGACCGCTTCAAATCCGCCCGTCAGCATGCCTCTTCCTGGTGTATCCTCTCCAAGCCTTTTAATAGCTACAGTTTATCAGATTTCAATCTCAACTAGAGAGCGTTAATCTCCCTTCCCAGCGGTGGTTCTTAGCTTCGTCAGTAGTCTGCTGTTTTCCTTGGTTTTTTCAGACTGTCTTGTTTTGTTTTCCCCCATTGTTCGGCCATTGTTTGGGCTTGTAGTGTTTTGTTCTATTCTCATATTTCAAGTTTAATTTTAATTTATTTTCTTGGATGTGATGAGGGCGCTAAGGGGGTGTCAGCCTAGTTGAGATGCCCGGGTGCGCTTACTGATCCGTTTGATCTTTGGTTGTTATATCGCTCATTGTATAACCCTCTTGTACTTTGGGCCTTAGCTCACATTTTTCTTAATATAATGAATTGTTTCCTTTTCAAAAAAAAAATATATATTATGCATTAAGTGTGGGGGGTTAGGCCTTTAAAGCTCTTTTGTGGCATATTTGGAAGGAAAGAAACTCTAGAACCTTTGAAGATAAGTTTTTCTGTTTTGATGCTTTGTGTAATTGTGTAGAAAATACGAATTCTTGGCAGATATATTTGCACACAAAATTATTTTGTAATTATAGCCTCCTCGTGATTATAAAAAATTGGAAGGCCCTCATAGTTTAGTTTCTAAGTGAGTTTTCCTCTACCTCCGTCCTTGGGTTGTCTTTGCTTCTTTTGGAATATATCTCTGATTCTCTCGTTTCTTATTAAAAAAAAATATCCATTAAGCACTATATCTACATTAATACTTTTTCGGAAAAAAAGAAAAGAAAAAAAGTATGCAAGTCTGTGCCTCCTGCATTTGCAAAGGTCACTTTTACCAAGTTTTCACAAACTGATTAAGTGAATGCCATATACATCTGTAAAAAATCGTTTAGAGCTCATCAAAAGTTATTGGCTCTTATTGAGTTTATTAAATCTTCCACAGATTTCAATCACACAGCATATAAACCTTCGCCACAAAGTTACTCTCAGCATCAGGACATAAGATTTGTAGATAACAAAACAGAACGGCACAGAATTGAAAGAAACAGAAAACTTGCCAAGTCATCCATCTCACTGAAAACTCAGAGCATCACAATACGAAAGATGACTCAAGGGTCCGCCTGAATTTTGATGATCTTTAGCACATTTTGAATTCTAGTGATTCAAATCTCAACTTTTAAATAGGAAGTTACCCTATTTTACAAGCCCTAAATTGTTAAAGCCAAAATGATTCTGTAAGCATCAACTTCAAAATGATTCTGTAAGCATCAACTTCAAAATGATTCTGTAAGGTAGCACACCGAATAATTAAGCAAATTGAAGAGGAACTCAAATACATTATGCTAAACATCGGGAAATTTTGGAATAAGGGAAAGGGGGAAAAGAAAGTGAAAAAGAAAAAAAAGTCTAGTAGAAGGATGACAACTGACCTTTTTATTACTGGCAATTGCAGCTTGTCTTCCATCAACAGAGTTGATACACAATGCCTACCTTAAGAAAGAAAATACACTAAGAACGCTAGATCAAAGCTTTGATTTTGAACAACTTTTTACTATAGAGAACATGCAAGTTGCTTCTCAAGACAAAATTAATTTTTGCCTTCTTCAATGAGAAGGATATATTACCAAGGAGGATTACATGTAAATAGAAGCAGAAATTCTCGATCCTTAAAAAAAAAAAGTTTAGAGGCCAAAACATATAATTGGATTGAAAATTACCTCTAAAAGCTCTCCATTCCTCCTATATATCTCTTTAGGTTTCTGAAAAGGCATGGCATCATCAAGGGTTGCCAATTCCTTTTCAGATCTGACAAGTGTCCTCCCATTACGAAGTAATTTACAAGGCGAGCCAGTGGTATCACTGGTGAAACTACTAATCAGTGCACCTTCACGAGTATAACTGTCCTCTGGCCTTGTGGTGGCATTATAAATGTCAATCCATCTTGCAGAGAGTTTACGATCAAAACAATTCAACAGATGAACTTTTTCATGTGCAAAGCATTCTGATATCATATTGGGATTGGAAGTAATGCTCCATAATGTTTCAAATTCCCCTTTGTTACACATATCTATTTTATTCATTTCATCAGTATGGTGTTTGTCATGCCTAGATGACTGGCTAAACTGTTCAAACCAAACAACGGTTGCCACGCACAACCTCTGATCTAATTTATATTGCAGAAATGACACCAGTTGTTTTAGTTGATAAGAAGAAGCCTCAGCAAGGACGATAGTCAGTAGAGAAGTAAGACCCGTTGACATCAATTCAATCAGATACTTTAAAATGTCTTTCTGATCAGATTTAAAGGTTGTAAGACTTGAAGCCCAAGAAACAACGTTCCCACGAGAGATACCACAGAAACTACCCTCTTCAGATTTACTAGTTAAAGTAGCCAGCTTATATTTCATGAATTTGGACATGTGATGCCACAAACAAGCCCCAATTATGTGCCATCTTTCATCTCCTGGAATTGAATGCACAATATCATCACTTTCTTCATCAGGCATGCCTTCAAAAATTTGATGGCTATAATGTACATCAGTCAGTAAATTTTGAGCTATCAACTCCCCAATCTGAGAGAGGAGTTGCTTCAGATGTTCCGTGTCAACATCATGAGGAGATTGTGCATTAGCCAAGAGTGGCTGCAACATTATAAGGAGACACTTTGAGTCTCTCAGTAGCCAAGCAGATGCGAAATACAAGTTATATTCAACCAAATCAAGAATGTTTAGGATCTTGGAAACAAGATCATTTTTGAGAGAACCATGTGTAGTTCTCAAAGCAGCTCTTACACCCTGTAATGATAGTAAGAGACCTTGAAGGTAGTACCACCAAGTATCTAAACACTTCGACCTAATTTCACCTCTGTGAAAAGATAAACTGCAAGCAATAGCATACCGTGAAGCTGAAAATGAAATTTCTTGTGCTGCTTTCAGAAGTTCCTTGTGCAAGAGACTATGCAAGAGGAAACTATAAACCGCCAGGTTCTTGTCATCTGGGCACTCTTGCGAAGTAAATCCATGAAATATATCATGTCCAATAAATTGTAGCCCAAGATTACACAGAAAGACTAACATCTGATAAGAAAAATGGGTAGGGAATGAATATTATTAAAAAAGTTGAAAATCAACATATGAAGCAACAAATTAAAGAGAAAATATCACACTCAGAAATTCACTTACCATACTAACAAGAGAGGCAGGAAGCAAAGAAAACTTCATTTCAAACTGTGCAAACCCCATATTTAACTTATGCTGAAAACTTTCAAGAGATTTCTCATAATCCATCTCATATTCCTTCAAGCAAGCCATGCATTCAACAGATTCTAAATTTGTAGTTGGCCAGCTGGGATGCTTCCGTATCAATTTTGAGAAGTATTGTACTGCCAAGTCTAGTTTTGATCGATGCTCGAGATGAACTGCTAATTCAATAGAGATCCAACTGGAGGATTCTCTGGGAGATTTCTGACAGATTTTGCTTATAGTCTCAAAACTCTGAATATCAACCCCATTAATCCCATCAGAAACTTCATTAATGCTCCCACAGGTTGACATGTGTTCCAAAGCTTCAAGCTTAAAATCAATCATAAGAAAAGCAATCACAACACGTACATGGGGTATGGTATGGAAGCGTTTGAAAGAAATCAATACACTTCCTTTTTATTTACTTAGTTATTAATAGGATTTTAAAAAGGGGAGGGGGCACATGTGCATATTTGGGAATTGAAAATCATTTTAGAAGCCAAACGTCCAATTCCTTAGTCCCTTGACCCATTTTGAAACTAATCAAATTAACACATACTTTTACATCTATCGGATGGCTCACAATTGGATTTTGGTTTCTCCATAAATATGTGCTAGGAACCAAGGTAGTATGGGATGCCTTTGTCCTACGTTGGTTAGAATGGGATGACTAATGTGGTACTTAAGTAGTTTGGCTCTCCCACTCCAATAGCTAGCTTTTGGGGTGTGGTTCTCCAAGGTGCTTAAATACCTAACAATGGTATCAGAGTCGGTTGTTGACATTCTGGAGTGGAATCGACAGAGGGTTCTGACTGGGTGTGGCCGAGTGAAGTATCGTTGAAGTAACTGCCGGGACGTCGGCTTTCCGCGGATAGGGTATTGTTAGGAACCAAGGTAGTATGAGATGCCTTTGTCTCACATTGATTAGAATAGGATGTCTAATGTGGTACTTAAGTGACTTGGCTCTCCCACCCCAATAGCTAGCTTTTGGGGTGTGGTTCTCCAAGGTGCTTAAGTACCTAACAGTATGATCTGATTTCAAACTAAATGAATGGGCATAGAGGTTATGAAGATTGCTGTCCCAGCTATAATTTGGAGAATTTGGGTTGAAGTCGAATGGGATTATTTCATAGGACACATAAATGATTTCTCATCAAATTGGGTATGGTTTATGGAGTAGGCTTCATAAGATCATTTAAGTACTTCCCTATGAATTTCAATCACTCTGTTTAGAAATATACTTCTATTACACCATGTCAAAGTACATTCAGTTCTAATGAAAATATACCTTTTATGTATCAACTTGATAAAATGTTCAATTATGGGTTAAAAAGTTTCATTTATACCCGTGATTGACTGAACTTATTTGTCAAACTTTTTTCAAAGCAGCTACACCATCCAATTAAATCATTAGCCAAAACATAAACTTACAGGAAGACCACATCTGTTCAAAGCAGTAGCCATCATCAAGGTTGCGAGCTGGCAAAGGACCTCAGTAGATTGCTCTCCAACTGCTTTCTTCATGCTAGTTTTGGTTGCTAACAGTAGACAGTACATACCAACGCTTGGGTCTAGTAAAGCAATATGTTTACTTGAAAGAAACGGTATCCCGGTTAGGGAATTTGACTCCAAACCAAGCACATTCAGGAAGGATTGAGAGTAGTTTCCTAATTCCCACTGAAAATAAAAGAAAAGAAATTTTAAGTTATTGACATAACAAATCCAAGGAAATCACGTATATTCCACTTCTGCTGTAGTATTTACACATTCATCGTTTGTTTAAATGAGGTAGATGCAATTAAAACACTTATAGTTTAATGCAATTACAAATTAGTCCCTTGCAGCCAAAAAATTAATTATTATTTATGTGATTCACTAATATACGGATTCAATTGCTCTTGCTAATGTGGAAATCTATCATAGGGGGTCCCTTTTCAACTGTATTAAATCAAAAGAAGAGTGACATAACATTTATTAAGATGTTAAGTCGGCAAAAGGGATGTGTTATGTAAATAATTAAATCACATGGGTAGAAGCAATCATTTTTAAATCATACAACAAATTTTCAATCACATGTGTGGGAATATACTTTGCATTTATCCGTTTAAATGAATGGAGCACCTCAAGAATACTTGCAAGCCAAGTGTCACCCTTCTCAATGGCGGATGGAAGCATAAACTTTGTAATTAGGTGTTGCTGAAGAGGTCCACCACGCCCTTCAACTAGATGACAAATTACCAGTGCAAGCTGCTCATCCCCAAGATTTTTTGCACAGACACTAACAGCAGAAGAAGTATCACCACCAAGCAGAAAGAAAGCAACAGCCAATTCTAGTTGATGTCTCCCCATTAAAACATAGGCATTCTTCAAAGCTGCTGCCTTATTTTTCTCCTCCTGAAAAGGGAAAATTAAATGAAACTGCACATTAACATTATTTAAAGGGGAAAACTGAAGTGACCTTCCAAGACTGTTCTCTCCAAAGATCCTCCACATAAATTTGACATTTTCCAGATGGTATATATCAAAGGAGCACCTGAAAATTGCGTGAAAGAAAACCCACCAAAGGTTTATCTTTCTCATCCCTGCTAATTTTAAAAAGGCCAGCTAAAACTTGGATTCTATTCAGTGTGACATACAGAAGCATACAGTCCTTGGGATCTTTTTTCTTCAGATATTGGGATCTCGCCAGTTTCTCCATCTACATACAACATGCACCAATATAAGAAGAAGAAAAAAAATTAAATCTATGGCAGACAAAACTTAACAATTTTTCTAATAAAGCATCTGTTTCCAGAGTCATCAAATGAACTTATCAACAGGATGTAAGTATTGGTTAATTCTTTTTCCTATACGTAGGAATTTGAAAATATTTATTAGTTCAATTGTGTACAGAAACCCAAGGCCAAACCTCATCTAAGAAGACAAGCAAATCATGAGATTATTTCAAGTGGGTGGCTAAAAGAGTTTTAGGGCACTTGAACTTCAAAATATATTATGGGTTATGAAACCCAAGAACGGATAAAACTCGTGTTAACTCTTTTGGGAAAAGAAATGCTATTTGTTTGATATGAAATTGTGGCAACTGCCTTGATCTGCTAGCAGTACACATACTGATGTTTAGTCTGCACAAAAAGTAAAAAAGAAATGCATAATGATTATAGAATCACTTTGATTTCGATGTTTAAGTCGAGCTATGGAATTTATACTAATATACAATATCTCCAAGTATTACCCTTATTCGCAACTGTGTTGTATTAGTAAACCAAATCCCGACACCCAAACTTTGCATTTCCTGCCAAGTTGGTTCGTTGGAGCTAACTGAATCCAATAGAATTTCCTGACAGTCCGAGTGATAGGCCCATCCAATCAATCTTGAGTCAATGGCCAGCTGTTCCAGAGAAGCTGATCTACCATCACGTCGAAGAAACTGCAATTGTTGAAACCTCAGAGCAACCCAATACCTAGAGAAAGAGAATAAATTATCATTATAACATGAAGCAAGAAAGTTTCATAATTGAATAGTTATTTTAACATTTATGTTTAAAAAGTTAGTTAAAAGGTACCATAAAAATCTACAGCCTCCACTTAAGTATCAGAATACCGCCCAAGTTTGAATTAATTACAAACAGAATATAATTACCAAAAAATAAGAGATAAAGAACCCTAGGAGGAGTAACAAAACCCCATATTATCGTTCTAACTTCGTTTTTCCACAAAACAGTAACCTTATATTCAAGTCCATGGCCAAATGTTGACCCAGATTTTCATGCAACCCAGGAATACACAGAACTTTGAAAAAAGCAAATTACACTTCTTCCTTAAGAGCAATGAAACAGTAGATGTGCTTGATCATCCTTTGCTTCCACATAGGACACGTAGCTGGAAATTGGAAGCATGGTTATAGACATCTACTGTGAATTTTTTTTTCAGCCATGTTCATACGCCCATGAAGAGCAAATGGAAGAGCTATGATTGGATCTCTGTGCAATTTACTTTTTTTTCTTTTAAACAGATCTCTGTGCAGTTTTGTGTTCTCGCTGAGAGGAAAGCTAATAGATACAAGAATTTGGCAGCTGGAGTCAGGTTATTTCTCAGTGAAGTTCTTGGTCAAAGAATTATTGAAGAAAATGGATTTAACCAAAACTAAATCGGAAGCTACTCAAATTACGAAATTTAAGACTCTCTTCCTCTATGCCAGGTTGTATTCTACTTCAACAAATTGATAAGCTCCCAGAACTTTCACATTCCAAGTTCTTCTAGTCAAAATCTTTGAATAACAAGAATTCTCCACGCCTCTTGTAGAGCAAGGTAACACGGCATAAAATCTGGGAAGCACAACAGTTGAAGGGAAATGTCCTTTGTTTATGTTTCACAATCAATTCTCAGAGCTTTCGTAATTTATACATCAAACTAACATATCAGGGATCTCTTCAAACAGAATCTAAGGTGTATGGTCATATACTAAAGATTATGTGGGCACTATTCTAGAACTCGAAGGATCCAATAGAAAAATATTGAAAAGAAAAGTAATAGATGCCCAAAAATTAAGGAAATATACTGAAAATGAACTAAAAATCAATTAAAACTGGAAAGAAAAACACATGAAAGGAGGAAAACATATTTATTGCAGGACTTGCAGACAATGAGGCATTTAACAGAGGAAACAAATAATGACAATGGGGTAAAGGTTTTCTCCAAGCCTTTTAACAAAACAGTGTAACCGAGATACAAGGTCTGGCAACTTCTGAATCTTAAGTATTGAGAAGTTACAAAAACATTATTGCAGAGTACCTTCGCCCGGGCTCGTCAAGACTTTCATAAACAGATGCAGAAGATTTGTTACTGATTTCACCTAGAAGATCTACAATTGCTAGAGTTTGTGTCTTCTCCATGCTGGTTAGCCCTGCTAATTCATAGAACTGCTCAAGAGGCTCAATAAAGCTGCTGAATTCAGACTTCGTGGAGGATGGAATGAATGAGTTGTCATTATTCATAGAGTCCCAATTGAAGACCCATTGTGAAACACTTTCCTTAAACTGGGAAGATAAGCAATTTGTACTCCACTGAACTCCTTTATCAGTAGAAGTTTTCACAACTCCTTCAAGATAATCTGACAAAGGGATCTCTGGAATAGTAAAGGTTGAATTTGCAGAGCTCTTTTTAGCAGACGAAAGATGCTCGATGAGATGACTCAAAGCTGAATATGCACGTTTCCACTTGCCTAATCAAATTGAGGATTGCACATCTTAAGCCTGAATGAACCACTAAATTTAACTGTATTGGACAGAAAGAGAGAACAAAATTCTAAAGAAATTATTCTAACACAACATCCCCAATAGTTGTTTATTTTTGCAGCATAATGGTACACTTTATCTAGTGATTTTAAAGAAGTCACAATTTCTTATCTCTTCAAGAAAACACAGAAATTAACAGTTTCATGCTTTGACCAGAAACTAGGAAAATAAATGTTTGACCATGTTAGCTGTTGCTGGTGGCAAGTCTATGAAAGTAATTTTTGGTAAGTCTATGAGATGATGAATTTAACAATATAATAAAAAGACAAAAGTGTAAAATTTATCTAAGATAAAACAAATGGATAAGATATTATTCTCTGTCTTCATATAAACATCTAATAAGATATATCATAATAGTTAAAACTTAAAAGTAAGAAAAGAAAAGATAGGTTGTAATGAATTATGTTGGAAGCTTCTTAAGGTCAATACTTGAGAAAACAACAAAACTTTCTGATAGGGAGTAATTTATATAATCACCTGAATATATATTAATAAGGAGGGCCTGAGGATGAAAAGACGGCAGTGACCCACACAATTTATCAACTACATCCGGCATACTTATTAGACCAAGCAATCCTGATCTACATTTGCTATCATAACTATCATCTGATAGTGTTTTGATACTGCAACATTCATCAGCAAAAACAGCAGCAGAAATGTTGATATCGGTCCCATTGACATATTGAGTTTCAGTTTCTCCAATGTAACGAGTATTGCACATAGCATCATGGTTTTTATCCACAAGGAACAACCATGGACTAACTATACGAAAGTAATGATCTTGTAAAACTATCGCTGTGGTCCTTGGCCCCCAGAGAAAGCCACAGTTAGAAGGAAGAGTACGAGCAACCCCAATGCAGATCCAAGTCTTGATATCGGATTTTGTGATGCCTGACAAGGTGTGACCGCCAAAACGCTTCGGGGAGTACACACACAATTCATTCTGCAAACAAATTCCAAGTAAGAACTGACCATTTCCTAAAGCTAGCCAGTCCACTGCAACAATATTGCTTTCAAAGGACAGTTCATCTTCAAACAAAAGGGTCCCTGCACCAAGGTATGCAAGCTCCCATAAATGAACATTTTTGGTATTAGGTTTATGGTTGTCCTTGCTAATTGTTGCAATCTTTCGACCACAATCAGTCAGACACAAACCAGCAAGGGGGCCTTGATGTGTGACAACGGCACAGACAAGCTCCCATGGCACATGGAAGATTGATGGTTTGCCTACATTACTTCTCCAAAGTTTCAAACTACCATCAGCAGAGCCAGTAGCCATAATATATGCAGGGGTATATGGTTCACCTGATGAAGCTAATTTTTGTTGCACAGGAACAAAAGTTCCTTGGTGCACTACAGCAAAACTTGTAATCTGATCATGGATTTGAGAATTGGGTAACTGTGATGAGCAAGGGATTATACTAACACAATATTTTTTGCTTCCAAAAGCACTTTCAAATGTCAACGTGCTGAGATCAGCTTTATTTTCATTATCAATATCACAATTGCAATGTATTCCAGTCCCAGATATATCATAAGCATGTAGGGTGATTTCCCATGATAATGCCTGAAATCCTTTTATCCATACCCCCAATAACATAAATTTATTGAATTTATATGTTATATTACAATAAGAAGGCAACGGAATGGAAAATATATTAGTTGGACCATTCTCAAAAGGACCATGACCAGTGAAAGGTATGGTACATAAGTAGTGACATTCAGTATTTTCTTCATCACTTTGGCTAATACTGACAACAAAAAAATCAATTCCTCTTGCATGTCCCATGAGAAAAATCAGTTCTTCATCCAATATTGATGGTGCCCACCGTACACTTGTATATTTGGAGCATGAATCTTGAGTTACAAGTTTTCCACAAAGTTCCCAGGTTGGAGTAAGTGTTGGAGGACCTACGACGCAGTTGGAGATACTAGATAGTGACCAGAAAAGAAGCAAGCCTTTAGAATCCAAGGAAGCAGCTATTTTGACCTCACAGTTGTATGGATGGACAGCAACGTGTAAGATTTTTCCAGTGTGACCACTTAAATTCAGTTGACTAGTAGATGAACATGAGAATAAATTTTCTAACCTTTTTTGGTCAAAGGATGCATCCCCTGCGTCAGCTGATGTGTGAGCAGATAAAAATGACCACACCAAGGAATTACACGGCAATAACTGAATCAAAGAACACATACTTGGGGAACCAGACAGATGAACCCTTGAGATTACAACTTTCTTGAGGAGAAACTTGTTACTCAAGTTTGTACAACCTTCAATGTAATGACGTCCCACTTCACATCCTTTGAGTTCTTGCTTCTTCCATAATGTGACTCGAGGGAATCTTAACGGGGATACGTCATCAAGACAATGGACAGCCCAAAAGGTAACCAATGATCCTGGACCCAAACTTATTAGCCACTCACAGTTTCCAGCCCTGTTTTGTTCGAATCCTACTGAGGATTGAACTTTCTTAGTTACTTCAAAAGCTTCGCACATACCTTTAATCTCGGTTGCCCATGTTACGAACAAATCCATGCCAAGAGTTCCATTCAGTGCCTGATTCATCTCCACAACAGCAGCAACAGAAAAATGCCTTCTCATCGACTTTTTATTATTTACATCCTTACTAAATTTTCTGACCTTTCCATTTTCAGTCTCACTCCACAATCTCACAGTTCCATCCAAGCAGCATGTCAGAAGCACATGTCTTGGTGTATGCTTGGCGATTTCAGGCCCATTAACTGAAGGCCTCCATTGAATTGCAGTTATGGGTAGAGGATGGCATAACTCACTTCTTACATACCCATATTCCCCTTCACTCTGAATTACCAGCACAGATCTGCAAGCTTTTTCAGTTAACTTGCTCTCCATCTTCGAGATCCTAGAATGAGGTGCCGTTGCAAGCGGCCCCTCAGTAGACCAGCTTGCGGAAACAAGAGTTTGGGGTACATCCGGTTTGAACTTCCAAGCTATTTCCCAGGATTTGTTAGTGTTTTTCCACAAAACAACCTCTACTCCACAAGCAATAATTCCATCTCCTGCACCCGTCCACTGAATGGCCTCGACCTTCAGAGATTGCACAAGCACTGAATTCTGCCTCCAACAAAAAGAACCTGAATATGAGTAAATCAAATATAATTTAAAGGTGTCCAAAATTGAATGGAAACAGTTCAATGTTATCAGTCTCGTTCAGTGAACCTAACTATTTCCTCGTCAATTGTTTTATATTACCATTATCTCTATTTTCCCAATGTTGGCAACAAACCCAAGTGGGAATTAACTTCAGAACTATCCTAGTAAAGATGGCCGAACTAATTGGTGCAGAGTCCAATATATCACTTTGGAATCAGTCCTCCGCTCATTTTTCTCAGACAATAACCAACAGGAATGAAAGTTTAACAATTTCAGACTATCGCGTACCTCGAGAAGCACCCGAATCATGAGAAAACACCCCTATCCGGTTGCCCGCGGCTGCAGCAAGCTCGCCCTCCGACGGAAATACGGGAGACCAAGATACGGCATTGACAGCCGATAAGTCGTCGCCGGAGAGCTCCAGTACCTGCCGAAATATGGGTCCGATTTTGGTTTCTTCGGGAGATAGAGGAGAAGGGAAATGAGAGATCACCAGAAGAGATGAGGCTCCATAAGCGACCCACGCATAGCCGGCAAAGTCTGGAATCCAATCGATGGAGGAACCAGGGGGGTCGAATCTATTCGGGGCTGAAGGGATCGGCTCGGATCCTAAAAGAGGGAGAGGGAGACGAGAGATAGGATCCATCTTGGAGGCTGTTCCCGCCATGGAATGGAGCTTGATCGGAGAACCGGACGGAATTATAGTGACCGGCGACGGAAACTCATCACTGGGAAAGTTGAATTTGGGAAGTAATGGGAAATTCCAATATCTAGCTTCTTCTTCTTTACGTGATTCTCGCTGTTCTTTTCTATTCGAGTAATGGAAGCTTAACCACGATATCAACTCACTCTATTAACTGCCACAATGAGCATTCAGCATATATCTCGACAGGCAAACTCTGAGGTTAGATTAGATTACATTCTCCCCTCTCACGAATTATAGAATTAAAAAATTTATTAAAAACAAAAAAATAATAATAATAAATTAAATTAAATTCATCATTCCATTTTTTAAAATCACTCTAAAATATGTTTTTAATCACTAGAGGGCATTTAGGACAAATAGTTGGTCATTATAGTCATATATTTCATTTGGATTATAATAGTATATGTTTGAAATGTAAATTATTTTAGTCTGAGAAATAAATAGTAAACATTGTAGCAAATAGGGGTTTTGAAACTAATTAAGAAATATAAAATAGTATTTACCGTAACAAAAGGTAGTTGTTATAGTTTTCAGATATTTTTTTTCCTCAAACACATCCTAAGAAATTATTTTAATATTTAATTACATACATACAATTTTCAAATCATCGAAATTGATCTTATATAATTAAAATAAGTTTTGAAGTGATTTTAAAAAATGTCAAAAGTGTCACACCCCCGCCTAGACTACTCTCTTAGTCTGGAATGAGACATGACTGCAACAGTTATCAACTTTTTTATGACACTTACTGCCTATTGACTCTTTTTAAATAATCTAATAACAAAATGCAATCTCAAACACAACGGTTGCCACTAAGGCACAAAAAAAAAAACATTAACCATTAAACACAAAACATTTACAGAGATTACAACACAAGTCTCATAAGTCCCACTTCCAAACTTAGTCCCTACATGAAACAACTACAACATGTGTACAAATATTTACAGTAACCACCTAGCTGACGAGTTACTAGAACATCTGACTTTAAGTGACAGAGCATATGTAGAGCTATCTTCGGAGGATTTGACTACTACCTGGGGAAAGAGAACATTTGAAAAACGAAGCGAGCTACTAGCCAAGTGAGTGACTTCAAAAAGAAAACTAGTTCTTATGCATAAGTTTCAATAAAGAGATCATATTGAAACAGAAATCTTTACAGTAACCTTGTATTGAAATATAAACCTTACAGTAACCTTGTACTAAAATATAAACTTTACAGTAACCTTGTACTGAAATGTAAACTTTACAGTAACCTTGTACTGGAATCTAAACTTTACTGTAATTTTGTACTGAAATCTAAACTTTACAGTAACCTTGTACTGCAATATAAACTTCCAAACATTAAACACGTAAAGTTGTTTTCATCATAAAACATTCAGTTGTTCCTTAGTTGAGAGTAACCATGTTATGGTTAAATCACAACATCAATTTCTTAGTAAAGAGAGAACCCTTTTGCTCAATCTCTGACGTCGAACTACCTACGTGCACGTAGTTATAACTAAGTACTGTCGTACCTTAGGTACTATTGCTTAGATACCTTCTCAGTGTCCTTTAGTATCGAGTTGCTCGGATACCTTATCTCTGTCCTTCAGTATCGAGCTTGAAGTAACATTAATCATACTAAGACTTACTCTTTAAAGCATGTATACCTAAATACATAGTAACATGTCTCGAAAGGCTCTAACGCATTCTTTGTGTATTTAAACACACATAAATAGTTTTACAACATGCTTTCATACATGATATGCGTTTGAAAACATAAACTCATAGTTTGCTTAGGAAACTACTTTGTAAAATAGCTAGCATGAGAATAATCTTTCTTAAAATCATGGTTTCTTTAAAACATTGTAAATATTTAGTCATTCACAACTTTAGGGCTAACTTCTCAAAGGTTGATATGCTTCTAACAATGGTGTCTATCCCGTGGACACAACATATATTTAGCTACTGACAATGGTCTCCCTTTTGAGACTAACTCTTAATTAAGCTTTGTGTTTAGTCTTCCTCTAGAAGACCTTCACTCAAACGCATACCTGGCTATAGGTTAAGTACTTAAATTTTTCTTGAGATTTTGACTCTTGTTATGCGGCCAACACACCTCACAAATGCATTCCCACTGTGCAATCAGCACTTGCTTTAAGTGTTCCTTCAACCGCACATGGTCATAACACAAAGGCATCTATGCGTCCAAGTCTTCAGTAGCAAGTCAAACGCATAGGAAGGCTCAGTCCTTAGTCTGTCCGAGGGCCTACTGCAAGCTGCAAACTTACTCAACCCAAGCAGCTGCCTGCTTGTTCATAAAATTCTAGATTCGTCTTACTTCATTAATAACTCAAATCATAGAGCTCATCTCAAGAAATGTCCTTTTACAAGCTTGTTTATAATTGTCTTAGGAAGCTTACCTTAAACTTTCAGCTTTAAATTCTATGTAATTCGTTCTAGAGCCTCAATTATTCATCGATGGCCTGGATTCACCTATGAACTAAACCTCTTGTTACTTTCTTCCTTCTCTGGCCTTATTCCGATGAGGTCTTCTTTCGGCAACACTACTTCTGAAACTAGACTCTCAAAGATTTCCAACGCCACCAATAACTCTCAATTTGCACGGAGGAATTGTTCAAACTGAGCTTTTGAAGTTCATCATCCCTTTTATACTGCCTCCCATCGTTTATCATAGATGCTTAGCACGACACCTCCAACTCAAGTGGAGTTAATTATGGTGCTTAGGACAACTAGTTCCCCTAAATCTGTGGTTAAGACTGATTACTTCACCTACTATCAACGCGAGCTTCAACTAGGTTCAACGCACACCATAGTTCTCACGCAAACCTACTCCAACGCATGTGTTTTGTGCCTTGGCCTCTCGGCTTCAATCATCAACGCACTTCAGCCCTTTCAGCTTTGCGAAGTCTAACCCACGTAAGCTCTACTAATCGCATGCCAAGCTTGACCAACGCATAGGCAACCTTACTCCAACGCACAGCTCTAACACACGCTTAGTAGCCAGCACCTTGTGCCCAACGTCTATCCTGGCCTGCACACACGCAAGACCTCAATCGTTTAGCTTTGTGCCCATCGTTTAACTCTCGCCGTCGCTCATTGTGTAGTGCTGACCCCATCGTCTAACGCATCACTCCCATCATCTAGCGCTTACGCTTATCGTGTAGCGTCATCGTCTAACGCATCGCTCAGCGCATCGTCTAGCGCTGCAAGCAGCTATGCGATCGTCCGCGCGCAACGTTCCAACGCCCAACACCCACACTCGCGCACACCCGATCCTGCCGCATGTATACTAACCTTTCAAGACTTGGTTGTTGCATGCCTTGTCCACGCATAAGGTTGATTGCTTTCAACACGGCTTCTCTTGGTGTGCACAACAAACACATGGCTTCTCCTCACTCAGCCACACTTGGCTTCCTTAAGAGCCCAACTAACCTTAACAAATAGGTAAGGCCAATGTATGGCTCAACTCCAACGCCTAACACTAAGCCAACGCATGGGCAACACTTAGTTAATTTCTAGCTTCAGCCAAAAGACAAGCTTCCAAACTTAAACATTTCTTCTAACTCTTCACCTTTTTTCCTACAATTAAACATTAATTCTCACATTAACCTACTCACCATACTGGTCTCAGTATTGAACATACACAAGTAGGGAAATTAGGGTTCAGGGTTTACAAAAAAGTGTTTTTAACCACCTCAAAAACACTTTCAAACACGCCCTCAATTTTAATGTTGTGCTTATTTGGTTTTTAAACTTTAATATAATCTTCTAAACTTTTAATTTTCTATTTATGAAAGATTATCTTTTTGGTCCTTGAGTTTTAAAATATAGTTACATTTGGCCCATAATGTTTTAAATTAGCCATTTTAATCCCTAGATTTTTAATAATGGGTTTGTCCCCTCCCTAATAAAACTATTAAATTTAAGCTGATGTGGCAAGTTCATTTAAAAATAATATATATTTTTTTAATCGTTCCCTCTCCTCTCTCTTCCTCCCTCTCTCCTCTTCTCGAGGTGTTAAAAAAACCCGATGACCCAAAAAAATCGACCAATCCAACTCAACCCATTCGATTTAGGTTGAGTTATGAACTTTTTTGGGTTGGGTTAAGTTTAAATAAATGAAAACTTTATGGGTTTGGTTGGTTCACGAGTCACCTAAAATAACTCAAATCAACCCAAACTTATTATTAACTTTAAAATGTATTTTTTTTTGCTTATGTACAATTAGATATATATGTATATATTTATTTATTTATTTTAGTTTTCTTTATTTTTATCAGTTTTTTTGGATAACTTATTCTTCAATAACTCTTAAAAATAGTTTTTTTTTTGCACTTTGAAAAAAATATTATACATTATATACATTGAAATTGAGTTGTTAATCTTAATTCATATATGAAAATAATTAAATCGAACTTTTATGTATTAACATTTTATTTTCTTTTATAAAAAAATTAAATAAATGACCTGAGTAATCCGAACCAACCTAACCTAAATATTTCATGGTTAGATCGGATTGGGTTCATTTTTATTTTAGTCGAAGAAATTTATAACTCGAACAATTGAGTTAGGTCTAAAAAGTTATTCAACTCAATCCAACCCCCGAACACTGTTCTCTCCCTTCAAACATCCGTTAAAAGAGCTGCGATTTTAAAGGGTCGGTTTCATCAAACATCACATTCTGCAAATTGTGATGCTTTACGTGCATCTGCAAAACAGATTAGTTAACTAAATTAAGCTAATGGTATGTTTAATTAATGGTAAAACAATAACTCATTTGGGTGAAATCAACATTTTTTTCCTTATATTTTATATATATCAATCTAAATATATATGAGAATGGTGAAAGTTTAGATTAGAATGGACTTATTTGTTGTAATCTCTTCAAGAACTCTGAACAAAATCCTCATTTGCATGTATTCATCTTCTTCTCCTTTTTCTGATGTATAATCTTCTTTTCAACTTTTCATCTCTGTTTCGGTTTTTTTTTCCCTACAAAACATTTGGGTTCTTTCGCTCTCTCTCATACAGCATACTTTTTCTTCATATGTTGGGGTCTCACGTTTTAATTTGAAAGAAGGGTGTTTGAAACGTGGCTGCATATACATCACAACTCACAAGTGTAGTTTTTTAGTGAGATGCAAGCGTTGGTGTAGTCGTGGGCAAGGGAAATGAGTTCAACATCTCTTGACCCAGCTTCCAATCTTAAACTGAACAGTGGAGGCAGAACAGGGGAGATAAGAGGAGGGACAGAGAGAGAAGGAGAAAAAGAGACGAGAGGGAATAATTAAAAATATTATATTTTTTCAACTGAACTTGTCACATCAGATGTGTAGTCAATTTTCTGATGAGATTTAGTTTCATCGAGAGAGACCTTTTAAACCTATTCTGGAACGTCTATATACTAAAGTGACCAATTTGAAATATTAGGGACTAAATGCACGTATACTTCAAGACTTGACGACCAAAAAGGTAATTTTTCCTTCTATTTAATAGTTCAAATAATTTTTCCTTCTATTTAATAGTTCTTTGACTTATTTAACATTTTAAAAATTCATGGACATACTACATGAAAGTTAAGTATGTGTATCAATAGTATATTTGCATTCATATCAGATAGGTCATTTGATATATCACACTCGTAATCATGTACATCGATAGTATATTTAGGGGTATGCATGGGTTGGGTTAGGTTGGGTTGAGGGTGTTTTAATTTTTGAATCAACCCGAAATTCGGTTGGTTGGGTTGGCAACCCAAGAGACCCCGATAAAGTCTCCAACTCAACCCAACCCGAAAATGGGTTAGGTTTGGTTGGGTTGTCGGGTTATAACCATTTTTTTGTTTTAATTAAAAATATGTAAATTAATCTACAATACATTACTAATAACTAAAATCTCATAAAATTTAATCAGTAAATACTAAATATCTATAATATTTATCACAAACTTTAGACAAATATATATATATATATATATATATATACACAACCTAACAAAAGATAGAAAATGTTTAACCCAACCCAACTCTTACCTTTTAGTCGATTACCCTTGTATTTTAGGTTGAGTGGTCTAAGTTGTTTTGATTGTCGGGTCATTTGAACATCCCTAAGTATATCAAATCAATTATATACCAAATCATGTATGTATATACACACACATATACAATGGTAGATAAAATTAGCATAATTTAGTGATAATTGACATGTACTCGCCAATGGCATGCCCGCCTAGCTGGATTAAAATTCATATATAAACAATGTGAAGTTAAGTTTCCCGAACCAATGGTTATCTTTCATGTCTTGAGCATACTTCTAGCCTCAACATTTCAAAACTAATGTTTTGAATCAAATTGCTTATAAAGTTGTTAATTTGTTAAATGAAGTAGTTGATGATCCATTTGAAGTTTCGTTTTTGATGAGGCTAGGGTGCGAAAACGGGATGAGGGTCAGATCTTTCTCTCATGTTCGTCATTGCCATGATAGGTTGACTCATTATCTAGCTAGGGAAGCTTTCGAGGACAATGTTATATATATATATATATATTGGAGACTTTGTTAAAATAATGATGGATGTTTTGATTATTTAAATTTAATACGTTATTACTTTAATTCCCTAGATGTTGTGATATTTAAGATAGAATGTTCTCATTGTTGAATTTCATTTTTTTTTACAAATCACAAGAATTTAATATTTTAATTATATATTTTCAAATTACATGTGTATTATTGTTTTTATTAGCAAATTTGATAATAGTTTATTTAAATGAAAATTATACTAGAAATGTTTAAGAAATTGTTTTAAAAAATATTTAATTAAAATTAAAAAGATTGTTAGAAAAATAAATGCAGAAAAGTTTTTCTTATGAGAAAATTTGGAGGGACGGAGAATGGGATAGGCCCATAGGGGAGGGATGGAGATGTTTTCCATCTCTACCCTACTCCGTAGACATCTCTACTTAGGGTGTTTTAATTGTTTTGTATCAACGGATGTTATTATTTTGTTTTTGTTTTTATCTTTCATAAAAAAAAGTATATCACTTTGTTTGGACTCTACATTCATTAAAAATATTTAAAATATAGGAGCTTTTTTTTTTTTTTTTTTTTTTTTTTTTGCGTCTATAAATTTTAGGATACTTCCCTCAAGCACGCCATATAAAAAATAAAAACTTAAAGGACGTTCAATTAAATAGCTTTAAAAAAACAAAAAGTGGAAAGTTGAGGCTCCTTCGATAATCACTTTTTAATCACGGTTTCATCTTCTAATTAGACATTTAAATTTTAATCAAATTCCAACGACAAAATAAAGTTTTCAAGACTACGTTTTTCTTTTTCTTTTTTTATTTTCAAATTTTAACTTTGGTTTTTTGAAACACTTTTAAAATAGAGTATATAGAGAAATTTTTAAAAAAGAGGTGAAATATGTGTTTATATAAGAATATTTTCGAATAAAGAAAATGAGCCAACTTATTTATAAATATAGTAAAATTTCACTATCTATTAGTGATAAACCGCGATAGACATTATCAACGTTAGATAGTTTATGTGTTATGTGTTATTCTGTTATTCAATTGTGTATTTTGTTTATTTTATTTTTACACATTGTACCTTCTATATAATGATTAGTGTGTTGATCACTATTTATTAATAAAATACATCATCTGCGATCAATCTCTATTGAAAGTCTAAGATTTTACCCTAAAGAGGTAGAACAAGTGAGAGGGTAGAAGGTGACGACCTTAATGAATCGACTATGAAGGTGGTGATAGTCAAATCCTTGGAAACTAAGCCTTTCAGTGAGTATAGTGTGGGATCAAGCCCTTCTATTAGTCTATTAACCCTCAGCATTCCTTCGTAGATCTATGGATTTCACCTCCAAATACGAAATTCCACTCTCCTTTGTCTCACTCAAGTGAATGGGTTTCGAGAGCATTCCACCAGTTTTTGACGACTTTCACTTTCAACCCGATTCACTGCCTGCGTGCCCTTTATGCCCAGTCATTTTGAAGAACACTTGTCACGGTCTATCAGTGGCATACAGTGACATTTTGCGATACTTGAAAATATTTTCAACAGTTTTATTATTTAAAACAACTAGTTTATTACGTGCAATGCATGTGTTATAAAAATTTAAAATATAACATCTTTTTATAGAAGTTATATGTGATTTTATTAAATATTATTATTTTTGCATTATTTTAATATTTTCAATCACAATTGAGTAGAAAAAAAAAATCTTGAATCTAAAACTTAAATAAAAATGTTATTCGCATGCAAATTAAAATACGGTAAAAAATTTTCTTAAAAAAATACAATAAATTTTTTAAAATAAACTCATTTATTTTAACGTTAATAAAATAGAAGTTTTATACAAAATTCATAAATCTATTTACTCGATTTTAGAGACTTTTTTTGCATCTCCGAACTATAACTCATTTAAAATTTTTTTAATAATTTGTTTTTAAAAAAATATATTTTATTAACTACAATCTATGTCTACATTGGAGTAGTGATTTTGAAACTCTAAATATCAAATCTCACACAATTTACACAATTTGGTAATTAAGATAGTGATTCAATCATTTATAATTTAATAAATAAATAACACTCATACATATACACACAAAAACTCTTAATAAAGATGAGAAAGAAAAAAAAGAAAAAAAATACGTACTTGAAGTTAAAATAAAAATTGTAAACGGATGTATGAGAAAAAGGAAAACAACACAATAATGTGGGAATAATGGTTAATTGAATTAAAATGTATATATACAGAAAACAACAACAACAAAAAAAAAGTCTTAATAAAAATTAGGGAAAACATATTAACAAAATTAAAACCAAAACCAAAACAATAAGAAAATAAAGAAAAGATACGTGATGCAAATTGAAGGTTTAATTTAGTTATTCATGAAACATATTTAGATTTAAAATCTTAATTGGATTTTATTTTATTTTTTTAAATTTTTAGATAACGTGATTTTTTCTCCTTTTAAATTTAGAAAAAAAAAAGTGAAAAAACCAAATTTGATAGATTTTTTTTAATAGAAAAAACCTGAAAATAAAATAAAACCAAAATTTGAAACCAAATCCAATTTAGCTATTTATAGAACAAATTTAGGTTTCGAATCTTAGTTTGATTTGTTTTTGTTTTTGTTTTTTTTTTTTAATAACATGATTTTTTTTCTTTTAAATTTAGAAAAGGCGTGAAAACCCATATTTGATTGATTTTTTTAATAAAAAATTAAATAAAACCTAAATTTAAAACCAAATCCATAAAATAAAGTATTTAAAATGAGACTTTTTAATTGATTTAATTGTCAAATTATCTAAAATAACCCTGTAACTATCATCTAAAAGGGTAAACGGGAAAAACAAATGTTTCTCCCCATAATCCCTTTTAAACAATATAGATTTGAAATCAAATCATGTGATGATAAAGTAAAGTATTTAAATTGAGATTTTTAATTGATTTAATTGTAAAATTACCTTAAATAACTCTATAACCAAGGTTTCAAATGATGTCGACGAAAATATCGAGGTCTTCTTTTGACCGAAATTTTGATGAAAATATTAATAGAATATCGATCTTGATGGATATTTCTGGAAAAGTTATTTAAAAATCTAAATTTAAATTAGTACATCAACATTTTATTATTTATATTATATTTATATAAGTGGTTTTCTTGTGCTTATTTTTTCTGTTTCGTGGATTTTATACATTACAATGGAAATATCGATTCACTCCATATCGATATCGAGCCAATGGAAACGTGGAAATATCATGTAAGCCCTCTATTTCTTTACTCTTTCTGGAAAATGCTAGGGAACTTATTAGGGATGAACTCGAGGATTCGACATTAAGTTTGATTCGGGAACTTTAGTTAAGAGATATACTTGGAAATAAGATGAATCGAACCAACATTTTCTTCACTAAGGAAAATAAGACAAGGATGGAATTAAGATTTTTTTGAGGTTGAGGCTTTCACCGGCTTTAAAAAGGGGGAAGAAGAAAAGGATAGAAGTAATGACCGACTTTCTAAGACACCTCATAGAGCCGTTACTACATACATGCATAAATATTTTCATTTAGAGTAAGGAAAATGGATTGTTTTATTAAATAAAGGATTTAAATAAATTTCAACTAAAAAATAATATAGTTTGATTCGGGGTACCCCTTAAAACATAAATTTTAAAAATAAAGGAGATTAAATGAAAAAGAAAATATTTAGCACCTAGACTCTGTAAAAAAAACAAGACCATGAAAAGAAAAACATGAAAAGACTTATTAACTCAAATGCGGATGCGTTATTATGGTCTCATTGACATTCTCACGGATTCCTCTTGTTAGTTGCCCAGGTATCTTTGCCCTTACCTGAATAAAATATAAACATAATGGATGAGTATAAAATACTCGGTAAATGACCCTATTACCGGGATCAGATTACGCATCCACTTGCAGTGAATGTCTAGGCTAGTGGGACATGCTTACTGTAATTGTTCCTGAAAGACTTACTACGAGGATAACCTGTCTCGATTTAATTCACGTGTCTAGTGGCCTGAACAAACGTGAACGTGAACCTGTCAGCTCATGCATGTCTAGTGGCCTGAATGGCACACTGTCAAAACATGAAATTGGACCTCTCGGTCCCTGAAATAAAACATGCATCAAGACGAGATGATAGATCGCCCCTATTGGTCTAATCATGCATTACATACATAAATTAATTTCATGAGTAATCCTACAATACAAATCATGACATATTATATAGATTCAATCATGCTTATAATTCTATTAACTTCCATGCAACAAATAGTGTATTACACATTGATAACGGGCAGAAATGCACGTTATCATAGTGCTAAGTTATTAAACAATGATGGATTGCGTTGATGAAAAATGATAAATTGCGTCCATTAAGCATAAAAGCTATAATATTGCGATCACATTCATCTACGCATTGGAACTATTGATTTTTGTATTTTTTTTATGCAGAATATGCGTTAACACATTGCAGAGATTGCGATCATAGGAATTCATCGGCCGAGCGCAACTTCACCACAAAACTTTGCGTTGATCGCGCACGCAAATGTTCACCCAAGAAGAATCATTGCAACATGGTGGGCGCATCGGGATGAAAGGACAATTAAGATCGATGGGACAGAAAGCTGATAGCAGTCGGATCCAAATTAAGTTGACAGCCGATAACGGTCACAAAGTACATCCAGCTTTATCGATGACAATTATCCGACGCATCAGTCAAGAATTAAAACTGTCTCATCTGAACAACAAGGAAAGAGAAGCCACCTTTCACCTTTTGATGCCCTATAAATACCAAACACATTCTTCAGAGAAGGGGTTAAGCAGTTGATTAGTTCACCATTTTTAGTTCACGCCTCTGTCCATAGTATTCTTTCACCTTTTTAAGGCGGACGCGAGGAAGAAGTTGTGCCAGTAGATCGTTCTGGCAAGCTTGGGAGAGCACCGGAAGCTACTAAGATGGAGATGGGGCCAATTCTTACGGAAGCGGGAATATCTTTAGTTTAGAATATAGATTCCAATGTAAAAAGCCTCGATCAGCAAGGAATTGCTACCAGACTCTCTACCTTAACTTCCATTAGCAATTTATACTCAACTCATATATAAGAATGGAATTTCTTTCTCTATATCTGTTCACTCTCTGTGACTCACGCATGAGTAGTTAAATTAGTTGAATAGGTTGAGAGCTAGCACAACGAGGGAATCCTCATTCTGTATGATTACCTTGTTTATGTATGATTCATTTGTCTATTAGAGATACTCGGGAGGGTAGTCTAAGGATAGGACCTAGACTTGGGAAGGTCAGTTCAGAATCTAGGTTTGAAAGAACCAGATTAGAACGCATAAACGTGAGATAGGCGCTTAGGGATGAGCACTATTTGTTATCAACGCATCGCATGCATCTTAGCAATAAGATATGATTGTATGCGGTCACCTTGCTTTCTTGCATTTTGCATCAACGCATAGGACAAGAGTAGAGACTTAGAAATAAGCTCTATGGACATTTTGCATGCAACACTTGCATCCTAGATTTAGGAGCATTGCATTTACATTGGAAAATGACTTGCTGTGCATGGTAGTAACATGATCGCATAGTCTGACACATTCCCAAGTAAAGCTAGCTAAAGATCTTCTCAATTCGTTTATCGCATACTCATTGCTTCTATCAACGCAACTTTGTTTCTCAACTCTGCCACATTTATTTATTTATTTTTATCAACACAACAACAAACTAATCACTTCATTTATTTACCCAATTACCGCAAAGTTTTTATAAGAAAATTATCAACACAACTATTTTCACAAGTCCCTGTGATCGACCCTGGACTTACCAGGAAACTCAGGGGAATTTACACTTGAATTATGCTGAGGAAACTTGAGTGCATAACGTAATTTCACCAACGCATATCATCCATATTTTCATTTAATAAAATAACGCATCACACATTCCAAATCATGCTTCTAGAATCCATTAGATAACTTGATAAATCTAAATTAGGGCACGAAAGCACCGACAATATACCCACTTACCTCAGTCAAGAAAAGTTATCATAGCAACCAACTCCAACAATTTACTGGAACAAAATCATAGAAAATAAATCCCATTCCAAAATTAAATTGTTAGGCCCAATCCCAAATACAATTTATCCAAAGGCTTTGAAACCTTGACTTACCAAACTTCAACAGTTTTTCGCCGAAATTGGTTTCTATCTTGATAGGCAACACCTCAAAACCCTCCACATCTTGAATCTAAAATCCAACATCATGGGTAAATTGAAACCAAATCAACACTTAATGAATACCCAAGAACATTTAAAAACATTCACAAACATTCACAATTTATAGATAATTATATGTTATATCAAATATAATACATAACACATAGTTTTATATTGTATGAAATACAATATAACCTATAGTTTTATTTTCTCTCAACAATGCATGACATTTAATATAAATCATATTTATACTAAATTCAATTATATGAATCTCATCTACATAATTAATATTTGAATCATATTCAAATTCCTCTCAAAATACTTTACATTATAATGTATCGAATACATTATATTAATTATATCACATATATAATTAATTCCCTCAATTAATTTGAACAATTCAAATTAATACAAAATTAATTCTCAATTAAATCCTAATTGAGCTACAGAGAAGACCTTATGGACTTGTAGATTGAAGTTCCAATGGTACTTGGATAATTAATTAAACTCTTTAATTATATTACCCAACTTTCATTAATTGTCGATCATTTCACTAAAGACCCACAACTGCACTCTTCACACTACAATTATATTTCTGTGTCTATTGGGTATAACTAATCAACAGTGCGATGACCCTTTACAAATTGCTCGTAAGTACAGCTGGACCAAAATTACCGTTTCTCCCTATAGTTACATCAAACTTTATAAGTACCACTGATCCCTCTAATGAACAATAAGTCATAGTTCAAATATGACCAAGTTCCTCTTAGGCCAAGATAGGGTGTGACCACATTATTCAAGCCCCAAAATCAGCCCTTAAAAGAGCAATTTATCTACTTACTCCGACATCAGGGAAAAAGTGAATTTCCTCTTGTATAGTTGTGTTCCCAGCTCTCCAATTAGACGAATCCCCAAAATGGTAGGCACATAGAGTTGGCAATCTGGCCACTCTCACCCATACAAATCAAAGGACTACTTTCATGAGAAGAAGTTCACTTCTCACTCAGGATTCAGGTCATGTTACCTTTGGTCATCCTAATGAAATGTAAGTTTCTATTATTAAGGGCGTTATATAATGAGAGTAGTCATTTTGTGGTCTGGTTTTATGCAAACTTCTTTGTATAGAATATCCCCATTCACATGTCTCCACATGAATGATAAGGATCAGATCATTTGTAGCATTTTATAACACTTATAACATCTACAAAGCAGGTCGTGTCCATAGTGTCACCAGGATAAAGCACCCAATCTTACCCATCTACTACACATCAGTTAGGCTATTATTTAAACAAGATCCACCTGTATGTCCCTTCATACTTGTATAAATTACATAAAATAACCTATTCATAAGTTCAGGGACTTGAGAACAGAACAAAAGACGGGGGGACTCAACCGTCTTCTAAAAAGGGATGCCGCTATGTTGAAGAGACAATTATCTCACTTGCAAACATATCTGGGGCGGGATTAACTATATGACAGGGTTACTCGATATTGTAATAATCGTTGATCAGCAAGAAGAATATCGGGCTCTTCAAGAATGTATCATGTTGGTAAGGATCTTAGTTTATTGGATTGAGTGTATGCTCATAAAATAACAATTATTTTATTAATAACAATCTGTTTATAAATTGTTTACAAACTACGAGAACACAATAGAGATTAGTACACCAATCCCAACATTCACACCATGAGATCTATACTTAGCCTTGAGGCACCTTGAGTGCCCCCTATAGATGGTGTTTGTATAGATCGATATCAAGGTGAATGGAGAGTGTTTATAGTAAGTAGGAGCGGGACGTGTGACAACACATCCCTCGGTCCCTCTTATTAGTTTGAAGTAAAGTCTCGTGTATGGCCTCGTGGCACCTTGAGTGTCCCCTTAAGGTTGACATTTTTGCATGATGCTTTATTCAAACTCCAGAAATGGATAAGAGCTACTTTAGTTTTTGCTCCAATCGATTTTTTCCTACGATTGGCTCATTGGGACAGAACTCTAGAGTCTAGAATAAAGGGTACTTATAAGAAATGTTGAGCGAGTTTAACAATTTTTTGACCAAACGATGGTGAATGATAGTTACAGTAATAAGAAGTTATTATGTTTATTGGTTGAGATTGTCTCATCTTAGTGAAGGGACATCTGATCACCCTACGATGATGTTTGTCTTGTCTCACTGAAGCATCACTGCAAAATAGATGACACTTAAAGTACATTAGATTATTTTGCTAAAATTGATTGGTTTTTCTAAGTAGTTTAATACAAATATACTAATATAAATAATTTGTATGATTTCAACAAATTTGTTCATAATGACTTATGTGACTCTTATTTTACTCACCGCGGGCAAATTAACGGGCGATAATTACACGACTTGGAAAAATAAAAGCAACACTATACTGGTTATTGATGATCTCCATTTTTTCCTAATAGAGGAGTGTCCTCCCATTCCAGCTCCAAATGCTGCTTGAAATGTTCGAGAAGCATACGAGCAATGGACACGGGCAAACAAGAAGGTTCGAGCATACATCTTAGCATGCCTTTTTGAAGTCTTGGCCAAGAAGCATGAGCCCATGATCAAGGCTCATGAGATCATGGAGTCTTTGAAGGGAATGTTCGGACAACCATCCACACAGTTCAGGCATGACGCTCTCAAATTTATCTTCAATGCCCATATACAAGAAGAGGCATCTGTTAGAGAACGTGTTCTCAACATGATGGTCCATTTTAACGTGGCAGAGATGAATGGGTTCATCATCAATGAAGCCAGTCAGGTTAGCTTCATCTTGGAAACTTTACTTGAAAGTTTCCTATAATTTCGTAGGAAACAAGATTGACTACAACCTGACCACCTTGCTCAACGAGCTACCATACATTTCAATTCTTGATGAAAACCAAGGAACGTAAGGGTTAGGTAAATGTTGTTTCATCCTTTAAAAAGTTCTTCAGAGGTTCGATCTCTAGGACAAAATCTATGTCTTCTTCTTTCAGTACCAAAAAGTGGAAGAAGAAGAAGAAGAAAGGTGGAAAGGGGAAAGCTAACCCACCAACTACTGTCCAGAAGAGCAAGAAGGCCAAGGTTGCAAAGGGAATCTATTTCCATTGCAACTAGGAGGGACATTGAAAGAGAAATTGTCCAAATACTTGGCAGAAAAGAATAAGGCTAAGCAAGGTAAATATGATTTGCTTATTTCAGAAACCTATTTAGTGGAGAATGATTATTCAACTTGGATAATTGATTCGGGCACCACTAACCATGTTTGTTCTTCATTTTAGGGAATTAGTTTTAGCGGCAACTGGAAGCTGGGGAGATGACTATATAGGTTGAAACTGGGCACATCGTCTCAGGTACAACAATGGGAGGACTTTGACTTTGTTTACAGAAATCATAAGTTATATTAGATAATATATTTTTGGTTCCAAGTTCGAAAAAAACCTTATTTCTGTAAAATACCCTTTAAAACAAAATTATACTATTTCTTTTAATGTAAATAAAGTGTTTATTTACAAAAATGGTGTATATATTTGTTATGCAAATCTCGAAGATAATATTTATGTGCTAAGACAGTTAACAACAATATCCCTCCTTAACACTGAAATGTTTAAAACTGCAGTAACTCAAAATAAAATACTTAGAATTTCTCCTAAAGAAAATGGTCAACTTTGGCATCTGAGATTAGGACACATCAATCTCAATAGGATTGATAAATTGGTAAAGAATGGATTTCTAAGCGAGTTAGAAGAAAATTCTTTACCTGTGTATGAGTCATGCCTTAAAGGCAAAATGACAAAAAGATCTTTTACTGGAGAAGGTCATAGGGCCAAAAAACCCTTAAAACTAGTACATTCAGACCTCTGTGGTCCAATGAATATAAAAACAAGAGGAGAGTTTAAATATTTCATCACCTTTAATGATAATTATTCAAGGTATGGGTATGTTTATTTAATGAAACATAAGTCTGAAACATTTGAAAAGTTCAAAGAGTTTAAGGTCGAAGTTAAAAATGCATTTAATAGAACAATTAAGACATTTCGATCTGATCGAGATGGAGAGCTTTAGATCTTACATTCTGAAATTATTTAATAGAGCATGGAATTGTATCCCAACTCTCAGCACCTAGTACACCTCAGCAAAATGGTGTATCGAAAGAGAGAAATCCAACCCTGTTTGACATGGTTCAGTCTATGATGAGTTACACTTCCTTACCTGATTCGTTTTAGGGTTTTGCAGTACATATTGCAGTGTATATTTTGAATTATGTTCCGTCCAAGAGTGTTATTAGAACACCTTTGGAGTTATAGAATGACAGTAAAGCTAGTTTACGTCATTTCATAATCTGAGGTTGCCCAACACATGTGCTTGAGGCAAATCTTAAGAAACTGGAACCTCGTTCAAAACTGTGCTTATTTATAGGCTACCCCAAAGGAATAAAAGGTGACTACTTCTTCGACTCTAAGGAAAATAAAGTGTTCGTGTCAATAAACACTACTTTTCTAGAAGAATACCACACAAGGAAGCATAAGCCTCGCAGTAAAATAGTGTTGAATGAAATTTCCAAAGAAACTACTGAAACTTCAACAAGAGTTGTTAAAGAACCCAATACCTTAACAAGAGTTATTGAAGTTGGATCATCTAGTAGGTCAAATCCACCTCAAGTCTTGAGGGAGCCTCGACGTAATGGGAGGGTTGCGAACCCGCCTGTCCGTTATATAGGTTTAATGAAAATCCTGGCTATGGTAGCTGACGGGGACGTTGAGGATCCATTATCTTATAAGAAGGCAATGGAGGATGTTGACAATGATGAGTGGATCAAAGCTATGGATCTCGAAATGGAGTCTATGTACTTTAATTCAGTTTAGGATCTTGTAGATCAACCTGATGGGGTTAATAAAGGAACCATTAAAGGTCCTTGAGCGAAACACGGGATCGGAGCCAAACACAAAATTTATATAATCATAATTTTACAACAATCATATCAAAAAATTATGCAATTAATCAAAATGTGCAACATGCTCAAAATTAAAATATAGAATAACAATTGGGTTCAAGAACCCTACCTTTGAATATCTAATCTTCACTGAAAAATCCCTCGATATTCTCTGGGATGAGAACTTATGAGTTGCGGGCTCTGGCTATTTTGGATAAGAGAGATTTTTTTAGATAGTGTAAGAGAAGAGATAATTTTTTTTTTTTTTTTTTATAGAACGTTTATGTGTATTCATTTATGTGAAGAAACAAAGGGAGAGGATGAAGATGAAAAAAAAAAATCTTTTCAACCCCCTATTCCCACTAATGTAGTGGAGAGAAAAAATGGGGGAGGGAGTTACAACTCCCTCCCAAAAATAATTTTTCAAAATAAAATTAACTCATTTTAATAAAACAGTTAATTAATATATATTTACATGATAACTACCTTATATTAAACTATACGTTATACCAAATATAACATATAACCTATAGTTTTTATATTGTATCAAATACAATATAACCTATAGTTTCAGTTCTTTCTCACCTATGGCTTTTATTATAAATCACACTTATATTAATTTAATTATATGAATCAAATTCATATAATTAATATTTGAATCACATGCAAATATTTATTTCCTCTTAATAAACTTTATATTATAATGTATCAGATACATTATAGTAATTATATCATATAAAATTAAAATTAAATTAATTATATTATATATAATTAATTTGAACAATTTAAATTAATTCAAAAAATGATTCTCATTAATTCCCGTTGATCTACTGAGGGGACCTTATGGACCTGTAGCTTAAAGCTCGAACAGTACGTGAATAATTAGTTAAACTATTTAATTAAATTATTCACCATCCGTTAACTGTCAGGTAGTCAACTAAAGACCAACAGCTACACTCTTCACACTACAGAAATATTTCTATGTACATTGGATATAACCAGTCAACGATACGATGATCCTTCACAAATTGCTCGTAAGTACAACTGGGTCAAAGTTACCATTTTTCTTCTGTAGTTACATCTAACTCTTTAAGTACCACTGATCCCTATAATGAACAATAAATCATAGTCCAACTATGACCAAACCCCTTTCGGGCCAATAGATGGTATGATGCCACATTTTTCAAGCCCCGAAATCAGCCCTAAGGGGAGTAATTTATCTACTTATCCTGACAATAGGGAAGGAGTGAATTTTTTCTTGTGTAGCTGTGTTTCCAGCTCCCAAATAAGACGAATCCCCAAAATGGTAGGTTTATTGAGTCGGCGATCTAGCCACTCTCACCTATACAAATCAAAGAACTACCTTCATAGGCAGGAGTCTATAACTCAGTCAGGATTCAGGTCATGTTACCTATGGTAATCTTGGTGAAACGTAAGTCTCTATTATGAACGATGTCATATAGTAAGACTAAACATTTCGTGATCCGGTCTTATACAAACTCCTTTGTATAGAATATCCCCGCTCACATGTCTCTACATGAATGATCATGATCAAATCATTTGTAGCACTTTGCAACAATTGTAACATCTATAAAGCGGGCCATACTTGTAATGTTACCAGGATAAGGCATCCAACCTTATCCATCTACTACAGACCATTTAGGTTATCACTTAAACATGTTCCACCCATATGTCTCTACATACATGTTTAAGCTACAAGATAATCTTGAATCTTAGTTTATTGGTTTGTGGTTAATGCAACTAAAATTGAAATAAAACATCATATATTTTATTAAATAAATAAGATGTTTGTATATTAAAATTACAAACTATAGAACCCTACAAGATTTAGGGCATCAACCCCAACAATCTCCCACTTGAACTAGGCTAGTGGGGTATATAATATATAAGTCAAACTAATATACAAAGTACACAAACAATAAATTAGGGCATAACATGCTCAGTACAAATCTCTCACTTGCCCTAGTCTAAACGTGGCCTGTCCCATAGACCCATATTCTGTAGGTGACCCTCAAACACCTTAGCCGCGAGAGTCTTTGTAAAGGATCAACAACATTGTGCTTCGGAGCTATCTGCATGATGATCAGGTTCCCTCGATACACAATCTATCGGATGAGATGATATTTCTGCTCTATGTGCTTTCTGTGCTTGTGTCTCCTTAGCTCTCGGAATTAGCCACAACACCATTATTATCACAATAAAATTTGATGGGCTTTGACATGTCTGAAACAACTTCCAGATTAATTAAGAATTTTCTAAGCCAAACAACTTCCTTAGTAGCTTCACAAGCCGCTACAATAAGGCATCTGTGTATCCTGTAAGGATCAAATCCTTAGAACCATACACGAGCATGTAACCCCTCATTCTCCTTAGATACTTAAGGATATTCTTAACGACGGTCCAGTGATTATATCATGGATTGGACTGATATCTACTAACTATCCTCACCGCATAGTAGATGTCAGGTCTAGTACACAACATCACATACAACAGGCTGCCAACAACAGATGCATAGGGGATCCATCTCATTTCCTCATCCTCATGTGGTGTCTTAGGACATTGTTCCTTAGACAATATAACTTCATGCCCCAAAGGTAGTAAGCCTCTCTTGGACTTCTGCATCGAATACTCGACAAGCATTTTTTCAATGTACAATACTTGACACAGAGCTAGCGTTTTGTTCTTCGATCTCCAAAGATATGAATTTCCAGGATAAACTAAGCCTCTCCCAAATCTTTCATTTGGAATTCGGTCGCAAGCTGATACGTTGTTGCGATTATGGTGTATATTTGCAGTGATGAGTTATGCGTTGCATATGCAAGTTTTCCTAGTAAAACTCAAGTATAAATCTCACTAGGTTTCCTCAGTCTAGGGTCGAACACAGGGACTACTGAGTTACTATGCGACAGTAAATGTGATTCCTTTGCGGTGGCAAAATAAAATAAGTTGGATGGTGTTTTGATTAAGTATATTTCCTATGCAACGAATTCGAGTAAAGACTTGATGAAATCAAGAATTACAATGAATAAGCGATGAACGGGTTGAGAAGGGATTTAGCTAACACTTCCTAAGATTGCGTTCAAGTTATGCAATCATGCTACACACACACAACAACATGCCATCTCTCAATGCAAATGCCATAGTTTCTATTTCTAGGACACTCGCGATGTATACAGTAATGTCAATAGGACTTATGTCTAAGCCTCTATTCTTGTCTATGCGATGATGAATGATGCAAACATACACAAGATGACCGCATACTATCAAATCCTATTCCTAGGGTGCATGCGATGCATAATAGCAAACAGAACTTATGTCTAAGTTTCTATCTTTTGCTTATGCGGTTCTAATCTGACTCTCTCAAGCCTAGATTCTAACCTGACTCTCTCAAGTCTAGATTCTTTCTTTAGACTACTCTTTCAAGTATCTCTAAAGGGTGAATGACGCATACATAAGACAAGATGATAGCATAAAGTGAAAATCTTAGGTCATGCTAGCTAAGTACTTCTCAACCCATTTGATAATTTAGCTACTCATGCGAAGTATGAAGAGATTGAATATAAGTTGAAATGTGATTTCCATTGTCTATAAATTAAATGCAAAATACATAATAACAATAGAATATAGAGATAAGAAGCCTGGTAGCAATGTCTTACTTCTCGTGGCCTTTTACACTGTCTTTTCACTCCAACTCTGCCCAGAAGAATATCCTTGCTTTCGCAAGTGTTGGCCTTCTTTCCTCTTGAAGCGCTTCCTGACAGTCTTTGAGCTGTCCAGGAATGATTTCTCGACGTTTTCTTCTCTTCGCTCGTCTCCGTCTTCTAAGTATAAGAATGACTATGAACAGACTAACAACTATCTACTTTTTATATGATCTCTATTCTATATGGAAAACTTGTTAACTTGGTGGCCTTCGGTATTTATAGAGCTCGAGGTGAAGAAGCTTTTCTCTCTAATGATTGCAATGATGGGCGTTCATTAAATCTTATGCTCTGATGCGCCGATTAGTGATCATTGAAAAGTTGAGTGTACTTGCTACCATGTGTCGTTAACGACTTGTCAACTAAATTCGGATTCGACTGTCATCAGCTTTCCATCCCATCATGATTTATTAAGCTTTCACCTTGATGCGCTGTCTTTATGCGGCCACCTTATTGAGCAACTTCTTGTGATCGCATACGATCGCACGACTTTGCGATCGTAATCTTTCAATGCGTGCGGACACCTAATTCCTTGGATTGCAATTTAACTTGCGCCAACGCATTTTTCCTGCACAAAATAAGTAAATTAACTAGTTTTATGCGATGGGCGCATGCGATCACAATTTTCTCAGTTTAACGCTTTTGGACATGATTTTGTATATTTTTATTTTTATCGTCGCATTTTCTCATTGTTTTACTTATTTGCGCTGTAATAACGTGCATTTCTACCCGTTATCACACCCTCAAATTAAAATAATACTTGTCCTCAAGCATAAACTAAAGATTTTCTTTAGAGAGTCATCCGCCTTTTCCCTACCGATTTCTTGAGGTGCCTTATTCAAATTTTTTTAACCAAAATCTTCTTAATTTCTATCCTAGTCTTTTCCTAAAATATTTCTAATACTTAGGGACCGCAAGTTTAACTTTCACAAAGACTTTACTTGTTTCCAGGACATCGCATGATTTATTTCAGAACTTTTTCCAACCAGGGTGTTTCCAAATGATTTTTATCCTTGCGTAGTTTATATATTCTTTTTGTGACCTTGCGCTGATCCAAGTGCCTAGCCTTCGTTTTGGCTTGCCTCCACAGGTGTCATGCGAGCATCCAACTACGAGGAAGACGCTCTTTCTCAGTCTAAACTCATGCCCGTTTAGCACCGGAGTTGCGATCACTTGATTTATGCGTTGATCACGATTCCTACCTTCGTTTTGGCTTGCCCCACGGGTGTCATGTGGACATCTAACTACGAGTAGAATCCGATCTCAATGTTATGATTTTTTTTTTAAATGAAAAATCGCAAGGTTGGAAATAAATACTGGCACCCCCAAATTTATACGCAGCAATGTCTTCATTGCTGATAGATTGAAATGATTCATGCGATGCTCTTAGGAAGTTTCGTAAAAATAATTTTGAAAGAAAGTTGGTGGACGACTCACTTTTAGAAATATTTCATGAATTGACCGTTCTGAAATTAAGTTGATTCTAGTACATGCGATGACAAATAAAGGCATGAGTTTCATCATTGAATTCATAATTAGTACGAAAAAAATTGCAGTGACTAAATAAAGTAATTGACATTCAATGATTGCGCAAAATTGAAAAGGATGCGATGACAAAATTAGCAATGTAAAAAATGAGATGCGAGAATGCAAAATTTGGAGAAAAAAACAAAGGTCAAAGAAAGATACAACCCCCAAATTTGCTCTGTTGCCCCCATCATCTGTGATCGCATCCTTCTTTGCGGTGGGTTCATTTTTTGATTGCGATGGGCTAAATGAACTGGTCGCGTGTTTTGAATTTATCGCGTGGTTCCACCACAATCATTTACTACGATCGTTATTGGAAATTGAAAGGGCAAAAAATATGAAAGACAAAGTTGGAAATTCTAAAGAGTAGTGTTTGTACAAAAAGGGTAAAGTAAGTTCATGGAAGAAAGATATAGAAAGGATACTAAAAAAATGTATCCCTGATGAGTTTGCATCGAATGTTACCACAGGGACCACTTGTTTCTTCTTCAGTCTTGACTTTTTATGTCCACAGAGGTTTTCTCTCCTTTTCTTGATCTTTTGGGATCTTGATTGCCTCAATCCGGAGCTTCTTCCCATTAATGCTTATCATGATTTCTCCCTTGCGCACATCAATTCAAGCACGACCAGTCGATAGAAATGGTCGTCCTAATATGATGGGTGCATCTTTGTCCGCTTCATGATCCAGAATGATGAAGTCTGCCGGTAAAATGAATTTGTCAATTGAGACCAAGACATCCTTCAACTCTCCCTCAGGGTGTAGTCGGGATCTGTTCGCAAGCTGGAGAGTCTCCGTTGTGGGCGTTAGTTTTCCCACATTCAATTGTTTGAAAATTGAGAGTGGCATTAAATTTATACTCGCCCCAAGATCGTATAGTGCCTGACCGATGTAGGCCCATCCAATTGAGTAGGGTATTGTGAAGCTTCCTAGATCACACATCTTCGATAAGATTACAGTGTTTGATCTTTGCGTTACTACCACCGTAGCGATCTTTCTTTCATCATCTTGCTTCTTTTTCAATCTTTGTGGAAATGGTGGTAGCTGTACTTCTTCTGTTTCATGTTTTAGAGGCTTGGAGGTGGACACAACTTTTGAGTTCATCTTTTTGGGCTTTTCTGATTCTTATGTCAACGTGTTTTTGGATTCCATCGCATTTAGATTGGTCCTTCTGGGCTCTTTCCTTTCTTTCGCTGTCATCTTTCTGCTTATCAAGAAGACTGCTAGACATTGTTCATTTCCTGTGTTCCCCAGGTTACGAGGGAGCTCAGTTGAGCTTGGTAACGACCTTGCGGTCTATTTTTTAGCTCACCTACAATCTGTCCCATTTGGATTTCGAGATTGCAGATTGAAGTCGCCTGATTCTGGAGCACCGTCTCGTTCTTTTGTATGTACTGCTTCAATAGGCTCTCCAGGGAGAAAGATGGCGGTGCTTGCGAGCTGCTTGTTTGATGTTTCGGTTGTCCGTTTGTTCGCTGGAAAAATCCTGGCGGCCCTTCTTTTTACGCCATGGGTTGATAACTCTATTATTGATTATTTTTCCATGCAAAATTAGGGTGGTTTCTCCACCCGGGATTGTATGTGTTAGAGAAAGGATTGTTCTTTACGAAGTATACTAATTACGGGTTCCTCGGATATTCTTCCAATGGATGTGCTTCTACACAAGTGGCACAACTCGTGCTTGTCTGCTCGATTGCATTGACCTGCCCTCTTTGCGTTCCAGGGCTGTTGATTGTGATGCCCTATAATAGATTGATCATTGCATTCATTTGATTCTGTAGAGATGCGATGACCCCATTGTTTACGTCACCTTCTCGAATTTTTAGTCGTTGATCGCTTTCCCTCTAATCTTCGTGATTCTTTGATTTGCGTTTAAGAATATTTTTTGCCTCATCATAAGTTTTGTCAAGCAGATCTCCAGTTGCTGTCGCATTGGCAGCCGTCTGCGATGCAGGGTTTAAACCGTGATAAAATATCTCTATTTGGAGACAGTCAGGTAAGCCGTTGTGCGGACAATCTCGCACCAATATTTTAAATCTCGCTCAGGCATCATTGAACGATTCGTCAATTTCTTGTTCAAAATTTGTAATCAACTTCCTCCTTCTTACGTTCTCGGTAGGGGGAAGTATTTCTTAATGAACTTTTCTACAACTTGTTCTCACGACGCTATCTCCCCTGGTTCGAGAGAATAGGCCCATTTCCTTGCTTGATCGCACAGCGAAAATGGGAACAACGTTAGTTGAACTTCTTCACCTGAGAAGTTTGGGAACATAAAAGTGTTACAGATTTCAATGAAACTCCGGAGATGGGTGTGCGGATCCTCGCCATGCCTTCCACCAAACTGTCCAACCGTCTGAATCATCTGCAACATAACTGGCTTCATCTCAAATCTCGATCCGTCCAAAGTGGGCCTCATGATTTTTGGGGAGAAATCATAGAGATTGGGTGACGTATAGTCTTGGATGGGTTTGTTGTGGTCGTTCGCTAAGAGAATGGGGTTTGCCATGATGTTATTTGCATTTGCTGCTTTGTTTTTTGGTTGTTCCGCCATTCTAGGATTTCTCTCTTGTTGTTGTCGGCGGTTATCTCTCTGTCTTCTTCGAAATGTTCTTTCGATCCCTGGGTCGTAGTTGGGCTCATGAATGTGTCCTTCGCTCATAAGACACCTGTTTCTTCCCTTAGCAAAGGAATGGCAGTGAACAAAGGTCGAAAGCTGCAAAGAAAATCAAAAGATTACTGTTAGCGCAATATGTACTGCCGTAGTCCCCGACAATGTCTAAAAAAACTTGATATGTTGTAAATGTGATGCGATTATGGTGTATATTTGTGGTGATGAGTTATGCGTTGCACATGCAAGTTTTCCTAGTAAAATCCAAATATAAATCTCACTAGGTTTCCTAGTAAGTCCAGGGTCGAACACAGGGACTACTGAGTTACTATGTGACAGTAAATGTGATTCCTTTGCAGTGGCAAAATCAAATAAGTTGGATGGTGTTTTAATTAAGTATATTTCCTATGCGACAGATTCGATTAAAAAGTTGATGAAATCGAGAATTACAATGAATATGGATGAATGGGTTGAGAAGGGATTTAGCTAACATTTCCGAAGATTGCGTTCAAATTATGTAATCATGCTACACACACTCAACAACATGTCATCTCTCAATGCAATTGTCATAGTTCATATTTCTAGGACACATGCGATGTATACGATAATGTCGATAGAACTTATGTCTAAGCCTTTATTCTTGTCTATGCGATGATGAATGATGCACACATACATAAGGTGACTACATACTATCATATCATATTCCTAGGGTGCATGCGATACGTAACAGAAAACAGAACTTATGTCTAAGTTTCTATCTCTTGCTTATGTGATTCTAATCTGACTCTCTCAAGCCTAGATTCTATCCTGACTCTCTCAAGTCTAGATTCTTTCTTTAGACTACTCTCTCAAGTATTTCTAAAGGGTGAATGATGTATACATAAGACAAGATGATCGCATAAAGTGAAAATCTTAGGTCATGCTAGCTAAGTACTTCTCAACCCATTCGGTAATTTAGCTACTCATGCGAAGTATGGAGAGATTGAACATAAGTTGAAATGCGATTTTCATTGTCTATAAATTAAATGCAGAATACAAAATAATAATAGAATATAGATAAGAAGCCCAGTAGCAATGTCTTGCTTCCCGTGGCCTTTTACACTATCTTTTCACTCCAACTCCACCCAGAAGAATATCCTTGCTTTCGCAAGTGTTGTCCTTCTCTCCTCTTGAAGCACTTCCCAGCAGTCTTTCGAGTTGTCTAGGAATGATTTCTCGGCGTCTTCTTCTCTTAGCTCGTCTTCGTCTTCTAAGTATAAAAATGACTATGAATAGACTAACGACTATCTACTTTTTATATGATCTCTATTCTATATGGCGAACTTGTTAACTTGGTGGCCTTCGGTATTTATAGAGCTCGAGGTGAAGAAGCTTTTCTCTCTAATGATTGCAATGATGGGTAGTCATTAAATCTTCTGCTTTGATGTGCCGATTAATGGTCACAGAAAAGTTGAGTGTACTTACTACAATGTGTCGTTAACGACTTGTCAACTAAATTTGGATTTTGACCGTCATCAGTATTCCGTCCCATCGTGATTTATTAAGCTTTCACCTTGATGCGCTGTTTTTATGCGGCCACCTTATTGAGCAACTTCTTGTGATCGTATACGATCGCAATCTTTCAATGCACGCGGATGCCTAATTCCTTGGATCGCAATTTAACATGCGACAACACATTTTTCCTGCACAAAATAAGTAAATTAGCTACTTTTATGCGATGGGTGCATGCGATCACAATTTTCTCAGTTTAATGCTTTTGGACATGATTTTGTATATTTTTACCGTCGCATTCCCTCATTGTTTTATTTATTTACGTTGTAATAACGTGCATTTCTACCTGTTATCACTAGCCAATTCTTAATTTCAGTCAGTAGACCTACATCATTCTCAATTAGTACGATGTTGTCTACATACAACACTAGGAAAGCTACTGAACTATTAATGATTTTCTTGTATACACAAGGCTCATCAACATTCTGATAAAAGCCATAAGATTTGATCGCAGTGTCAAACCTTATGTTCCAAGATTGAGAAGCCTGCTTCAGTCCATAAATGGATCGATTAAGTCTGAAACCCTTTGCTCTTGACTTTGGGTTATGAATCCTCGAGCTGCTCAATATAAATTATCTCCTCAAGATTGCCATTCAAAAAGACAGTTTTGACGTCCGTTTGCCAAATCTCATAGTCATAATATGAGGCAATGGATAGGAGGATCCAGATAAACTTTAGCATGATAATAGGTGAAAAAGTCTCCTCATAATCGACTCACTCAACTTGGGTATAACTCTTTGCCACTAGTCTAGCCTTGAGAGTTTGCACCTTCCCATCAGCACCCTGTTTTCACTTGTAGATCTATTTGCAACCTATAGGTTTAACCCTATCAGGTTGATCTACAAGATCCCAAACCGAATTGAAGTACATCGACTCCATTTCTAGATCCATAGCTTTGATCTACTCATCTTTGTTAACATCCTCCATTTCTTTCTTGTAGTAAATGGATCCTCAACATCTCCATTAGCTACCATAGCTAGGATTTCCATTAAACCCATGTAACAGACAGGGGGGTTGGCGATTCTCCCACTGCGTCGAGGCTCCCTAAACACTTGAGGTGGATTCAACCTACTAGATGATCTGAGTTCAACAACTCTGGTTGAGGTATTAGGTTTCGACAACTCTTGTTGAAGGTTCAGTAGATTCCTTGGAAAGTTTATTCAACACAATCTTACCGTGAGACATGTGCTCCCTTATGTGGTATTCTTCTAGAAAAGTAGCATTTTTTGGCATAACACTTTATTTTCCTTCGGGTCGAAGAAGTAACCACCTCTCGTTCCTTTGAGGTAGCCTACAAATAGGCATAGTTTTGAACGAGATTCCCATTTCTTGGGATTTTCCTCAAGCATATATGTCAGGCAACCCTAAATTTTGAAATGACGTAAACTAGCTTTACGACCATTCCATAACTCCAAAGGTGTTCTAGTAACACTCTTGGACGAAACACAATTCAAAATATATGCTGCAGTCTGTACTACAAAACCCCAAAACAAATTAGGTAAGGAAGCATAACTTATCATGAACCGAACCATGTTCAACAAAGTTCGATTTCTCCTTTATGATACACCATTCTACTGAGGTGTACCAGGTGCTGAGAGTTGGGATACGATTCCATGCTCTATCAAATTATTTTGGAATGTAAGATCCAAAAACTCTCCACTTCAATCATATCGAAATGTCATAATTGTTCTATCTAATGCATTTTCAACTTCGGCCTTAATTTCTTTGAACTTTTTAAAGGATTCAGACTTATGTTTCATTAAATAAACGTACTCATATCTTGAATAATCATTAGTAAAGGTGATGAAATATTCAGACCATCCTCTTGCTTTTACATTCATCGGACCACAGAGGTCTGAGTGTACTAGCTCTCAGGGTTTTTTGGCCTTATGACATTTTCCAGTAAAATATCTTTTAGTCATTTTGCCTTCAAGGCATGACTCACACACAAGTAAAGAATTTTCTTTGAACTCGCTTAGAAGTCCATTCTTTATCAATTTGTCAATTCTATTGAGATTTATGTGTCTTAATCTTAGGAGTCAAAGTTGGGCATTTTCTTTAGGAGAAATTCTAAATCTTTTATTTTGAGTTATGATAAGTTGGAACAATTAGGATTTTTAATGATAAAATCTCATCATTCTTAGAGAAAATGCATGGAATTACTCAAACATTACTAAACTTATACAAAATAATGTTTACTGCTAAAAGCGGCATCACTAACGCATATTATCGAAGGATTTCAACAAAGATTTTAAGTGTCGCAGGCGAAACTCACGGGACATGCGTCGAAGGGATTTCAATGCAGCAAAGGTTCATCGACTTAGGCTATTTGTGTCAAATCACCACTTGCAAGCATGGGCAACTAATTGGCAGCGTATGAGAAGTTTCTGAATGTGAGGCGGTTGACCAGGGTATGGAATTTAATGTTGCCTCATCATTAAGCTGGTGATGAGCAGCACCTATAAATATATGAAATCCCACTAGAAGAAGGGTAATCAGTTCATTGTGTATAATTCCAAAAATCAGAAAGACTTAGAGCTTTACTACTGCTGGAAGAATAACACAAAGGGAAAAGATCCATCTCCATCGTTGATAAAGGGGGTGAAGAAGACCTAGCTCGAGAGAGAACTTTCCTCCATTTCTACCACAAGTTGGTTGTACACGAATTTAAATTAAGCCAAAGAGGACAAGAGATTGTACTCTGCGGCTTGATTCTTTTCTTTTCATCTCAATTCTGCTATCTTCATCTCATTCGATTAAGTATTGACATTAGGACACATATTTGATCAACTACACTTTACTACTATATATTTTTCGCTATATATTAGATGCATCCATGACATCAAGCAAGTTCAATTTCTAAACACTTAAGCTAACATAATTACTTGGTTAAAGTTATTTAGCTTGAATTATTCAAGAGAATAAGCAAGCAAGTAGAGGCACTCGTGTTTCATTGCTTTCTGTGATGAACGCATACATCCTAGAGATTGGAATTTGTGTGGCATTCTGATGACATGCAGAAATGCATGTCATCTTAGGCCTTTTATTTATAATTATGAGGGCTGTTAAGCAGAATATACGACAATTATGTTAGGAATTCATGAGAAAATGAGCTTGCGGCGTTCAGCATTAAGAATCTCGACTAACCCATTATTATGCGTTATTATGCATTCAATTGTCTATTTTTGTAGCTAACGTAGGAAGTGGACGCAAACGCGGAAGTCGGACTACCGCATGCGGAGAAACTCTCCATTGCAAAGGCGAATGCATTCGATCAATGCATGGGTGTTGCGGTAATCAGCCGCATGCTTCCATCGCTTAGGAGTTGCGATCGTCAAGCAATTGCGGTCATCGTGTAGAAGTTGCGGTATTAAGCGAATACGGTCACTGCACGATTACGGCTACACGATAACGCATAATAGAGGGATCAACGCAAGGTTGGTGGAATGAACGCATCAATGTATATCTCGAGAAAATCAAAAGGTGATGTTGACATTTCACCTACCACGCCGTTAGCAGCAGAGACTCAGAAAGGACTAACGCACTGCGAATGTCAGAATCAGAACAGTCTATTAATGTTGTCGGCGATCCAAACTCTATAAATAGAAGCCGATGTGCAGAAGTTCAAAGGATCCATGTGATCCAGACAAATGCGTGAGAAAGAAGCTTGAGAGTTCTTCACCTTTTTCTTCCATTCCGAGTGACGACCAGAGCGTTCGACCGGAGCTAGATCTCGAGAGAGTCAGCTCCACCGCCCATCCATGGCACCACCAACAGCCTTGAAACATCTGCTGGAAGCAAGACATTGCTTCCAGCTGGTCATTTCATTTTCTCTTCTCTTCTTATATTGTATTGTATTAAATTTTTTGATTAAGGAATTAATACATTATGTGTTCAATGCATTTCTCTGTTTCCTTCGATTCCATCTCCATCTTCTTTACTTAGCATCTTTAACTTTCATTGCATCACTTAGTGAGATTTGTAGAGTATCGCATACTTAGTCATGTGGACTAGAGATATGAAGCATGTAGCAAACCACCGAGAGGTGTGCGTTGCGTTAGTGTGTGAGAAAACCTTATTTGTTTAGTGTGAAGCTGTAGCTACGCCTGTCTATAGGCGGATGCAACGCTTGTCTATGAGTAAAGTCAGCAACAATTAATTGTCCGGGAGGGTAAGTGGTTGGTTGCATTAAGCAATGTAAGCTATTATTTACTAGAGATAGGAATAATCTTACGTCAGCCAAGTTTACGCGGTTACCTTGTCTTATGAGCGCATCATTCATCATAGGCATACTTGAGAGAGTAGTCTAAAACCCAAATCTAAGACTTGAGAGAGCGGATTGGAACGCATAAGCAAGAATGAGGAACTTAGGGATAAGATCCGTTTGCTTTCACATAGCATATGCACCCTATGGAGAGGATATTGCATGCATCCAGGATGTAGGATACGGTGGTATGCGGCTATCACACTCATGCGGCGAGAGCACGTGAGTGGGTTATGGAGGTTTAGGCAGGCATAGGCTTCCCGACACTATCACAATACATCGCATGCGTCCTAGAATTAGGATCAAATGTGTGTAGCATGACAACATAGCTTGCGTTGGCTAAGGTTGCCCTTGCGGTCAAGCTCAGTGTTGCAGTGAAGACATCCTCACATTTTATCTATTTTTCCATCCATTTACTTCGTGTCAGTAGTTGTCGTGTCTCTACCTCTCATTCACTTTCTCATTGCATTGTCTGTAAGTTAGGAGTAGGAGTAGTGTTAGTTTAACAACCCCTCCATCATTCTTTTATTCAACCGTTGCATGCACATTACCGTATACGTCTAGCTACAAGTCCCTGAGTTTGACCTCGGATCACCCGAGAAACTTGCGTTCGCGTTATACTTGGCGTGAGTGCAAGAAAACTTGTGACAGGAACGCACGATCATTGCATACATTTGTTAACGCATAATCATTCCAACGCATGACCACCGATGCATGACAATCAATGCATCGCATATTGCGTCCATGGAACTTTAGTTGTCAAGTAATTGACATCTAATTTCCCGTCATCATATTCACATTGAGAAGTGTTGAATAAAAATTACACTGAAACCTAATGCATCTACACACACTTGAATTATAAGCAAGCAAAATTCATTTCCATCCATACCACATTCTCGCACGTGTACATCTCACTTATATCAATACATACCACTTTCACTGAACACCATTTTTACATGAACCCCTATCTTCCACTTGACCTTTTGCATCTTTTTGTACGCATGCAACAAACTTAATTAGATAAAACTTACTCAGCATTCACTTAGGATCCTTCTACGTTAGCTACAATGCAAACCCTACGTTAGCTCTGATCTAAATCCCTGAGTTCGACCCTGGACTTACCAGGAACGTGAATTAGATTTATACTTGGATCTGATTCAGGAAAACTTGAACACATAAGGAAAAGTGTCACGCATCACTAACGCATCATCGACACATCATTCATACCCTCACTTGCACCCTATTTTCCCACTTTCCTCACACAATACACTCCTAGTTTGCATCACGAGGAACACGAACTTAAACATTTCAATGTTATAGAGAGCTTTAGTTGCTAACGGTCTTAGCACATAAAGATTGTTTTCCAGCTCAACAAAACAAATATTAACACAATTCTTTGAAATAAACACTTTATTTCTAGAGAAGTTAATAGAATAAGAATGTTCTAACAAACAATTTACAGAAATTAAGTTTCTCTTCAAACCAGGAACTACATATACATACATTTTCTAGTAAAATATATTTATTCTGTAAAGTTAGCTGAAGACCTCTCACTACCACAACCGAGACAACGTGCCCAATTCCAACCCGCATCGTCATCTCCCTAGCTTCTAGTTACCGCCAGAAACTAATTCCTTGAAATGAAGAACAAACGTGGTTAGTGGTGCCCGAATCAATTATCCATACTGAATCATCATTCTCCACTAAACAGATTTTCGAAACAAGCAAATCATATTTACCTTGATTGGCTTTCTTTTTTTCCACCAAGTATTTGGTACGGTTCTCCTTCCAATGTCCCTTCTGGTTGCAATGGAAATAGATTCCCTTTGCAACCTTAGCTTTCTTGCCCTTTTGGACAGCAGCTAGTGGGTTAGCTTTTCCCTTTCCACCTTTCTTCTTCTTCCACTTTTTGGTGCCGGAAAAAGGAGGCACAATCTTAGTCCCAGAGGTCGACCTCTATGGTACTTCTTAGAGAATGAAACAACATTTGCTTCACTTTTCTGTTCCTTGGTTTTGATCAAGGACTAAAAGGTCTATAGCTCGTTGAGCAAGATGGTTAGGTTGTAGTCAATCTTGTTCATAATAGCATTGCTACGGAACTGAAGGAAACATTCAGGTAAAGATTCCAAAATGAAGCTAACCTGACTGGCTTCGTCGATGACGGATCCATTCATCTTCGTCACGTTGAAGTGGACCATCGTGTTGAGAACATGTTCTTGAACAGATGCCCCTTCTTGCTTATGGGCATTGAAGATGTGTTTGAGAGCTTCGTGCCTGAGCTATGCGGACTGTTATCCAAATATTCTCCTTAGGGACTCCATAATCTCAAGGGATGTGAATATGAGCTCATGCTTTTTGGCCAAGACTTCGGAAAAACTTGCCAAGATATACGCTCGGGCCTTTTCGTTTGCACATGTCCATCACTCGTATGCTTCTCGAACATTTTGAGCAATATTATTTGGTCTAAAAATTGTTACTGTTAATATCAGTCACAATTATTCGGTCTAGAAATTGTTAAACTCACTTAACATTTCTTGTAAGTGCAACCCTTCATTTTAGATTCTAGAGTTCTACTCCAATGACCAACCGTAGGGAAAAACTGATTGGGACATGAAACTAAAGTAACCTTATCCAATGTTGGAGTTTGAATAAAGTGTTATGCAAAAATGCCATCCGTAGGGGGACACTCAAGGTGCCACGAGGCCGTGCATGAAACTTTACTTCAAACTAATGAGAGAGACCGAGGGATGTGTTGTCACATGTCCCCCTCCCACTTACTATAAACACTCTCTCCGTTCACCTTCATATCAATCTATACAAATACCGTCCATTTTCCTCCCATTGAGCTTTTTAACTAGGGTTAATTAACTTAGAAAAATCTGACTACTGATTTTAACTAAGTGAATGTTTAATTTTCCCAAAAGCAACATTTTCTTTGGATAGTTAAACAATTTTTTTATTAAGGTTTATTAAACACTTTAACAAACATTAACTAATAATTGCATGCTTGTAACAAATCTATCTAATTCACCTTTTCAAGTAAGTTCCCAGGTAGAGGTATTATGTTTCCGTCAACTTAAATACCCCAGCCTAGACAGAACTAGCCTTAGATAAAAGGTCCCTTGTAGATACATTTGTTACAATGTTAATATTTTAATAATAACCAATTTAATCCTATTAAACTGATTAAAAGATTAAACTAGATTTCTAATCTCATTAGAAAAGTGATTTTAGGTCTATATGATTCACATTTTAAAACTATTTTAAAAAATGAATTTTAACCTATGGTTTACATGTAATTCTGATTTGTTGATTTTAATTCTAATTCTTTTTTTTATAACTATTATAAGCAAAAGAAATAAATTAAAACCATACATTGCAAGTAAAGCATACTTGGATAAATTTATAACAATTATAAAATACCCTAAAGTGGCGACATGCTTCATGTAATTTCATTTCATTACTAACATACATAACAATTATATACTAAAGTAACGAAATTATTAATAATATAATTCAAAACATACATTCATACTATATATTATAACTCATGTAATATAAATGATACATGTATATATTATTAATGCATGCATGCATGCATATATTATAATATTTATACTATATGATGCATGTGCATGCTGTAAAATTAAATCATGCAACTAGAAATATATTATAACGTTTATAATATAAATGATGCATGAAATTAAATGCATAACTTATGGTGAGATTTTATACTGTATGACATACATTATGGCATACAATAATAAATTATAAATCATACATCACATGCCTAATTTAAAAGAAATTAACAGACTGGGATTGAACACCTAAAAGAAAAAAAAAATCTAACTATTACAAGATAAAAGCCTTTCAGTTCAAAACAGGTGAACCGGGCCTTGAACCACTCGAACCAGACCACAAACCGGTCAAGAGGAACCCAAACAACTCAAACTAGAGAACTCAAGAATCGTACCTGACCAGCAAACCACGAACCACGTGCGAATCGGAGTTGGACCATGCGTCTTTTTCATCTTGGAGCATCGCTACGTTGTGCCCTAGCATTGCGATGCTACGGAGAAGGTCAACGTCTGCAACATCGCAGCGTCATGACGCTAGGGCACAATATCGCGATGCTACAGTACAGTAGCCCATCGTATTGCTTCGAACTTCTTCAAAATGCCACCGAAATTCGCCTCATTTTCTCCAGAACTCGATCGGGAACATCATGAACGACTCCACAACATGAAATTACAAACTCGATAACAATTTGATGCCCCAACACATGGGCCCTTACAAAAAAATTCTGTAAATTCAAAGTAATAAACCAAATGCCCAATCCCATAAAATATCCATAATTGCAAACAACATTCATAAACATTCATCAACATTCATCATATGATTATACATAATGCATGAATGATTAAATCCCACCAGAAACTGTAAAATTATTCTGAAATTTTGGAAAAACTTTTGGGTAAAAAACCCCACTCTGATACCAATTGAAGGAACCATTGAAGGTTCTAAAGTAGAACACGAGATTAGACCCGAACCCAAAATTTACATAATCATAATGTTACAACAATCATATCAGCAAATTAAGCAATTAATCAAAATTTACAGCATGCTTGAAATTAAAATACAAAATAACAATTAAGTTCAAGAACCCTTACCTTTGAAGATCTAATATTCACTGAAAAATCCCTCGATCTAATATTCACTGAAAAATCCCTCGATCTCCAATTGGGCACCACTATGAAGGAAACCTCGGTATTCTCCTGGATGAGAACCTATGAGTTGTGGGCTCTGGCTATTTTGAATGAGAAGGATTTTTTTTTAGAGAGTGGAAGAGAGGAAGAGGAAGATAATTTTTCTTTATAGAACGTTTCTGTGAAAAAACAGAGAGAGGATGAAGTTGAAAAAAAACGTTTCATCCCCTATTCCCGCTAACGTAGTAGAGAGAAAAAGGAAGGGGGGGGGGGGGGGGGGGGAGGGAGATGATTTTTCCAAATAAAATTTAAAATAAATAAAATTAATTTATTTTAAAAAACAATTAATCAATATGTATATTTATATGAAAATTACCTTATCATATAATATATATATTAAACTATAAGTTATATCAAATATAACATATAATCTATAGTTTTTATATTGTATCAAATATAATATAACCTATAGTTTCAATTCTCTCTCACCTATGGCTTTTAATATAAATGACATTTATATTAATTTAATTGTATGAATCAAATTTATTTAATTAATATTTGAATCACATTCAAATATTTATTACCTCTTAAATAAACTTTATATTATAACGTATCAGATACATTATAGTAATTATATTATATATAATTAAAATTAAATTAATTATGTAGTATATAATTAATTCCCTCAATTAATTTGAACAATTCAAATTAATCCAAAAACCGTTTCTCATTAATTCCTGTTGAGCTATCGAGGAGATCTCATGGACATGTAGCTTAAAGCTCCAATTGTACATGAATAATTAATTAAACCCTTTAATTAAAATATTCATCATCTGTTAACTGTCGGGCACTTCACTAAAGATCGACAGTTGCACTATTCACACACACACACACACACACACTATATATATATATATATATATATATATATATATATATATATATATATATTTGTGTCCATTGGATATAACCAGTCAACGGTACGATGACCCTTCACAAATTGCTGCGTAAGTACAGTTGGGCCAAAATTACCGTTTTGCCCCTATAGTTACATCTAACTCCTTAAGTAATACTGATCCCTCTAATGAACAATAAATCACAGTCCAACTATAACCAAACCCTTCTCAGGCCAGGAAATGGTGTGGTGCCACATTGTTCAAGCCCCAAAATCAACCTTAAGTGAGCAATTTATCTACTTACCCCGACATTGGGGAAGGAGTGAATTCCTTCTTTTGTAACTGTGTTCCCAGCTCCCAAATCAGAAGAATCCCTAAAATGGTAGGCTTATTGAGTCGACAATCTGATCACTCTCACCCATACAAATATAAGGACCGTTTTCCCTCTATGGGCATACTGGTGAAATGTAAGTCTTTATTATCAACGACGTTATATAATGTGATTAAATATTTTGTGTTCCGGTCTTATACATACTCCTTTGTATAAAATATCCCCGCTCACATGTCTCCACATGAACGATCATGATCAAATCATTTGTAGCACTTTACAACAATTGTAACATCTACAAAACGGGTCATACTCGTAGTGACACCAGCATAAGGTATCTAGCCTTATCCATCTACTACATACCATTTAGGTTATCACTTAAATATGATCCACCCGTATGTCTCTACATACATGTTTAAGCTACAAGATAACCTTGGATCTTAATTTATTGGTTTGTGGTTAATGCAACTAAATTGAAATAATCATATGATTTATTAAATAAATAAGATGTTTGTACATTACAATTACAAACTATAGGACCCTATGAGATTTAGGGCATCAACCCTAACAATCTCCCACTTGACCTAAAGCTAGTGAGGTATCATATCTAGTGAGGTATCATATATAATTAAACAAACCCTAATTTGATTTTGAACTTATTCAAATTCAAAGCCTAATTTCAATTTGAACATATTCAAATTGAAACCATTCCAAATTCACTCAATTTAATAATTCAAGGTGTTCATGTTTTATGAGCTAATAAAGGGACCTTATGGACCTACGAATCATGAGCTCCAACAATTAAGATTAACTAGCTAAAACTCTTTAGACCTAATTAATTAGTGTTCGTTAACTATCGAGTCACACAACTATAACTCGATAGTTGCATGCTTCTCACTATAAATATATTTATATCTATATGATATAATCATAACCAGTAAGTCGACTCTTCACAGGTTGTTTGTAATAACGGCTGGGTTAATATGGTGTTTTACCCCCGATATTACATCTTGTTCCTTAAGTTCCTACTAATCCTTTAATGAACAATTGGTTTATGATCCAATCACTAAATTGGATCCCTCTCAGGCTAATGAGAGGGTGGAGCCCCTTATTCAAGACCTGGATATAGTACTTAAGCGAACAACCTTTCTCCTATCCCTAAATCGGGTAGGTGTGAATTCTGTCTTGCACCCTATATCTCCAGCTATCTACCCGATCTTATCCTTGAAATGGGAGGTTTATTGAGCCAACGTTGTTGAGCCAACCCTCACCCATGCAAATCTAAGGATAATCTCGAATAGACAGGAGTTCATAGTTAGCTTAGGATTATAATCGAGTTACCTAGGTCATCTAAGTGAACTAGCCAGTCTTAAATAGTAAACAACGTTATAAAGTAAGAGTCACTAATTTCTTGGTCCGATCTTATGCAAACTTATTGCATAGGACGCCCCCACTCCTTATGTCAATACATGAACAAATCTGGATCACTTTGTTTGTAGTATCTTTACAACAACTTGTAATAGCTACAGAGTAGGCCACATCCAATAGTGTTACCAGAATAAGGTACCCAACTTTAATCATATACTATAGACCATTTTGGCTATTTACTCAAACTTGGTCCATTTTTATGTCTCTATATAAAGTTCAAGTATTCATATAATAGCCATGGATCTTAGTTTATTGGATTTAGACTGTATGAATGTAATTTAAAGATTTAATAATAACTTTATCGAAGAAATGTTGAATAACACCTTTATTGACAATAGAATATGTGTATCTTTACAAACTGCGAGTTTTAGGACACATAACCCAATAATACTCCTACTTGGACTGAAACTCCAGTGGATCAATATATACAAATATATACAATGTTGAGTTACACTGAGAGAATAAAAAGTATAAATACAATAAACTAGGGCATCAGATACCCAAAAATTCTCCCACTTTCCCTATTACAAATATCTCATAGACCTAGTCCTACTAAGTGACCCTCGAACACTTTAGCCGAGAGGGCCTTCGTAAATGGATCAGCTAAATTGTTTTGTGAGGCTATCTACGTGACGATCATGTCTTCTCTGTGTACAATCTCCCTGATGAGATGGTACTTCTGTTGGGATTGGTGTCCTAGTTCTCTCGGAGTTTCGTTGTTTTGTAAAGATACACATTGTTTAATGAATAAAATAAGTGTTATTTAATTTTGGCATTTACTCATATCCAATAAACAAAGCTCCTTGGTTATCTTATGTGAACTTAAGCATATATATGTGATATACAAGTGGATCATGCCTTAAGTGATAACCTAAATAGGTTTGTAGTATAAGGTGGGATACTTGATCCTGGTGACACTACGGATACGACCCGCTTTGTAGAAATTTGCAAGTGTTGTAAACCATTACAAATGGTTGATCCTGACCATTCATGTGGAGACGTGCGAGCGGGGGTGTCCTATACAAAGAGTTTGTATAAGACCTGGACCACGAGATGACTAGACTCTGTATATAACGCCATTGATACTAGAGACTTAAAACTCACCTAAACGACCAGAGGTGACACTACCTCAATTCTGAGTGTTTTGGGAACTCCTGCTTTTGAGGGTGGTCCTTTGATTAGTATGGGTGAGAGTGGCCAGATTGCCAACTCAACATGTCTACCTTTTTGAGGACTTGTCTGATCTGGGAGCTGGGAACTTAATCCACAAAATGGAATTCTCTTCTTTCCCGAAGTAGGGATAAGTAGAAAGATTGCTCCCTTAAGGGCTGATTCCGGGGCTTGAACATAGTGGCCACAACTTATCTCTAGAAGAGAATACTCAGTCATAGTAGGACTATGACTTATGTTCATTAGAGGGATCAGTGGTACTTAAAGAGACAGATGTAACTACAGGGGCATAAGGGTTATTGGCCCAGCTGTACTTACGAGCGATCTGGGAAGGGTTGTCGCACTGCTGATTGGTTAAGATGGACACATAATATATCTGTTGTAAGGAGAGTTTAGCTTTCGGTCTTTAGTAGAGTGCCTGACAGTTAACGAATGGTGAATCCTATGACTTTAGTCAGTTATTCACGTACCGTTGGAGCTTCGAGCTACAGGTCCATGAGGTCCCCTTGGTAGCTCAATGGATTCAGTTGAGGACCAGTTCTTGGTGTTGATTTGAAATGTTCAAATTAACAAGAGGTATTTTAATTATATATGATATATTCGAGATGATGTATGAGATACATCTAGTGGAGGATTGATGTAAATGAGATTTACATTAAGTACCATTGAATAGAAAAAGAACCATGGTTTATACGTTTCATGAGATGAAATATTAAAACTATAGGTTATAAATATAGTATGATAAGTTGGTTAACATTTATATTTATAATAACATTAATTATTGGAAAATTAATTCTTTTTCTTTAATAACCAAATGAGTGGGTGGTTATTGGATTCATGGTAACCGTGAGTTTAAAAGAAAAGTGGTTTTCTTATTTTGAAAATAAGTTTTACAAAAGGTTGAAAAAAAGTTTTTGAGATTTATCTCGGTGAAAAAAGGGATCTCATGGTAGTCATCAAGTACAAATTTACTAAACGACGGCTAGGCTAGCTAAACGATCGTGTAGTGGCAAGCTAAACGATTGTGCAGTATTTACTAAACGATCGCATAGTTTTGCTAGATGATCGCTTGCCTTAAGTAAACGATCGTGTAGATTTTGTAGGCAACAAACTGAGTTAAATGATGAGCTAAACGATTGCATATCTTTTGCTAGACTATCGCATAGCTTTATCTAAACGATTGGGCATCGACCTATACGATAGGTCTCTTCCACTCCCACTTGCCCAGTCGTGTACGCAATCGGTGTTTCCTCCTTCGTCTGCCTCATACCAAGTCCGAACAGAGCCCACCCTCTGGATTCTCACACCGAGAATACCAAGCTAGCCTCTTTGGTGGTGTCAGACTCAACTCGACACCGTTGAGGTTATGTGGAGGCCGTTTGTGGTGTTGCGGAGGAGTTCGTGGCCAAGACGAGCGTTGAGGACGAGCACAATGTTCATGCTGCGGTGTTGCAGTCGTGTAGATCGAGCGCTGAGGTTACTGTTGGTCGAGTGTTCGTGTGCAACGGAGCATGGAGACGCTTCTGCCAATGTTCGTACAGGTTTTCCTTTTGTGTATTTGTAACTTTCATGCTGTGATTTCTATATGAATTGTATAACCGCTTGTTTGGAAGTCGATTGTGATTTGGAATAATCTTGTTCCACTACTCATGGAAATCTCGAATCCGATTTCCTTCAACTTCCACTCGATGTGCTTTCCACGTTTATGGTTTCAAGTTTCTTTGAATTTGCAACTGCTCCACTGTTGTCACAATAGAGGGTGACTGACAGGTGCATATTAGGAACTACTTCCAGATCAGTTAGGAACTTTCTGAGCCATACTGCTTCTTTTGTTGCTTCATTTGCAGCTATATACTCAGCTTCCATTGTGGAGTCGACAATACAATTGCTCCTCCATTGAGAGTGAACCCTGAAGTTGATTTCCTTAAATCAATATCAGTTTGGAAGTCAGAATCAGTGAATCCAATAAGGATTAGATCCTTAACACCATACACGAGTATATAATTTCTCGTTCTCCAAAGATACTTGAGAATGTTTTTAATGACAGTCCAATGATCATATCTAGGATTGGACTGAAACCTGTCGACCATTCCAACTACATAGCATATATCGGGATGTATACACAGCATGGCATACATAAGACTCCCTACTGTTGATGCATATGGAATTCGTTTCATATCCTCAACCTTTTAGGTATCTTAGGACTTTGTTTCTTAGACAGAAGAATTCCATGTCTGAAAGGTAACGCTTATTTCTTGGAATTTTGTATTTTATATCTAGCCAACATCTTGTCTATATAAGATGCTTGAGATAACACTAAAGTTCTGTTCTTGCGATTCCGAACTATTTGGATCCCAAGAACATATTGTGCTTCTCCCAAATCTTTCATTTGGAATTGTGTAGCCAACCATTTCTTAATGTCAGCTAGAAATTATACTTTCTTTCCAATGAGTAGAATATCATCAACATACAACACCAGAAAAGCGACAGTTTTGTTAATGATTTTCTTGTAAACACAAGGTTCGTCAACATTTTGTTTAAAGCCATAAGATTTGATCGCAGTGTCAAATCTCATATTCCAGGTCCTAGATGCTTGTTTCAATCCATAAATTGATCGATTAAGCTTGCAAACTTTTTTCTCTTGACCCTGTTCAATAAACCCTTCTGGTTGAGACATGTAGATACTCTCTTCAAGATAGCCATTCAGAAAGATTGTCTTGACATCCATTTTTCATATTTCATAATCATAAAATGCAGCAATGGACAAGAGTATTCTGTTGACTTTATCACGGCAACAGGAGAGAAGTTTTCTTCATAGTCTACCCCATCTCTTTGGGTAAACCCTTTTGCCACAAGTCTAGCTTTGTAGGTCTGTATCTTACCAACTTGGTCTTATTTTCTCTTGTAGATCCATTTGCAACCGATAGATTTTACCCCTCCAGGTTTATCTACAAGATCCCAAACATAATCAAAATACATAGATTCCATTTCAAGGTCCATGACTTTAATCCATTGGTCTTTATCTACATCATTCATTGCTTGTTTAAAAGTCAATGGATCCTCTAAGCCATCATCTGCTATGATGACTTGAGTTTCCATTAAACCCATGTACCGGTCAGGCTGTTGCACAACCCTCCCACTACGACGAGGTATTCTCAACTCTTGAGAAGGATGTGAAGTATCCGTTTCATCAATAACTCTTGTTGATGGACCTGTCATTTTTCCGAACATTTCTTCTATTACTGGCTTATTGCGAGGTTGATGATTCTTCATGTGGTCTTCCTCCAGGAAGTTTGCATTTGTCGATACAAATATCTTATCTTCTTAAGAATCGTAAAAGAAACCACCTTTCGTTTCTTTTGGGTAGCCTACAAATAGGCATATATTTTAACGACGTTCCAACTTTTTAGGATTCTGTACCAACACATGTGCTGGACAATCCTTTCTGAAGTGATGGAAACTTCCTTTACGTCCTCTTCAGAGCTCGTAAGGTGTTTTAGAAACACTTTTCGAGGCAACCATGTTCAAAATATACACTGTGTTTCAACTGCATGTCCCCAAAAAGAATTTGGTAACTGAGCATAACTCATCATGGAACGAACCATGTCCAACAAGGTTCTGTTTCTCCTTTCTGCCACACCATTTTGTTGAGGTGTACTAGGGATTGTGAGTTGAGACTAGATTCCATGTTTCATCAAATAGTTTTGGAATTCTAAGTCCATATACTCATCACCTCAATCTGATCGAAGTATTTTAATATTTTTACCTAATTAGTTTTGAACCTCAGCCTTATATTTTTTGAACTTTTCAAATGTTTTAGACTTTTGGTGCATTTGGTAAATATGCCCATACCTAGAATAATCATCAACGAAACTGATGAAATATTCATACCCTTCTCTAGCTCTAATATTCATAGGACCACAAAGGTTTAAATGTACCAGCTTTAAAGGTTCTTTGGCTCTAAGGTCTTTTCCAGAAAAATATCTTTTTGTCATTTTACCCTCAAGTCAACATTCACAAGGGGTAATAAACTATCTTCTAACTTATTTAGATGACCGTTCTTAACCAGGTTCTCAATCCTGTTGAGATTTATGTGACACAGTCTCAAGTGCCAAAGGTAGGCATTTGGAAAAACTTTCCTTTTCTTATGAGTCTTAGCAGTTTTAAACATCTCTATGTCCAAAACGGCTCTAACCTCAGTCGATTTTAACAAATACGAGTTATTTTCTAATTTTGCAAAACAAATTTGGTTGTTTCTTGAATTGATGAACACTTCATCATTTTCGAAAGAAACTTTATAATTTTGTTCTAACAAACAAATGATAGATATTATATTCTTTTTCATAGAATGAATGTAATAAATATTTTTAAGATAAATGTATTTATCTCCTATAAAAAACTTCATATCTCCCACTGCTTTAGCTGAAAAAACCTCCTCGATCCCTACCTTAAAGATTGTTTCGTCTTCTATCAACTGTCTCCAGGAACTTGTTTCTTGTGAGAAAGTACAGACATGATTAGCGGCACCCGAATCAATTATCCAGGTTTTATCATTTTTCACTAAACATGCTTCGATAACAAGTAAATCATATTAATCTTGTTTTTCAAATTTTGCATTTTCATCATTCAAAACTTTAGATGAGATGGGAGATAAAGGACAATCTTTTGTTAAAACTCTTTTAGAACCGTTAACTGCTAGTAATTTGTACGTTGATTCAATTTTACCGTTAACTAATTCAGAAGCGAGTATTCTAGAAGAATTCGACATGCTGAAAAAATTTTAAACAAATTCTAATCAGCAAATTGCAACTAAATCCAAACTCAATTTTAAGCAAAACAAGTAATAATGTACCCATAACCATTATTTATTTGCAACAATACTATAGTGAGTCAGAATACGTGCTATCGCGGGACAGTCAAATACTCTTTCACTAAAGCAAAACAATTTTGACCAAACACTATCTCCATAATACCTCTTATTCTTATAGTCGTCCAGTTATCGTTTTCAATCAGAAACGATTAACACTTTAGTAATTCTGTAAGTGTAATCCTCCGGTTTCAAACATCATAGGTCGGCCCCAACTATGCTACCGAAATGGAGAGTCAAGGTTAGGAATGGACCTAAAAAATCCTGTCCATTTCTAGAGTTTGAGTTATTCTGAATCCAATGTTACAACCCTCCGGGGGGATAACCGTCATTAAACGACTAACAAAGGCCGTCTAAAGCAAACCAGCAGCCGCAACATAGGAATCTCACGGTTCAAATTAATGGAAGAGACCGCAGGACATGTTGACACATATCCTTCACCCACTTACTATGAACTACTTCCCCCGTTCACCTTGTTATTGACTCATACAAACACTTTCCGAATGGAGGTCATTCCCAGGGTGACACGAAGCGTCATATGAATCTCACGATGTGAACTAAGTGGAGACGTGGAAGTTGAAATCTATTTATCATATATTTGATTTATGTTAGATTCCCCTTATTCACCGGAATCTAGATCTATGCAAATACTTTCCGAATGGAGGTCACTCCTAGGATGACACGAAGTACCACTTAAATCTCGATTGTGAACTCTTAGGGACGTGAAAGCTAAAAAATAATGTATCATATATGTTATTAATCTCCCATTGAAGTGTTCTAATAACTTTATCATATAAGTTATTAAACTCCCACTGAAGTGTTCTACTATTAATTTGGGTAAAATTATACTTAGGTTCGTTTCGGCTAAATAAACAACCCTAAGTCTATGTGGTTTATCTAAGTATAACACTTATAAATAGATTTTAAACCTACGATGTCTAGGTGATAAACCGTTTTATTACCTCAACCGCTCACGTATGCTTATAAAACCAATTAACAACGCTTAATTATAATCCCCAGGTAGAAGGTGTTCCATATACCATCAACTTAAGTACCTCCAGCCTTAGACAGGATTATATACCGGTTGAGTTTGTAACCATGTTTTACAAGATGTCGACCTATTTTAATTTATGAAAATGGGTGATTAACTTACGTGAGCATGCAACTTATCTTTGTTATGGATTTTAATGTCTAACTAAATTTTATAACAACTTATAAAAATTAGACATGCTCTTATATCCACAACATGCATCAAAGGCATTCAATTTTAATATAACAGTTATATTAAATAAGTGAAACCCTAAACATGCATTATATACAGTATAACAATTTATAACATATACATAATGCATGTAACATACTTCCTATGGTGGGATTTTAAATCTAAATGGCATACTATATGCACAAACATGTTTAAATTTAAATACAACATATATCACATGCATAATTATTTAAATAATACTGACATGGTTCAACTTTGGCATCCTAAGCAAGCATAGTAAGTAGAATTATTACAAAAAGGGGTCCAAAACAACTTCAATTTTGGTGTAAAATCGATCCAAACCGGACCAGAACCGCTCGAACCAAACCTCCAAAGCTTCAAAATGGGTTGACCCGGTCAAAAAATGGTCAAACCGGATCGGATGGAAGTTGAACTGGTCGAACCATGAAAACCCCGTGTGAACCGGCTCGAGTGTGCGACTTGGATCTAGGTTGGGATGAACAGCGTCGTGACGCTGTGAGAAGAACATTCCGATTTGGGTAGCAATGAAGAACAACGTTGCAACGCTCAAGGGCATGGGCAGAATGCAATCCTCCAGCTGCTGCTTCATGACCTTGCTTGCTTTAACCTCCAAATTACAGCTTAAATCGGACTTTAATAACTCCAAATAAATTACAGACTCTAGAGCACACATATAAGCTCATCAGAAAGAGCCAATTACAAATTTAACTTGGAAATCAAAGAAGAATCTAATGCCAAAGCTGAAAAAACCATTCATATTAGTCCAAACATGCAACTTCAGAAATTCACCTACCAAAACTCAAATTAACATTAATTGAGTACTTAAATCACGCTCTAATACCAATTGATGAAATACACAAGCAAGCAACAGAAGCAAACAGAATCAATAAGCATTCTAATTACATTTAATTTGAGTTTTAAAGCATGTTATTGAAGGAAAACTAAAGTGGGTTTCAAGTTGAACTTACCTTTGATGAAATCTTCCAAATCCAAGCTACTCTTCACTCTAAATCAACTCCACATTGATAGTGAACCACCAAGAGATCTTCTCTACTATTCTCAACCTTGAATTTGATTGGTGGAACTCAGATTTTGAGTGAATTTAGTGAAGGAAAATGTGGGGTTTTTTTAGGAAGAAGATGGATATAGCTAAAATATTTTTCAGCAATCAATACTTTTTTTTCATCAGTCAAATTGATCAAGTTTTTATCATCCTCAACATGCAGGCTATCTTGGAGAATGTAGAATCCACCTCAACCTTGAAGCTTAAGTGGGATATATGTATTGATTTGGAAGGAAACACCTCCTACTATAAGAAAAGTGGGGTGTTTCCACTAAATCAACTATTTTCCATTTTTTTCTTATTTTTCTTTAATTAATTCAGAATTAATTTAAAAACAAAATCTTAATTTCAACTTCTGAAATTGAAATAAAAATGGAAAATTAATTTGATTTTTAATTAATTAAACATATTTAATTAATTAAATAGAAATTTAATATCAAATATTAAATTAAACACACATCAAATTTTAAACATAAATCCTATTTATGTAATTGATATTTAAATAAAGATTTAAATATTATAAACTCTTCAATTTCGTCTAATTTAAACAAATTAAACGTTAATTATATCGTATATAATTAAACAACTAATTTGATTTTGAACTTATTCAAATTCAAACCTTAATTTCAATTTGAACATATTCAAATCCAAACCATTCCAAACTCACTCAATTTAATAATTCAAGGTATTCGTGTTTTACGAGCTAGTAGAGGGACCTTATGGCACTATAGATCACGAGCTCCAACGATTAAGATTAATTGGCTAAAACTCTTTAGACCCAATTAATCAGTGTTCGTTAACGATCGAGTCACACCACTATAGCTCGATAGCTACCTCTTCTCACTGTAGATATATTTGTGTCCACATGCTATAACCATAACAGTAAATCGACCATTCACAGGTTGTTCGTAATAACGGCTGGGTCAATATGTTGTTTTACCCCTAATATTATGTTTTGTTCCTTAAGTTCCTACTGATCATCTAATGAACAATTGATTTATGATTCAATCACTAAAACAGATCCCTCTCGAGCCAATGAAAGGGTGGGACCCCTTGTTCAAGACCTGGATACAGTACTTAAGAGAACAACCTTTCTCCTATCCCTAAATCGAGTAGGCATAAATTCCGTCTTGCACCCTATGTCCCTAGCTATCTACTCGGTCTTACCCCTGAAATGGGAGACTTATTGAGTCGACCCTATTAAGCCAACCCTCACCTATGCAAATCTAAGGATAATCTTGAATAAACAAGAGTTCATAGTTAGCTCAGGATTAAGATCGAGTTACCTAAGTCATCTAAGCGAAATAGTTAGTCTCAAACAGTAAACAGCGTTATAAAATAAAAGTGACTAATTTCTTGGTCCAATCTTATGAAAACTCATTACATAGGACGCCCTCACTTCTTATGTCAATACATGAACGAATCTGGATCACTTTGTTTGTAGTATCTTTACAACAACTTGTAACAGCTACAGAGTAGGCCACATCCAATAGTGTTACCAGAATAAGGTGTCCAACCTTAATCATATATTATAGACCATTTTGGCTATTTACTCGAACTTGATCTATTTTTATGTCTCTACGAAAAGTTCAAATATTTATATAACAGCCATGAATTTTAGTTTATTGGATTTAGACTGTATGAATGCAATTTAAATATTTAATAACAACTTTATTGAAGAAATGTTGAATAACATCTTTATTGATAACTTTACAAACTGCGAGTTTTAGGACACACAACCCAACACTCAGGCAATTAGGGGGCTATCGAGGTTAGGTGTGGCCACAGTATACTGAGAAGTCTAGAGGAAACTGTGCTATAGCGCTGATAGTTCTAAAAAAGAGCTATTATTCTTGGCTTAATTTAAACTCGTTACTTTGTAGGTTTCGAGCAACCATGAGGTAGAATTGGCGATTTGGTGAAAAACAGAGTTAATTTAAAGCAATTTGGAGGTGATTTGAGCATTCGGGCTTCAAAAGAGCAGAAATTATAAAAATGCCACTGTCAACGAGTTGCAAGGCAAGCCTAATGCTTACCTGACGCTATAAGGCAGAATGTGCAGCGTTCAACACTACCTGCAGCATTGCAACGCTCCGAAGTTTGCATAACGTCAGTGCTGAAACACTACGATAATTTCTATAAATACCTCTCTTCGTCTTTAGTTCAAAATATGTTGAATTTTGGGGTCGAATTTGATGAAGGCCGCAGTTAACCTTCATTCTTCTTCTTTTCCCTTCAGAATTTATGTCTTTAGGTTAGTTTTTCTTTTTGTTTTGGGTTGTAATCGATGAATTGGATATGTATCTCAGATTTGTCTTTAAATTAAGAGGTAACTTCTATTTAATTTTCTTTGAGTAAGAGCGCTATGTTTAATTTCTTAGGTTTTCTGTATGAAATTATGATGTTCTTCAATTCTATGTTTTTTTTCTAATCTTGATGAATTTAGATTTGCATTTTTGTGTTGGACTGACGACCCTATCATGATTGCATATCTCCACAGCTGAGACGACGTGTCTGGTTCCAACTCGCATTGTCATCTCACCAACACCAAGCTGCTACCATGAACTAATTCCCTTAAATGAAGAACAAACATGGTTAGTGGCCCCAGAGTCAATAATCCAGGCAGAATCATCATTCTCCACTAAACAAGTTTCGAAAACTAGTAAATCGTATTTACCTTGTTTGACCTCCTTCTTCTCAACCAAATAACATGGGCAGTTCCACTTCCAGTGCCCATCCTGATTGCAGTGGAAATACTTTTCCTTGTCAACCAGTACTAGTTGCCTACCCCGCGGAACAGCAGGTTAGGGATTAGCAGGCGCCTTCCCCTTATGACCCTTCTTCTTCTTCCACTTACTAGTGTTGGAAGAAGAAGGTGCGGACTTAGTTTCAGAGGTCGAACCTTTGTGGAACTGCTTGGATGAAAAGCAACATTTGCCTCAACAACCTTCTTTTCCTTGATTTTCAACAAAGATCGGAAAGTCTGCAACTCATTCAGTAAAGTTGTAAGGTTGTAATCAATCATTTTCAGAACAGCGTTGCTTACAAAGTGAAGGAAGCTTTCTGGTAACGACTCCAGAATAATGATAACCTGGCTGGCCTCATCGATGCTCGACCCGTTCATCTCTGCCACGTTGAAATGGACCATCATGTTCAGAACATGTTCATGAACATATGTTCCCTCCTTCATCTTAAAATTGAAGATGAACTTAAGAGCATCGTGCCTGAGCTGTGCAAATGGTTGTCTGAACATTCCCCTCAAGGACTCCATGATCTCACGTTTAGTGATCGTGGGCTCATGCTTTTTGGCCAAAACATTGTTAAGTCTAGCCAAGATGTACGTTCGGGCCTTTCCGTTCACCCGTGTTCAGCACTCGTACGCCTCTCGAACATTTCGAGCAGCATGGAGAGGTGGAATAGAAGGACAACGACGAACCTTAAGTCATCGATGATAAGAATCATATTAATTGTATTCTTCTAAGTAGCGTAATTCTCGCCAGTCAGTTTGTCGGCGGCTAATAATGCAAGAGTAGCGATTGCCATAATTTAAAAGCTGCCGAAAAAAGAACAAACTTAATAAGTCTACTTGCATTAATCACTTTTAACACTAATTAAGTTTAGGAAAAATAGTTCTATTGTACCCTAAGTGACATCTATTTTGCAATGATGCTCCAATGAGGCAGGACAAAAGTCATCGCAGGGTGATCAAGTGTCCCTTCACTGGAATGAGACAATCTCAACCATTCGACAAAAATAACTTCTTGTAACTGAATCTAACAATCACCACTGTTCGGTCTAGAATTTGTTAACATCCTTAACAACTCTGTGTAAGTGTAAACCCCTCATTTTAGGCCCTAGAGTCCCGCCCTAATATGCCCACCGTAGAGAAAAAGCAGATTAGGACAAGAGACTAAAGCAACCCTATCCATTTTTGGAGATCAGATAAAGAGTTGTGCAAATTCAGACATCCTTTAGGGGTACACTCCCAGGGTGCCTTGAGGCAATGCACGAAAACTTTATCCAACCTAATGAGAGAGATCGAGGGATATGTTGTTACACGTCCCACTCCCACTTAATATGAACATTCTCTCCATTCACCTTGGTATTGACCTAGCCAAATGCCATCCTTTAGGGGGACACTTCCAGGGTGCCTCGAAGCCGAGGATAGATCTCACGGTGTGAATTTTTTAGGGAGAAACGTGTAGAGCTAAAGTGAAGTATCATATACCTCGATTACCTCCCACTAAATGTTCTACCTAGGGATTCATTAACTTAGAAAATTCGGCTACTTATTTTAACTAAGTGGTTATTTAATTTGCTAAAAAACAATACTTGCTTTTGATGATTAAACAAGTTCAATTCAAGTTTTGTTAAACACTTTAACAGACTTCCATCAAATTTACATGCATGTAACAAATCTATCTAATTTATCTTTCCAAGTAGGGGTGCGATGTTTCCATCAACTTAAGTACCCCAGCCTAGCCAAAACCAACCTTAGCCAAAAGGTCCTTTATAGATAGATTTAGTATGTTTTTAATCTTTTATTAGTCGATTTAATCCTATTCAACCGAATTAAAAGATTAAACTTAGGTTTCTAATCTTATTAAAAACGTGATCTTAGGTCTATCTCAATCAAATTTAAAACACTTTTAAAACATGATTAGCCTAAGGTTTGCATGCAACTCTTTCTTATTGATTTTAATTCTAATTTCATTAATTATAACTCTTATAAAAAAAATGAAACAATTAAAACCATTCACATTGCTAAGCTAGACATTCACAAGGTATTTGTAACTTTTATAGATAAACCTAAGTGTCATGCTTCATGCAATGTTCATTCATTACTAATATATAACTTTTATATAACAAGTAATGAACTAAGCATACATGCTAACATACATCCTTATATTATAACATTTATAATAAAGATGATGCATGGATATGCTTTAATGTATGCATATTATAACTCTTATATTATATGATGCATGAGTATGCTTTAATGTAATTTAATCATACAAACTACTATATTATAACACTTATAATATAAAGATGAAGCATGAATAAAATGCATAGCCTATGGTGGATTTTAAAACTATATAACATACATTATGACATATAAAATAAACATACATCACATGCATATTCAATAAAAGTTGATGGACTAGGATAATATGCCTCAAAATCAGAAATAAAAGCTAAACTATTACAAAAGCATCGAGTCAACCGGTTCAAACAGGTGAACCAGGTCTTGAACCGCCTGCCTTGAAGCCTTGCCATGTGATCATGTAACAAATCCTTCAGATCGTTGAGTAACACACATCAAGTATAAACAATCGTATAGCGATGATCACGTGGCTAAGGACTATGCAATGAGCATGAAAGTCCATGCGATTGTGCAGCACACATCGAGTAACACATGTCATGCAATCATGTAGCTAAAAACTATGTGATGAGCATGATAGTCTACATGATCTCGAGCAAGCGTCGAGTATCGTATACCAAATGATCGTATAGCTAGTGACTATGCAATGAGCACGATAACCTACACAATCATCTAGCGCGCATGCCATGCATCGAGTATCAAATACTCTACAATTGTTTACCTTGAGCGTCTATGCAATCATGTAGCCAACACAACACGATCGAGTAAACTCTTTACTCGATCATTTAACAAATACTACACGATCGAGTAGAACATTTCTACACGATCGCATAGCCAAATCTAAATGATCGTCTAGCTTGAGCTACACAATGTGACCAACGATTCGTCTTCTTCCTCGAAGCGAACAACAACTTCATGCATTTGAAGCTTCTTCACGAACAACTCAAAAACAAAAACTTAAAGGAATATAGACTCGATTGCAAGTTAATATGCCCTAAAAATGCAGGGGCTTTTACAAATTACCTTTTTTAAAAGTAAAGAAAGCTTTATACAGAGACAATTATCCCGAAACATCCATCAACAACATCCACAAACACACTTAACACTTAAACGCAATGCAGAATACTTAAAACCCACCAAGACTAAAAGTGAAAGTAAATACATAAATGGAATTTGGAAATCAGAACAACCTAGCTCTGATACCAATTGAAGGATCTTTAATTATAGAGGACCTATGAACGAAAGCGGATCATCCAAACTCCATTATGAAAGAACTCATACATTCACAATTATACTAAATAGATTATGCATTAAATCATAAATTACAGCATGCTTCTTGAAACAAATACAAAGTTTAGAGAGACAATACCTTTGAAGAAAAATTTCTTCAAGTATATCCCTCGATTAGTCACGAATGAAACGAGCAAGAACTCGAACTCCCTTGAATAGCAACGAGTGTCAACTCGATCCTCGAAAAACTAGAAACAACCACGAGATTGTCTTGGTATTCTCAGTGTGAGAATTAAGGAGTGTTGGGCTCTGGCTTATTTTGGTTTGAGGGAAGGATTGGAGTGAAGGAGGAAGATGATCGAGTAAGCGAGTGAACTATTGTGTAGAAGATGGAAGTCTATTGCATAGACTGGATACTCGATTGTTTAGACTCTCAAGTTATCGTCTAGTAAACTTGATGTTATCGTATAGTCACTCAATCAGTATTAATGTAAGCCGTGTTAGATTTTTTAAATCAATATTCATTTTATCCACAATTATCATAAAACCGTGTAACCACCCACTAAGGTCGGTTATTGAGAAAAAGAAATTTTAATTATCATATAATTAATAAATTATAAATAAATACAATAACTAACTTATCATATTATATTTGTAACCTATAGTTTTAATATTGCATCATATACAACATATAAATCATAGTTCTTTTCTCTATTTTATGACATTTAATATAAATCATATTTATATTAAATTTAATAAGTATGAATCTTATTCATAGAAATTATATTTGAATCATATTCAAATATAAGTTCCTCCAATCAAACATTAATGTATCAAATACATTATATCAATTATATCATATATAATTGAATTAATTTAATTATATCATATATAATCAAATTTCCTCTTATTAATTTGAACATTTCAAATTAACCCAAAAACTTATTCTCAACTTGAATACATTGAGCTACCAAGGGGACCTTATGGACTTATAGCTTGAAGTTCCAATGGTATGTAAATAACTGACTAAACTCTTTAATCACATTATCCATCATTCTTTAACTGCTAGACACTCCACTAAAGACCGGCAGCTGCACTCTTTGCACTACAGATATATTTCTGTGTCCATTGGATATAACCAATCAATAGTACGACGACCCTTTCACAAATCGCTCGCAAGTACAGTTGGATCAATTTATCGTTTTTCCCCTATAGTTACATGTAACTCCTTAAATACCACTGATTCCTCTAATGAACAATAGATCATAGTCCCACTATGACTAAACCCCTATCGGGCCAAGAGAGGGTGTGGTGCCACATTGTTCAAGCCCCACAATTAGCCTTTAAGGGAGCAATTTATCTACTTACCTCTACATCGGGGAATGGGTGAATTTCATCTTGTGTAGTTGAGTTCCCAGTTTCCCAATCAGACGAATCTACAAAATGGTAGGCTTGTTGAGTCGGCGATCTGACCATTCTCACCTATGCAAATCAAAGGATCGCCCTCATAGTCAAGAGTTCACAACTCATTCAGAATTAAGGTCATGTTACCTATGGTCATCCTAGTGAAATGAAAGTCTCAATTATGAACGGTGTTATATAACGAGACTAAACATTTCGTGGTCCAATCTTATACAAACTCCTTTATATAGAACATCCCTGCCCGCATGTCTAATACACGAATGATCAAGATCAGATCATTTGTAGCACTTTACAACATTTGTAACACCTACAAAGCAGGCCACACTCGTAGTGTCACATGGATAAGGTATCCCCCTTATCCTTATACTACATTAAAACACAATCCACTTGTATGTCTCCACATACATGTTTAAGTTACAACGATAACCATGGATCTTAGTTAGATTTGTGGTTAATGCAACTAAAATATCAAATATTTCATTGTAATGACCCGAGATCAGGAGGGGTACATGAATGAACCAATATCACATCCGAATGAGAGAGATCCTGAGGACATGAAAGTATGGTTAAAAAAGGCTTAAAAGAATTGAAAGTTACTACTTATACCAACAAGGTGCACCTCCTTTTTCGGTGGCTCAATCATAAGAACTACACTTAACTTGGAGCAATCCTATGTTGGGTGACCCGTTAGATGTCACAGAGAGAAGTGATGTTTAGTGTCTTTACACTTTTTTCTAGATTCAAGGAAAAATTTGGAATAAGAGGAAACTATTACACAAAATGATAGGATTTTTTTTATAGGAGTTGACAGAAGTATATCGTGACAATATATATATTTTTTCTTCTATTTTATAAGTAGTTTGACATTTTTTATATCCTAAAAAAAATTTAAAAAAGAAAAAAAGAAAAAAAAAATTATGAATTGGTTAAATTCATTATTCAATATCGGATATAAATTACTGAAACAGTTGAATTTCGTTTCTGAAAGCACTAACTATTTCCCAGTGATGTATTGAACTGAAATGGGAAATAGAAAGCAGTAGGCGAATTAGCGGGCAATTAGGAAATGGGATCGGCAGCGGCGCCATGGAAGTCCCTTCTACTCGGTGCTTTGGAATCTAATGGCCGAATCAAGCATTCCAAATTCTTGCAGCTCGTACGTTTCCCTCTCTCTATTTCTCTTCAAGTTCAAGTTTCCTTATTGCTTCTTCACAATCGGTTTCTACGTCGAATTCGTTTTCAGGCAACGATAGGAATTAATGGAAGGCCCTCAAATCGCACAGTCGTTTTCAGAGGATTTGAAGAGGGCACCGATAAGATCCATATTTACACGGATTCTAGAACTCGCAAGGTTCTTCTTCTACGGGGAGGCTCTATATTTCCGTCTTATATAGTTCGATTCATGCGGCCATTGCTTTTTTCTATGGTTTTTGATGCAATGATTATATGGGCTTCTGGATTTTGATTGCACAATGTGGTTTGTTTCTTTTTGTTGGTGTTTTCAATTACGTAATTCATATGTTTGGCAACAAGACAAGCGATAAAATAAGCTCAGGGGAATTGTTTGTGATGGATTAGGTCAGGGTTTTTTATATGTGCCAATAAGCATCTGAGTTTTGTCCTGCAAATGAATTTCAATTTTTGGTTGATTCTGCAGATTGAAGAGCTTAAGAATTGTCCATTTGCCGAGGTAAATGATTTGTTCATGCCATCTTTGTAGCTTATCATCTTTAGATTACTGCTGAAATATGTGCCAATTTGAGTCAAATTTTCCATTTCCAATGCTTTGTTCTTTAAGATTTGTTGGTATTTCACCGAGTCATGGGAGCAATTTCGTATCAGTGGGAGAATTGAAGTTGTTGATGCGTCATGTCTTGATGCCACAAAGTTTAAGGTTGTGGGCATGGTCCTTTCTTCTTATGACTTGAGGCTTGTTCTACATTTTCAACAATTCACTTCATTCGATTGGGTATAGTCCTATACATTTTATCGTGGTCATATTGAATTCTGAATGCAGCAAAGGGCAGAAGCCTGGTCCTCCATTTCTCCAAAGTCAAGATTGCAGTATTTGGGGCCTAGTCCAGGTCTTCCTTACCCTGGTGAACAACCAGTCAAGGAACCTTTTGTAGATTCTTATTCTGGTCCTGTTGATTCATTTTGTTTGCTGGTCTTCAATCCTGATCAGGTTTGTAATATTTTCTTTCTAGATTTGTATATGAAGCTTGCATTCTCCATCTTTTTACTTTCCCTTATGTTACCTTTTATCCTTTTTCATTCTCAGGTCGATTATCTAAATCTGAAGAGTGAAGAAAGGAATTTGTTTAAAGCTATTCCAAGTTTTGGAGGGGAGAAATTATGGGAAACGGGGAGGATAAACCCTTAGCAATTGCACCCCGATTTGCATTTATATATACTGATAATAAGCTGCTATCTTCAAATCAACTGATGCAAGTTAAAAGTTACTCGTATGTGTAAAAAATAATCCGAAACCCTTTGGTTGTTAGTACTGATGACTTGATTGGTTTCAATTTCTCATGTCGCATATTGTTAGTTATGAAAACATCTTTAATTAATCCTTTCCTATGAGGTTTTGTAGCTTTATTTGTTCAAACTCAGCTAGAGATGTGGCTGAGCAACAAAAAAGAGGGTGTCCAAACTCAAAAGAGGTATCCATTTCAACAAAGCATAATAGCAAATTCTGTTGTGTTGTTGAATATCTGTTTTGAATTTGTAACAGGAACTGACATTCGATGATGGAAGAGATCATGACAGAATTCTTACTTTTGTGATAAGGGAAGAGTCTTGTAAAGGGCCTGTTCTTGTGCTGTTTTGTGTGGAGTGCTGTTGATGAAGAATAATAGAATTTTAGCTCAGTGTAATTCTTTTGGGACATCCGTTAATCAGACTTTTTTTAATTTTTAGCTTAGTGTAATTCTTTTAGATTGGAGTTCATTCTTATATCTTTTTGAAGACTCCTTTTGTAGGATTGTTACAATCTCTTGTAAATGAAAGTTTGGTTTCTTGTCTAACAAAAGATTAATGTCTGGTTAAAATTCAGTATGGTATTTCAATATTAAAATCAGAAGATGCAACACAATCGGTTAATACCAGCGCTTGTGCAAGGTTCAGGGTATTACAAAAGAAAGTTTGGTTTCAGTAGGATATTACGACCCAGCTTTAGCAGAGCAAAGCAGCAATCTGTGCAAGGTTTATACCAAAAATGATTGCATTTATTGTCAGTTGTGCTTGATCTGTAATCAGAGAAACAACCAATAGCTGAATTGGAGGTTATAAAAAACAAGTTATTGCTTCCAATTTTTGTACAATTCCTAGAGGCATTAAAAAATGTTCACTTAATGCGTGCCAAAACTAGGATTAATAAAACAAAACCCAGCAACTTGATTATCTTGTTCTGCTTGAATAATACACTACTCTTGTACTCTACTTGTCGAACTCCCAGATAACACCTCCATCCTCTGTAAGAACACATCAGAAAGGAAAATCAATAATCAATCAAACTGTCTTATTTTTATTTTTCATAGAGAGTACATTAAAAGGAAAAACAGAGAGAAATACAAATGATATTGCTAGGAATATGAAAACTTAGAGCTTAAAATAGTTTAAAATATCATAATGCGATGGTTATTAAAAGTGTAAAATCAAATATTAAATTGAATTACTATGGTCAAAAACATGGTTGGATGTGATTTTGAATGACAATACGAAATTTTTACTGTTTCAAAACTAGTCCCAAACATGGGATTAGATTCATATTCAATACTTACTTTTAACTTTATCATTTATCCAGATCTCCATCAGCATACCAACACCAATGCCACCTGCAATACACGCCCCATATAATGCAATGGCAGAAGGAAGGGATCTTCTAGGAAGAAAATAATGATCTGGAATTTGTCTAATTTTTGTTGGACGCCTTTTCTTTATAATGTTTTCTTTTTGCATATCCCCACCGACGGCTTTCCAGTCCACTCCCTTAAAAGGGTCTTTTTGCTCTTCCCCCATTGCTATCTCTAGGTTAGCTCTAACTCAATTCTTTCAACCTAAAACAACAAGAATAACCCTCTGTTTGAAACCACCAGATTTGAAAGGATTTCATGTGTTTGTAATGAATTAAAAAAAAATAGAATTTAAAATCTAGAATTCCCATTTGGTAACCACTTGATTTTTAGTTTTTGTTGTTAGAAATTAAGTTCATAGACATTACTTTCACCTCCAAATTTCTTCCTTTGTTGTCTCTTTTTTTAATAATGGTTTGAAAAACAAAGCCAAGATTTGAAAACTAAAAAAAATAACTTTTAAAAACTTGTTTTTGTTTTTGGAATTTCGCTAAGAATTCAACCATTTTACTTAAGAAAGATGCAAACCGTTGTAAGAAATGGAAAGGAAATAGACTTAATTTTCAAAAACCAAAAACAAAAAACGAAATGATTACCAAACGGAGTACTAGTGATTTAAAATCTTGTTTTGATTCAATAAATTTTCCATCTAAAATACACAGAGAGAGAAGAGGTAGCTAAGGATGAAAAACATGGGAGAGAGAGCGATAGATAAGAAATGGGGAAGAATAATGGAGAAACAAACTTGTCTCATTGTGAGTGTGTTGGTGGTGATGTGCGGCTTTATCAAAGATGGCTATGGTAGAGGGGAGAACCCAAAAATAGAGAAAAAGAACAGTGGTGAAGAAAGAATCAAAGTGTTAGGCCTATAATTTATATTATATACGGTTATAAAAATATAACTGTAAAATAATTGTTTTATTTGAATTTTTAGACTTTCTGTAAGTTTTTTTTTTTCCCTTTTTGACAATGTAGTTTTCATTCAATAAGAGTTAGATTTGTTTTGATTAAATGATATGTTTTCATATTTATATGTAATTGACATTATCTTTTATTTGTAAAATATCATATAATTATTAATAAAAGTTCCCGTGTAAAATGTCACACTTTCTTCTTCATTTCTCATGGCAGGGTGTATATGGGTTGGGTTAGGGTTTTTTTAGACCAACCCGAAATTTTGGATTGGTCGAGTTAGCAACCCAAAAGACTCAACCATGGTCTCCAACCCAACCCAACCCAATAGTTAAATACCAAATATTCATGACATCTCAGCCCAACCAATTGGGTAGTCTGGGTTGTTTAAATTGTCAGGTAGCAATAAAGAAGGTTTAATTGCTATCCTCGTTTTAAATCCTCTCATTTGAAATCATTTTTGGCCAAATCCAAATATTAATATTATCATTATTTTCATAAGAAAGTGATTCATATGCAAAAAATATGATATGAAAGCCTGAATTTAAAATAGCTCAAGGAGAAGATAAGCTACGGAGGGTTTGATAATCTGTATCAAAATAGAGTCATCAAAGGGTAATATGCTCCCACCACAAAAAACATCAAACTCCTAAATATTCCATTGTTTCTTTCCTACTAAAAAGTCCAAAGAAAAGCTCTTATGAAATTATTACAAAATTACAAATAATCCTAGCTTCAGCATTGAGAAGGTTTACCATGGAAGGAAAAGTGAAGAATGTTAAAGATATTACTAGGAAGAAAAATGCACCAACCTAAGAGAACAGAGGATGAGAATGCAAACTTGAGTTTTTTCACAAAAGCCCATGTTTTTAGTTTTGATTTGCTTACATATCTTTTAGCATTTAACCCTAATTTCTAGAAATCTCCTTTTCCAATCGAAGTCCAATTCTTGACAGAAAAAAAATTAGACTTAATTTAAATCATTGCATAAACTCAACACAAAACAATGCATCATGTAAATCATAGCTAAGAATAGTAGGAAGAAATTGTAGATGTAGAGAGATTATTACAAAATTACAAATAATCCTAGCTTCAAGAAGGTTTACCATGGAAGGAAAAGTGAAGAATGTTAAAGATATTACTAGGAAGAAAAATGCACCAACCTAAGAGAACAGAGGATGAGAATGCAAACTAGTTTTGATTTGCTTACATATCTTTTAGCATTTAACCCTAATTTCTAGAAATCTCCTTTTCCAATCGAAGTCCAATTCTTACAGAAAAAAAATTAGACTTAATTTAAATCATTGCATAAACTCAACACTATGCATCATGTAAATCATAGCTAAAAATAGTAGGAAGAAATTGTAGATGAGATGATCTAAATCAAAGAAATCGAGGAAGGGGCCGACTGCAAAAACCGAAAATGGAGTTGAATGGAAGAAATTGTAGATGAGATGATCTAAATCAAAGAAATCGAGGAAGGGGCCGACTGCAAAAACCGAAAATGGAGTTGAATGGTAAAGATTGAGATGAAAACTAACTAAAACTTCAATCGTACCAGTTTGAGAAGTATATGCTCTCGTGCCGGGCCGGAAATGGGAGGGTGGCGGTGGCTGGACGTGAAATAGGGTTTTAGAAGAATAAACCAAAGCTAAAAATCCGGGGAAATTTGTACGGATTGGGAAATTTGTACGGATGACCCAAAAATTGGGCCCAAAATGTCAAATGACCCTTTTTTAAAAAATAATATCAATCGACCCTCTGCTGACGTCATCGCCCTACCAGATTACTTAATATGCCCTTACTTCGTCTTCTTACCTTTTTACTGAAAAAACCCACTAAAACTAAACTATAATTATTCATTCAAATTTTCCAAGGCTAACGGCTATATTGCTCATAAACGAAAAAAAAACTATTTCCGGCTTGCAAACGATTCTACTTCCGGCTTTCAATCGAATCTTAACGGTAAATCTTTCTTTCAATATGGTTTTTTTTGTTTGATTTTTTGGTTTTGGATGTGTTCTGTGGTTAAAGACGAGTAGAAAGAGTTTGTGAGCGAGATAAGCGAGAGTGAAATCGGTAGAGCAACGCCGGAGAGAGCGACACCGGAGAGATAAGTGAACCTATGGTTTTTTTGTTTGTTTTTCTGGTTTTCGATGTGTTATGTGGTTGAAGACGAGTAAAAAGAGAGAATGTGAGGGAGATAAGGGAGAGCGACACCGGAGACAGCGAGATTGTGAGAGAGAGCGACACTGGAGGGAGCGAGATTGTGAGAGAGAGCGACACCAGCGAGAGCCATTCTAACGAGAGCGATGCCAGCGAGAGTCATTCTAGCGAGAGCGATGCCATGTTAGCGAGAGCCGAACACCGGAGAGTTGTGAACCTATGGTTTTTTTGTTTGTTTTTCTGGTTTTCGATGTGTTATGTGGTTGAAGACGAGTGAAAAGAGAATGTGAGGGAGATAAGGGAGAGCGACACCGGAGACAGCGAGATTGTGAGAGAGAGCGACACCAGCGAGAGCAATTCTAGCGAGAGCGAGAGCGCGAAAGCCATGTTAGCGAGAGCCGACACCGGAGAGATAAGTGAACCTATGGTTTTTTTGTTTGTTTTTCTGGTTTTCGATGTGTTATGCGGTTGAAGACGAGTGAAAAGAGAATGTGAGGGAGATAAGGGAGAGCGACACCGTAGACAGCGAGATTGTGAGAGAGAGCGACAAGCGAGATTGCGAGAGAGAGCGACACCAGCGAGAGCCATTCTAGCGAGAGTGATGCCAGCGAGAGCCATGTTAGCAAGAGCCGACACCGGAGAGATAAGTGAACCTATGGTTTTTTTTGTTTGTTTTTCTGATTTTCGATGTGTTATGCGGTTGAAGACGAGTGAAAAGAGAGAATGTGAGGGAGATAAGGGAGAGCGATACCGGAGGGAGCGAGATTGTGAGAGAGAGCGACACCAGCGAGAGCAATTCTAGCGAGAGCGAGAGCGAGAGCGAGAGCGCGAGAACCATTCTAGCGAGAGCGCGAGAACCATTCTAGCGAGAGCGCGAAAGCCGACACCGGAGAGATAAGTGAACCTATGGTTTTTTTGTTTGTTTTTCTGGTTTTCGATGTGTTATGTGGTTGAAGACGAGTAAAAAGAGAGAATGTGAGGGAGATAAGGGAGAGCGACACCGGAGACAGCGAGATTGTGAGAGAGAGCGACACTGGAGGGAGCGAGATTGTGAGAGAGAGCGACACCAGCGAGAGCCATTCTAGCGAGAGCGATGCCAGCGAGAGCCATTCTACCGAGATTTAAACAGAATGTTTTTTTACATTTTTTTTTCTGAAGGAGTTTACTGATTGAATTTTTTAATAAATGCAGGAGTGATTTAAGATGGCTACACGTTTCAGAATAGCTGAAGGTGACAGATTTCCCGGTCAAGTAACTTTGCCAATGCAAACAAGACAACACATGTTGCTCACGCCAACGCAGTTGGCCATGTTCAAGAGAACAGGTTTTGGGCGATTTGTTGACGTTGATATGGTGTTCAACAGCCCAATGTCCATCACATGTTGCTCAGAGAAGTGAAGAGGACAATTGTATTTTTTATTCTTTGTAAAAACATTCATTTATTTTTTATGTATGTAAAAACATTCATTTATTTTTTATGTATGTAAAAACATTCGTTGTATAAGTGAACATATATTTTTTTATGAAAGTTCAAAGTTCAGTATCAGAATTTTATCAGAACATGCATAATTGAGCTTAGAACATTATATGGTTCAAGGTTCAAAGTTCAAAGATTAAGAGAGCGAGATTATGAGAGAGAGCGAGATTGAGAGAGCGAGATTGTGAGAGAGAGCGAGATTGAGAGAGAGCGAGATTGTTCAGATAGAGCGAGATTGAGAGAGTATGAATTATCCATTTTGTTACAAGTATGAGGATTGAGAGAGTATTAAGTCATTGTAACAAAATATGGATGTAGTTTGGAAGCTTCTCAAGGAGATTTGCCCGTGCTTCTCAAAGCCATCCTAAACACATCATAATTTTAACATCCTACCTATTGTGACATTCAAGTTGATTGAAGACAAAATAATGATCAGAAAACAGACATGAAAGTTTTGAACTTTGAACCTCGAACCATATAATGTTCTAAGCTCAATTATGCATGTTCTGATAAATTCTGATGTTCTTTGATTTGTTGAACTTACATGTTCTGATAAAATTCTGAACTGAACTTTGAAATTTGAACTTACATGTTCTGATAAAATTCTGATACTGATAAGAGCAGTAGCAGAACACATCCAAAACCAATTATACAATGAATGGTTTTACAGAACACATACTTGAAACAAAATGGATAACAAACAAAGATTATACAATGAATGTTCTTTCAATTGGATGTGTTGTATAATTGGTTTTGGATGTGCTATGTTCTGATACTGATAAAATTCAATTATATAATGAAAAGAGCAGTAGCCAGGTGTTCTGATAAAATTCTGATAATACTGAACTTTGAACTTTCATAAAAAATATATGTTCAATTATACAATGAATGTTTTTACATACATAAAAAATAAATGAATGTTTTTACATATATAAAAAATAAATGAATGTACAAAAAATAAAAAATACAATGTTACATATCAATAATATGGAGTGAGAGCGAGATTGTAAGAGAGAGCGAGATTAAGAGCGAGATGTTCAGAGAGAGCGAGATTGAGAGAGAGCGAGCGAGAGCGAGATTTTGATAGAGAGCGAGAGTACACTTCAATTGCTTGTATAGCTTAATGACAAATGTTCTCTTGCTTTGTAGGATGACAGGAAAGTGTATATTTATTCGATTTGGAGGTGCTTGGGACGAGAATGAAAGTTCGTATATTGGGAGACAGTTGAAAGGAATCGTTGTGCCCCCTACAGTGAATTATGAAGAACTTAAATCTCGCATTTACAGGGCTACAAAAATCAGTTCTTCAGAGTTTGATCTTATCCTAAAAGTTAAATATAATCTTGAATTTGAAGTCCCTCCACAATGCATAACGGATGATGATGATCTTGAGTTCTTTCTTTTGCGAGAAGAGGTTAGTAGAATTCAGATAGTTATAACGTTGAAGTCTAAACAGGATGAGAGGGTTGGTCAACTCATCAAAGATAAGTTCACAGGCATGGGATGTGTTTATAAACCTTGTCATATCGTTGAGGATATGAGAAGAGATTATAGTGTGAACATAAGTTATGATAAAGCGTGGCGTGCAAGGGAAGCCGCGTATGATCTCACTAGAGGTACTCCAGAATACTCATACTCCATACTACATGCCTATGGAGAAGCACTAAAAATAGAGAATCTGGGTACAGTCTTTGAGATCGAACTTGAAGATGAGGTGCATTTCAAGTATATGTTTATGGCATTAGGGCCTTATATTAGAGGTTTTGCAAGTTGTCGGCCTTGTATTATTGTTGATGGGTCGCACTTGAAAGGAAAATACAAAGGCACCATGTTGGTTGCGGTTTCTATGGATGGGAACAATCAGTTATACTGTAAAGCTCGAACCCTAATTATTTTAAGTAAGAGAAAGTAATGAGACGTCTCTTAATGAGTTGAATGAAGCCATGACTTAAGGAAGGATAGAGGGTGGAAGCATGAAGAAATAAGCTCGTGTAAGCCTAAGTGTAAACCCCGAAATCTAAGTTCCTAAACAAGTATGTTTCGCCAAAGGAATGATATATTAAATATTATATAAGTGAAAATCCATGCAAATTATAGAGGTTGAGGAGAATGGAAAAGAAAAACGTATTAAATAAAGAAACTCACTTGTTGGCTTGGGCTGAGTCATTAGATATGAGTTGACGTGGCGAATTATCCTTGAATTTAGGAGGCGGCAGGAAGATTAAAAGGGAAAAGGAACTTCGAAAGTTTGGTTTTAGCAATCTACATGAACAAATTTAGTGAAATCGGTGCCATTTGAAAGCTGAGAGAATCTAATTTTCAAAGTTGTCTTGCCGGAGAAAGATGGCAGGAGAAGAAGAATGGAAAGTGATGAAATTACAGGAGGGACAGAATCTTGGGTTAATCAGGTCCCAAGGTGAAGATTTGGATCTCTAGGCCAAACTATAAGGAATTTGTGGCTGAAATTTTAAGGTAAGAAAGTTAATCAATTCTAAACATGTTTGTAGAAGGAAGTTTCTTCAAAAGAGGGCTGGATTTTGAGTTATGAATTTTTGAAGTTGTAACAGAGGATCTGGGCATAAGCAGATAGCTTCTTAGGAAGATTAAGCAGGCAGCTTAAAAGCGAGAGGGAGCGAGAGGTGGATCTCGCTAGGGGCGAAAATCTCGCTGGTTTTGCACTGAATCTCGCTGGAAAGTGCCAAATCTCGCTGGGAAAGTTAACTCAATTCTAAACATGTTTGTAGAAGGAAGTTTCTTCAAAATAGGTCTGGATTTTGAGTTATGAATTTTTAAAGTTGTAACAGAGAACATGTGCATAAGCAGACAGCTGTTTGGGAAGAATAAGCATACAGTTCACCGTGGAGATTATAGCAAGATTTTGTGAAGAGGATCTCGCTAATGAAGGAGATCTCGCTAATTCTGTGGAAGAGGATCTCGCTAATGAAGGAGATCTCACTAGAATTTGGGTTGGTATCGCTGGTAATGAGCATTGTTGGTGTCGCTCATGGAGGTCTCGCCGGTGTCGCTCATAGAGATCTCACTGGTGTTGCTCTAGGGGATCTCGCTGACCTCGCTCATGGGGGATCTCGCTGACCTTGCTCATGGGGGATCTTACTGACCTCGCTCATGGGGATCTCGCTAGTAAGGCAGTCTTTGATGATGAAAGTTCCATTAGCAAATGAACTATTTGAGGTATTTTGCTAAGAATTCTAAGTAGTTTAACTAGAAATTATATCCTTTCAGGCCAAGAAGAGCTAGAAGATGCGTATAACCTGTTAAGAGGCCAACAAGCTGTGAGTGACTATATGATGGCTTACTGTTTTAATGATTTAGAAATTATGATTTCTTTGATAATATTTCTCATGCTAAGTGTTTAAATGATGTGTCAAGCAACATATTTGTGAAACTGTTTCTCATGCTAAGTAAAGCATGTTTTCCATGGGATTGATGTAGATATGTTATCTTTTCCAAATACTTTCAGTATGTTTAAGTAACTCCATTTTTATGATGAATTAGTATGATGATGTGAGCACTAAGATTTAGTGTTCAACTAAATGTTTATGACTAGTTTTACTTAAAACGCGATACCGAAGGACATTTGAGAAGGTATCCGCCCAACCAGATACCGAAGGACATTTGAGAAGGTATTTTAGCAGCTCGATACTGAAGGATGTTTGAGAAGGTATCTGAGCAGAAGTACCTAAGGATACTGAAGGACAATGAGAAGATATCCTAGTCAAGTACCTGAGGATACTGAAGGACAATGAGAAGGTATCCTAGTCAAGTACCTAAGGATACTGAAGGACAATGCGAAGGTATCCTAGTCAGGTACATAAGGTACGACGGTACTCAGTTATAACCACGTGCATGTAGGTAATACGACGTTGAAGGATTGAGCAAAAGAGTTTTCTCTGACTAAGATTGACGTTGAGGGTTAGAACTAGTAGTTCACTCTCAACTAAGGATAAAGGCAATCATATGTTCTCCTAGGCTAGAAGGATAGTTTGAAATTTCTAATGCTTATGAATGTTTATCGACGCATGGTGTTTACTAATGTATGAGTTTTCTAAGTATGTTTTCCATGTCTAATGCATGCTAGTGGTTTTACAAGCTAGTTCAATATGTTTTAAGCCAACTTATTTCACAAAATATGAAGCATGTGTTAGGGTTAAACTAAGGTTGAAGGAAGCTTGACGTACTATGTTTTTAATACCTAAGGTTGCCAAAGTACATGCCCTGGTATTTCTAAACATAATGAATAGGGATACCAAAGGTAAGGAAGGAATCTGAGTAAATGTACCTAAAGTGTTGACGATACATAGAAAACTCCATGAGCATGTAGACAGGTTTGAATAAGAGGCCGAGGTATGGGTCTCTTAGCCGATAACAGACGTTGGGAGCTAGAGCGATATATGCTCGTCCTCAACTGAGGAATAATGATGTTAGTGGTAGTTTTAAAGGTTTTATGTACGCGTTTGCTTGGTATACTCTAGTTTCAGTATTATGTTCTCAAGCTTCAGTTTTAAGCATGAGATTTATATTTTTATTAAGTCACTCACTGGGCTTCTAGCTCACGTTTCAAATGTTTTCTTTCAGGTAGCGGTCAGTTCCCAAAGGACTATTCTGCTGCTGCTCTGCCACTCAAAGAAATAGGTTGAAGGAAGCGTAATTGAATACCTGTATTAGTTAGTACACATGTGTCTGTCTAGTGACTAGAATTCTTGATGGTGTCCACTAGGTTGTATTATCTATGTGAAAACAATGCTGTGAAAACCTGTAATGTAAATATGTTAAGCTCTGTGTTATTATGTATGTATTCAGGGTTTGAATATTATTTTAAGGTAAGTTAGGCAGTAAGTGCCAGCAAAAGGGTTGGTAACTGCTGCAGTCACCATTCCGTCTAGGTTAAGAGGGTAATCTGGTGCGGGGTGTGACATGAAGTGTGGTCGGTGTGGGAATTATGGACATAACCGCCAAAATTGTACTGAACCGTTTACAACCGTGCGACGTGCTGAAAGTGCCAGAGACCGAGACACAAACACCCCTCATCAAGTTTAGTTATAAATACCATTGACCATTTTTTCATATGTCATACTTGTAACATACTTCATTGTTTTTCATACTTCATACTTGTAACACTTGATACTTCATACTTTCATCTTGTAAACAAAAAAAAATAACAAGCTGGAGTATTTATATAATAGCAATATTCATACTCTCTCTATCGTCATACTCTCTCAGTCTTCATACTTATAACAAAAATGGATCATACTGAAAACAAAAAACAATTACTTCATACTCTATCAATCTTCATACTTGTAACAAAAGTGGATAACAAATACTCTCTCAATCTTCATACGTGTAACAAAAAACAATGACTTCATACACTCTCAATCTTCATACTTGAAACAAAATAGATAACAAATACATATCTCAATCTTCATACGTGTAAAAACAATGACTTCATACTCTCTCAATTCTCATACTTATAACAAAATGGATAACAAATACTCTCTCAATCTCGCTCTCTCTCAACATCTCGCTCTCTCAATCTTTGAACTTTGAACCTTGAACCATATAATGTTCTAAGCTCAATTATGTATGTTCTGATAAAATTCTGATGTTGAACTTTGAACTTTGAACTTACATGTTCTGATAAAATTCTGATACTGATAAGAGCAGTAGCAGAACACATCCAAAACCAATTATACAATGAATGTTTTCACAGAACACAAACTTGAAACAAAATGGATAACAAACAAATATTATACAATGAATGTTCTTTCAATTGGATGTGTTGTATAATTGGTTTTGGATGTGCTCTGTTATACTGATAAAATTCAATTATACAATGAAAATAGCATTAGCCAGATGTTCTGATAAAATTTAGATACTGAACTTTGAACTTTAAACTTTCATAAAAAATATTTGTTCAATTATACAATGAATGTTTTTACATATATAAAAAATAAATGAATGTTCTTACATACATAAAAAAAATAAATGAATGTTTTTACAAAGAATAAAAAATACAATGTTACATATAAAAAATATGGAGTGTTTGCCTATAGTTGACACGTTAATTGCCTCATAGCAAATGTCATTGAGTCTGATTTTGTCCTCTTTACTTCTCTGAGCAACATGTGATGGACAATTGGGCTGTTGAACACCATATCAACGTCAACAAATTGCCCAAAAACTATTCTCTTGAACATGGCCAACTGCGTTGGCGTGAGCTTCTCTTTGACAATCTTGTTTGCATTGGCAATGTGGGCCAAACTGGTTACTTGACCGGGAAATCTGTCACCTTCAACTATTCTGACATGTGTAGCCATCTTAAATCACTCCTGCATTTATTAAAAAATTCAATTAGTAAACTCCTTTAGAAAAAAAAATGTAAAAAAACATTATGTTTAAATCTTGCTAGAATGGATCTCGCTGGCATCGCTCTCGCTGGCATTGCTCTCTTCGGTGTCGCTCTCTCTCACAATCTCGATCTCTCCGCTGTCACTCTCTCTCACAATCTTGCTCTCTCCGGTATCGCTCTCTCCGATGTCGATCTCCCTTATCTCCCTTACATTCTCTCTTTTTACTCGTCTTCAACCACATAACACATTGAAAACTAGAAAAACAAACAAAAACTGGTTCACTTATCTCTCCAGTGTCGCTCTCTCCGGCGTCGCTCTGCCGATTTCACTCTCACTTATCTCACTCACAAACTCTTTCTACTCGTCTTCAACCACAGAACACATCCAAAACCAAAAAAACAAACAAAAAAACTATATTGAAAGAAAGATTTACCGTTAAGATTCGATTGAAAGCTGGAAGCAGAATCGTTTGCAAGCCAGAAATAGTTTTTTTTTTCATTTATAAGCAATATAGCCGTTAGGGACCTTTAATATTAATATTGTTGTTTTCAAAACTTATTAGAGAAATATTGTTGTTTTGAAACTTATTAGAGAAATATTGTTGTTTTGGGAGTTCGAGGCTAGAAGTCGAGGGTTGAGGATTCGACTAATGTAGAGTTCGAACGTTGAGAACTCCACAAACAAAGAAAAACTTGAAAACAATACGTAAATTAGGGTTGTCGAGGGTTGAAGTTTCGACATACATAAGTCGAAACTTCAACCTCGACGATGAAAAGGAAATCTCGCTAGTTTTGACATACATAAGTTGAAACTTCAACCCTCGACAAGGAAGATAAGTGGGTGAAGCAGATTGTAAGAGAGAGCGAGATTGTAAGAGAGAGCGAAATTGAGAGCGAGATTGTAGGAGAGAGCGAGATTGTAGGAGGGACAATCTCCAACGTCTATGGAATGTATGCATCTCGCTCTCTCCTACAATCTCGCTCCCTCTCACAATCTTGCTCTCTCTCACAATCTCGCTCTCTCTGAACATCTCGCTCTCTCTTACAATCTCGCTTTCTCTTACAATTCAAAATTATATTATTGTTATTATTTTTTCATTAATAATTACTAGCTTTTTTTCTCATTGGTCATGTATATAATATATATATATATATATATTTCTATGGAAAATAAATAAATTTATTGTATATTCAATTTTTTTTTATTATAAAATTGTACATTATTCTTTTAATTAAGTTGTACATTATTCTTCTAATTAAGTTGTACATTATTCTTCTAATTAAGAAACAAATATTTTTTAATTGAGAAATATTTTTTTTTTCAGATCATGGCTTTAAACCCAGGACCTATTTATCCCGATGTTTTGTACGGCCAGTCCATTCATCGATCATCTGTTGCATGGCGAGATCGTACTACTAGAGAAATATCTTATAGGCGTCGAGAGGAAACCGTCATAAGATGGTTAGGAACACAATTTCGTGAGCTCACAGATGATGTAGACGAGGAAACCGTCATAAGATATGCGCGAGCATATATACTACAAATGATGGGTGGAAGTCTGTTTTCAGATAAATCAAGTCATTTTGTTCACTTGATATTCCTGCCACTGTTAGCTAACCTCCATGATGCAAGGCGGTATTTGTGGGGTGGAGCATGCTTAGTATAGTTGTATAGACAACTATGCAAAGCAACAAAACCTGAGTTCGAGAGATAGTTGGGCCTCTCATACTCTTGCAACTATGGGCTTGGGAGCGATTTCCAACAATGGCTCCATAGCTACAACATGTTAATGACGCTCAGTTAGTTGGACGAGCCTACGATTCTTGGTATGTTGTTTTAATTCAATTTAATTTTTATACCACTGATCTAGTTAATTTAAATTATAAATTATCAATTTAAAAATTTAAGTGGAGAGACAAATTTTGTGTGACTAGGACAGCCACACATGTAGTCAGCCAGTATAGATACATGTTTGATCTGCTTCAACCTGAATAGGTACATTACACTAAACCTAATTGATTATTTTATACACATTTTTATTGTATTTGTCTTTAATATTCTCTAATATAATATTTTGTGTTTCAGGCTATTTGGAGCCGTACAAAATTATTATGCATACTTTGCCTAATTTTTGTATGAATGGTCAAAACATATGGCAGACGATGAGTCCTCTCATATGTTTTCACATTGGTGACAGGGTGATGAGACAATTCGGTTTTCAGCAGAATGTCTCATCGCCTTGTAATACTGAACCCGTACTGCGTGATATTGACCTAAGGACTGGAGATTGGTCCGAAAAAATTACACATTTGGTAGTGCGATGGCACTATCGTGCAAGGTTTATTGCAGTGGGGTTTCTCTTGAACAGTTTGACATAGATATCACTCTAGAATATATTCATTGGTATAATAATATCACAAGGCGTTATGTCACTCATCCGGGAGCAGCTGTGGGTCATCTGGTAAATGAATATTATCTAATTATTTTTAATTTAAATTTATTTTAAATATTGTCTAATTGTTTTATAATTCACAGAGATCGAACAGCCATAGACTCCATGAGGTTCGAAAGGTTCTTGCTATATGTAGTGACAACCAAAGCTATATGGAGGAAATTCATTATATGTATGATATACCTATTGTTCCTCCATCAGTTCCTAGACGTAGAGGACCTGTTCAGGAAGAGGATGAGTTTGATGAGGTTGCACATAATGTGGAAGAATTGCCCCCTATGATGCAGACGCAGAGTCAAACTGATTATGTTAGTCCGATGATGATGGTGCCAGTATTTGGTTCAGGACATTATGACTCAGAGGCTGGTCCTTCGTCTTCATACGTGCATAGACATGGTCGGGGTCGTAGAGAGCATAATGAATATTTATATTATGAAGCGTTTGTAGAGGTACCAGAGCAACATCAAGAAGAACCCGAGCAACCTCAAGTTCGAAGTCGATAACGACAACTAGCTCGAAATCGACGATGTCCGCCTTGTGGAATACATTGATTTTTATAATTATTTTTATATAAATGAGATATTTAATTTACATTTTTTTATTTTTATGAGATATTATTTTTTTAATTTATTCTTTTTATATATTATGAATAGTAATTATTTTGATATAGAAGCTTTTAAATGTCACTGACATAAATAATAAGTTAGATAGTCTAAATCTAAAAAGTTAGGTAAAAAAAAACTTCAATATTCAAATTTACATATTTTAGATAATAATTTGGGGACATAATAAATCAAATCAACACTCAAAACCTTCACATGCAAGTCTATAGATAAGACTGTATTATTGATATAAAGAATAGAAATTTTAATCACAGTAGTGAGGTCAATAGTTTAAAAGATTTTACGATAATGATCTTGGATTCCTTTTGTACATTTGGTACCAAGATTCTGATGGAGTTTTTTTTCTTTTTTTTTTTTTAAATTATAAATAATAAAAAAATGTTTTTAGAAATTGTTTTTATAAAATGGAAAATAAAAAAAAATAAAAAAAAGAAGGAAGAAAGAATAAGGTATGTGTAATAATTAAAAAAAGAAAAAAAGGAAATTTGTACGGATATCTCGCTTTCGCTCAAAATCTCGCTCTCTCTCTTACTCTTCCCTCTTTCGTTCTCTCCCAATACAAAATTATTTTTAACACATCAAATAATTATGAGTGTTATGAGAAAGGTCTCCGGAATGAGGAAGGTCTTTCGTTCTCTCCATATCGAATAATTATGAGGAAGGTCTCCGTAATGATAATTAAACAGACTCAATAATAATGTTAAGGCAAGGTTGAGGGTTCAAAGTTTGACGTACAAAGGGGAAGGTCGAGGGTTGAAAATTCGACCTATTTCTTAACCCTCAACTTATTTTTTAAAAAAAAACAACAATATTTTTACAAATAGTTTGAAAACAACAATATTTTCCTAAATAGTTTCTAAAAGGACAATATCCTTTTAGTTTTCCTGGACCTTTAATATTAATATTATTGTTTTCAAAACTTATTAAAGAAATATTGTTGTTTTGAAACTTATTAGAGAATATTGTTGTTTTGGGAGATTGAGCCTAGAAGTCGAGGGTTGAGGATTCGACTAATGTAGACGTCAAACATTGAGAACTCGACAAAAAACTTGGAAACGGGTTGTCGAGGGTTGAAAATTCGACATACATAAGTCAAAACTTCAACCCTCGACAAGGAAGATAAGTGGGTGAAGCTAATTTTGTGATGGATCTTGCTCTAGAAGGAAATCTCGCTAATTTTGTGATGGGGATCTCGCTTTAGAAGGGAATTTCGCTAGAAATGTGGGCTTCTCGTGAGCATCGCTAGGAAGACAGTTTGTTAAAGAAATGCTTGAGGATCTCGTTCTCTCTTACAATCTCGCTTTCTCTCACAATCTCGCTCTCTCTTACAATTCAAAATTCTGTTATTGTTGTTATTTTTTCATTAATGATTATTAGCTTTTTTTCTCATTGGTCATGTATATATATATATATATATAAGAATTTGTATGCAAGATGAGCCTACAGGAGTGCCAATCAACCGAGCCCAGTGTGCTTCTTTCACGACATGCTCTGGTCCCGGGTGTCTTCCAGTGGTCTTCTAGCGTTAGAAGAAACGTCTCTTCTTTCGTTTCGGTTTATTTTATTCACTGATCTGAAAAAAAGGCGTCAGATTACTCTGAGAGTCCCAACTGAACAACATCTAACTAGGCGAACGGGGCAGGCGCACATCGAGCTGTATATATATATATTTCTATGGAAAGTAAATAAATTTATTGTATATTCAATTTTTTTTATTATAAAGTTGTACATTATTCTTTTAATCAACTTGTACACTATTCTTTTAATCAAGTTGTACATTATTCTTTTAATTAAGTTGTACATTATTCTTCTAATTAAGTTATACATTATTTTTTTAATTAAGTTGTACATTATTCTTTTAATTAAGTTGTACATTATTCTTCTAATTGAGAAATAATTTTTTTTTTTTAGATCATGGCTTTAAACTCAGGACCTGTTGATCCCGATGTTTTGTACGACCAGTCCATTCATCAATCATCTGTTGTATGGCGAGATCGTACTACTAGAGAAATATCTTGCAAGCGTCGAGAGGCAGTTCTCCAGTGCACTATCCTGCTCCACCCTCGAATACTACCGCTACTGCGCACATCTGGATTCTATGAGGTTGCCAGATTAGGATTTATTCAGTTGGACTAGCATCTGATCACAGCCTTGGTCGAGAGATGGAGGCCCGAGACGCATACATTCCATATGTCTGTTGGAGAGTGCACTATCACTCTACAAGACATAGAAGTGTTGTTGGGGTTACCTGTTGACGGTGAGTCGGTCACCGAAGTGATGTACGATGACTGGTTAGAAGTATGTCAACTGTATCTCGGTGCGACTCCACCTGCCAACAAGATTAAAGGATCGATGTTAAGTTTAATATGGTTAGGAACACAATTCTGTGAGCTCACAGATGATGCAGACAAGGAAACCATCAAGTCATTTTGTTCACTTGATGTTTCTGCCACTGTTAACTCCATGATGCAGTGCGATATTCGTGGGGTGGAGCATGCTTGGCATGGTTGTATAGACATGCATGGACATGGTCAGGGACGTGGATAGCATAATTAATATTTATATTATGAAGCGCCTGCAGAGGTACCAGAACAACATCAAGAAAAACCCGAGCAACCTCAAGTTCGAAGTTGACGACGACAACCAGCTCGAAATCGACGACGTCCGCCTTGTGGGACACATTGATTTTTGTAATTATTTTTTATATAAATGAGATATTTAATTTACATTTTTTTATTTTTATCCGATATTATTTTTTTAAAATTTATTCTTTTTAGAGTTTAAATAAAATAATAAAATATATTTAGAAATTGTTTTATAAGCTACCAATGGGACCTAATGTAACTATAGATTAGAAACTCCAACGATATGAGATTAATTTGTTAAACTCATTAACCAAGTTGATCGATATTCGTCAACTGTGGGTACACTCCAATAGACCCACAGTTGTAGTCTTCTCACTACATGTATATTTTTGTGCCTATGGATATTGACCAATGACAATAAGTTAGTCCTTCACGGGTGTTCGTAACATCAATTGAGTCAAATTATTGTTTTACTCTTGAGTTACCCTTATATCTTTTAAGTACCTGTGCTTCTCTAATAAACAACCTGTTTATAGTCCAGCCATTAAACAGAAACCCCTCTCGGCCTAGTGAGAGGGTAGGACCCTTTGTTTAATTCACGTAGATAGGAACACACATCTACTTACCTAAAGTCGGGAATGAGTGAATTCTATCTCGTGAAATTATGTTCCCAGCTCCCCACTTGGTAGACCAAAATGGTAGGCTTATTGAGTTGGCGAACTGGCCACTCTCACCCATACAAACTAAAGGACAATCCATGTGAGCAGGAGTCCATAATCCTCTCAATCTACCCTAGTGAAATAAAACATAACTAGTCAACAGAGTTACATCTAAAGGTTACTATTTTGTGGTCTGGTTTTATACAAACTCATTGCATAAGATACTCCACTTATGTGTTCCTTACATGAACGCATTAGATCATTGCATTTGTATCAAATACAATGTGGGTCGTATCCATAGTGTCACTAGGATAAGATACTCATCCTTATCCATATACTATAGACCCTTTAGGTTGTATATTGAACACTAATCCTCGTATGTCTCCACATACAGTTCAAGATTCACACAACAGTCTAGGATGTTAATTTATTGGATCAGAGTTATTTAATAAGATAAATCGAGATAAGCAATAACAGAATCTCGCTCATAATGAGGATCTCGCTCATGAGGAAGGATTCACTGATGATGAGTATCTCGTTAGTAAAGCTGTCTTTGATGATGAAAGTTCCATTAGTAAATGAACTATTTGAGATATTTTGCTAAGAATTCTAAGTAGTTTAACCGGGAATTATGTCCTTTCAGGACAAGAAGAGCTAGGAGAGGTGTATAACCCGTTAAGAGCCCCAACTAGTTGTGAGTGACTATGTGATGATTTAATGTTTTAATGATTTAGAAACTATGATTTCCTTGAAGTTATTTCTCATGCTAAGTGTTATATGAAGTGCCAAGCAACATATGTTTGAAAACTATTTCACATGCTAAGTAAAACATGTTTTCCATAGAAATTGACATGATTTAAATATGTTATCTTGTCCAAATACTTTCAGAATATTTTAGTAACTCCATTTTCATGATGTTTACTAATGTATGGGTTTTCCAAGTATGTTTTCCATGTCTAATGCATGCTAGTGGTTTTACAAGCTAGTTCAATATGCTTTAAGCCAACTTATTTCACAAAGTATGAAGTATGCGTTAGGGTTAAAGCTAAGGTTGAATGAAGCTTGATGTACTATATTTTAAATACCTAAGGTTGTCAAAGTACATGCGTTGGTATTCCTAGACATAATGAAAAGGGATACTGAAGGTAGGGAAGGTATCCTAAAGAGTTTTCTATGCTATATTTGAAAATTATTCTTTTAGTGTTTTTTGAGAACTTGATAGCTTAAGTGAGCCGGATACTGAAGGTAAGGAAGGTATCTGAATAAATGTACCTAAGGTGTTGACGGTACGTAGAAAACTCCACGTGCACATAGGTAGTTATTAATGAGAAGCCGAAGTATGGGTCTCCTAGGTCATATACCAGCAAAGGAAGGCTGAAGTATAGGTCTCCTAGGCTATATACCAGCAAAGAGAGGCCGAAGTATGGGTCTCTTGGCCGGTAACAAACGTTGGGAGCTAGAGCGATGTATGCTCGTTCTCAACTAAAGAATAATAATGCTTAATGGTGGTTTTAAAGGTTTTATGTACACGTTTGCTTGGTATATTTTAGTTTCAGTATTATGTTTTCAAGCTTTCAGTTTAAAGCATGAGATTTATGTTTTTATTAAGTCACTCACTGGGCTTCTAGCTCACGTTTTCAAATGTTTTCCTTTTCAGGTAGCGGTCAGTTCCCAAAAGACTTTTCTGCTGCTACTCTGCCACACAAAGAAACAGGTTGAAGGAAGTGTAATTGAAGACCTGTATTAATTAGTATACATGTGTCTGTCTTAGATGGGGCTCACTAAGTTGTAATATTCATGTATGAACAATGCTGCGAAACCCTGTAATATAAATGTGTTAAGTTCTGAGTTAATATGTTGGTATATTGATGATACATATGTATTCAAGGTTTGAGTAAAATTTAAGTTAGATAGGCAGTAAGTGCCAGCAAAATGGTTGGTAACTGCTGCAGTCACCATTCCATCCAGGTTAAGAGGGTAATCTGGAGTGGGGTGTGACATACCAATTGAAGGATCTCTAATTATAGAGGATCTATGAGCGGAAGCGGATCGTCCAAGCTCCATTATGAAAGAACTCATACATTCGCAGTTATACTAAACAGATTATGCATTAAATCATAAATTACAACATACTTTTTGAAATAAATACAAAGGTTGGAAAGACAATACCTTTGAAGAACACTTTCTTCAAGTATATCCTTCGATCAGTCACGAACGCAACGAGCAAGAACTCGAACTCCCTCGAACAGCAACGAATATCAACTCGATCCTCGAAAAATCGAACACAACCATGAGATTGTCTTGGTATTTTCGGTATGAGAATCCATGAGTTGTGGGCTCTGGCTTATTTTGGCTTGAGGGAAGGATTGGAGTGAAGGAGGATGACGATCGAGTAAGCGAGTGAACTATCGTGTAGAAGATGGAAGTCTACACATAGACTGGATACTCGAACGTTTAGACTCTCAAGTTATCATCTAGTAAACTCGATGTTATCGTATAATCACTCGATCAGTAATAATGTAACTCGTGTTAGATTTTTGAAATCAAATTTCATTTTATCCCACAATTGCCATAAAACCGTGTAACCACCCACTAAGGTTGGTTATTGAGAAAAATAAATTTTAATTATCATATAATTAATAAATTATAAATAAATACAATAACTGACTTATCATATTACATTTATAACCTATAGTTTTAATATTGCATCATATGCAACATATAAAGCATAGTCCTTTTCTCTATTTTATGACATTTAATATAAATCATATTTATATTAAATTTAATAACTATGAATCTTATTCATAGAAATTATATTTGAATCATATTCAAATATTAGTTCCTCCAATCAAACAATAATGTATCAAATACATTATATCAATTATATCATATATAATTGAATTAATTTAATTATATCATATATAATCAATTTCCCTCTTATTAATTTGAACATTTCAAATTAACACAAAAACTTATTCTCAACTTGAATCCATTGAGCTACCAAGGAGACCTTATGGTCCTGTAGCTTGAAGCTACAACGATACGTGAATAATGACTAAACTCTTTAATCACATTGTCCACCATCCGTTTACTATCGGACACTCCACTAAAGACCAACAACTGCACTCTTTCTTCGCACTATAGATATATTTCATAGTCCATTGGATATAACCAATCAACAATATGATGATCCTTCAACAATCGCTCGCAAGTACAATTGGCCCAATTTATCATTTTGCCCCTGTAGTTACATCTAACTTCTTAACTCAATTCTTACGGTCTTCAACCTAAAACAAGAAGAATAACCCTCTGTTTGGAACCACCAGATTCGAAAGGATTTCATGTTTTTTGTAAATAAACTATTTACAACAATTAAAAAAAACACTAATATACAATGGTAGACTTCTATCAATCTCCACCAATGTTAGACATCTATGAGTTTCTATCACTTAGTATTAATGAAGTTTTTACCACTTATAGACACAGATAGACTTCTATTAATCTCTATCAATGATAGAGGTCTATTAATTTTTATCACGGATATCTGATAGACTTCTATCAGCGTCTATCTGTCTATCACAACTATCCAAAAATAACAAAATTTTCAATAAAAATGTATAGTGCATGTATCATAAACTATCTTTAAAAAAACAACAAAAAAAATGATCATCTCTTGATAGGCAATTGATGATAGTCTATCATTGTTTATAAGTTTTATATAGAGTGATAACAATGCTTATCAAAATTATCTAAAAGCAACAACTTTGTCTTATTTTACCATTATTTAGCTAGAAATATATCGCTTCGGTGGAGTCTCGTGAGAAGCATTCTCAAGATTTTGGTGTTCTTTTGACAGAAAAGAGAATGAACTACTAAGGACAGGCCGGGCCAGAATCCATACAACACATAAATTGCTATCAAAAAAGAAGGTTTAATTGTGGTGATTTCAAGTCAGTTTGGTTCCAAATGCAATTAGGAATCTAAAATCATTTCCTCGTTTTAAATCCTCTCATTTGAAATCATTTTTGGCCAAATCCAAACAGCAGATAAAAGCTTCAGATTACTATTACTATTATCATTATTTTCATAAGAAAGTGATTCATATGCAAAAAAACATGATATGAAAGCCTGTATATATGAAGGAATTGAATTACAAGAAACCCTTTAAAGATAACCTACTGTATGAAGAAAGGGTTCGATAATCTGTATCAAAATAGAGTCATCAAAAGGTAGTATGCTCCCACCACAAAAAAACATCAAACTTCTAAATATTCCATTGTTTCTTTCCAACTAAAAAGTCAAATGAAAACTCTTATAAAATTATTACTAAACTCTTATAAAATTATTACAATAATCCTAGCTTCTGAGAAGGTTTACCATGGAAGCAAAAGTGAAGAAGGTTAAAGATATTACTAGAAAGAAAAATGCACCAACATAAGAGAACAGAGGATGAGAATGCAAACCTGAGTTTTTTCACACAGAATTTAAGCCTATTTTTTTTAGTTTTGATTTGCTTACATATCTTTTAGCATTTAACCCTAATTTCTAGAAATCTCCTTTTCCAATCGAAGTCCAATTCTTGACCGAACAAAAAATTAGACTTAATTTAAATCATTGCATAAACTCAACACAAAACAATGCATCATGTAAATCATAGCTAAGAATAGTAGGAAGAAATTGTAGATGAGATAATCTAAATCAAAGAAATCGAAGAAGGGGACGACTGCAAAAACCGAAAATGGAGTTGAATTGTAAAGATTGAAATGAAAACTAACTAAAACTTCAATCGTACCGGCAGGTAGGCGAAATAGGAAAGCATATGCTCTCATGCTGGGAACGTGCAGTGGCCGGAAATGGGAGGGTGGCGGTGCCTGGACGTGAAATAGGGTTTTAGAAGAATAAACCAAAGCTTAAAAAAATCTGACGCTGCGTGTAGGAAATAGAAAATAAGATCGATGGATTCTTTTTCATTTTTATGATAAAATTTATGTTTAAATTTTATTTTGATCTGACTTTTGAATAATATTATATTTTGGTCTTCAAACTTTTAAAATATATGTTTTGAGTTTTAGATATTATTTTATTTTGGTTCTTGAATTTTTTAAAATATTCCTTTTAGTCCATAAATTTTTAAAAAGTACTTATTTTAATCTATGTTGTATTGAGATCTTTGTTAGCTCTTTAACAAATTGACGAGGTGACTTGTATTTTTTAATAACTATACTATCAAATAAGTTCGTTGTGCTAAAAAAAATCTAGAGTTTTAATTTTTGAAAGAAGAATCTAAGACATTTTTAGTTCAAAATTTCGGTCGTGGATACATCGACTCTCTCGGCTATCGCTTTCTTTATTCCCGAAAAGTGGCATCTGACTGAGGACGCGTTTCGGGTACCCCAAAAATAGATATTCGCGTAACACAGGCGGTTAGAACAATCTAATCCCCTTCCTTTTTTTGAGTGGAATTGGCTGTTATCAAGCCAGATGAAATAGCATCGGTTTTTCCCATTTCTCTTAAGGGGATTTCTTCCTTGCGTGGGATATCTTTACTAGGGTAATCAAGGTTCTGGAAGAAAGGCTTTGGACCCTTTATTTGTTGTCTTTTTACTCCACCTTCATCTTACTCGATACATCTAGAGCTAAGTTATTTAAAAAAATATAACCTCCCTCACATTTTTAGTTCTAATATACAATCAGCCCCAAGAATATCCCTAAGTTCAAATATCGAGTTCTAATATACAATCAGCCCCAAGAATATCCCTCGAGTTCTCCCATTGTTTTCTCTAGGTTACCTCTAACTCAATTCTTATGGCCTTCAACCTAAAAAAAGAAGAATAACCCTCTGTTTGGAACCACCAGATTTGAAAGGATTTCATGTGTTTTGTAAATAAACTATTTACAACAATTAATAAAAAAACACTAATATACAATGGTAAACTTCTATCAATCTTTACTAATATTAGATTTCTATGAGTTTCTATCACTTAGTATTAATGATAGACGTCTATTAATTTCTATCACTATGTCTATCACAGATACACCCTGATAGACTTCTAACAATGTCTATCACAACTATAAAAAAAATAACAAAATTTTCAATAAAAATGTATAGTGCATGTATCATAAACTATCTTTAAAAAATAATAATAATCATCTCTTGATAGGCAATTGATGATAGTCTATCATTGTTTATAAGTTATATATAGTGATAACAATGTTTATCACAATTATCTAAAAGCAACAACTTTGTCTTATTTTACCATTATTTACTGAAAGGCTGGAAATATATTTCTTTCGACAGAAAAGAGAATGAACTACTAAGGACAAGCCGGTTAAGAATCCATACAGCACATAAATTGCTATCCAAAAAAGAAGTTTAATTGGTGATTTCAAGCCAGTTTGATTCCAAATGCAATCAGGAATCTAAAATCATTTTCCTCATTTTAAATCCTCTCATTTGAAATCATTTTTGGCCAAATCCAAACAGCACATAAAAGCTTCAGATTACTATTACTATTATCATTATTTTCATAAGAAAGTGATTCATATGCAAAAAGCATATATGAAAGCCTAGTCTAACTAAAGGAATTGAATTACAAGAAACCCTTTAAAATAGCTTAAAGAGAAGATAACCTAAAGGGTTAAGGGTTCGATAATCCGTATCAAAATAGAGTCATCAAAAGGTAATATGCTCCCACCACAAAAAATATCAAACTCCAAAATATTCCATTGTTTCTTTCCAACTAAAAAGTCTAATGAAAAACTCTTATAAAATTATTACGAATAATCTTAGCTTCAGCATTGAGAAGGTTTACCATGGAAGCAAAAGTGAAGAAGGTAAGGTTAACGATATTACTAGGAAGAAATATGCTTAAGAGAACAGAGATGAGAAGGAAAACTGAGTTTTTTTCACAAAGAATTTAAGTCTATTTTTTTAGTTTTGATTTGCTTACCTATCTTTTAGCATTTAACCCTAATTTCTAGAAATCTCTTTTTCTAATCGAAGTCCAATTCTTGACAGAACAAAAAATTAGACTTAATTTAAATCATTGCATAAACTCAACACAAAACAATGCATCATGTAAATCATAGCTAAGAATAGTAGGAAGAAATTGTAGATGAGATAATCTAAATCAAAGAAATTGACGAAGGGGACGACTGCAAAAACCGAAAATGGGGTTGAATGGTAAAGATTGAGATGAAAACTAACTAAAACTTTAATCGTACCAGTTTTAGACAGACGACTACTACTACTACGACGACGACGACGACTACTACGACGACTACTACGACGACGACTACGACGACTACTACGACGACTACTACGACGACTACGACGACGACTACTACTACGACTACTACGACGACTACTACTACGACGACTACTACGACGACTACGACTACTACTACGACTACGACTACGACTACTACGACTACGACTACTACGACTACGACTACTACGACTACGACTACGACTACTACGACTACGACTACTACGACTACGACTACTACGACTACGACTACGACTACTACGACTACGACTACGACTACGACTACTACGACTACGACTACTACGACTACGACTACGATTACTACGACTACGACTACTACGACGACTACTACGACGACTACTACTACGACGACTACGACGACGACTACGACGACGACTACGACGACGACTACGACGACGACTACTACGACGACTACTACGACGACTACTACTACGACTACGACTACTACGACGACTACGACTACGACTACTACGACTACGACTACAACTACAACTACTACGACTACGACTACGACTACTACGACTACGACTACTACGACTACGACTACGACTACTACGACGACTACGACTACTACGACTACGACGACTACGACTACTACGACTACAACTACGACTACGACGACTACGACGACTACGACTACGACTACTACGACTACTACGACTACTACGACTACCACGACCACTACGACTACCACGACCACTACGACCACCACGACTACTACTACGACTACCATGACCACTACCACTACGACTACCACGACCACTACTACTACGACTACTACTACTACTACTACGACTACTACTACGACTACTACTACGACTACGACTACTACGACTACGACGACTACGACTACCACGACCACTACCACTACCACGACCACGACGACCACCACCACGACCACGACCACCACCACGACCACCACAACCACCACCACGACCACCACGACTACCACCACCACCACGACTACCACCACGACTACCACCACGACTACCACCACTACCACGACTACCACCACTACCACCACTACCACCACTACTACCACCACGACCACCACTACTACCACTACTACCACCACTACCACCACTACTACCACCACTACCACCACTACTACCACTACTACCACCACTACTACCACTACTACTACTACCACTACTACCACTACTACCACTACTACTACTACTACCACTACTACTACTATGTTTATGCTAGGGACTAGCAGTGTATGTATGGGACTAGCAATGTATGTATGGTTGCATCTAACCTTACGTTTATGCTAATGGTTGATGTGGGATGTGACTCTAACCCTACTGACTGCATGACCCGTTAATCATGGGTTAGTTTTCGCTAGTCCTCATCTTCCTACAGGGCGGAGGAACTTACGTTGGAAGCATAACCAACCACCTCATGCTATTATAAATTTATGTTTTGGGTCCCAATCATATGTTTTTATGATATGTTGCATGTGACTGTGCATTTGGTCACTACAAGTGAGAACTACTTACTGAACATATTATATTTACAGACTTTGTAGGTAAGGACACAGGTGGCAGAACTGGACGTCGCTCAAAGGGCCAACCATCAAACTCACTATTATGGGCATATATGCAATGTTTTATGGATCCTGGTGTTTTGTAAAATAAACTTTTTATACAATTTTCTACCTAATTAATAAAATTTTAGATATGTTTTTTTTTTAATTTTTACCAAAACTCATCTCATGATAAAAAAAGTCTAAGTATGCATGTCGTAGCGATCATAATATGTAAGGATCTGGTCGTTACAGTTTGGTATCAGAGCATTTGAGCCAAGTAGGCTCTACTACATTAGAAGAGTCGTGGTGTTTGATGGTTGGGCCTATTAAGTGATGCCCATAATTATGCCAAATACTGTAAGGAATTTTCAAATAAGTAATTTAGTAAATAATTTAGTAAACATAGGTATGAGTAAAAAAAAAAAAAAAAATTAGATTGCTTCCTTACTATGAAAGAATGTGTGTACCAGATGCAATCACAAAGAGCTCTAACACGACGAGGCAGACCTCGAAGTAAATCAAGGGTTCAAAATCAAGGAAATGGACAAATGCCATACGTATTAGTTACACCAGATGCACTACAAATACTAATACAAAATATGAGTAATGGAAACACAACATCATCCACCACACCAATAGACTTCTTTTAACCTCTATCAATGATAGTCGTCTATTAATTTATATGAGTAATGGAAACACAACATCATCCACCACACCAATAGACTTCTTTTAACCTCTATCAATGATAGTCGTCTATTAATTTTTACTGATACACCATGATAGACTTCTAACAATGTCTATCACAACTATCCAAAAATAACAAAATTTTCAATAAAAATGTATAGTGCATGTATCATAAACTATCTTAAAAAAAAAAAAAGATGATCATCTCTTGATAAGCAATTGATGATAGTCTATCATTGTTTATAAGTTATATATAGTGATAATAATGTTTATCACAATTATCTTTTTACCATTATTACTGACTAGAAATATATCTTCTTTCGACAGAAAAAAAGAATGAACTACTAAGGGCAAGCCAGGCCAGAATCCATACAGCACATAAATTGCTATCCAAAAAAGAAGGTTTAATGGCAGTGATTTCAAGCCAGTTTAGATCACTGATAGACACAGACTTCTATTAATCTCTATCAATGATAGACGTCTATTAATTTCTATCATTGATACACCCTGATAGACTTCTAACAATGTCTATCACAACTATCCAAAAATAACAAAATTTTCAATAAAAATGTATAGTGCATGTATCATAAACTATCTTAAAAAAAAATGAATCTCTTGATAGGCAATTGATGATAATCTATCATTTTTTATAAGTTATATATAGTAATAACAATGTTTATCACAATTATCTAAAAGCAACAACTTTGTCTTATTTTACCATTATTTAGCTAGAAATATATCTTCTTTCGACAGAAAAAGAATGAACTACTAAAGGTAGGTCGGGCCAGAATCCATACAGCACATAAATTGTTATCCAAAAAAGAAATTTAATTGTGGTGATTTCAAGCCAGTTTGGTTCCAAATACAATTAGGAATCTAAAATCATTTCTTCTCATTTGAAATCATTTTTTTGCCAAATCCAAACAGCACATAAAAGCTTCAGATTACTATTACTATTATCATTATTTTCATAAGAAAGTGATTCATATGCAAAAAGCATGATATGAAAGCCTAGTCTATCTGAAGGAATTGAATTACAAGAAACCCTTTAAAATAGCTCAAAGTTTGATAATCTGTATCAAAATAGAGTCATCAAAGGGTAATATGCTCCCACCACAAAAAAACATCAACTCCTTAAATATTCCATTGTTTCTTTCCAACTAAAAAGTTGGATGAAAAGCTCTTATAAAATTATTACGAATAATCCTAGCTTTAGCATTGAGATGGTTTACCATGGAAGCAAAAGTGAAGAAGGTAAGGTTAAAGATATTACTAGAAAGAAAAAAAACGTAAGAGAACAGAGGATGAGAAGGCAAACCTGAGTTTTTTCACAAAGAATTTAAGCCCATTTTTTTAGTTTTGATTTGCTTACATATCTTTTAGCATTTAACCCTAATTTCTAGAAATCTTCTCTTCCAATCGAAGTCCAATTCTTGACAAAACCAAAAAATAGACTTAATTTAAATCATTACATAAACTAACACAAAACAATGCATCATGTAAATCATAGCTAAGAATAGTAGGAAGAAATTGTAGATTAGATAATCTAAATCAAAGAAATCGAGGAAGGGACGACTACAAAAACTAAAAATGGAGTTGAATGGAGTTGAATGAAGCAGGTAGGCGAAATAGGAAAGTATATGCTCTCGTGCCGGGGAAGGCGTGCAGTGGCCGGAAATGGGAGGGTAGCAGTGGCTGGACGTGAAATAGGGTTTTAGAAGAATGAATCAAAGCTTAAAAAAATCTGACGCTGAAATAGAAAATAAGATCGATGGATTTTGTTTCATTTTTATGATAAAATTTATGTTTAAATTTTATTATGATCTGACTTTTGAATAATATTATATTTTGGTCTTCAAACTTTTAAAATGTCTGTTTTGAGTTGTAGATATTATTTTATTTTGGTTCATGAATTTTTTAAAATGTTCTTTTTAGTCCATAAATTTTTAAAAAGTATTTATTTTAATCTATGTTATATTGAGATCTTTGTTAACTCTTTAACAAAATGACAAGGTTACTTGTATTTTTTAATAACTATACTATCAAATAAGTTTGTTGTGCTAAAAAAAATCTAGAGTTTCAATTTTTTAAGGAAGAATTTAAGACATTTTTAGTTCAAAATTTCGGTCGTTCGGTATTTTATCGTGTTGGTTGTTGTCATTTTACTCCACCTTCATCTTACTCAATACATCTAGAGCTAAGTCATTTAAAAAATATAACCTCCCTCACATTAATATAATTTTACTAATAGGAACTAAAATAAACTTTTTTTGAAAATGTAATAATTATAGATTTGATCCCTCTTCAAAACTTATTTTCGTAAATGTTCAAACTTTTTTATATTTTCGTATATAAGATTTAATGGATTTTTTAACTAGAATATCTTTGAGTGTGGCGGGTGGCTGAAGGGAATATGGCATTGGGAAAAACTTTCCATATTTATGAAACACCTTAATGTTGGAGAGAAAAATACATTTATTTGTTTAAATTTTATTCATTTTTGTTTAATTTAAGAGATAAAATGCATTCATTTGTTGATATTTTTTCTCTTTATTTAATTGGAAAGAGAAAATGAATTTTTATTTATTTTTTATTTACGGTCGTTTCACGTGTCAATTATTGTTTTTTTTTCTGGCAGATTCATGTTATTTTAAATATACCGCATAACGTTTTGTTAGGTATTTGAACATATTATAACCAATATATAAATTAGAGATTGGTTCAATGCTCGACACAGATTATAATATAATCCAATACATGAAATATAGCATGGTATATAAATCACATATTGACTTCATGTTCGACATAAATCACGGTACATATCATAAATTTCATTTACATCACAGTAAATATAAAAAATCGAAATAAATAAAAAATTATATATATCTAGAGACGTCCATGGGGCAAGGCAGATCCCGTCCCCATCCCGCCCCTATTTCAATCCTCATCCCTACGAAATTCCCCATTATTTCCAAAAGAAAATTATAAAATTTTCTAATTAAAACAATAGTATTTTATGTGCAGATATATAATTAAAAACTTAATCTCGTCAATTTTAAATTTTAAATATTACCTTCAACTTAAACATTATAACATAAAACATGGATATTTAAAAAATATATTAAACTATGAAAAAGTTGAGATGAAAATTAGAAAATAAGTAATTCTTGATGTTGTGATTTTTGTAATATATATATAATCTGCTCACACGATGTGAGTTTAAATAAATGCACATAATGTGAATTTTACATTTAAATTTATTATTATTACTATGTGTTTTTATATATATTATAGATATATGTGTTTATATATATATGTCATATATGTGCGTTAATTTAGTATATATTCATTGGGTGGGATAGAGTCGGGGCAAATAAAAATGATTTTGCTAGGAATATGAAAACTTAAAGCTTAAAATAGTTTAAAATATCAAAATTTGATGGTTATTAAAAGTGTAAATCAAATATTAAATTGAATTACTATGATCAAAGACATGTTTGAATGTGATTTTGAATATAAATTTTTAACGTTTCCTATTCAGTACTTATTTTTAATTTTATCGTTTATCCAGATCTCTACCAACACCAATGCCATGCAATACACGCCCCATAGAAAATAATAATCTAATGTTTGTAGAGCTTGATCTTTCTGCATATCCCCACCCATGGCTTTCCAGCCCACTCCCTTAAAGGGTCTTTTTGCTTTCTCCCATTGCTATCTCTAGGTTACCTCAAACTCAATTCTTACGGCCTACCCACGGCTTTCCAGCCCACTCTCTTAAAGGTCTTTTTGCTTTCTCCCATTGTTATCTCTAGGTTACCTCAAACTCAATTCTTACGGCCTTCAACCTAAAACAAAAGAATTAGAACCATCAGATTCGAAAGGATTTCATGTGTTTTGTAAATAAACTATTTACAACAATTAAAAAAAAAACCACTAATATACAATGGTAGACTTCTATCCATCTCTACCAATATTAGACTTCTATGAGTTTCTATCACTTAGTATTAATGATAGACGTCTATTAATTTTTATCATTGATATATCCTGATAGACTTCTAACAATATCTATCACAACTATCCAAAAATAACAAAATTTTCAATAAAAATGTATAGTGCATGTATCATAAACTATTTAAAGGAAAAAAATGATCATCTCTTGATAGGCAATTGATGATAGTCTATCATTGTTTATAAGTTATATAGTGATAACAATGTTTATCACAATTATTCTAGAAATATATCTTCTTTCGACAGAAAAGAGAATGAACTACTAAGGACAGGCCAGGCCAAAATTTATACAGCACATAAATTGCTATCCAAAAAAGAAGGTTTAATTGTGGTGATTTCAAGCCAGTTTGGTTCCAAATGCAATCACGAATCTAAAATCATTTCCTCTCATTTGAAATCATTTTTGGCCAAATCCAAACAGCACATAAAAGCTTCAGATTACTATTACTATTATCATTATTTTCATAAGAAAGTGATTCATATGCAAAAAGCATGATATGAAAGCTTAGTCTGAAGAAATTGAATTACAAGAAACCCTTTAAAATAGCTCAAAGAGAAGATAACCTACTGTATGAAGAAGGGTTCGATAATCTGTATCAAAATAGAGTCATCAAAGGGCAATATGCTCCCACCACAAAAAAACATAACTCCTAAATATTCCATTGAGAAGGTTTACCATGGAAGCAAAAGTGAGGAAGGTTAAAGATATTACTAGGAAAAAATGCACAACGTAAAAGAATGAGAGGCAAACATGAGTTTTTTCACAAAGAATTTAAGTCCATTTTTAGGCCAAACAAAACAAAAATAAATAAATAACTATAACAACCCGTAATTTCCTTTTCCAAAAAAAAACTCAAATTATTAATAAAATATTTAATTCCTAAATTTTGGCATTTAATTAAAAAAAACGATTAATTCCACGAATTAATTTAAATCTTACCTAGATTTCAGGTTTAACGTGTCAATTACTGTTTTTCCACAATATATAAGTTAGAAATGATTCAATGCTTAACACAGTATAATCCAATACATGAAATATAGCACGATATATGAATCACATATTGGCCTAATGTTCGACATAAATTACGGTATATATCATAAATTTCATTTACATCATAGTATATATCAGAAATCCAAATAAATCAAAATTTGTATATATCTAGAGATGTCAGGTAGCAGGGCGGATCTCATCCTAATCCCGCTCCCTATTTCAATCCCCATCCCCGCGAGGATTGGGGCGGGGATTCCCGGGAATTTCAGGGGCATCGTTTCCAGCGGAAAAATTCTCCATTTTTTTTAACAATTTTTAAATTATTTGTGTTCAACCTTAATAAAATTTTATTAGTTAGGTGGGTCATTTCCAATGCATTATTTTTAAAAGAAAATTATAAAATTCTCTAATAAAAACAATAGTATTTTATGTGCAGAGATAAAAACTTAATCTCATCATTTTTAAATTTAAGTCTAGCTTTCTACTTAAACATTATAACATTCATAGTCATAAAAGTAATAAAATTTTAGATATTAAAAACATAAATATTTTTAAAATATATTAAACCATGAAAAAATTGAGATGAAAATTAGAAAATAAGTAATTATTGATGTTGTGATTTTTGTAATATATATTTAATCTGCTACATGATGTGAGTTTAAATAAACTCACGTGATGTGAATTTTAAATTCACGTTCTTTGAATTTCAATAAACTCACGGAACGTGAATTTATTAATATTATTTTTTTATTATTACTACTATGGTATTATATGTATTATAACACACATATATATAGTACATGAACCCTAATCAAATAAATAAACTCTTAGTTATATCAAATAAACAAATATATCGTTGGGTTGAAATCCCAACAAAAAAAATCGTAGTTATATCAAATAAACAAATATATTGTTGGGTTGAAATCCCAACAAAAAAAAATTCGTAAAAATTAAAAGGATATTGTATTTTTAGAAACTATTTAGGAAAATGTTGTTGTTTTCAAACTATTTGTAAAAATATTGTTGTTTTAAATAAGTCGAGGGTTGAAAATTCGACCATCATTTGTAAATGACTTGATTTATCTGAAAACAGACTTCCACTCATCATTTGTAATATATATGCTCGCGCATATCTTATGACGGTTGACAAATTTCTAACTAATCATCGTATATCACTCCAGTGACCGGCTCACTGTCAACAGGTAACCCCAATAACACTTCTATGTCTTGTAGAGTGATAGTGCACTCTATGTATGCGTCTCAGGCCTCCATCTTTCGACCAAGGCTGTGATCAGATGCCAGTCCAACTGAATAAATCCTGCCTTTCGACGTCTGCAAAATATTCTCCAGTAGTACGATCTCACCATACAACATATGATCGATGAATGGACTGGTCATACAAAACATCGGGATCAATAGGTCCTGGGTTTATCTTGACGCTCCAATGCATCCCTTATTTCTGCTCTTCTTTTCTCGAAATAGTTCACGCATTTGAAGAATGTTATCTAAGCAAGAGCATTTATAGGCAACATTCGAGCTCCTTTGAGGACTCCATTTATGCACTCTGATAGATTTGTCGTCATCCACCCATATCTGAATCCTCCATCATGTGCAAGTCCATTGCTCTAAACTAATGTTGTCAAAAAAAACTTAGACAACTCCGATTTATTCCTTTGATATCTTCAATTGCTTTGTTGAACTTTTGAATTTGAAACTGACACCCGACACGATAAACATAAACTGACACCCGAAAAGTTCATGTTATCACAACGAGATGGATTGGACAGAACCAGCTACTCGACAACGATGTGGATTTTGTAACCAGTTAGGACATAATCGAAGGAAGTGTCCTTCGTTACTAAGACAGGCTCCAGATAGTTAGGGATTGAATAATAAATAATTTTTTTTATTATATATTCATTTTATTGTATATTCAATTTTTTTATTATAATTTATTGTATATTCAATTTTTTTTATAATAATCTACTGTATATTCATTTATTTTTTTTTTGTAATCAATAAAGTTTTACATTATAATAATCTAATATATTCAATTTATTGTCTAATGATTATTCAATTATAGTATAATAATCTAATATATTCAATTTGTTGTCTAATAATTATTCAATTATAGTATAATAATCTAATATATTCAATTATAGTATGATTATTAGCTATTTTTTCTCTTTTTTTATATATATTTCTATGGAAAGTTCAAATATAGTGAAGACTCTCGCTCTCTCCTTCGCTCTTGCTCTCACTGTTATTGTTGTTATTTTTCCATTAATGATTACTAGCTTTCATTTCTCCTGAAACAATCACAAACACTTTTTTGATTATGGATCTACTTTTTTGTTCGTAGACAAAGCTAATTCGGAATTGTCTTTCATTCCAAGGAATAACTTGTATCAATGCGCTTCATATTCGCCTGAGTTCGCTCCCAGAAATATAGCCATCCCTACCCCCTCACGTCAATCCCACAAGCCTCCGTCTAATTCGAAATGATAACAAAATGCATAGGTTGTTAGAAGTAGCTCAAGTACATAGATACATATAGTATACCATCTCATTACTTTATTTCCTCTATGAGGGAAAAAGAAAAGTAATAAACCTTCAATCTCGAGGGTGGATGTGTGTCGAAACTTCAACCTTCGACAACCTAAGCGAGATTCGCGAGATTTCCCTTGTCGAGGGTTGAAGTTTCGGCTTATGCATTGTTTCCAAGTTTTTCTTTGTTTGTCGAGTTCTCAACGTTCGACCTCCACATTAATCAAGTTCTCAACGTTCGACCTTTAGCCTCGAATTCCCAAAACAACTATATTTCTCTAATAAGTTTCAGAACAAACAATATTTTTCTAATAAGTTTTGAAAACAACAATATTAATATTAAAGGTCCAAAAAATACAGATCATTTTTAGATTTTTATAACAAATTGATAGATAAAATAAAATTTAGAATCTCTTATTTTTGTTGACGACTCGTGAGGTCTTCACCAACTTTTAGATATACAATCTTGATTTCTCCTTGAGATAGATAGAGGTGGAATCTTTAGAGAGAATTTTTGTTATAAAAAAATTGTTTAAATTCATTATTTATTTAACCAATAAATTAAATCAAATTTAATTTATTTAATTATATAACAATAAATTCATTTTAAAAAATAAATTAAATCAATATTTAGTCTATTAAAATGAATCAAATAATTATTAATTAATTAATTAATTATTTCAATTAATTTAATTTAATTTAATTTAATAATTAATTAATTAATTTTACAATTAATTAACCATTAAATTAAATATCACATATTTAATTTAACCTTGTAATCGAATCATATTCAATTATGTTTTCTCTCATATTACCTATAGTTTTAATGTGCATCTAATGCGCATTAATTTAACCTATAGTTTTAATACGAATTCTATTCATATTAAATTTAAAGATTTAACCTCCTTTAAATATTTAGTTCTCCAATAAATTAGTTTTTGAATCAAATTCAAAATAAATTTATATTATAAAATTTAATTAAAATATAAATTTTATGTTATAATATATCACCATATATTATATTCTTTCTCTTAATAAATTTGAACATTTCAAATTACTTTAATTATCTCAATACTTTGTATGAGCTACCAATGGGACCTAATGTACCTACATATCAGAAACGAGATTAATTTGCTAAACTCATTAACCAAGTTAATCAATATTCGTCGATTATGGGTACACTTCATTTTAGACCCACAATTGCACTATTCTCACTCCATGTATATTTCTATGCCCATGGATATTGACCAATGACAACAAGTTAGTCTTCCACGGGTGTTCGTTAACATTAGTTGAGTCAAATTATTGTTTTACTCCCGAGTTAACTGCTTCTCTAATAAACAACATATTTATAGTCCAACCATTAAATAGAAACCTCTCTCGGGCCAGCAAGAGAGTAGGACCCTTTGTTCAAGTCCCGTAGATACCACTAAAGGGAACACTCCTCTACTTACCTAAAGTTGGGAATGAATTAATTCTATCTCGTGAAATTATGTTCTCAGCTCCCTACTTGATTTTGTCACCAAAATAGTAGACTTATTGAGTCGGCAAACTGGTTACTCTCACCCAAATAAACCAAAGGACTACCCTTCATGAACAGAGTCCATAATCCTCTCAATCCACCCCAGTGAAATAAAACATAACTAATCAACAGAGTTACATCTAAAGGTTACTATTTTGTGGTCTGGTCTTATACAAACTCATTGCATAGAATACCCTCACTTACATGTCCCTTACATGAACGTGTTGGATCATTGCATTTGTATCAATTACAATGTAGGTCATATCCATAATGTCACTAGGATAAGATACACATTCTCATCCATATACTATAGACCCTTTAGGTTGTATCTTGAACACTGATCCTCGTATGTCTCCACATATAGTTCAAGACTCACACAACAGTCTAAGATGTTAGTTTATTGGATCAGAGTTATTTAGGCAAGATAAATACAAGATAAGCAATAACAGTTTATTGTAATAAACATTTACAATATTTTATTAATGATTGGTCAAATATTACATTTACTATCTACGAGTTTTATGGCATAAAATCCAACATATATATCACAATATATATCAAATTTCTTCTTTGTGAAGCCCTACCACCGTCACCATCACAATATTTCGCCGTTTGAGCGTCTGTTGCTGTAGCTACCATCATCAAGTTGAGTCCCCCATAATCTGCCCTCCAGCTGGATCGTGCATTGTCCAAGTCTGTCATGTCGAGTTTGTCGCATGTGCACCGTTGTTTGAGAGAGGTTAAATAGAACGAGGGAGTCGGACGACCGTCTGTCGTCAAGCGGAGTCGTTAATTGTCATTCGTCGTCCAAGTTCGCCGTTCATCATCAAGTTCCAATTCAAGTTAGCCGTTCATCATTCGTCGGTCGTCGTCTAGTGCGGTCCTCAGTCATTTGCTCGCCAATTTCGTCATTGGTAGGCTGCTGTGAAGTGAAGAGAACGATGGATGGTAAAGAGAACCAGAGATATAGAATATGGGTTTTGAAAAAAAAAATGGTTACAATAAAAAATGCACGTAAATTGAGGAAACTTGAGTTTCTTTTTGGAAATATGTGTGATGGATTGTAGGACGAGGACAAAATTGTATTGGACTCTAATTTATGTGTAATTAAGAAGCTATTTGGACATTTTTGAAAATAATAGACAAACTATTGAAAAGTGAAATATAGGATCTTTTAAGGGCCTCATGTTTTATTATTCCATTAAAAATTTATGGACTAAAACGAATTATTTTAAAGTCTATAGACCAAAATAGAATCAGATTCAAAGTTTAGAGACTAAAATGGAATTTAAACCTAAAATTTATAATTCTCAAAGCTTCCATTGTTCGGGGAGTTGGGAAAAATATTACAATATTAGTTTTGGGTATTTTCCTAAAAAATTTAACACATCTTTTTGCCATTGTTTACTTTTCAAACACCAATGTTTTAAAATTATTTTTTTATCCACTTTTAATCTATCGTGTAAAAGAAATAAGATAGACGAGCTTTTGTCTTGTGTTTGTTGAAAAAGTCTAAAATTGAAAAAAAAAATCAAAAAAGAAAAATATAGAATGAAAAGTTAAAAACACATATAAAAGAAAATGACAGAACAAAGATTCTCTTCTTGTAACATTTTTTTATATATAGTATAGATATAATTTCAAAAAAATAATGCAATAATTATAACTTTGACTCCGAAAAAGGAAGGAGTGCAATTTTGTTTTCATGGTTGATTTGTAAGTTTTAATTTATCAAGTTGTTTTGTCATGATCGTGATATGTTTTAATTTGTTTTTTTTTTAATTAAATGATAAGTTTACGTGATTAACATTCTACTATTAGAACTTTTTTGTTATTATTTTAGTGTCCATCACATTAATAACATTTGATTTTACGCCAAAGTGTCGTGTCTTACTATCACCGGTTGCATTTTTTTTTTAAATGGTAATAATAATAATAAAAAAATAAAATACATATATATTTTTGTAAATTGAAAATTAGAAACGTACTATTGTATTTTGAATTGACACAAACATCTTACTAAAAATATAAGGACAAAATGGATATTTAAACTATTTGCAACAATTAAAAAAAGTACTAATATATAATGATAGACTTTTATTAACCTGTATCTATGATAGACTTCTGTTTCTATCACTTAATAGTAATAATAGACTTCTATCAATGCCAATTTGTGATAGACATCGATAACAATGTCTATAACAGCTATTTAAAAATAACAAAATTTTCAATAAAAATGTATAATGTATATATCATAAACTATCTAAAAGCCCAAAAAAAAAAAAAAAAACCACAACAAAATGATATCTCTTGCTAGACAATTGATGATAGTATATCATTGTTTATAAGTTATATATAGTGATAACAATGTTTATCACAATTATCTAAAAGCAACAACTTTGTCTCACTCTATCATTATTTACTGAAAGGCTAGAAATATATTTCTTTCAACAAAAAAGAGAATGAACTACGAAGGGCAGGCCGAGCTAGAATCCAAACCAAACTTTTCTTTGTTTGAGCTGCTCCATGCACGCAAATAAAAAAATGTGTCCTGGACCGAGCAAGTGTGTAGAGATCTTCGTGGGACGATGAAGCCTTCTTCTTAGATAAAGATGTGTCTCATGCGACTCTCCCAGCCTCTTTCCTTGCCGTCAATGGAGAGTAAGCCAACGACCTTGCTTGTTTCTAATAGGTGCGGTAGCAATACCAAAAAAATAGGGAAGGCAGGGAGGGATAAGATTGAATAAAATGTGCTTGAGAGGGCAGTCTTATCTAGGATTTTCTTAACCCTCCTTTTTCGAAAGCGAAAGGAAGAACATGAAATTCTTTTTCTTTTCTTCCGCAGGGATCAAAAGATTTGAAAAATGATCTTAGAATGTGAAAAGGTTATTATATATAAATAGGAATTTGGTTTTTAGCAAGCACATTGACATCCCCTATGAAAAAACGAGATAAAAGGCGACCAACCGGTTCGTCAAGGGAGGACGAGGTAAATGGTGACGTCCCTGGTAAGAGTGAGGGAGATTCATCAAAGAAAGAGAAATACGAGCTATCATGATTGGTTAAATCAATTAAAATGAACTCAAAGCAGCTTTAATTGCAATCTGGTGGTGGTAAGATGGCGAAGAAATATGGAAAATAGAGTTTTCCAGCGAAGGGAGAGGAACTGTAGCCACCGACCATGAATAAGTCAGCTAAGAAGAAGCAAAGAAAAATTTAAGATACAACGGATTGAAGTCCTTGAACTATTAATAGAAAAGAGCAGATTTCAGCGATGGAAGAGGGAACTGCAGCCACCTACCATGAATGAGCGAGCTTAGAAAAAGCAAAGGAAAATGCAAGATAGGCAGATTGAAGTCCTGTACCATTAATATGGGTTTAGGTCATCCTTCGAATTTACAAATTTCATTTATGTCAATTTCTTTTTGACAAATGTTCCATCCATCCACTTACCTTAAGTTTCTTGTCAACATAATCCTATGTAGGCAGTAATTGTATTATTGATTTCTTTTTTGAGTTTAGTGTCTTTCTTCTCCGGTGAAAAGAAAAGAGGTGGGAGTAAGAGAAAAGAGGGTCAAAAAGGGAAAGAGAGGAAAAGAAAAGAGAGTGACTGTTAGTATATCAACCTATGTTTCCTTTATAACAGAAAACTCACGGTTAAGGACTTCAATTCAAATATTTTTCATCATGGTTGTTGGCATTGAAGATCAATTAATAGTACAAAATGAAACAATTGTTTAACCCTTTCATATGGTTGGTTTCTTTCAGCATATTGAACAATAAGTTGTTTTGTTGTATGGTTGTTGCTTCAACATGGTAATTCCATCTTGTTGACTCTTTGATTCTTATGTTCAAAGCCAATGAGTTTTCTTAATTTCAAAAGGTAACTAAGAGTTGAGATTTTCTTTAGAAGACATGATTTTTACTTTTTTAGCGATGCAATTTGAGATTTATTCAAGACTCAAATGAAATTTGAACACCCTCTAAGGGATATTGCTACAAAGGTTTGTATATTGATCACGTATTTGTCCTCTTTGACATTAATTTCAAGTAATTTTGTAGTATTGCATTAAATATTTTGACATTGAATTTGCCGAACTAGTTGGTCTTATAATGGCTTATAGGTAAGCTTGATTTGCGGAATTTTGATATAACTCGGTTTATATATTCACTATTTAGACAAAATTATCAAGGAAGTCGAGACCCCCCTACAAGCTTTCTAAGCTTTACCCAATACAAAGCAAAAAGAAAATCTATCCCCCCACACAACCTAAATATAGCCCCTCCTTAGGCCCACTTCCAATCTCTTTATTTTTCTCATATACCTCCTAACAACCGGGGCCTATCACTACCCACCCCAAAAAAATCACATTGTCCTCTAGGTGAAAATCTAGGAATTGTCCGATAACATGCAATCCATTTTTCCATGTAGCATCGTCAGATGACATCCCATCCCATTGGATGAGCACCTCAAAATCGGTATAAGATACCACAGTAGCTTCGATTTTGTCGATGCCCAAAACGGAGGTTGGTCGTATGGTCATTAATCCACCAGATTGCAACATAGGAGGAGTTGTAAGTCTTGGCAAAACAGAACCAATTGTCTTACATAGCTACATGAAAGACGGGATGAATATTGATATTGGTTGACAGCTTCAATTTATAAGCCACTATACCAATATGTTCAATAATCTTAAAAGGACCAATAAATCGAGATGCGAGCTTTAGATGTTTGTGGATGCCCAATGTACTCTGTCAATAAGATCGAATGTGAATTTTTATTCATTTTATGACTTAATAACTCATAATCCGATCTCACTGACTAAATATTTGCTTCACCAAAGGTACACTACTTAAACTATTAAAAATTGATGCAAGCAAAATTCCCCGGTACCTATGGGCCGAAACGTTTCATAAAGTAGTGCATATTAATTATTGATTACCATCATCGACTATTGCTTTTGAAAACCCTATTAATTAATAAATAATTAAGTAACTTAAGGCATGATTTCGAAAAAGATACCTTCCATTCTCTTGTTTGCGGCATTACCTATCCAAGGTGTTAGCCTATCTTGCACCACTCAAAGTCATCATAAACTCATTCAATAACAACATCTAGTGTATAATTGATGGTAACAAAATTATAAACAAAATCATTATCTATTGATAGACAAATGATAGTAGTTTATTACTGTTTGTTTATTACTGATAGACAATAACTATAAGTGTCTATATGTAATAGATAATGATAATGTTCTATCACTTGGTCTTCCATTGTCAATGATCATCATTCTAGTTATTATCATTGTCGTTTTAATTAACATTTTTAAACTAGCCACAAAACTATAAATAGAGTAGAAAAAAGAAGAATAAGATTTAAAGGAAAAGGAAAGGAGATGAAGAGGAGGAGTAAATGATTAAATTTTGATATTTGTGTAAACATTTTTCCTTATTTTTCTATTTTGGAAAATTTTTTGTTAGAAATGTCACCTCTGTTGTCTTTTGAATCGATACACACATAAGAATTTACTAAAAATATAAGGACAAAATGAATATTTGAAATTTGTATCATTATAATCCATTTTATTAGTATAAAAATATAGATAGTATAGATACATATAAATATTTTTATTTAAAATAACAAATAAAAATAAATCCTAATATTTTTTATTTAAAATATTTTTATATAAACATCTTGTATTCCTCAATTAACTACCGTTAACATTATTTCAAAATCCTACAGTTTTACTATTTTACCTTCATCATTTTTTATTCATTGTTACTGTGTTTACTATTTATTTCTCAAACCCTAGTATTATAGTTGGGCTATAATAACAAGGCTGTAATAACCAACTTTTCGTCCCAAACGTCCCAAAAGTTCTTCTAAAAAAACACCCCTCAAGTGCTTCTTAAAAAAAACTAAGGCGCAAGGCCTTTCACTTTTGTTCCTCTCAAACCCCTTATAATTCTCTATTTCTCCCATCTCTTTCTTTTTATTGCAGCATCGCAGCCTTACTTCGCCACTCACCTACAACAAGTTTTTTACCCTACTCCACCGTTGTTCCCCCGAGGCTTTGTTCAAGCTTTACTGTTGGCTATCAGAGACACTATTCTCCTTCCACCAACCATCGAATATTAGAGACGCGAGCTACCCGCGATGAGGCTACCAAAGTTCGCGAGAATAAGTTTTCAGAGTTCAACGCTCTAGGTTCCTTCGAACTTGATTCAAACCTTAAAACTCCACTGTGAGGCAAGCTGACAATATTATCCCTCTTTTGTTCTTCGATGTCGTTTTTTATTATACTGAAACCCTTCTTTGCAATGTTCATCTTTAGATTACTCTTACCATTCTAAACCATCAAGTTTATTTGTATCCATACATCCTATAGGTGAAATATCAAAATCCAGTTTACATACCACAATATTAACATGAATAAATGTGGATTGTTGTTAAAATATTTATGTATATGCATATCTTCTCGTGTGTGATGTCGTACATGGGCCAGCTTGGAGGCATTTTATAGACCAACTTGAAAATTCGGATTCGTTTTAAACGAACCCTATCGGTTTATTTTTGAAGGGCCAACCCAACCTGACTCAACAAAAAATTGTTGGGTTGGTTTGGGTGGGTCATCTTTTTTTTTTTTTTTTTTTGAATTTTGATTGTCATATTCTTATATATATATAGTCGGGTCGAGTTGGGTCAACTCGACCCTAGTCGGGGTAACCCGAGACCCAACCTGAAATTTAATTTTTTAATATCTTTTAACCCAATCCAACCCAAAAATAAAATATAACCCAACCCAACTCTTATGATTTGGGTTGGGTAGTCCAGATTGGTCAGATGATTAGGTTTTTTTAACATGCTTAAAATTATGTCTATTGTACGCTATAATATATTGGGGTCTTTTGGAATTTTGGAACTCCTTTGGGGTTTACCGTCGTGGGCCGCCGCTTTCAGTCAACGTCGGGCGTCTTCGCTGGGGTGGGCTTCTGCCGGTCGTCTTCTGCGGTTTTTGCGACTGGGTTTTTGGGTTCTGGGTTCGTTTCGAAGTGTCCATGGGTTTCGCCGACTGGGTTGTCTGGGTTTGTTCATTTGTTCTTAAGCGACCGTTTTGTTGGCAGACGGTGAGGTTTTGTCAGCCGATTCGTTCGAGGTTTGAGACAGTGACGGTGATTAAGCAGTTCACTGAGGTTTTGTTTGTTAATTTCTACGATTTGTTGGATGAGGTTTGGCAGCCGATTTTAGATCTGAGGTGTTGGCAGACGGTGACAGTAAGGTGGTCTGCTGGTACATTTTCAGTTACGGCTTTGATATGAGGTTCGGGCATTAATAGATTTGAGGTTTTGAGGTGTGGGTTTATCCACGGTGAAAGTTGGTGACGATGGTGTGGAAGCGGTCGCCTTTAAGACTGAGGGAGAAGAATGGAGGTCGAGTTGCTCGTCAACCCTTTCATCTGCTTAGACTGGAGATCGATTTGGGATTGGGTGCTCGTTCTTTGGAGGTGAAGGATTTTGGGTTGTCTAACGGTCGTTCTGAGGAAGGTGAAGGGTCCGGTATGAGGAGTGTTGGGTTGAAGAAGCCTCTATCGTCTGACTTAGAACTGGAAGAAATTCGAATTATGGGGGATGAACCGGGTGGGCTGAGTATTGGGTCAGTTGTTGGGCAGGGAAGTTTGGGCTCGTGTGGAGTTGGGGCCCAGGAAGTGAAGGGTATGTCTGGGAGCCTTGAGGGTGTTGGAGGCCCGGATGAAAACCGGGTTGTGAGGGGTGTTGGGTTGGGCCTTGAGGGAGCAGGGTAAGCAGACATGTTGGGAGTGGGCTGAGGCTGAGTGAAGGGAGTGGATTGGTGCAAGGGGAGCTGGGGTCGAAAGGCGTGGGGGCGTCGGTGTCGCGTGGTGCTGGGTCGGAGTTGGGAGGTTCGGAGGAGGGGGGCAGAAGTCAGACAGTGAAGAGGTTTCACGGGTTGGGCTTTATGGAAGTGAGGGTCGTTCAGTGGACACACGGGTTTTTTGTGAGGGAGAGGAGGAGGGGTGTGGTTCTGGTGGTTCGGGTTCCGGCGTGAAGGGGGGAAATTCATGGGCCGCCTTTTTTGGGTCTAAGTTGAGGGGTAATTTAGAGTTCATTCCTCCAGTGGTTGAAAATGATAAAGTTATTGTCGAACCTTGTGAGGAGATTATTGATAAAGGTGTTTGTTTGTGGGAGAAATCTTTGGTTGGTCAGTTTGTGGATGCCAAACTCCTGTATTCTGTTATTTGTTGACTTATTCAGAGAATTTGGGGACGTGTAGAGATACCAATTATTAGCTTGTTGGAGAATGGTTTAAATATCTTTAAATTTAAGAAGGTAGAGTCATGGGATTGAGTGCTGGAGAATGGTCCGTGGCACTTGGGTGGCAAGCCCATCTTATTACGACAGTGGTCCCCAGGTATTGTTCCTGAAACCTTTGTTTTTAATTCTGTTCCTAATTGGATTATAATGGAGCGTGTTCCCCTGGAGTTGTGGACGGATAGGGGTTTAATAGTGTTAGCTAATGTCATGGGTAAATCTGTCCCTTTTGATTTTGCAACAAGAGAGTGGCGGCGGTTATCGTATGCGAGGGTTTGTGTTCAGGTGGATGGTGATTCGTTAATGCCTCATTCAGTCATTGTTAGAATGTGGGGCCAGAAGTTTATTATTCCAGTAGTGTATGAGTGGAAACCTCGTAGGTGGATTTGTAGAGATGTCCATGGGGCTAGGGATACCATTCCCCATCCCTGCGGGGAATTTTTCCCCGTTACTCTTTTTTTTTTTTTTTTTTTTTTTGTAAAAAGCTAATTAATTTAAATCGCTAATGTGAGCAAATTTTATTTAAATAATTAACTTTATCACTAAATTGTTTATTATGGTTAGTTTTATATGACAATTTGAATTTAAAGATAAATTACTCAAATTTTGGCCTAAAAAAGCTAATTAATTATTTTTAGTAGAAAGATAAATCACATATATAATCTAAATTTAAACATTCAATTTAAACATATTCATTATGTTTCCCAATAAATAATCAAATTTGAAATTTAAATGTAATATTTATATAATAATAATAATAACAACATAACATTAGATAACCATACTAAATAAATATGTAAAAGCTAATTGGGACGAGGACGGGGAACGGGGTGGGGTCGGAGATGGGAAATGCATTCCCCGTTCCCATCCCCATTTAGCTCACGGAAAATTTTTTCCCCACTCCTTCTCCCATTCCCTGCCTAATCAGGGAATCCCTATCCCCGTGGGGAAATTGGACATCTCTATGTACTTATTGTGGTTCCTTTAGGCATAATAGGGCTGTGTGTGAGAAACAGAGTGTGGAACAGGGTCAAGAGTTATGTATTGTGGCAGTTAATGAGGGGTGTTTGGGAGAGAATGGGGGAATTGAGAGTGTGAGAAAGGGGCGGGATTTGGGTATTAGTGCGAAGGGAGTTAGTCTAGTGGATGGGAATAAGGGCGCGAGGAGTGTTGACGAGTTTACTATGGTTAGTCGTCGTAGACGTGATAGAGGAGGTGTAGGGCATAGGGGTAGTAGTGGGTCACCGGGTTCGGCACCCTTGAGAAGTAGAGTAGTTTATGGGTCCCCTGGAATTATGGGGTTTGTAAAGCATGTTGATGATTGTAATCAGTTTGATGTTTTGGGTGATGAGGGGGAGACTCGTTGGCATTGACACTATGCAGGAAGATCATGATCCGTTGTCTGTTATGGATGGGATGTTCGGAAGTTCGAGCAAAGGCCCAGTGGGAGGTGGTAGGTGTGATTTCTTGCAAAGTTCATGATTTGGTGTTCCTGAAAAGTTTGGGGGTTGAATGACCTTGTTAAGTGTAGGGTGGTGGCAGACTTTCTGGCTTCATCCTCTGTTACTTTATGTTATTTGCTTGAAATAAGAGTTTGTCGCGAGAATTTTGGTATGATAATGGGTAGGTTTGGTGATGCTTGGAGTTGTGTGTGTAGCTATAGTGTGTGGGGAGTTGGGAGGATATGGGTGATGTGGCATAAGAGTGTCTATGATTTTTCTATTGATGTCAGTGAGGAGCAGTTCATTTATGGAACCTTAGTGGATATTGTATCTAGTGCTAAGGTACATATTGATGCTATGTATGCCTTTAATCACGTAAGCGAGAGGAGGAACTTATGGTCTCAGTTGAGTGATGTGTGTGTTATGTGGCAGCTTCCTGAAGTTGTTTTGGGGGATTTTAATGCTATTTGTAGTAGTTCAGAGGATTTTAGTGGTTGCCTTAGCTTGAGGGAGATGGAAGAATTTGATGGGGCGTTATTGGAGGTGGATCTGGTTGAGTTGGGTGTGACAGGTAATTGGTTTACTTGGACTGGTAAACTTCAGGGGAATGGTATCTTGCACCGGTTGGATCGATGCTTGTCTAATAAGGCATGGAAGGTAGTTTTTCTGTATTTAAAGGTTAGGGTTGGTCAGTGGGGGATTTCTGATCATAGCCTTCTTTTGGTTTTTATAGGGGAGACAAGGAGTAGGCCGCCTCCTACGTTTCGTTATTTTTCTCATTGGGCAGAGGCTGAAGGTTTTATTGATACTAACAGGTTAGTGTGGAGAAGGTATGAGAATGTGTCTCATATGGTTAGCTTTGTGCGAAATTTGAAGGCAGTGAAACGGGTTTTTTGTGCATCGTTTGGTAGGCGTATCTTTGTGTTAGCTAATGAGGTGTGGGCGGCTAGGCAGGTTATGGAGGTTGCTCAGGCTGAGGTAGAAAGGGATCCTACTTTAGAGTCGGTATTGCGGAGGTGGCTCGGGCCACTGAGTTGTTCTGGTTAGTGGCGAGATTGGAGGAGGCGTCGCTCCGAAAAAAGGCCAGGGTGAGGTGGCTGAAGTTAGGTGATATGAACACAACTTTTTTCATCGTTGTGTTTATTCTCGTCTTAGTTGCAGTGGTTTATTTACGGTTGTGGATGCTGAGGGGACTAGCTAGACGGTGCATGATAGAATGGCATGGGTGGCAGTAGAATTCTTTTGGGGTTGTTTAGGGTTTTAGCCTGTAGGGTATAGGGATCTTACTGCCCGAATTGGGGATATTGTGTAGTTCAGCTGGTCCAAGGAGGGGGTGGAGGCACTTAGTCGGCTAGTGAGTCGAGAGGAGATTCAGAAGGCTTTATTATCGATGAAGTCTGGGAAGGCTCTTGGGTCTGATGGGTTTTCGGTGGATTTTTACAGAGCTGCTTGAAGTGTGGTTAGGGATGACTTCTGTGACGTTGTGTTGAATTTTTTTTTAGACATGTTACCTGCTTGGTGGAGTTAATTCTACTGCTATTACTCTTCTCCCAAAGAGGCGAGGAGCTGAACGTATGGAGGAGTTTCGTCCTATTTCTTGTTGCAATATTGTGTATAAGTGTATCTCGAGGATCTTAGCTGAGAGATTACGATTGTGGTTGCATGCTTTCATCAGTTGCAACCAATCTGCATTTGTTTTGGGTAGGTCAATTTTCGATAACATTTTATTATGTCAAGAGCTTGTAGGGGGCTATAAGAAGGGCAGAGGGAAGCCACATTGTGTGTTGAAGGTAGACCTTCAGAAGCGTATGATTCGATCAATTGGGATTTTCTGTTTGGTGTGCTGTTGGCTATAGGTATGCCCCTTCAGTTTGTTAGTTGGGTGAGAGCTTATGTTACTTCGCCTAAGTTTTCTGTGATGATTAATGGTTCCCTTGAAGGGTTTTTTTCCTGGTAGGAAAGGGTTGAGGTAGGGGGATCCATTGTCTCCTTTTTTGTTTGTGATGGTGATGAAGGTGTCTAGTTTGTTGAATAAACCTTCTATATGATTTATGTTTCATGATCGGTGTGAGCGTGTGGGGTTGACTCGTTTAGCTTTTGCAGACGATTTGATGATTTTCTGTACAGTTGAGAGAGATTCTTTGGAGTTTGTGAGGCAGGTCCTGGCAGATTTTGCAGGGCTGTTTGGGTTAGTTGCAAATGTTGGGAAGAGTTCCATGTTTGTTGGGGGTGTAGAGTCTGGGGAGGCGGAGGAACTAGCTGCGTTTATGGTTTTCTCTCTTGGTTCGCTGACTGTTAGGTATCTGGGTTTACCTTTATTGGCGGGTCGGTTGAGGGATGTGGATTGTGCGCCTTTGATACAGAGGATTATAACTCGTATTAGAAGTTGGGTAGTGCGGTCCCTCTCCTTTGCTAGGAGGTTGCAGCTTGTTAGGTCTGTTTTACAATTCTTTCAGGACTTTTGGTGTAGCATCTTCGTGTTGCCTGCGTGTGTAACTCATGAGGTTGATCGTCTACTACGTAGTTATTTATGGAAGGGTAGTGCGGTGAGTCGGGGTGGTATATGGGTGGCGTGGCATAAGGTGTGCTTGCCATCGGGAGAAGGAGGGTTGGGTGTGAAGCATGTGGTCTCTTAGAACCAGGCTGCTATTATGAAGCTGCTATGACTTCTCTTAATTAAATCGAGATCATTATGGTAGCATGGATAGAGGCGTATGTTTTGCGTGGGCGGTCTTTTGGGCTGTTCAGAGTGAGATTAGGAGGTCTTGGTGCTTGAGGGCTATTTTGCGAAGTAGAAATAGATTCACATACCTAGTTCGTTTGATGGTCGACAATGTTCGGTCTTGTTTTGTTTGGTGGGATCCTTGGCTGTCGGAGAGCGCGATGTTGGATTCATACGGGTCTACGGTGGTTTATGATGCAGGGAGTAATTTGGAGGCGCGATTGTTGGAGATCATGGATGGTGAGAGAGGTTGGAGGTGGCCCACGGTGTCTTGGGAGCTTCCTGAGATTTGGGGTCTTATTCATGCAGTAGGGCCTAGGGTGAGGGGGGGGGGGGATTATTGGGTTGGGTGTTGGATGCTAGTGGTCGGTTTTCTATCGCTAGTGCATGGGAGAATTTGCATCCTCGTCGTCCTAGGGTGTCTTGGTCTGGTATTTTGTGGGCGGGGGTGGTATTCCGCGTCACTCCTTCTATGCGTGGTTAGCTGTGAGGGACAGGTTGAGTACGCAGGATTGGTTGAGGAGTTGGGGTGTGTTGTCAGGGGGTGCCTTCTGTATGGGGGAGGTGTAGAGTCGCGAGATCATTTATTTTTTGATTGTGGGTTTGAGAGAGAAGTGTGGTCTGGGGTGTTGCATCGGTTGGGTTCGTCGCATCGGGTGGCGGGTTGGGATGTAGAGTTGAGTTGGTTGTGCCGAGTGGGGTCTAGTAAGGGGGTGCGTAGTAAGTTGTTCCGAGTTTTCTGGTGTGCTTCCATATACTGCATCTGGTAGGAGCGTAATCGGCGGCTGCATGGAGGTCGATCGAGGTTGGTGTCAACACTGGTTCACCTTATGATCTCTACTGTTCATGCTCGTGCTGCTTTCGGGTTCTTATCTAGTGTATTTACAGATTTTTTTTTCTTTTTGAACTTTACGTTGTTCTTTTGTTTTGCTATTGTCACTAGTTTGTGGGGTTTTGGGTTCTTTTCTTTGGCTTTCTCCTTGGTGGTTTGCGAGTTTGCGTTTATGTGTTGGTTTTGTTATGTTCTTTATCTTATTGGCTTTGTTTTGGTTTTGTTACCCTATTTTTACTTGTGCTTTGTTGCTTTGATGCCTTATCGCGAACTGTGAGACCCTCTCGTTGTTGTATAATAATATCACCTATTCTTAAAAAAAATATTGAGGTCTTTTGTTGATTTTTTTAATTTTATTTTCTATGTAATCTATTCCAAGTTTATTAGAATTAAAATAAGTATGTATCAAAGATATTTTGATTTTATTTCATCTATGAATTGGAAGATTTAAATTAATTTGATAGGGAATCTGAAAAAGATTAGTAACATTGAGTTATGGAATAAGATTTTATTTGGATTTAATTTAGAAAAAGATTTAGAATTGGAAGGAATTTGGATTTAATTTAGAAAAAGATTTAGAATTGGAAGGAATTTGGAATTAAAGGAGAAAAAAAAACGAAGGGTTTAGTTATTTGAATCGAAAGTAAAGGAAAAAAAAAAGAAGGAAAAAGAAAAGAATTACTCGCAAAAAAAATATTTATTTCTTCTTCCCTTTCGTTTCCAACGCTAGAGCCCCCTCCTCCCTTCAAACCTGCCGTTGCCGAAGGGAAGTGGTTGCCTGACGCCGCCGACATCCGAAGCCCTAGCTGTCAACGTCTCAGCCGCACACTTTCAGTCAAGTTTCTTCAAGCCGCGCGTCGGTCGTCAACCTCGCCGACGTTGTTGTCGCGCGCCGCCGGAGTTCCTCAGCCTCGTTGCGCGTTTTCTGTCTGAGCGTCCCAACCCTCGCCGCCTGCAATCATCCGCGCGTCCCCCGACAGAGCCGTTACACGACCAAACCGCGCCGCTCCTCATCTGGTTTGTCAGTCGGCCGCTCCGTTTTGTTCGCCAGTTCGTGGGTTGTTGTTCGCGCCTTTGGATAGCCACGTGTCTGTCTGGTTCTTCCAGTCGCTGGGTCTTGTCAGATATGTGTGTTTTGGGGTAAGGACTGATTTATTTGATAGTTTATGTGAGAAGATCTCCTTCACCCATTCAAGTTTTTGCCTGAAGCGCTATTCGGTAGAGTTTGGGGATCGAATTTGCGCATTTTTTTTTGGAATGTGCTGTTTTCGAAAAGTTTGAAGTGATTTAACTGTGGGTCTTTTCTTGATTTTTTTAAAATTTTTATTTAATTTTCCATGTAATCTATTCTAAGTTTATTACAATTAAACTGAAAGTACGAATGGAATGTATAGGCATGTAACCCACGCTTAAGAATATAGGCTAATTAGGGAATTATGGTCAAGCTACTGATTTGGAATGGTAAATGGTTAACGAAAATCTTGATCATCTCAGGTTACCATAACCCAACGTCCACACAGATAAGGTTTAGAAGCCTAAACTCCATCATCTACGATTATCACTGCATATCACCAGTTGCACTCCGATCCACCGCCTTTCATCGGTAGGATCGTAGGTCGTCATCATGCGCTCCGGAAACTTGAGCAACTCGAAGAAGAAGAATAAGAAGAGTAACAAGACCAAAGATGAGAAAAATGTTCCGTCTTTAGCCTCGGAGCATACTGGCATCAACCATGATCGAGCCAAGAAGAAAATTATCACTGATGCTCGGTTCTCATCCCTGCATTCTGATCCTAGGTTTCAGAATGTCCCCAAGCATAAAGCAAAGTTTGTTATTGATTCACGATTCGACCAGATGTTCGTAGATAAGAGGTTCTCTTCGTCGTCGGCTCCATTGGACAAGCGAGGCAGGGTTAAGAAGGGTAAGTCGGAGAATTCATTACGTCATTATTATAAACTTGAAGAGAAAAGTGAAAGGGATGAGGATGGCAATGAGGATGGTGTGGAGGTAGAAGAGGATGACAGTGACACGGTTGGTAGTGATGTCGAGGTAGAGAAAAAGAATCAGAGATTAGAGAAACTTGATTCAAGTAGTGAGTTGGAGGAGCCAGAGTCGGAGGATGATGATGATGTAGAAACTGAAGAATCTAACTATACGACTGAAACAGATGAAGGTGATCTTGATGATATTTATGACGATGAAACACCTGAATTGCCGGTGCGTTCTGAATGCATTCTTATATTGGGTTATTTTTTGTATTGTTGCTTGTGTGAAATTGGCTGCAATCTTTCATGTTTTGACATATTCTTGTATTGGCAGGTGGAAAATATTCCAGAAATTGACAAGGAAACTCACAGGCTTGCAGTTGTTAACTTGGATTGGAGGCATGTGAAGGTATGCTGTTGATGAACATTCTTTTAAAATGAATTTGTAGCTTCAAGCAGTGTAACTTTTGTCAAAAATGGACCAATAGCCTTCTTGGGTAGTGTTTATCTTGTCAATTATTCATCTTAGCCAAGTCCAAATTGTTACTTGAATTGTGTTCTTAATTACATTATAATTTCTAACCCCATGTTGAATCATCAGTTAGTTCTCCATTTTTTTCAATGTACCTAAAACAATAGATTCAAACCTTAATGGTGTACAAAGAATTGATAGAAAATCTTGTAACAGATGGGAAAGCTGAGCAAGGAGAGGCTAAATGGATTATGTCTGCATTTACGAAGTTAATGTGCACAATATTTTGATTTGGTTCCTCATTAAGGTGCTGTTCCCTGAATGAAAATGTTATTGTAGTCAAGGGGATAGATTATATGGATTTGGACCATTTGGTTCATATTGTAGAGTAGTCAAGAGGAATAGCGAAGTCTGTATTGGATGGCTGAAATAGTGTCCATTCTGATGCCCTTTGAAATCGTTTTAATTTTTATTGTCCTACATCTTTTCTGTCTTATCAAAAAAAAAAAAAAAAAAAGAAAAAAAGTCACCACCTTTCTTGAACATGATCTATTTTATAGGTTGTACAATCGTGTCCTTGGGTTTTCAGAGTCCTATATATATATTTTTTTTCTATCATTACTTGTTCGTGCATTAACATTGTGGTCTATTAGATTTCAGTTATCTTTCGAGTGTTCCTTTGTGATTCTTGTTTGTCTTGTTTCCTTCACCGAAACGTCATTTTATATTTAGAAAGTATCCTCAACCACCACCTTTCGAGAGAGATATTCCTCTCCATTTGTCCACTTTCGATTTAAACCGCTCCTCAAGATTTCTCCAAGCTTCCTTCACACCATGAGTCCTACCAATAGTCTCCCTTGTTAATTTTTCTCTCTTTTGCAAGCCCCGGTCAAAGTTATAAATAGCGTAGAAAAGACCATTAGAGACTTTGTTTGGAATGGAGGTCCTTGTAACCCTGCATCCCACCTTGTCAATTGGAACTCTAGCTCCCTCCCTACTATTTATGGTGACCTTGGTATCGGGTCTCTTCGTCAAAAAAACATTACTCTTCTCATGAAATGGCTCTACTGCTTTTGTCATGAACAGGATGCTCTCTGGAGGCGCTTTATTGTGGCTATTTATGGCTTGGATCATTCTGGTTGGGTTACAAACATGCCTAAAATGGGAAGAAATTGGAGGCTGTGGACAGGAATTCTTAAACATAAAGATTTGTTTTTTAAATTCACAGACTTCATCATGGGTGATGGGAGAGCTATTCGGTTTTGGAAGGATAGTTGGTGTGATGATCAGCTCCTGGCACAAAAATTCCCTAACATCTTTTCTCTCTCCCTGAAAAAGGACACCGTTGTGGTGGATTGTCTGAATTTTACTAGTCGATCTTGGACTTTTGGGCCTTAGAAGGATCATCCTCGAGAGAGAGAGAGAGATGGGCGATTTGATTGCCATTTTGGAAATTCTGTACTCTTGGGCTCCTCAGAGTGGTTGTGATAGCCTCAAGTGGAACTTAGAGGTCTCTGGAAAGTTCACTACACAGGCTACCTTTTTTAACATCGCGAAGAGCACCTCCTCCAATTTTCCTTTGGTGAGAGTTGTTTGGAAGCTTAAAATTCTAAAGAAAGTGAAGTACTTCCTTTGGTCCCTTGCTTATAGAAGCCTTAATACTCTCGAAAAACTTCAAAGGAAGCTCCAACAATCCTCCCTCAGTCCTTCTATCTGCTGTCTCTGTTTGAAAGGTGAAGAGTCCCTTGATCACTTGTGTTTGTAGTGTGACTTTATCTCTAAGGGGTGGTCCCTCCTGTTTATAGAACGTTTGGTCTTGACTGCTGCCTCCCAAACAAAATTGATGATTGGATGATTGATGGGCTCAATAGTAGAGCCTTTTGTGCTAGAGGGAAGGTGCTTTGGAGATGCGCTTCTAGATCCCTTTTGTGGTGCATTTGGAAAGAAAGGAACAGTAACTGTTGAAGATAAGTTTGTTTCTTTTGATTCTTTTTGGACTGTTCAGCATACAGCTTTTTGGTGGTGCACAAATTGCACCAATTTTTTTTTGTAATTTCAGCCTTTCTATTATTTTTAACAATGGGAAGACTCTTATTCAATAGCTACTGGGGGGAGGGTGGTCTCAATCCCTGCCCTTGGGTTGTTCTCTATTGATCTTCTTTGAATATATGTTTCTGTTTCTCATTAAAAGAAGAAAGAAAGTGTATCCTCAATCACTTGTCAATGTAAAGAAAAGTAATAGCTGTTTTATTGTATAAGGCTTGACCCAATTCACAATGCTTGGATATGTACTAGCCTTACCTTTTTAAATGTGAATAGTCCATCTCTCTTACTTATTTGCAGCTTTACACACACTTCCGCAGACCTGTGATAATGATATTCTATAGCTGCTCCTAATCTGTGCTTGACTCAGTTAAATCATGTTTTGTAGGCTGTTGATTTGTATGTGGTACTAAGTTCATTTCTTCCAAAAGGTGGGCAAATATTGTCTGTGGCAGTTTATCCATCTGAGTTTGGGCTTCAACGTATGAAAGAAGAAGAATTGCATGGTCCAGTTGGACTGTTTGATGACGAACAAGAGAAAAATGATGAGGATGATGATGATGGCGAAGAGATGGACAATGAGAAATTGCGAGCTTATGAAATGAGTAGGCTAAGGTATTTTATTTTGGTGCCTCTGTTTATAAATGTTAGAATCTATATTTTGTTTAAGATGTACAGTGTAGTGCTAAAAGGATGTTGTAACTATTGAATTTTCTGGATTCTCTCTCATGAAGAAATGGTAGAAGGCACGGAAGTATATTCCTTAAGTGGATGTGGGGATTTTTTCTCCATATGATATATGAAGACACAATTTTAGTCATTTTTGGATCACAAATATTTGCAGCAGCAAGCTGCAAATTCTGCCTAATTAGTTGTTTTACTTTTAGAGTTATGTTAGTCATGACTCGTGAGAATTAAAAAATGCATTGCCCATTTAATAAAAACTGTTTGTTTTCTTGATTTCACCATCGGGTTTAGTCTGGTCTTAGTAGAAAAAGATGTGTGCTGTATATAACTCTCCGTCTATCTTTTAATCATAGCACTTTGTGCCATCTGTGTACAGGTACTATTTTGCTGTGGTGGAATGTGATTCTATTGCGACTGCTGATTACCTTTATAAAACATGTGATGGAGTGGAGTTTGAAAGGTCATCAAATATTCTTGACTTGAGATTTATTCCCGACTCGATGAAATTTGAACACCCTCCAAGGGACATTGCTACAGAGGTTTGTGTATTGATCATTTAATGTACTTGCCCTCCTTGACACAAGTAATTTTGCAGTATTGAATTTAATAATTTGATATTGAAATTACCATTTTTTAGATGAAAAATATTGAAGATGTCATATACTCTAGACTAATTTTCAAACACATGCAAAAGCAAAACAAAATGCGAAAAACTAGTTAGTCGTGCCATAACTTATGGCTAAGTTTTATTTGATATGAATAGCAGTTTAGTTCTATCCTGAGGTTTAAGGCAAAAGGCATGGTTTGAAAAAAAAACTCATTATACCTTTAGCATTTGATGATTGAATCTTCTTTGCCTTTACAAAAGAATGAAAATGTAATTATGAATCCAACATGACAAAATTTTAGGTAAGAAAATTGAAATATGAATTCAACATGACAAAATTTTAGGTAAACATATTTATCAGTGAGTATGGAATTCAAGATTCATTTCAGTATAAACGATTGAAGTTGGAGTCATGTATTCACTCTTAATGTGGCTTGAATTCTGAGGCTTGGCTCCATTGGCCATGGTTGGGACAGACCTAATATTATGAGAGCTTCAAAGTAACCAAAGGAACACTGATTGAGAAAGTTTAGAGAAGATTAGTGTCCAGGTTTAAGTAGCTTGCTAGGATTTATATAGCGATTGTGTTTGCTTTCATTGGAAGGTAGTGTAAACTAATTTGAAACAATGATTGTATAATTCTGTGAAAAGTAATAGCTCTTACAACTTAGGACCCCTACTTAAAAGGCTTTGAACCAGCCTTTGTTCCTTAACTAACGGGTACCAAACTAGGCAATAACTTAACCATTAACCAAGATAAAAACATAAAAAATAGAGTAAAGGTTAAAACAGAAATTAAAATACATGAAACAGAGAACCTGAAGCCAACATACTAAATGATTTATATCAGAAGGTTACTCTATGGGGGAAGGAGGGAAAGAGGGAAGGATCAACAAATCAAAGAGTTAACCGATCACTAGAACTTGTTGCATAAAATGTTGTTAATGTCTCATTAACCATTTTTTTCTTATAGTTGTTTATCGTCATAGTTAATTTTCTTGGATTTACTCGATATGATTTTTGTTACTTGTTCTTGGCTTAAATCCTTTCCTTCCTTTTGTAATTGCACACCATATAGTGTTCAGTATATGGTGTGGGAAGGTAATAGGAAGAAACTAATGGCTTCTCATCCTTTGTATATCAGGCACCATCATGTTATGAAGTTTTGAATTTCCATACCCCAGCCCTGCAGCATAGTAAAATCCATCTTTCATGGGATGAGGATGAACCCCAAAGAGTGAAGGCCTTGAAACGAAAATTCAATGCGGATCAGGTTTATGCTCGGTGACACAATGATTCTATGCAATTTTTCAAAAGCATTTTGTGTTATATGTCCAATTCCTCTACTGACAATATTTTCACTTATTTAGCTGGCCGATTTGGAGCTCAAGGAATTTCTGGCGTCTGATGAAAGTGATAGTGATGACGAGAGTGATGACGGAGAGCGAACAGACAAAAAGCGTAAGAAAGGCGATAAGTACCGTGCCTTACTTCAATCTGATGAAGATGGCGAGCAGGATGGTGGTCAGGATATGGAAGTGACTTTCAATACTGGCTTAGAAGATATAAGCAAGCGCATCCTGGAAAAGAAGGATAAGATATCTGAGACATTATGGGAGGCTCATCTGAGGAAAAAACGCGAGAAAAGGATGGCTGCAAAAAACAAATCCGCACACTCATCAGATGATGAAAACAGTGACACTGATAGAGAAGTTGACGAAGTGGATGACTTTTTCGTTGAAGAGCCTCCAGTCAAAGAAAGCATGAAGGATCGAACAAAAAGTATTAAAGATAGGGAACATGTTGGTGTGGACGGGTCAGTGGAAGCAAGCAGAGCGGAGCTCGAGTTGCTACTTGCTGATGATGAGGGCGTTGATACTGGTATCAAAGGATACAATTTGAAACATAAGAGGAAAAAGGGGAAGGAAGATATTGCCGAAGACAAAATACCCACAGTTGATTATGATGATCCGCGGTTTTCAGCACTCTTCAATTCACCTCTCTTTGCTTTAGATCCGACTGACCCTCAGTTCAAAAGGTATCTCTAATACTACTGAAAACTATGAAATACTTAAGATTAGAAACATCAATTTATTTCCAAATTCCAGATATATGACGATTGCACTCACTATATCTTTCTCACACCTCATATGAACCTATCGGGGGAATATGCTTCATCCATTTATATTCTTGTGGAGTTTTCCCATTAATCTGAGATATTTTCAGGAGTGCCGCTTATGTTCGTCAAGTGGCATTGAAGCAGCAAAAGGGCGACGGATATCAGTCAACAAAAAGTCAGCATGGCAAGTCTTCCACAAAACAACCTGCAGTGTCTGGGGAAGACGAGGTGAATGGTGATGCCCCTGTTAAGATTGAGGGAGATTCGTCAAAGAAAGAGAAGTACGAGCTATCGTCATTGGTTAAATCAATTAAAATGAAATCAAAGCAGCTTCAGTTGCAATCTGGTGGTGGTAAGATGGCGAAGAAAGATGGAAAAGAGCGGTTTCCAGCAAAGGAAGAGGAATTGCAGCCACCGACCATGAATAAGTCTTCTAAGAAGAAGCAAAGGAAAATTTAAGATACAGCGGATTGAAGTCCTTGAACAGAACAAATTGCAACAGGGAAGGAGTTGTAAGTTTTGACAAAACAGAACAAATTTCCTTATGTAGTCGGGATACATGAAAGACCGGATGAATATTGATATCGGTTGGTAGCTTCAATTTATAGGCCACTAGACCAATACGTTCAATAATCTGAAAAGGCTTTAATAAATCGAGATGCAAGCTTTGGATGTTTGTGGATGCCCAGTGTGCTATATCTATAAGGTTGAAACTTAATATATATCCAATCTGTAACGACAAACTCCACCTCTCGCCGTTTAGCATATGCTAAAGACTTCATCCTTTGTTGTGTGCGTTCTAAAGTAGCCTTCGACTCCTTCAACATTTCATCACACTCCTTTAAAATGCCATCAACTGTTCCTACCACGACTGTTCCTACTTCATATGCCACCAATTTTGGCATTGGCCTGCCATAAACTATTTCGTAAGGGGATTTCTTTATGAATTATGGTAAGATGTGTTATAGTTGTATGCAACCCATGCTAACTATTGAGACCACTTGGTCAGCGAGTCCATTACGAAATACCGTAGGTATGCTTTTAATCCCGGATTCACTACCTTTGTTTGGTCGTCGATTTGAGGGTGGTAGGTGGTGCTTCTCTTAAGTTGTGTGTCCATCAATCGAAACAATTGCTCCTATAATAGGATTGTAAACACCTTACCTCTGTCAGATATGATACTCTTTGGTATCATATGAAGTCGCACGATCTTCTTGAGGAATATCGCAACTACCATGGTGGCTATATATGGGTGTTTCAATGGAGCAAAATGAGTGTATTTTTGTTGGGATTGGTGTCCTAATTCTCCCAGAGTCTCGTAGTTTGTAAACAATTTGTACACATTGTTATTAATAAAATAAGAGTTATTTTATTTGCATTTACTCATATCCAATAAACTAAGATCCATGGTTGTTTCATATAAACTTAAACATGCATGTGAGACATACAAGTGGATCATGCCTTAAGTAATAACCTAAATGGTCTGTAGTATAAGGATAAAGGAGGGATATCTTATCCTGGTGACACTACGGATACGAACCGCTTTGTAGATAGTTGCAAGTGTTGTAACGTGCTAAAAATGGTTTGATCTTGACCATTCATGTTGAGACATGCGAGCGGAGGTGTCCTATACAAGGAGTTTGTATAAGACCGGACCACGAGATGATTCGTCTCTTTATATAACGCCATTGATAATTGAGACTTACATTTTACTAAAACGACCATAGGTGACGTGATTTTAATCCTGAGTGTTTTGGGAACTCCTGCCTATGAGGACAGTCCTTTGATTAGTATAGGTGAGAGTGGCTAGATTGCCAATTCAACAAACCTACCTTTTTGGGGATTTGTCTGATTGGGGAGCTGGGAACTCAGTTACACAAGATGGAATTTACTCCTTTCTCGAAGCAGGGGTAAGTAGATAGATTGCTCCCTTAATGGTTGATTCCGAGTCTTGAACATAGTGGCCACACCCTCTCTTTGAAAGAGAGGACTTAGTCATAGTAGGACTATGACTTATTGTTCATTAGAGAAATCAGTGGTACTTAAGAAGTTAGATGTAACAACAGAGGAAAAATGGTAAATTGGCCTAGCTGTACTTACGAGCGATTTGTGAAAAGTTATCGCACTGTTGATTGGTTAATATGGACACAGAAATATATCTATAGTGAGAAGAGTGCAGCTATCGGTCTTTAGTGGAGTGCTCGACAGTTAATAGATGGTGGATCTCGTGACTAAAGAGTTTAGTCAACTATTCACATACCATTGGAGTTTCAAACTACAGGTCCATAAGGTCCCCTTGGTAGCTCAATGGGTTCAAGTTGAGAATCAGATTTTGGGGTTGATTTGAAGTGTTCAAATTAATAAGAGGAAATTCCAAGTAATTCATATATTCAATAACAACATTATTGGGTTCAATATTGTATCAGCCCCATAGGCTCTAGCAATAGGTGCTAAGCGTTAGACGATGGGGTGCACGATGAGCGTAAGGTTGAGCGTTGAGGCCCAATATTGAATTGCAAAATGATCTATAGTATATGAATAAGGTTGGGTGCCTTATTCTTGTGACACTGTCGGATGCGACCCACTCTGTAGTTGTTACAAGGAGTTGTAAAGTGCTACAGATGAAGTGATCCTAATTCGTACATGTGATGACATAAGGAGTGGGGGCATCTTGTGCAATGAGTTTGCACAAGATTGGACCACGAAATAAGTCACTTTTACTTTATAATGTTGTTTACTGTTTATGACTGACTAACAACGATGACCCAAGTAACTTAACCTGAATCCTGAGCTAACTATGAACTCCTGTTTATTTAGGATTATCCTTAGATTTGCATGGGTGAGGGTTGGCTCAACAGCGCCGACTCAATAAACCTCTCATTTTAGGGATAAGACCGGGTAGATAGCTGGGGACATAGAATGCAAGATAGAATTCACTCCTATTCGCTTTTAGGGATAGTAGAGAGGCTGTTCCCTTAAGTGCTGACTCCGGGTCTTGAACAAGGGGCCCCACCCTCTCATTGGTCTGAGAGGGACTCGGTTTGATAATCAGATCACATACATATTGTTCATTAGAGGATCAGTGTGACTTAAGGAACAAGGGGTAATCTCAGGAGTAGAACAACCTTTTGACCCAACCATTATTACGAACAAACTGTGAAGGTTTAACTTACTAATCATGGTTATATCGAGTGGACACAATATATCTACAGTGAAAAGAATGCAACTCTGAGCTTTAGTGGAGTGACCTAGTAGTTAATGAATGAAGGTTAATTCGGTGTAAAAAGTTTAGCCAATTAATATCGGATCGTTGGAGCCCATGATCTATAGGTCCACGAGGTCCCCCTACTAGCTCACGATTAGCCTTAGAGTAGCATGATAAGTTTATTTGAAACGTTCAAATTAGAATTAAGGGAATTAGTAATTATATGTGATATAATTACACGTTTAATTTTGGAATTATACAAAATTGGAGAATCAATTAATATTTAATGATTTAAATATTAAATTCATGAATAGGGATTCATGTTGGTAGTGGAATTGGTGATTAATTAATTTAATATTTGATATTAAATTAATTAGAATTAATTAAATTGTTCAATTAATTACTAATTATTAATTTGATTAGAAAAATTAATTTTGAATTAATTTTTATAAAACTAATATAATTTCAGTTTTAATTATAAAATTAAAAACTGAAATTAAGATTTGATTTTGAAATTAAGAAGAAAAATAGAAAAACTCAAAAGTGGGGTTTTCACACTTCTAACCAAGTAGGTTATTCACCAAAACATTAACCAAATTAAGTCAAATTCCAAGTAGCTGTTGGAATTCATGCAACAATTGAATTTGCATGATGATCATACAATTGTAAACTTGAGAATCTGAGTGGAAATGGGCTTGTAAAGGTTGCATTTTGGCTGAAAATTCGTTTTGAAGAAAGTGTTCTTCATATTGTCAAAAACTAAAAATCTTTTCTCCTTATTCCCTTAATCCAAGTTTTTTTGAGTCCCACAAATCAATCTAAGGCACCAAAAGGATAGTAGGGAAGACATTGTGGTAGTTCGCGAGTAGAAATCAAGGAGATTGCAGCTGAATCAAGCTTGAAAAAGAATATCTTCAAAGGTATATTTGAAACCCACTTTATAGTTTATGAGCACGTTGAATTTAAAGCCAAAATTAATGAATTAGAATGCTTAATGATCCTGTTTTCTTCCGTTGCATGTTTCTTAACTCTATCACTAACTCATCCAACAATTCGTTCACCACAGGGATCGGAAAATTATCAGGGATTGTCACTTAATTAAGGGCTCGATAATCAATCCAGAACTGCCAACTTCCATCATTTTTTTGAACTAAGAGAACGAAGCTAGAAAAAGGGCTAGTGCTTGGCTGTGTTATTCCTGCTGCTAACATCTCCTCCACCAACTGTTCAATCTCATCTTTTTAGAATTGTGGGTAACGATATGGTCTTACATTCACAAGTCCTTCACTTAACTTTAGTTCAACGACATGGTTATGATGTCTTAACGACAGAAAACCCTCAAACGAATTAAATATGGATTGGAATTGTTGCAATACTTCTTGAATTTCCAAAAAACTTTCAATATTTTCTCAGTTGCTCTGGTCGTCGAGGACTTTCACCATATTTAATTCAAGTAGTACTCTTTGCCCCTCTTCTTTGACACATTTCATCATCGACTTCAGAGATATTTGAGACTTTACTAAGCTTCGATCGCCCTTTAGATGGACTCTCTACTCATCGACTTGGAATTCCATTTCCGAGGTGCCCCAATTGAAGGAAATCAAACATGAGGATTTCCATGAGCAGTGGAAAGATCGTTCCAAATTCCATTCGAATGAACACAATCAATTACAGTCTAAGAACGAAAACTAACAGGTCATGAAAAACTAGAAATTACAGCATGCTTATAAGAGTATCAAGGGATAGAGTATGCACACCTTTGAAGAAACATTCTTTACGAATCCCTCGATCAATCTCCAAGCGCCCAAGAACTGCAACGCTCGAACGCAACGACTGGAACAACACGATCACCAACATGAACACAACCTCCACGAAACCAATCGAGTCACACTCGATTCACGAAGTGAGTGAGGACACCACCACGATGGTTACCTTGGTATTCTCGGTGTGAGAATCCAGGAGTTGTGGGCTTTGTATGAACTTGGCTTGAGGAAGTGACTAGAGGACAACGATCGTGTCGACAATCGAGCAAGTGAGAAATAGGAAGCTGTCTATTGTATAGACGATGTGCTCGATCGTTTAGTAAATGGCAACCTATCGTATAGACTTAACCACTCAATTGTTTAGCTACGATCAGCTAATGAACTATCGTACAAAGCTCCACGATCGTTTAGTCTGTTAGCTATCGCTTAGTGAAACACTTTCACTTGATAGCTTATCCGTGAGTTATTTCCAAAAGTGGAAACTCACTAAATTTAGGAAAACAATTTTTCTTTTATCTTACGGTTACCATAAACCACCAATAACCTCCACCTCAATCGGTTATTAGAGAAAAAGAAATTAATTATCATATAATTAATATATTATAAATAAATATGATAACCAACTTACCATATTATATTTATAACCTATAGTTTTAATATTTCATCTCATGAAACATACCAACCATAGTTCTTTTTCTATTTTATGATACTTAATGTAAATCATATTTACATTAATCCTCCACTTGATGTATCTCATACATTACACCAATTATATCATATTTAATTGAATTTCCTCTTGTTAATTTGAACACTTAAAACTAACTCCAAGAACTGATTCTCAACTTGAATCTATTGATCTACCAAGGGGACCTTATGAACCTGTAGCTTGAAGCTCCAACGGTACGTGAATAACTGACTAAACTCTTTAGTCATAGAATCCAACATTCGTTAAGTGTCGAGCACTCCACTAAAGATTGACAGCTGCACTCTTCTCACTACAGATATATTTCTGTGTCCATATCAACCAATCAACAGTGCGATAACCCTTCATAGATCGCTCGTAAGTATAGCTAGGCCAACTTACAATTTTGCTCCTGTAGTTACATCTAACTCCTTAAGTACCACTGATTTCTCTAATGAATAATAAGTCATAGTCTTACTATGACTGGGTCCTCTCTTTCAAAGAGAGGATATGACCACTATGTTCAAGACCCGGAATCAACTCTTAAGGGAGCAATCTATCTACTTATCCTTGCTTCAGGGAAGGAGTGAATTCCATCTTGTGTAACTGAGTTCATAACTCCCTAATCAGAAAAATTCGCAAAAAGTTAGGCTTGTTGAGTTGGCAATCTGGCCACTCTCACCCATACTAATCAAAGGATTGCTCTCAAAGGCAAGAGTTCCCAAAACACTCAGGATTAAGGTCATGTTACCTATGGTCGTTTTAGTGAGATGTAAGTCTCAAGTATCAACGACGTTATATAAAGAGACTAATCATCTCGTGGTCTGGTCTTATATAAACTCTTTGTATAGGACACCCCCGCTCGCATGTCTCCACATGAATGGTCAGGATCAGACCATCTGTAGTACTTCACAATACATGTAAACCTCTATAAAGCGGGTCGTATCCGTAGTGTCACCAGGTTAAGGTATCCCTTCTTTATCCTTATACTAGACCTTTTAGGTTATTACTTAAGGCATGATCCACTTGTATATCTCATATACATGCTTAAGTTTATATACAATAACCATAGATCTTTGTTTATTGGATATGAGTAAATGCAAATAAAATAACTCTTATTTTATTCATAACAATGTGTACAAAGTTTACAAACTATGAGACTCTGGGAGAATTAGGACACCAATCCCAACACCAATCGCATTCAACACAATCCAACGTCATTAATCACTGAACCCCAAAATCAAATCAGCACTCTCCAAAGGCAAAGGGAAAAAATCATTAAAGACGGTTAGATTAGGGAGACTGAGGATCATACCTTTGCAGTTTCCGTTTGTTTGAACTTACTTCCCTGTGCCCAACATAATGCCATAACTCAAAGTTGCAAACCGGGGGCAATTGAGTGAATTCACCAATGCTTCATCAATAAAGTTGTGAGATTCTCTACTATCAATTAGAACTACCACGTCCCTCTTGCCTAACGCGCTTATTAGTTTCATTGTTTTTGGAGAGTCTAAGCTAACCAACGAGTTGAGGGATAATTCAGGTGACTTAGCTTTCGTCGGTTCAAGAACCAATGTCTCTAATGTCGTCAGAGGCATTTCCTTTTCCGCGGCCGATCCCTCGATTGCTTCGATTGTGCTTTCCCTTTCTTCCTCATCATTGTAGATCAAGGTTTAGTTCCTTCTTTTTGCATCGATGACCCGCACTATAATTTTCATCACAGTGCTAACATAGGCCTTTATCCCTCTGACTTTTCATTTCGCTATCCGACAACCGTTGGAACGATCCCGTAGTGAACGATTTCCCATTCATGTCACATATGGTCACTGTGTTTGTGTTGGGGTTGATGCCCTAAATCTCGTAGGGTCCTATAGTTTGTAAACCTTGTATGAACAAACTTTTATGTGATTAATAATATTTAATATTTTGTTCACTTTGTCTATGAAATATATGATATTTTATTTGCATTAACCACAAACCAATAAACTAACATTCAAGGTTATCGTTGTAACTTAAACATGTATGTGAAGACATACAAGTGGATCATGTTTAAGTGATAACCTAAATGGTCTGTAGTATATGGATAAGGTTGGGTACCTTATTCTGGTGACACTACGAGTATGACCCACTTTGTAGGTGTTACAAATGTTGTAAAGTGCTACCAATGTTCTGATAGTAATCATTCATGTATTAGACATACGAGCGGGGATATTCTATACAAAGAAGTTTGTATAAGATTGGACCACGAAATGCTTAGTCTCATTATATAACGCCGTTCATAATAGAGACTTTCATTTCACTAGGATGACCATAGGTAACATGACCTTAATCCTGAGTGAGTTGTGAACTTCTGCCTATGAGGGTGGTCCTTTGATTTGTATGGGTGAGAGTATCTAGGTTGCTGACTCAACAAGTCTACCATTTTGGGGATTCGTCTGGTTGGGGAGTTGTGAACTCAGCTACACAAGATGAAATTCAATTCTTCTTTGAAGCAGGGGTAAGTAGAGAAATTGCTCTCTTAAGAGTTGATTTTGGGTCTTGAACAATGTGGCGCCACACCTTCTCTTGGCCCGAAAGGGGTTTAATCATAGTGGGATTATGATCTATTGTTCATTAGAGGGATCAGTGGTACTTAAGGAGTTAGATGTAACTATAGGAACAAAATGGTAATTTGGCCCAACTGTACTTACGAGCAATTTGTGAAGGGTCATCATACTGTTTATTGGTTATATTTAATGGACACAAAAATATATCTGTAGTGCGAAGAGTGTAGCTGTCAATCTTTAGTGAAGTGTCCGACCGTTAATGGATGGTGGATAATGTGATTAAAGAGTTTAATTAATTATTCACGTACCATTGGAGTTTCAAGCTACAGGTTCATAAGGTCCCCTTGGTAGCTCAAAAGGATTTAGTTGAGAATCAGTTTTTGGCTTAATTTGAAATGTTCAAATTAATAAGAGGAAATTTAATTATATATGATACAATTAAATTAATTAAATTATATATGATATAATTGTCATAATGTATTTGATACATTATAGTTTAATTGGAGGAACAAATATTTGAATATGATTCAAATATATTATCTATGAATGAGATTCATAGTTGTTAAATTTAATATAAATATGATTTATATTAAATTTCATAAAATAGAGAAAAAGAACTATGGTTTATATATTGTATATGATGCATATTAAAACTATAGGTTATAAATATAATATGATAAGTTAGTTATTATATTTATTTATATTATTAATTATTTGGATAATTATTCCCTTTTTCTCTTTAACCACCTTAGTGGGAGGTTAATTAGTTTTTATGGCAAAATGGAATAAATAAAATATGATTTTATTATTCCAAAAGAGAGTACACTTTTATGAACAATCTACATGATTTACTTAGTGCCTATACGATAGTCTCATTGAACTACACAATTGAAGAACTTTCTATGCGATAGAGAGTTTCTTCCTTAATTATCTTCCTTCTCCAAACTTCAAACTCCCTCCTAACCAAAATAGCCAGAGCCTACCACTCCTGGATTTTCACCCCGAGAATACCAAGGTCATCAAATGAAGTTGTCATTCACTTTTGATTCGAGTGTTTTGGTTGCTATTTGTTCGAGGAAAGTTCGTGCTTGTTCGAAGTGTTCGTGAAAGTTCGAGGGATTTTCGTGAAGAAGAGTTCTTCAAAGGTATATTACTTGAATGTTGTTTCTTATTAGAAAACATGCTGTAATTTTATATTTTGATGCATAATCTGTATCGTTTATTGTAAACGTTTATTTTCAATTGAAATGGGATTTGGACGATTCGCTTCCGCTCATAGATTCTCTGTAAAACGAGTTCCTTCAGTTTGATGACATTGCTGAGCTACAAACAGGGTTAAGGGGAATAGTCCGAGTTATTGTCAAGCTCGGGCTTGTCTGAGCTGGTGACGAATTTAATCCTAGTGACTTATTAGGCGTGCTTGGGCTTCTTCCTCCCCCCCCCCCTCTATTTCTTTTGTCGGGCTTCCTCAGTGTCTTCAATTAGTTGGGCCTTTCGCATTTTCTCTTTGAGGCTCACCAATTTAAACATCCTTATTTCAACTTGGATATCCTTCTTGAGCCCATTTACAAATTTGCTCTCTAAAGTTTCATCGATAAAATCCTTCAGAGGTTCAGATAACTGTTCAAACTTACGCCGATAAGCCCTTACCATCCCTTTTTGTTTCAGATTAAGGAACTATGCTTGACAGTCCTTCTCCTTCGTCTGCAAAACAACAATTGCTCCTTAAATTTTGCCCATGTGTCCATTAGCATTCTTTCTTCTTCCCAATAATGCCATTCCAGTGCCTCCCCTTCCAAGCAAAGCACCATTGCATCGATTTTTATCTTTCTCTGACAATCGATTAAACACAAAATATCCTCCACTCGATGAAACTAGATAAATGGGTCCTCCCCTACTTTACCTTTGAAAATCGAGATTTCAAGCTTTTTTAATCGCATATCAAACAAAGGTACCTCTCTCTTCTCCTTCCCAGATGTGCTCCCCACCCGTTTAACTTTCTTCTTTGTTGGTTGTTTACCCTTATCAGTTATTGTGCATCTAGATGATGGGGATCTATTTCTGTCCTCGCTTGTGCCTCCTCTCCTTGACCATGCCTCAAGTGCCGATAACATCTTTTGTTCCATAGTCTCCCCCATAGCTTCAAATCGTGCTGCCATGGAGTTCTCCGTTAGCTGCTACAACTCCACAAACCGTTGATCTATCCTGGTCTCCATTCCCACTTGTAGCAATGTAAGTTGTTCTTCAATTGCTGATATTTGAGCCTCCATTTTTTTTTCACTATCCTTTGAGGAATGACGACTCCGATACGAAAATGATAGAACTTGGTTTATATATTCACTATTTAGGCAAAATTGCCAAGGAAGCTGAGACCCCTTCCCCTTACAAGCTCTCTGATCTTTACTCAATACAATGCAAAAAGATAATGTATCCCTCTCCCTGCACAGCCTAAATATAGCCTCTCCCTCCAATCTAACAAAACGAATCTTTCCCCTCAGGCCTACTTCTAGTATGTTATTACCCCTAATTAACTAATATTTCTTTTGCAATGATCGAAACCATTTACAATTCATTCTCCATTTCTCTTTCTTTTTCTCATATACCTCCTAATAACTGGGGGCCTTTCAAATTCTTCTAGTTCTCCATATCTAAAGGTTTAAGGCAAAAGACAGTGTTAAAAAAAAAAAAAAAAACTTATCTTGCCTTTAGCATTTGAAGATTGATGGTGCATTTATTTTGAGAGGGTTAAAAGAGCCCTTTAAAGAATATTAATCATTCTTATGTTCGGTAAAATAGATTGGAAAATCCATTAAAATCGCTTTTAAAACTTCTGACTAGCTTTTAAATTTTTGTCGAATTAGATTCCACCTTTTTATTAAATTTTTAATTTTTCCTTCAAAAGTAAGATGTATTTTATATCCTAATTTTTTTTATACATTTAATCCAACATTTTTTTTTTAAAAAAATCATACCATGTTGCTTATTTATTATTATTATTTTTTAAAAGTTAAACTTATTTCCCTTAATACCTGATCGCTAGTCTAGATCAACAAAATATAACATTTTTAAAAATTATTTTCTTAAGAATAGTTTTATTTATAGTTATTCTATCTAAAACATAATAATCGAATATTTAATTTATCAAACACTCTAAACAATTTATTTAGATATAAGGCTAAAACTTACCAAACACTAATTTACTTCATATTACAACTATTTTTTCTAAAAATACACGTCGCGAACAATTATTTTAAAATCTAAACAAAGTCGAAATCTTCTTTGCATTTACAAAAGAAGGCAAGTTGTTTTAGGAAGCATAGAGGAGATTAATATATTAAAAAAATTGTACATATCCGATAAAGCCAAAGAGTTGCAAATGCAAAAGCATTTTTCCTATCTAAAACGAGTCGTTTTCATGGAAAAGATAACCCAACAACACCAAACACAAAGATTTTCAATCCCTACGCGCATTGCTTGGGTCCCACCCATCCCATCCATGCTACATAAAAACATAATTCAATTCAATTACATACATATACATTATTTCATTAATATATACCCTTTTCCCCCTTCAACTATTTTGTTGTATTAATATCAATTCTTTTTTTAGAATTAGCAAATGGAACGAGACCAAAATGAGTATAATTCAACTGATATAATATTTGTACTATCAATTTCAAAACCAGAGGTTCGATTCCCTCACTCTATATATTGTCAAAAAGGGAAAATTATCGATTTTGACCCAATTTTTTTCAATTCAAAAGTAACCTCATTTTTAAAATCTACTATTTTACTTCTTTTCCATCTTTTTAGTCTTTAAGTGGAGGGATCCACCATATAAAAATACCATAACAAGTGACAAACTATCTTGTTTGTCTCGTAATGTTGTAAATTTGTCTTGTGAAGTTATTTCATGAGACAAAATACTTACTTATGAACTCAACTTTATGAGACAAACGACTACTTTTCAACATAAAAAAATAAAATACTACTTTTCAATATACTTGCCTCTTTTAGAACTCTTAAAAAGGAAAGAAATTGTTCCCTTCAACTTTTGATCCTCTAAAAAAGGATTATTCTCTAAAGTTGGGATCCTCACGTAAAGTATTTCTATCTTAAAACAAAATATGAAATTGAAGATTGAAGTTTTTAATTTATGATATATGTGTTAGGCAAGTTGGGTGATTTCATATTCAAGACAATTGAATGGTTATTTATTGAGCGACCAAATGATATTTTCACATGGTGGGTCCCTCCACTTGAAGACTGAAAAAATGGAAAAGAGGTTAAAAAAAAAAGCAGATTTTAAAAATGAGGTTACTTTTGAATTGGAAAAAACTTTATGGATCAAAATCGACAATTTTCCGTAAAAAAAAAAAAGCATGAGAGATATGAATCTCTGATTTCGAAAGAGGTAAAATATATGCCAATTATTACTCAACTTTGTTCTTTACAACTTATAAAATTTTTTATAAGTTATTGAATACAAAATTGAAAGTTTCAAGAACTTAATAAATACCTTTTAAAATTCATAAACCAATTAAACACCATGTACTTATCAAATACATTTTGTAACACCCTGAATTTATCATGTAAATTTTCATTATTTTATTTTGGTTTGTTTGGATGGATTGGAATTCAGGATTTAAATAAAATTATCCAATTAATTTTAATTTAATTATTTTGGATTAATTGAGATTTAATTTGGATTACATTGGACTAGTTTGTTAAGATATTTTGATTTTATTTCATTTACGAGTTAGAAGATTTAAATTAATATGCAAGGGAATTGTGGAAAAGATCAGGGATATTAAGTTATTGGATAAGATTTTATTTGGATTTAATTTAGAAAAAGATTTGGAATTTGAAGGAATTTTGAATTAAAGGAGGAAAAAGGAAGAAGAAAAATTATAAGCGGGAGGGTTTGGTTATTTGAATTGGAGGTAAAAGAAAAAGAAAAGGAAGGAAAAAGAAAAGAATTACTTTTTCTTTCTCCCCCGCTCGGTTTGCGTGTAAAAAGAATATTTATTTCTTCTTCCCTTTCGTTTCTAACGCTAAAGTCTATGAAGCACATATACTTCATGTGAGGCAAAGAATTCGTATCATACACGTATCAGTTATTGATATTTCCAGATACTTCTCAGATACGTATCTGACTAACGGCTTGATGTATCTATTTTTACGCTTACTTTTTTTAAAGAAGAAAGACAAAAAACTCATATAATCTTTTTCAATCTAAAACTAGGCAACCTATTTTTTTTAAGTAAGAGAAAATATACCTTCAATGTATCAGTATCCTTATTTTTTTAGAAATATATAAAAAATGATGTATCCTTCAACGTATCCGTATCTTAGTTTTTTAGAAATTGATGAATCGCTGTATCCAATTGTATCCGTATCATGTAGTCGTATTCGTGTTTGTGCTTCATAGGCTAGAGCCCCCTTCCCCCCTTCAAACCTAGCATCGTTGTTAAAGGGAAGTGGTCACCTGACGCCGTCAACATCTGAAGCCCTAGCTGTTAGCGTCCCAGCCGCACACCGTCAATCGAGTTTTTTCAAACCGTGCATCGGTCATCAGCCTCGTTGAGCGTTATTGTCACATGTCGCCGGAGTTCCTCAGCCTCGTTGCAAATTTTCTAGCCCAAATCCAAACGTCCTAGCCTTCGCCGCCTGCAATCAGTCGCGCTCATTTTCGCAGTTTCGTTCACGTGTCGCCCAATAGAGTCGTCTGATGACCAAACCGCACTGCTCCTTGTCTGGTTTGTCAGTTGGCCGTTCTGTTTTGTTTGCCAGTTCGTGGGTTGTTGTTCGCGCCTTTGGATTGCCACGTGTCGATTTGGTTCTTCCAGTCGTCAAGTCTTGTCAGAATGAGTGTTTTGGGGTAAGGATTGATTTATTTGATAGTTTATGAGGGTCTTTCTTGAAGATTTCCTTTACCCATTCAAATTTTTGCTTTAAGCATGTTTCGTTTTCAATTTTCAAATTAGAAATCGAGGTTTGGAGGTGGTTAAAGCCACTGTTCGGTAGAGTTTGGGGATTGAATTTGGGAAATTTTTTTTGGAACGTGTTATTCTCGAAAAGTTTAAAGTGATTTTTGGATCCGCGCAATTAGATAAAGATTATTCAAAATTTGTCTAAATGAATTCATAAACGAATTAAAGCTGTAAATGGTTGGATTTAAGTGTGGGTTTATGTAGTAGGATTCCATTCAAGTTTTTGTCAAGATTATTTTGGTTCTGATAACCAAGTTTGGATGTTGGTTTGGACTCAATATCAAGGTAAGTGACTTTCTACTGGTTCGCCTTCGAATCAATCGTCCCTACCACTTGGACTGTTTACTTAAGATTACTTGGATTATTTCTTGAGACTATTAAGACTGGCTTGACTGATTATTCTAGATTGTTTGGACTTATAATTTATGGCTGATTGAACTGCATGATTTAATGGCATTGACTAATTAGATTGGACTGTTAGATCATGATGAATGTGTTGTTGACTGATGATATATTGAAAATTTTGCCCCTAAGATAAATGACTGTAAAATATAACACAAGAGTTATATGAAAACTAATACATGTTAAGTTATGGGGTTCTTGTTAGTTTTTATTATCTAGGCAGGTGTATACATATGAATGTATATGTGCACATTTATGACTGATCGTGGACCTCCAGATTACACATTATGATTGATGCATGTTCCTTCGGATTCATGTTTATGACTGATTGGTGTACCTTCAGATTACACATTATCACTGATGCGTGTTCTTTTGGGATCATGTTTATGACTGATAGGTGACCCCTTCAGGATCACTGCGGCTAAAATGATATGGGTGTACATCGATGCCTAGATAAACTAGCTAACAGGTAACCTAGAGGGCCTGAGAGTGGTCACTTATTGAGTATTGTTATATTTTCCTTTCCTCTTTTATGTTTTTCTTTCAGGAAATGACGAGAATAGACTGGCGAGGGATAGATGGAACCCGTGATAAAGCCATACAAGGATTAGAAAATGCTTCTGCACATGTTATGTTTTTTTTAATGGTTTTTGTTCCTTTCATTTGAGTACGTTGTTAGATAACATGTTTTCACTAATTTTCTTTGAGTCATTTTCTTTGTAAATGTTTTACTTGGGATCCTAACTAAATGTTTTGGTTATTGAATTTATAATTAAATTAATAATTCATTTTATAATGGTTATTTGTGTTTTCACTGTATTTACATTATGTCGGTCAAAATGTTTGAATGAACACGTGCATTATGTCGTAATGGTCCTTGTCTGAGTACTTGAAAGGTCGAGTCGTTACTGATAGTATCAGAGCCTAAGTTTTAGGTTTTGTAGACTGACTTATGATGTAAGTCTTGGTTTTGTGTCCCATATGGCCAACTATGAATCCTTCGTCCTCGTCGGGTATGTTTCTAGTTGAGATGTTTTAAAACTTGTATGTGCATGACTTTGTCTGTTTTCTCTGAGGTTGGTATTAGAATATTTACTTTCACTGAGAAATTAATTGAGGATGGACTATGAATGATAGAAAATGCCGCCACGTCGAAGTGCATATAGGGGTGGTCGAGAAGGAAGGACGATGGTAGTGTTGGGGTTGATGCCCTAAAGTCTCATGTCCTGTAGTTTGTAAACAGTTTGTACGAACGCTTGTGATGTATAATATATGATATTTACTTCACTTCTTGATTTTGCTCATTTGATTATTTTATTTGTTTTACCACAAACCAATAAACCTAAAATCCCTAGTTGTCTTTATGTAACTTAAGCATGTATGTGGACATATAAGTGGATCATGTCTTAAGTGATAATCAAAATGGTCTGTAGTATATGGATATAGGAGGGAAAACTTATCCTGGTAATGTTACGGATGCGGCCCGCTTTGTGGGATAGTTACAAGTGTTGTGACTTGTCACAGATGGTCTGATCCTGATCATTTGTGTAGGGGATATGCGAGTGGGAGTGTCCTATACAAAGAGTTTGTATAAGACCTGACCACGAAGTGTTAACGTCTCGTTATATAACACCATTCATGACAGAGACTCCACTTCATTAGGATGACAATAGGTAACATGACCTCAATCCTGAGTGAGTTGGGAACTCTTACCATTGAGGGCGGTCCTTTGATTTGCATGGGTGCGAGTGGCCAGTCCACTGACTCAAACCTATCACTTTGGGGATTCCTCTGATTTGGGAGCTGGGAACTTAGCTACACAAGATGGAATTCACTCCTTCCCGAGGTAAGTAGATAGATAGCTCCCTTAAAGGTTGATTCCAGGGCTTGAACGATGTAGTGCCACATACCTTCTCATGGCCCGAGAGGTATTTACACATAGTTGGACTGTGTTATATTGTTCATTAAAGGGATCAATGGTATTTAAGGAGTAAGATGTAACTACAGGGGCAAAATGGTAAATTGGCCCAACTGTACTTAGCATCTGTGAAGAGTTATCGTACTCATGATTGGTTATATTTGATGGACATAGAAATACATCTGTGGTAAGAAGAGTTCAGCTATCGGTCTTTAGTGGAATGCCTGGCAGTTAACGAATGATGGATCTCATGGCTAAAGGGTTTAGTCAGCTATTCACATACTATTGGAGCTTCGAGCCATAAGTCCATAAGGTCCCCTTGGTAGCTTGGATAAAAGTTGAGAATTAGTTTTTGAGTCAGTTTGAAATGTTCAAATTGACAAGAGGGAGTTCATTTATATATATGATATAATTGAACTGGTTAATTATATATGATATGATTGAATAAATGTATGAGATACATTATTTTGGAGGAAATTGGATATAAATATGATTTATATCAAGTAGAGGAGAAAAAACTATAGTTGATATATGATATCAAACTATAGGTTAAGAATATAATATGATTATATTCATTATGTTACTAATTAGGCGGTTATGAGATAATTGGCCGAAGTTTTCTCCGGATTCGTGAAAAAGTGGAAAGTTGAATTCAGTTCTAGTAACTGAAGAATAAAATGAAAATTGTTTTCATTTTGCAAAAGACACACTAATTCGCTCACGGTGTGAAAGCCTTGTATCGCTTAGTTGTTGAAAGCCTATATGATAGCCCCATCTACTAAATGACCGCATCCGTGCTTTCTAAATGATTGCCCACGATTTTCTAAACGATCACTTACTTTTACTAGACGATCGCTTAGTGCGTCGAGCATAACTAAATAATCACTTACCTTTTGATAGACAATCGTTTAGCAATTACTACACGATCGTGTACCCCGACCTAGAAGATCAAGCACCTGACTATACGATAGTCTTCTCATTTCTACCACTTGCTTGTTCGTAGTACATAACTGCTTTTCCTCCTCCCCTCTACCAGTTCCATCAAAGTTCATCCTTTGGATTCTCACTATGAGAATACTAAGGGCTTCGAGTGGTGGCGTTGTCCCCATCGCTTGGTGTTCGTGTGCTACTGATCGTGTAGACGACCGTGGTAGTGCTAGGCAATTGCCTGCTAGATGAGAAAGAGCGTGAGGAGTTCATTCACGGTGAGATCAAGATTTGTGAAGAAAATCTTCAACTGGTAAGTTCTCGATCTCTTGTAATTTATTTTTAAAAGCATGCCAATAGTTTAGTACTTTTCAATGCATATTTGTATGTTAGAATGTATGTGTGGAAATTCTGTCACAATGAATTGGAAAGATCCACTTCCGCTCATAGGTACTCTTGTATAAGACTTCCTTCAATTGGTATCAGAGCCAATTTCTGATATTCCAATTTCATTGCTGCAAAGAATTGCATATACATTCTCGGTGGGTGCAACATATCTACTATTTGTTTAATTGTTAAATCGCCTGTGGATGTGTGGATTAATGGAGTTTTCTGGGATGAAACCTCGGTTTGATTAATTCTTTTACATTTTCAGTTAATTGTAAAGGCCCCTGCGTTTTTTTGCATAATTAATTGCTATGGAGATTGTAATTTCAACGTTAGTTTGAGTTTGAGTCGTTTGTGAAGAAGTTCGGAGCAAGGGTTGCTGTTCTTCGAGGAAGAAGACGATCAAGCATTGATCGGGTCGTGTAGCGATGAGGTAGGAGATCGCTGAGTATCGGATGCTCGAGTATTGTTTAACGCGTGCACGCACTAGACGATCGTATAGCTCAGCAAGCCTCATTGCTTAGTTCCTGACTATACGATCGTGGAGTAATTGCACGACAAATCGTTTACCTTTTCGCGTGTTAAGCGATTGTCTAGACGATCAGACTTCGCAACCTTGTTGTTGTCTAAGCGATCGTTTACTTGAAGGCTTTTACTAAACGATGGAGCTTCGCCCGATAGTTCAAGACCTAGTTTGCTTGTGAACCGGTTTGCTCAATGGAAAAACATAATAGATAGAATTTTTCATTCCGGTTTTGTGTAGGTTCATCCTGGTCCATTAATCTTTGGTTTAATACATGAGATGTATGTTTAATTATATGTCATATGGTATGAACATATAGAAAAATTTCACCTTAGGTTATGCATTGGTCATGCATCATCTCTTTATTATAAATGTTATAATTTTGAGAAGCATGATTTAAATTATGTAAGAGCATGCTCATGCATCATATAATATAAGAGTTATATTTATGCATGCATAAAAAGCATTGGCATGCATCATCTTTATATTATAATTGTTATAGTAGGGTGTATGGAAAACATGTTTGCTTGGTTATTTCATGTATATAAAAGTTATGTATAGTAATGACCGGACATTGTATGAAGCATGACACATAGGTTACTTTATAAGCGTTTAATTCTCCCGAAGTCTCATTGTTTTGTAATGATACACATTGTTTAATAAATAATATAAGTGTTATTTAATTTTGGCATTTACTTATATCCAATAAACAAAGCTCCTTGGTTATCTTATGTGAACTTAAGCATGTATATGTGGTATACAAGTGGATCATGCCTTAAGTGATAACCTAAATAGGTATATAGTATAAGAATTAATGTAGGATATCTGATCCTGGTGACACTACGGATACGAACCGCTTTGTAGAGGTTTGCAAGTGTTGTAAACTACTACAGATGGTAGTTCCTGACCATTCATGTGGAGATGTGCGAGCGGAGGTATCATATACAAAGAGTTTGTATAAGACCTGGACCACGAGATGACTAGACTCTGTATATAACGCTGTTGATACTAGAGACTTACATCTCACCTAAATGACCATAGGTGACACGACCTTAATCCTGAGTGTTTTGGAAACTCTTGCCTTTAAGGGCAGTCCTTTGATTAGTATGGGTGAGAGTAGCCAGATTGCCAACTCAACATGCCTACCTTTTTGGGGACTTGTCTGATCTGAGAGTTGGGAACTTAATCCACAAGATGGAATTAAGTCCTTTCCCAAAGCAGGGATAAGTAGAGAGATTTCTCCCTTAAGGGCTGATTCCGGGGCTTGAACATAGTGGCTACAACTTCTCTTTGGAAGAGAAGACTTGGTAATAGTAGGACTATGACTTATGTTCATTAGAGGGATTAGTGGTACTTAAGGAGACAAATGTAACTACAGGGGCATAACGGTTATCGGCCCAGCTGTACTTACAAGCGATCTGTGAAGGGTTGTCGCACTGCTGATTGGTTAAGATGGACACATAATATATCTGTGGTAAGGAGAGTTCAACTGTCGATCTTTGGTGGAGTGCCTGACAGTTAACGGATAGTGGATCCCGTGATTAAAGAGTTTAGTCAGTTATTCACATACTATTGGAGCTTTGAGCTACAGGTCTATAAGGTCCCCCTGGTAGCTCAATGGATTCAGTTGTGGATCAGTTCTTGGTGTTGATTTGAAATGTTCAAATTGACAAGAAGTATTTTGATTATATATGATATAATCGGTATGATGTAGGAGATACATCTAGTGGAGTATTAATGTAAATGAGATTACATTAAGTACCATGAAATAGAAAAAGAACTATGGTTTATATGTTTCATGAGATGAAATAATAAAACTATAGGTTATAAATATAGTATGATAAGTTGGTTATCATTTATATTTAATTATTAGATAATTAAATCTTTTTCTCTAATCACCAATTGAGTGGATGGTTATTGGTGATTTATGGTAATCGTGAGATAAAAGGAAAATGGTTTTCCTAATTTTAGTAACTTTTGGCAAAAATTTATTTTTGAGATTTCTCTCGCAAAAAGAAACTCACGAGTGCTGGTCAAGTAAATATCGATTTACTAAGCAACAACGTGTTTTAGTAAACGATCGTGTAGTGTTTGTAGGTGGCAGACACCAAGCTAAACGATGAGCTAAACGATCGCTTAGTTTTAGCTAAACGATTGGGCATCAACCTATACGATAGGTTCCTGTTTTCTCCCACTTGCCCAATCGTGTACATGGTTGTTCTTTCCTCCTTCGTCCGCCTCAACCTAAGTCCGAACAGAGCACACCCTCTGGATTCTCATACCGAGAATACCAAGGTAACCTTTTTGGTGGTGTTACACTTAACTCGACACCGTTAAGGTTTTGTGGAGGCCGTTCGTGTTGCTGAGGAGTTCGTGACCAAGGCGAATGTAGAGGACGAGTACGCAGTGTTCGTGCTGCGGAGCGGTCGTATTGTTCGAACGTTCGAGGTTGCTGTGTTCGAGCATTGGTGAGCAAGGAGCATGGAGACGAGTCTAAAAATCTTCGTAGAGTTTTCTCCTTGTTCATTTGTAGTTTTTCATGCTGTAATTTCTGTATTAATTGCATACTGTATGTTTCTATACGACTGTAATTTGTAACGTTCATTTATGATTGTAATTTGGAATGATCTTATTTCCGCTGCTCATGGAAATCTCGAGTTAGATTTCTTTCAGTTATGTGCAATGTGTTTTAGTTGTTTCTTTTTAAAGGTTAAAGAGAAATTAGAACTAAAAGCAATAAGAAAGACATGCATGCTCACTTAGGTTTAATTCATGGTTTTAAAAGTTTAAAACTTGGATGACATAGACCTAAGATCACGGTTCTAATATGATTAGTAACCCTTAAGATTTAATCTTTTAATCAGTTTAATATGATTAAATTGACTAATAAAAGATTAATGTGTAGCAAATTTATCTATAAGGAACCTTTTGTCTAAGGCGGGTTCTATCTAGGCTAGGTTATTTAAGTTGACGGAAATGTAACACCCCTATCTGGGAACCTACTAGAAAGGTGAATTAGATAGATTTGATACATGCATGCAAGTTATGGACAGTCCATTAAAGTGTTTAAATGTAACTACTTGAACTTGTTTATTTCATAGACAAAAGTTGTTTATGAGCAGACTTAAAAAGATGACTTAGACTAAAATTAGTAGCCGGATTGTCTAGGTTAATGAACCTCTAGGTAGAACATTCAGTGGAGGTACTTGAAACATATAATGCTTCATTTAAACCTTTCACGTTTCTCTCATATAGTCCACACCGTAAGATCTACAGTCGACCTCGTAGCACCGTGGGAGTGTCCCCCTATAGGATAGTGTTTTGGTAGGTCAATGTCAAGGTGGATGGAGAGAATATTCATAGTAAGTGGGAGCGGGAAGTGCGAAAAAAGTGGAAGGAGTTATAACTCCCGCCTAAATTAATTTCAAAAAATTAATTTAATAATAAAAATTATATATATATATATAATAACCAACTTATCATATATTATATATTAAACTATATGTGTTATCGAATATAACATATAACCTATAATTTTCATATTGTATCAAATATAATATAACCTATAGTTTGAATTCTCTTAATCATTTACGATATTTAATATAAATCAAATTTATATTAAAATTAATTATATGAATATAATCCATATAATTAATATTTGAATCATATTTAAATATTTATTTCCTCTCAAAATAAAATTTATATTATAATATATCAAATATATTATATTAATTATATCATATATAATTAATTCCCTTAATTAATTTGAACCATTCAAATTAACCCAAAATTAATTCTCAATAATCCCAGTTTAGCTACAGAAGGGACCTTATGGACTTGTAGATTGAAGCTCCAATAGTACTTGAATAATTAATTAAACTCCTTTAATTAAATTACTCAACGTCCATTAATTTCCGATCATTCCACTAAAAACCGACAGCTACATTCTTCGAACTACATATATATTTCTGTGTCCATTGGATATAACCAGTTAATAGTGTGATGACCCTTCACAAATTGCTCGTAAGTATAGTTGGGCCAAAATTCTTGTTTTGCCCTTGTAGTTACTTCTAACTTCTTAAGTACAACTGATCCATCTAATGAATAATAAGTTATAGTCCAACTATGACCAAAACCTTCTTGGGCCAAGAGAGGGTGTGAAGCTGATGACATGCAAAAATACATGTCATCTTAGGCCTTTTATGTAGAATTATGAGGGCTGTTAAGCAGAATATGCGACAATTATGTTAGGAATTCATGAGAAAATGAGTTTGTGGCGTTCAACATTGAGAATCTCGGCTAACCCATTATTATGCGTTCAATTATCTATTTTTGTAGCAAATGTAGGAAGTGGACGTAAATGCAGAAGCCAGACTACCACATGCAGAGAAACTCTCCATCGCAGAGGCAAATGCATACGATCAATGCGTGGGTGTTGTGGTGATCAACCACATATGTCCATCGCATAGGAGTTGCGATCGTCAAGCGATTGCTATCATCGTGTAGAGTTGCGGTAATCAAGCGAATGTGGTCACTGCACGATTGCGGCTACACGATAACGCATAATAGAGGATCAACGCAAGGTTGGTGGAGTGAATGCATCAACGCATATCTCGGAAAAATCAAAAGATGATGTTGACATTTCACCTACCACACTGTTAGCAGTAGAGATTCAAAAAGGACTAACGACCCGCGAATGTCAGAATCAGAGCAATCCATTAATGCTATCGGCGATCCAAGCTCTATATATAGAAGCCGATGAGCAAAAGTTTAAATCATCTAGGGTTTTTCGCCTGAGGCTTTCCTTAGGGCGGATCCCTGTGATCTAGACTAACGCGTGAGAAGGAAGCTTGAGAGTTCTTCATCTCCTTCATTCCTTCCGAATGACGACTGGAGACTTCGCTGGAGCTAGATCTCGAGAGAGTCAGTTCCACCACCCATCCATGACACCACCAGCAGCCTTGACACATATCCGCTGGAAGCAAGACATTACTTCCAGCTGGTTCTTTCATTTTCTTTTCTTTTCTCATACATTTTCTTAATACATTATGTGTTCAATGCATTTCTGTGTTTCCTTCGATTCCATCTCCATCTTTCTTTACTTAGCATCCTTAACTTTCATTGCATCACTTAGTGAGATTGCTAGAGTATCGCATACTTATCATATGGATTAGAGATATAAAGCATGTAGCAAACCACCGACAGGTGTGTGTTGCTTGAGTGTGTGAGAAAACCTTATTTTCTTAGTGTGAAGCTGTAGCAACGCTTGTCTATGAGTAAAGTCAGCAACAACCAACTGTCCAGGAAAGTAAGTGGTTGGACGCATTAAGCAATGTAAGCTATTGTTCACTAGAGATAGGAATAATCTTGCGTCAACCAAGTTTATGTGGTTACCTTATCTTATGTATGCGTCCATCACACCTTTAGAGCTACTCGAGAGAGAGTCTAAAGAAAGAACCTAAGACTTGAAAGAGCTAGGTTAGAATCAATGCTCGAGAGAGCTAGATTAGGTTTGTATAAGCAAGAATGGAGACTTAGGAATAAGCTCCGTTTTCTAATACATAGCGTATCCACCCTACGGAGAGAACAATGGCCGCGTCCAAGAAGTAGGATACGGTGGCTGTATGCGGTTATCTCGACCCTTTTGCATACACATCGCATACGTCCTAGATTTAGGCTCTAATGTGTGTAGCATGATCGCATAGCTTGCGTTGGCTGAGGTTGCTCTTGCGGTCACTCTTAAGGGTTGCAATGAAGACATCCTCACATTTTATCTATTTACCATCCATTTATTGCGCGTCAACGATTGTCATGTCTCTACCTCTCATTCATACTTCTCATTGCGTTGTCTGTTAGTTAGGAGTAGGAGTAGTGTTAGCATAAAACCCCTCCATCATTCTTTTATTCAATCGCTGCACACACATTTCCGCATACATCTAGCTACAAGTCCTTGAGTTTGACCTAGGATTACTCGAGAAACTTGCGTTTGCGTTATACTGGGCGTGTGCGCAAGAAAACTTATGATAGGAACGCATGACCATTAAGAAGATACATCGCATATTACGTCCACGTAATTTTAGTCGTCAAGTAATTGATAACTAATTTTTCGTCATCAGAAGCCACATTGTTCAAGTCCTGGAATCAGCTCTTAAGAGAGCAATTTATCTACTTACTTCGATATTAGGGAAAGAGTGAATTCTATCTTGTGTAGTATGCTCCCAGCTTTTTAATCAGACGAAACTCCAAAATGGTAGGCTTATTGAGTCGGCGATCTGACCACTCTCACCCATACAAATCAAAGGACCACCTTCATAGGCAGAAGTTCACAACTCATTCAGGATTCAGATCATGTCACCTTTGGTTATCCTGATGAAATGTAAGACTCTACTATTAATGACATTATATAATGAGACTAATCATTTCATGGTTCGATATTATACAAACCCCTTTGTTTAGAGCACCCCCACTCACATTTCTTTACATGAATGATCAGTATCAAATCATTTGTAGCACTTTACGACAATTGTAACATCTACAAAGTGGGTCGTATTCATAATGTCACCAGGATAAGGTACCCAACCTTGTCCATCTGCTACAAACCACTTAGGTTATCACTTAAACATGATCTACCTCTATGTCTGTACATACATGTAAGATAACCTCAGATGTTAGTTTATTGGTTTTGTGGGTTAATGCTACTAAATATTGAATAAAATACCTCAGATTTTATCAACTAAATAAACCGTTTGTTCATTACAATTACAAACTATAGGACCCATGAGATTTAGGGCATCAACTACTGAGGTTGATGCCTTAAATCTCGTAGGGTCCTATAGTTTGTAAACACTTGTATGAATAAACATTTTTGCGATTTATAAAATATGATATTTTATTCACTTCAATCTCTGAAATATTTGATATTTTAGTTGCATTAACCACAAACCAATAAACTAAGATCCATGGTTATCATTGTAACTTAAACACGTATATGGAGACATACAAGTTCATCATGTTTTAAGTGATAACCTAAATGGTCTGTAGTATATGAATAAGGGGGGATACCTTGTCCTGGTGACACTACGAGTATGACCCGCTTTGTAGGTATTACAAATGTTGTAAAGTGCTACAAAATGATCTGATCTTGATCATTCATGTATTAGACATGCAAACAGGGATATTCTATACAAAGGAGTTTGTATAAGACTGAACCACGAAATGTTTAGTCTCGTAATATAACGCTGTTCATAATTGAGACTTTCATTTCACTAGGATGACCATAGATAACATGGCCTTAATCCTGAGTAAGTTGTGAACTCCTGCTTATGAAGGTGGTTCTTTGATTTACATGGGTGAGAATGGCCAATCGTCGACTCAACAAGCCTACCATTTTAGGGATTCATCTGATTGAAGAGTTGGGAACACAACTACACAATATGGAATGCACTCATTTCCCAAAGCAGGGGTAAGTAGATAAATTGCTCCCTGAAGGGTTGATTCCGGGGCTTGAACAATGTGGTGCTTGGCCCGAGAAGAGTTTAGTCATAGTGGGACTATGATTTATTGTTTATTAGAGGAATTAGTGATACTTAAGGAGTTAGATGTAATTACAAGGGAATAATGGTAATTTGGCTCAACTGTACTTATGGGCGATTTGTGAAGGGTCATCGTACTGTTGATTGGTTATTTCTAATGGACATAGAACTATATCTGTAGTACAAAGAGTGCAGTTGTCGGTCTTTAGTGGAGTGCCCAACAGTTAACGGATGGTGTATAATCTAATTAAAGAGTGTAGTCAGTTATTCACGTACCGTTGGAGCTTTAAGCTACAGGTCCATAAGGTCCCCTCGGTAGCTCAATGGATTCAAGTTGAGAATCAGTTTTTGGGTTAGCTTGAAATGTTCAAATTAGCAAGAGGGAATTTAATTATATATGATATAATTAAATTAATTTAATTATATATGATATAATTGATATAATGTATTGATACATTATTATTTGATTGGAGGAACTAATATAAATATGATTTATATTAAATGCCATAAAATAGAAAAAAGAACTATGGTTTATATGTTGCATATGATGCAATATTAAAACTATAGGTTATTAATATAATATGATAAGTTAGTTATTGTATTTATTTATAATTTATTAATTATATGATAATTAAAATTTATTTTCTCAATAACCGACATTTATGGGTGGTTACACATTTTTGTGGCAGTTGAGGGATAAAACGAAAATAGTTTTCTATTGTCCCCGCGTGTTATTAGATTGACTTTCAAGTGACTAAATGATAGGGATCGAGTTTACTATATGATAGTACTCTTTTCTAAACGACCGAGTATCGAGTCCATACGATAGGCTTCCATCTACTACACGATACTGTCATCGCCTACTCGATCGTTTCATCCTTGCCTCTAATCCAAAATTAACCAGAGCCCACCACTCTTGGATTCTCACACCGAGGGGAAGGGCTGTCCAACCAGAAAGTAGGACGAGTCCAATTTAGCTCTAATCTTGTAATACTTGAGTTCCGGATCGAATGATCAATTGAGGAGCCGACCGAGTTTCATTCATTCTTTTTTCTTTCCGGTTGGTAGCCGTCAATAGCCCAGATGAAGATAGAATGTCCTTTTGCTCTCGAGATCCTAATGCCAACTGCAAGATAACATCAGAAGCGTCAATGGATCGTCGAATAGGGGGGGTCCGCCGCCCGATTCGACCGACTTTTGGATAACAAGAAGGCGAGCTGATCCGCTTTGATCTAGGAAAAAGCCCAGTCAGCCAGCACTCTCTTTTCTTTGTCAAATTCCGTCTTACCAAACAAGACGGACTTCTGACCAACCCACGAAGGGTTGTGAAGTTAATGTGTGCCAGTACACTACTTCGAATTTCTTCTTCAATTTCTCAAGCCGCAAGAGTGAAGGATCGAAAGGGTCTCGCATTTTACCGGGAAAAACGATAGGAACTTAGTTTTAGGGCAGAATGATCAAGGAAACCTAATTTCATTTCATTTTCCCGGGTTTTTTGATTGTAACTGCGTCGTGAGCTACCACTCATGCAGCGGCAAAGACCCGCAACTCTCGAAGAGGAAGAGGCCACCAACCGCAACGACTTTATTAGAAAGTCGAATTACCAACTTTTACACGAATTTTCAAGTGGATGAGATCAGTCGAGTGGTCTCAGTTGGAGATGGGCTTGTCCGTTTATAAAGAATATTGGTATTGGCTGACACAACCTCCTTCCTTCAGCATCCGGAGCAAGAACTGGTAGTCTCCCATGGTCCAGGGGCCTTCGTTCCCTCTTACCAAGGTAATTTGTGGTAGTGTTCGGATTTGTTCAAGGATCAAGTTGATACTCATTGCTGGTGTTCGAGGGAGTTCGAGTTTTTGTTCGTTGCGTTCGAGTTTGATCGAGGGAAACACTTGAAGAAAAGTTATTCAAAGGTATTGTTTTCTTGATCTTTTGTATTTATTTCCAGAAGTATGTTGTGATTTATTGATTAATGCATGATCTATTTAATATGATTGTAAATGTTTAAGTTCTTTCACAATGAAGTTTGGGACGATTTGCTTCCGCTCAAAGGTCCTCTATATTTAAAGTTCCTTCAACTGGTATCAGAGACAAGTTATTCTAATTTCCAAATTCCGTTCATGTATTGAATGTCATTTACAGTCTTGGTGGGTTTTAAATATCTGCAATGCTTTTAAGTGTTTGTGGATGTTGTTGATGGATGTTTCGGGATAATTGCCTCTGTTTAAATATTTCTATACTTTTACATAAGTTAATTTATAAGGGTCTTAAACTCTATCTATTACATTTTCCATCGAGCAAACTGGTTCACAGGCGAACCGGGTCTTGAACCGTCGGACGAAGGTCCCATCGTTTAGTAAATGCAGTCAGGCGATCGAGTACCAATAACTATGCGATGAAGCATGAGGTACCTGACCGTTTAGAGCACAAGACAAAACACGCGAGTTCTAAACGATCGTTTAGACGACAATTTAGTTCTGAAGCCCAATCGTCTAGACGATCACTTAACAAGCAATTAAGTAAATGATTTACTCCATAATCGTGTAGTTAGAAACTAAGCGATGAAGCTTGCTGAGCTACACATTTGTCTAGTGCGCACGCGTTAACCTGCTCCCGAGTATCCGACTCAATGATTGTCTACCCATTGTTTACATGAGCCGACCAACGCTTGATCGTCTTCATCCTCTAGGAACAGTAACCCTTGCCTTGAAGCTTCTTCACGAACGACTCACAGACTCAAACAACTTGGAAATTACAGACTTGATAGCAGTTATACGCTCAAAAAAAGCAGGGGCCCTTACAATTAACTTCAAAATGTAAAAGAATTTAAAAACCCAAAGGCTTCATCCCAGAAACTCCATTAATCCTACATCCACAAACTATTTAACGCTTAAACAGAGAGTACACATGCTTTTACCCACCAAGAAAGTAAATACAATTCTTTGCATCAATGAATTTGGAATATCAGAACCTAGCTCTAATACCAATTGAAGGAACTCTTATACAAGAGTACTTCTGAGCGAGATCATTCTAAACTCATTATGATAGAATTACTGTATTTACAATCTAACAGAATAGATATTCAATAAATAACAAATTACCGGCATGCTTTTAACAATTAAATAATAAGAGAACGAATACGTACCAGTTGAAGAACCCTTCTTCACCAAAACTCATTCTCCTCCAAGGAATGCTCCTCTCGCTCTCGCTGGGACAGTCCAAGAAAATTCGTTCACCAAATCACAGTCGTCTACCCACAAACAACCTCCACACGAATACAACAATGGGGAGGACACCACCACTTAGAACCTTCGGTATTCTTGGTGTGAAAATCCAGGAAGTGTGGGCTTTGTTGGATTTGGCAGAGGGAAAGAGGAAAAGAAGATCGTATACCACGACCAAGCAAATGAGAGAAGGTTGATGTCTATCGTGTAGACGGTGCGTGATCGTTTAAGAAGTAGTACACAATCGTTTAGTAAATAGGACGTGATCGTATAGACGATCGTTTAGTAAACACTCGGGCGCACGATCATTTAGGAAAAAGCTAGACGATCGTTTAGCAAATCCAATGCGATCATTTAAAAAGAAGCGCGCGTGTATATGATCGTGTAGAAACATTGAGCTATCATGTAGGCTTTCGATTTGCTATGCGATAGGCAGTATACAACTCGTGAGCAAAATTCTATGATCTCTTGCAAAATAAAAACGATTTTCATTTTATTCTTCAGTTACGAAAACTGAAAGCAACCTCCCACTATCACACAGTTACAGAGAAAACGTCGGCACAATTATTTTATAATTGTCCAAAATAAATAATAAATATAATCATATTATATTCATTAACTTGTGGTTTAATATCACATCTTATGCAATACATTTAACCATAGTTCTTTTCTTCTCCATTAGATATAAATCATATTTATATTATTATCCTCCAAATAATGTATCTCATGCATAATGTCAATCATATCATATATAATTAACCAGTTCAATCATATCATATATAATCAAACTCCCTCTTGTCAATTTAAACACTTCAAACTGACCCAAAAACTGATTCTCAACTTGAATCCATTGAGCTATCAAGGGGACCTTATAGACCTATGACTCGAAGCTCCAATGATACGTGAATAGCTGACTAAACTCTTTAGCCACGTGATCTACCATCTGTTAACTGCCAGACATTCTACTAATGACCGACAACTGCACTCTTCTCTACACAGATATATTTCTGTGTCCATCGGATATAACCAATCAACAGTACGATAACCCTTCACAGATGCTCGTAAGTACAGCTGAGCCAATTTACCATTTTTCCCCTGTAGTTATATCTAACTCCTTAAGTACCACCGATCCCTCTAATGAACAATAAAAACATAGTCCTACTATGTGTGGACACCTCTCGGGCCATGAAAAGGTGTGTGGCATCACATTGTTCACGCCCCGGGATCAACCCTTAAGGGAGCAATCTATCTACTTACCCCTGGTTCAGGGATAGAGTGAATTCCATCTTGTGTAGCTGAGTTCCCAACTCCCAAATCAGACGAATCCCTAAAGTGATAGGTTTGAGTCAACGATCATGCCACTCGCACCCATGCAAATCAACAGACCTCCCTCAAAGGTATGAGTTCCCAACTCACTCAGGATTGAGGTCATGTTACCTATGGTCATCCTAGCGAAGTAAAGTCTCTGTGATGAACGACGTTATATAACGAGACGTTAACACTTCGTGGTCCGGTCTTATACAAACTCTTTGTATAAGACGCCCCCGCTCGCATGTCCCCACATGAATGATCAAGATCAAACCATCCGTAGCAAGTCTCAACACTTGTAACTATTCTACAAAGAGAGCCGCATCTGTAGCGTTACTAGGATAAGGTTTCCCTCCTATATCCATATACTATAGACCATTTTAGTTATCACTTAAGACATGATTCACTTGTATGTTTCCACATACATGCTTAAGTTACAAATGACAACCAGGGATCTTAGTTTATTTGTTTGTGGTAAAGCAATATCCAATGTTCATAGGCATAAGTGAATAAAATATCATATATTACACATCACAATTGTTTGTTCAAAACTGTGTTACAAACTATAGGACACGAGAGTTTAGGGCGTCATCCCCAACAATTACTTGTTATATAAGAGTTATATAGTAGTAATGAATGAACATTGCATGACGCATGAGACTTAGGTTTATTTATAAAAGTTATAAATACATTGTGTATGTCTAGCTTAGTAATGTGGTTGGTTTTAATTGTTTCATTCTTTAAAAGGGTTATAATTAATTAAATTAGAATTAAAATCAATAAGAAAGAGTTGCATGCAAACTTAGGCTTTAATCATGTTTTAAAACAGTTTTAAAATTTGATTGAGATATATCTAAGATCACAGTTCTAATGAGATTAGATACCTAAGTTTAATATTTTAATTCCATTTAATAGGACTAAATTGACTAATAAAAGATTAAATGTGTACAAAATCTATCTATAAGGGACCTTTTGGCTAAGGCTGGTTCTGGCTAGGTTGGGGTACTTAAGTCGATAGAAACGTTGTACCCCTACTTAAGAACCTACTTGGAAAGGTGAATTAGATAGATTTGTTGCATGCATGCAAATTTGATGATAGTTTATTAAAGTGTTTAATGAGACTTGAATCAAACTTGTGTAATCATCAAAGGCAAGCGTTGTTTTTGAGCAAATTAAACAAACACTTAGTTAAAATCAGTACCAGATTTACTAAGTTAATGAATCCCTAGGTAGAACATTTAGTACGAGGTAAATAAGGTATATGATACTTCACTTTACCTCTAGACGTTTCTCCCTAAAAAGTTTACACTGTGAGATCTATCCTCGACCTCGAGGAACCCTGGGAGTGGTCCCCCTTAAAGGATGGCATTTGGGTAGGTCAATATCAAGGTGAATGGAAAGAATTTTCATAGTAAATGAGAGCAGAACGTGTGACAACATATCCCTCGGTCTCTCTCATTAGGTTGGATAAAGTTTTCATGCATCACCTCAAGGCACCCTGGGAATGTCTCCCTAAAGAATGGTTGTATTTGCACAACTTTTTATCTGATCTCCAAAAATGGATAAGGTTGCTTTAGTCTCTTGTCCTAATTTGCTTTTTTCCTATGGTGGGCGCATTAAGGCGGGACTTTAGGGCCGAAAATGAGGGGTTACACTTACACAGAGTTGTTAAGGATGTTAAAAAATTTTGGACCGAACAATGGTGACTGTTGATTCAATTACAAGGAGTTATTTCTGTCTAATGGTTGAGATTGTCTCATTTTAGTGAAAGGGCACTTGATCACCCTACGTGGACTTTTATCCTGCCTCACTGGAGCATCATTGGAAAATAGATGTCATTTAAGGTACAGTAGAACTATTTTGCCAAAACTTAATTGGTGTTAAAAGTGGTAATGCAAGTAGACTTAAGGTTATTGCTACTCTTGCTTCATTAGCTGTCGATAAACTGAATGGCGAGAATTACGCTAGTTGTAAAAACACGATAAACACGATCCTTATCATCGATGACTTAAGGTTCGTCCTTATGGAGGATTGTCCTCCTATTCCACCTTCCAACGCCACTCGAAATGTTTGAGAGGCGTACGAGTGCTGGACACAGGCGAACGAAAAGGCTTGAGCGTACATCTTGGCTAGCCTTAACGACATTTTGGCCAAGAAGCATGAGCCCATAATCACTTCATGCGAGATCATAGAGTCCTTGAGGGGAATGTTTGGACAACCGTTTGCACAGCTCAGGCACGATGCTCTTAAGTTCATCTTCAACTCCAAGATGAAGGAGGCTACATCTGTTCGTGAACATTTTCTGAACATGATGGTCCACTTCAATGTGGCGGAGATGAACGGGTCGAGCATTGATGAGGCCAACCAGGTTAGCATTATTTTGGAGTGGTCACTAGAAAGCTTCCTTCACTTCGTTAGCAACGTTGTTCTGAACATAGTTGACTAAAACCTTACAACTCTACTGAATTAGTTATAGATTTTCCAATCTTTGCTGAAAAGCAAGGAAAAGAAGGTTGGTGGGGTAAATGTTACTTCATCATCCAGAAAGTTCAACAAAGATTCGACCTCTGGAATTAAGTCTGCACCTTCTTCTGTTGACACCAACAAGTGGAAGAAGAAGAAGGGCGGTAAGGGGAAGGCGCCTGCTAACCCACAACCTGCCGCCCCAATGGGTAGGTAACTAGTATGGGTTGACAAGGGAAAATGTTTTCATTGCAACCAGGACAGGCACTGGAACCGGAACTGTCCACGTTATTTGGCTGAGAAGAAGAAGGGCAAACGAGGTAAATATGGTTTACTGGTTTTGGAGAGTTGTTTAGTGGAGAATGATGATTATGCCTGGATTCTTGACTCTTGGGCCACTAACCATGTTTGTTCTTCATTTTAGGGAATTAGTTCCTGGTGGTAGCTTGAAGCTGGTGAGATGATGATGCGAGTTGGAACTGGACACGTCGTCTCAACTGTGACAGTGGAAGGTCTTTGGTTGACTTTACAGAATAGGTTTATCATTCTAAATGATGTATATGTAGTTTTCGAGTTAAAGAGGAATTTAATTTCTATAAGGCCTTTGCTCGAATGTAATTATACACTCAATTTTTCTGTTAATAAAGTGTTTATTATGAAAAATGGTGTTGATATATTTTCGGGTCAACTGGAAAATAATTTGTATGTGCTAATGCCGTTAGCAACAAATTCCCTCCATAACATAGAGATGTTTAAAACTGCCGTAACTTAAAACAAACGACTTAAAGTTTCTTCTAAAGAAAATGCCCAACTTTGGCACCTACGTTTATGGCACATTAATCTCAATAGGATTGATAAGTTAGAGAAGAATGGACTTCTAAACGAGTTAGAAGAAAATTCTTTACCTGTGTGTGAGTCATGCCTGAAAGGCAAAATGACTAAAAAACCTTTTACTGGAAAAGGTTATAGAGCCAAAGAGCCTTGAGTTAGTGCATTCAGATCTTTGTGGTCCGATGAATGTGCGAGCTAGGGGAGGCTATGAATACTTCATCACTTTTACTGATGATTATTCGAAGTATGGGTGCGTTTATTTAATGCAACATAAGTTTGAGTCATTTGAAAAGTTCAAAGAGTTCAAGGTTGAAATTGAAAACGCATTAAGTAAAACGATTAAAACGCTTTGATTTGATCGAGTGGAGAGTTTTTGGATTCTGAATTCCAGAACTATCTGATAGAACATGGAATCGTTTCCCAACTCTCAACACCTGGTACACCTCAGCAGAATGTGTATTGGAAAGGAGAAATCAAACCCTGTTGGACATGGTTCAGTAGATAATGAGTTACATTTCCTTATCGGACTCGTTTAGGGGCTTTCAATAGAGACGCAACTTACATCCTGAACTGCGTTCCCTCCAAGAGTGTTGTCAGAATTCCTTTGGAGTTGTGGAGTGGGAGTAAAGCTAGTTTACGTGAATAATAGTGGAGTTGTGATAATAGTGGTGCTGTGGCGAATTTTCGTGAGCCTCAGAGTCATAAGCGCGACAAGCACATTGAGTGGAAATACCATCTCATCCAAAAGATTGTGCATCGAGGGGACGTGATTTTCACGAAGATAGCTTCGAAGCACAATGTTGCTGATTTGTTTATGAAGGCCCTCACGGCTATAGTGTTTGGGGGTCACCTACAGAATATGGGTCTATAGAACAAACCATGGCTGGACTAGGGCAAATGGAATATCTTGTACTGGGCATTTGTGCCCTAGTTTATTGTTTTATGTACTTATAATATGATTATCTTGTACACCCGACTAGCTTTAGGACAAATGGGAGATTATTGGGGTTGATGTCCTAAATCTCGTAGGGTCTAGTAGTTTGTAAACATTTGTATGAATAAACATTTTTGTGATTTATAATATATGATATTTTATTCATTTCAGTCGATGAAATATTTGATATTTTAGTTGCATTAACCACAAACCAATAAACTAAGATCCATGGTTCTCATTGTAACTTAAACTTGTATGTGGGACATACAAGTGGATCGTGTTTTAAGTGATAACCTAAATGGCTTGTAGTATATGGTAAGGAGAGATACCTTATCCTGGTGACACTACGAGTATGGTCTGCTTTGTAGGTGTTACAAATGTTGTAAAGTGCTACAAATGATCTAATCCTAATCATTCGTGTATTAGACATGCAAGTAGGGATATTCTATACAAAGGAGTTTGTATAAGACCAAAATGTTTAGTCTCGTTATATAACGCCATTCATAATTGAAACTTTCATTTCACTAGAATGACCATAAGTAACAGGACCTTAATCTCGAGTGAGTTGTGAACTTCTGCCTATGAGGGCGGTCCTTTGATTTGCATGGATGAGAGTGGCCAGATCGCGGACTCAACAAGCTTACCATTTTGGGGATTCATCTGATTGGGGAGCTGGGAACTCAGCTACACTAGATGGAATTCACTCATTCCCCGAAGCAAGGGTAAGTAAATAAATTACTCCCTTAAGGACTGATTCCAGGGCTTGAAAATGTGACGCCACACTTTCTCTTGGACCGAGAGGGGGTTAATCATAGTGGGACTATGATCTATTGTTCATTAAAGGAATCAGTGGTACTTAAGGAGTTAGATGTAACTACAGGGGCAAAATGGTAATTTGGCTTGTGAAGGATCATCGTACTGTTGATTGGTCATATCCAATGGACATAGAAATATATCTGTAGTGTGAAGAGTGCAGTTGTCAGTCTTTAGTGGAGTGTCCAACAGTTAACGGATGGTGGATAATGTGATTAAAGAGTTTAATTAGTTATTCACGTACCATTGGAGCTTTAAGCTATAGGTCTATAAGGTCTCCTTGGTAGCTTAATGGATTCAATTGAGAATCAGTTTTTGGGTTAGTTTGAAATGTTCAAATTAACAAGAGGGAATTTGATTATATATAATATAATTCAAGTAATTCAATTATATATGATATAATTGATATAATGTATTTGATACATTATTATTTGATTAGAGGGACTAATATAAATATGATTTATATTAAATGTCATAAAATAGAAAAAAAAAAACTATGGTTTATATGTTGCATATGATGCAATATTAAAACTATAGGTTATAAATATAATATGATAAGTTAGTTATTGTATTTATTTATAATTTATTAATTATATGATAATTAAAATTTCTTTTTCTCAATAATCGACCTTCGTGGGTGGTTACACGATTTTGTGGCAATTGAGGGATAAAATGAAAATAGTTTTCTACTGTCCTGCACGTTATCAGATTGACTTTCGAGTGACTAAACGATAGGGATTGAGTTTACTATATGATATACTCTTTTCTAAACGACCGAGTATCGTGTCCATGCAATAGGCTTCCATCTACTACACGATACTGTCATTGCCTACTCGATCGTTTCCTCATTCTCTTTAATCCAAAATTAGCCAGAGCCCACATCTCCTGGATTCTCATACCAAGAATACCTAGGTAATCTTTTGATAGTGTCCGGATTTATTCGAGGATCGAGTTGATACTCATTGCTAGTGTTCGAGGGAGTTTGAGTTCTTGTTCGTTGCATTCGAGTTTGATCGAGGGAAACACTTGAAGAAAATTTCTTCATAGGTATTGTTTTCTTGATCCTTTGTATTTATTTCCAGAAGCATGCTGTGAGTTATTGATTAATGCATAATCTGTTTAGTGTGATTGTAAATGTTTGAGTTCTTTCACAATGGAGTTTGGGACGATCCGCTTCCATTCAAGGGTCCTCTATATTTAGAGTTCTTTCATCAACCTCAACAAGGATTACTTGGATTGTTTCTTGAGACTATTAAGACTGACTTGACTGATTGGACTAATAATTTATGGATGATTGAACTGCATGATTTAATGACATTGACTAATTGGATTGAACTGTTTGACCATGATGAATGTACTACTGACTAAGGATATACTAGAAAATTTACCCATAAGATAAATGACTGTAAAATATAACACAGAAGTTATATGATGTATGTTAAGTTATAGGGTTCTTGTTAGTTTTTCTATCTAGGCAGGTGTATACATATGATTGTATATGTGTACATTTATGACTGATCGTGGACCTTCGAGTTGCATACTATGATTGATGCATGTTCTTTCGGGTTCATGTATACGACTAATTCGTGTACCTTCGGATTACACACTATGACTGATGCATGTTCCTTTGGGTTCATGTTTATGATTGATTTATGTACCTTTGGGTTACACATTATGACCGATACATGTTCCTTCGGGATCACGTTTATGACTGACAGGTGACCTCTTCAGGATCACTACGACAGAGATGATATGAGTGTACACCGGTGCCTAGATAAACTAGCTAGCAGGTAACCTAGAGGGCCCTATAGCGGATCACTTACTGATTATTGTTATACTCATCCTTTCGCCTTTGATGCTTTTCTTTCAAGCAATGACAAAATGGACTGACGAGGGACATTAGAAATGTTTCCGTACATGTTCTGTTTTTTTTTTTTTTTAATGTTTTTGTTCCTTTCATTTGAGTAGTTGTCAAATGACATGTTTTCACTAATTTTCTTTGTAAACATTTTATTTGGGATTCTAACTAAATGTTTTGGTTATTGCATTTATTATTAAATTAATTTTTCAATTTAGAATGGTTATTTATGTTTTCACCGTATTTACGTTATGACGTTCAAAATGTTTGAATGAGAATATGCATTATGTCGTAACAACCCTTGTCTAAGTACTTGAAAGGTCGGGTCGTTGCACATTTTGAAGTTAAAAAATAACTTATTAAACACAATCTAATAATTGAGGGATTAAGAGTTATAATTTAGACCTCGTTTAGCAACCATTTTGTTTTGTTTTTGTTTTTTTTTTTTTAAAAAAAAAATTAAGTCTATAGATACTACTTCCACCTCCAAATTTATTTATTTGTTATCTACTTTTTACCAATGGTTTAAAAAATAAGCCAAAATTTGAAAACTAAAAAAAAAAAAAAGCTTTTAAAAAATTGTTTTTGTTTTTGGAATTTGGCTCAAAATTCAACCATTGTACTTAAGAAAGATGCAATTGTAAGAAATGAGAAGGAATAGACTTAATTTTCAAAAACAAAAAAACAAAAACGAAATGATTACCAAACGGGGCCTTAACTATCAAAGTTTAACTATCAAAGTGAAGTTTGTGTTAATGATCAAGAGATATGTGGTTTGAATTTCCTCACACATTTATATCAAAAATCACTACAAGAATTTTTACATGTTCTGATATTTTTTCCCACGCATCAATTTTCGTTGGCATATACGTATTTATCTTGACGAAAATTCAATACGTCGGCCAAAATATAACAACGTGGACATTTTTAAAAAAAATTTATGCTGACAAAAATTTGAACTTATCCCAATGAAATATGCATTGGCAAAAGACACTAAAAAAACCCACATTATTCTTTTTTCCCTTACTTTTCCTTTGCCCCACTTTTCTTTTTCCCCCTTTTTCCCAAACCAATCTTCCTTACCCACTCTTCTCCCCCCTTCCCGACCCCACTCCCTATCCTGTCTTCCCCCTCACCCCACCTTCTTGTGTCATCTGTCCCTCCACCCCCCTCTATACCTCACTCTTCCTTCCCTTTTTACCTACCCTTTCCCTTCAAATTTTTTACACAAACGGCTGCCACTCCAACATCCAACACCATCGCACACTGCTGTCACATGCACGAGTTGATTCTCTTTCTTTTTGCTTTTTTTTTTTTTTAAACAAATGTGTCTATGGGCTGTGTTTATGTTATTATTCTTATAAGGAGTTTTGTTTTTAATAAAATTGATGTATAAATCCATTTAAAATAAGCTTTAGTTGTTCTGTTTTTTTTTTTCTCTCTTTCTTTTAAGATGGATTTATGTCTTTGTTTCATATTGAAATTAGGATTCATTTATTTATGAATGAAATTGTTATTCTATATTTGGTTTGTATGGATGGATATAATGAAGGATGGATTATTTGTGTATTTTGGTTTTGATTTTGTATATGAGATTTATTTGTTAATATTAAAGTTTAATCTTTCCTTTTTATGGATATAATATGCTTTAAGTTTTAAAATGAAATTGCTTAGGATGTTTAATTAACTAAATTTTACACTTTTTACTTACTAGTGTTAAATTTCACACTTTATTCATTTGGTTCAACAATGAATAAGGATTGGCTTAAGTTTAGAGATAGATTTTCAAGAGAGTACATTGATGGAGTTGCACAATTCATGGAAGTGACAAATTTTATGTGTTTGTTGTACTTATTGTTTACATAAATTAGTTGTACTGATAAATTATAATTTGTGTAGGAAAAAAAGGGAGAAGAACAAGAAGAATATAGGTTCAATCATTATTATGGGTCGAAATTCTTTCTTCAATTGCAAAATGAATTTATATAGTATGATGCAAATTCATTATTGTTTTATTCATTTCTCATCGAATGTAAAGAATAAATTTGTTTATTGAATTATAGATGATGGACCTTCGAACAACTAGGTACTTTATGACAACTTTCAGTTCTTGATTAGTGAATTTATAAACTTAATCTGGTTATTTGTGGTTATCTTGTAGTTATGAGAGTCGCCTAAAATAGGAGTGTTCTAGTGGATTTAGGAACTTCATTTGTTTGTTTTGTGGCTATCTTGCAATTATGGTAGCCACTTTAAATATGTGTGTTTTAGTGTACTTGTTGCCACTTTGTGGTCTAAATGGCGTTTAGGTGGAACTAGGACACGTTCGTAGGTTTGGGGGAGGAGAGAGAGGGGGGGAAATATATGTTGAAATTGTTTTTTAGATTATCTAAAAGCCTAATTGTGCACTTAAAAGGAACTTTGTTCTTAGATTTATTTGTAGGGATTCAAGATTTGAGTTATATCCTTTTAAGACTATCGAATGACGGGTTTAGAATTGAAATAAATTTAGGGGGATTTAGGAAGGAGCGATTCACTTCGACACTTTCTATGCATTTATTGCTACTTTGTGGATTAAATGACGTTTAGGTGGAACTAGGACACGTTCATAGCTTGGGAGGGGAGGGGGGATGTATATGTTGTAATTGTGTTTTAGATTTTTTTGAAGCCTAATTGTGGACTTTAAAGGAACAAGTTCTTGGCTTATTTGCAGGGATCCATTAGTTGTGGGTGCATATGTTGTAATTGTTTTTTAGATTTTCTAAAAGCCTAATTGTGCACTTTAAAGGAACTTTATTCTTGGATTTATTTGTAGGGATCCGAGAGTTGAGTTATATGTTTTTAGGACTATCAAACGATGGGCTTAGCATTGAAGGAAATTTAGGTAGATTTAGGTGGGAGAGATTCACTTCGATGCTTTCTATGCATTTGTTGCTACTTTGTGGTTTAAATGGTGTTTAGGTGGAACTAGGACACATTCGTAGCTTGGGAGGGGAGGGGGGATGTATATGTTGTAATTGTGTTTTAGATTAACTTAAAGCCTAGTTGTGAACTTTAAAGGAACAAGTTCTTAGCTTATTTATAGAGATCCGATAGTTGTGGAGATTTAAAGGGTGTTTATCTAATTGTTTTAGTGGATTTACGACATGCTCGTAACGTGGGGGAGGGTTCACGTCTTAATTATAACCATTTTAATAACTTTTAGAGAGTAAAATGGTTGTTTGTGGTGTTTATATTTTAATTATGAACATTGATGACATGTTGGTAGCTTGAGAGAGGGATAAGTCTTTGTGTGATTGTTAAGATATTTTTGTGCATTTTTCTTTGTTGATTTTAAGAAATCTTTAATAATATTCGTCTTTCCTATTTCAGGTTGTTCGTATAATTTCCTAAAAATCGTTTTTTGGAGATTGCGAGAAGATTTTGTGAGATGATTACTTAGTTTGGTTTAGTATCTCACTTATTTTGGATTAGGTTATTTTGGCTTAGGGAAGATTAAACTTTTTTTTTTTTTTTTTTTTTTTTTTGTATATGGGATTTGTAAGAAGTTAGAAAAGCTCAAATTTAGTTGTATACACAGTTTTTGTTCGTAGAATTTTATAGCTTATGTATTGAATATTAGTCTTATTTTTAAATATATAAGCTTACTTTTGTTATATTTATCTCCAATTGATTTGTTTGAAGATTATCTTTTGTTTGTGCATAATTAGGTATTAATGAAATAAAAAATTGGTTATTTAATTGTTACAAAAATTATAAACAACTTATGCCGACGCAAATAAACGTTGGCAGAAATCTGTCTATTGAACTGAATTTTTATTGTTTAGGACTATGCTTTTCCCGACGCAAATTGTATTTTGGTGAGAAAACACATATACCGACGCAAACAATTGCATTGCCAAAAATAGTATTTATGCCGACGGAACTTCTCCTGACATGGATATGACGACGATTATGTCGATGCATAAAAATGTGTTGGCATAACTTATCCCAACATTTTTTATACTTTTGTAGTGAATACAAACTTAGTTTTCTTACAATTTGTTTTTCTTTTTTGAAAGGAACACAAATTATTTCCTAAAATAGAAAATAGAATTTGATTTTTGGTTTAAATACTAGCTTGCTTTGTGTGTGTGTTTTGAAGCCACAACTTCAAAATCATTTCTGAGCAAAAAAAGATGTTATCGCAACAAAACTTTTAAACACAGTGTAACATGTGTATTTAAACTTTAGTAATATGCCCAAAGGATCCACAGCAAGCACACCTACGAGGTTTCCACTCATACACTACTGGAATAATAAACTTCTGACCCTGCATTCTAACAGTGACTGAAGGGGGCATTAACGAATCACCATCCACCTGAACACAAACTCTTGCATACGATAACTGTCGTCGCTCTCTTGTTGCAACATCAAAAGAGATAAGTTTACCCATGACACTAGCTAACACTGCTAAACCCCTATCCGTCCACAACTCCAGGGGAACACGCTCCAGTTTAATCCATATAGGAACAGAATAAAAAACAAAGGTTTTAGGAACAATACCTGGGGACCACTGTCGTAATAAAATGGGTTTGCCACCCAAGTGCCACAGACCATTCTCTAGCACCCAATCCCTTGACTTTACCTTCTGAAATTTAAAGATAATCAAACTGTTCTCCAATAAGGTAATAGTTGGCATCTCTACACATCCTACAATTCTCTGAATAATTCGACAAATAACAATATACAGAAGTTTGGCATCCACAAACTAACCAACCAAAGATTTCTCCCACAGACAAACACCCTCTTCAATAATTTCCTCACAGGGTTTAACAATAACCTTATCATCTTCAACCACTGGGGGAATGAACTCTAAATTTCCCCTCAACTTTGACCCAAAAAGGGCCGCCCACGAATTACCCCCTTTCACGCCGTAACTAGAACCACCAGAAACACCCCCTCCTCCAACATGACTGACTTAGGACCAAACCCCCTAGCTAAACCAGTTTTGGGAACCGACTCCTCCCGAACACGAAAATCCCGTGTGTCCACCGAGCGACTCTCACTACCAAAAGGCCCAACTCGTGAAACCCCTTCACTGCCTGTTTTCTGCCACCCTGAGCCTCCCAACTCCGGCCCAACACCATGCGGCCCATCCACCAAAACCCCCACTCCTTTTGACCCTTTTCCCAGCTCCCCCAGAACCAGACCACCCTCTTCAACTCTGATCACCCCAATTCCATCAAGACCTAACCCAACACCCCGTACAACCTGGTTTTCATTTGAGCCCCCAACACCCTCGACATACCCTTCAGACCCTGGTCCCCAACTCCACAAGAGCCCAAAATCCCATGCCCATCAACTGACCAAAGACCCAGCCCACCCAAATCAACACCCACAACCTGACTTACTATCGAATCTAGGTTAGGCGACAATGACTTCCCTTTGACCGCCTCTGGAACACCCACCGACGACCTCCCTAGCCCTACTACACCTCGTACCAGACCCGTCACCCTCCTTAGAACGACCGTCAGACAACCCTAAATCCTTCACCTCCAAAGAATGAGCATCCAAACCCAAATCAATCTCCGGTCTAAGCAGACGAAAGGGTTGTCGAGCAACTCGACCTCCATTCTTCTCCTTCAGTTTTAAAGGCGACCGCTTACACACCATCGTCACCCCCTTCCACTGTGTTTAGCCTGCACCTCAATACCCAAAGGCACGAACTACCTCAGATTAGAACAACTACGAGCACAAACAAACCGAACCAGCACCTCGGTGAAGAACTGACAGCGACTGACATGGACCCTCCACCTTGACAGCGATCGACCAGACGAACTGACGAACCACCAGCGGCGAACTAGACGACCTGAAGCGGTGAAGAAACCGACCTGGAGATGATGGACAATCTGTCGAACTAGAGCGGTGAAGAACATTAAAGGAACTTTATTCTTGGATTTATTTGTAGGGATTCGAGATTTGAATTATATGTTTTTAGGACTATCGAATGACGGGTGGATTTATGAAGGAGAGATTCACTTCGACGCTTTCTATGCATGTATTGCTACTTTGTGGTTTAAATGATGTTTAGGTGGAACTAGGACACGTTCGTAGCTTAGGAGGGAAGGGGAATGTATATGTTGTAATTGTGTTTTAGATTATCTTGAAGCCTAATTGTAGACTTTAAAGGAACAAGTTCTTGGCTTATTTGTAGGGATCCATTAGTTGTGGATGTATATATTGTAATTATTTTTTAGATTATCTAAAAGCCTAATTGTGCACTTTAAAGGAACTTTGTTCTTGGATTTATTTGTTGGGATTTGAGAGTTGAGTTATATGTTTTTAGGACTATCGAATGACGGATTTAGCCTTGAAAGAAATTTAGGTAGATTTAGGTGGGAAAGATTCACTTCGATGCATTCTATGCATTTGGTGCTACTTTGTGGTTTAAATGATGTTTAGGTGGAACTAGGATACATTCGTAGCTTGGGAGGGGAGGGTGGATGTATATGTTGTAATTGTGTTTTAGATTATCTTGAAGCCTAATTGTGAACTTTAAAGGAACAAGTTCGTGGTTTATTTGTAGGGATCTGATAGTTGTGGAGATTTAAAGGGTGTTTATCTATTTGTTTAAGTGGATTTACGACATGCTCGTAACGTGGGGGAGGGTTCACGTCTTAATTATAGCCATTTTAATAACTTTTTAGAGAGTAAAATGGTCGTTTGTGGTGTCCATGTTTTAATTATGAACATTGATGACATGTTTGTAGCTTAAGAGAGGGATCATTCCTCATAACCATTTTAAATATTTTGTTTGTCTTTGTGTGATTGTTAAGATCTTTTTGTGTATTTTCTTTGTTGATTTTAATAAATCTTTAATAATATTTGTTTTTCCTATTTCAGGTTGTTCGTGTAAATTCCTAAAGATCGTTTTTTTGGAGATTGCGAGAAGATTTTGTGAGATGATTATTTAGTTTGGTTTAGTATCTCACTTATTTTGGATTAGGGTATTTTGGCTTAGGAAAGATTAAAAAAAAATAGGAGGTTTGTAAGAAGTTAGAAAAACTCAAATTTAATTGTATACACAGTTTTTGTTCGTAGAATTTTATAGCTTGCATATTGAATATTAGACTTATTTTTAAATATATAAGCTTACTTTTGTTATATTTATCTCCAATTGATTTGTTTGAAGATTATTTTTTGTTTGTGTATAATTAGGTATTAATGAAATAAAAAATTGGTTATTTAATTGTTGCAAAAAATATCTAAAATTATAAACAACTTATACCGATGAAAATAAACGTTGGCAGAAATTTGTCTATTGAACTGAATTTTTATTGTTTAGGACTATGTTTTTCCCGACGCAAATTGTATTTTGGTGAGAAAACACATATACCGACGCAAACAATTGCGTTGCCAAAAATGTTATTTATGCCGACGAAACTTCTCCCAACATGGATACGCCGACACATAAAAATGCGTTGGCATAACCTATCTTAACTTTTTTAATACTTTGCCCGACGTTTTTTTGTATGGAAAAATGTGAAAACTTTTGTAGTGAATACAAACTTAGTTTTCTTACAATTCGTTTTTCTTTTTTTGAAAGGGACAAAAATTATTTCCCAAAATAGAAAATAGAATTTGATTTTTGGTTTAAATACTAGCTTGCTTTGTGTGTGTGTGTTTTTTCCCAAACTATAGCTATCATTTCTGAACAATAAAATATGTTATCGCAACAAAACTTTTAATCACAGTATAACACGTGTATTTAAACTTTAATAATAATATAAAGTAATTACCCGAATTGTATTTACATATTTAGGAATTTCAGTGAAAATTCTAAGCTAATCTGAGGCGCATGGCTGTGAGGTGAAGCTTTAAAATTAATGCAAAGTAAAATTAAAGACTGATTATTAATTTAAACAACGGATATTGTCCTTTTAGAAACTATTTAGGAAAATATTGTTGTTTTCAAACTATTTGTAAAAATATTGTTTTTTTTTTTTAAATAACTCGAGAGTTCAAAATTCGACCAAGGTAGGTCAAATTTTCAACCCTCGACCTTGCTATTTCCCTTTTTCAGAAAGGTGAAACATTATTATTTGGAGAGAGAGCGAGATTTTAAGCGAGATTATGAGAGAGCGAGATTTTGAGAGATACCAAGGTAGGTCGAATTTTGAACCTTGACCTTGCCCCTTCGTTTTTTCAGAAAGGTGAAACATTACTATTTTGAGAGAGAGCGAGATTTTGAGAGAGTGAGATTTTGAGCGAGAGCGAGAGCGAGATAGCGAGATTTTGATAGAGAGCTCAGTACACTTCAATTTTTGGGTCATCCGTACAAATTTTCCTTTTTTTTCCTTTTTTAATTATTACACATTCCACCTTTTTCTTTCTTTCTTCAATATTTTAGAGTGATATTTTGAGAGCGAGAGTGAGAGCGAGATAGCGAGATTTTGATATAGAGCGATAGTACACTTCAATTTTTGGGTCATCCGTATAAAATCCCTTTTTTTTCTTTTTTAATTATTACACATTCCACCTTCTTCTTTCTTTCTTCCTTTCTTTTTTTTTTTAATTTTTCATTTTATAAAAACAATTTCTAAATGCTGGCAACATCATCATCGGACCATGTTCATGCACGTATGAAGACGAAGGACCAACCTCTGAGTCATAATGTCCTGAACCAAATGCTGGCATCATCATCATCGAACTAACATAATCAGTTTGAATCTGCATCTGCATCATAGAGGGAAATTCTTCCACATTATATGCAACCTCATCAAACTCATCCTCTTCCCGAACAGGTCCTCTACATCTAGGATCTGGTGGAGGACAATAGGTATATCGTACATATAATGAATTTCCTCCATTTAGCTTTGGTTGTCACTACATATAGCAAGAACCTGGTTCGGATCATTCGCAACCTCACGGAGTCTACTGTTGTTCGATCTCTGTGAATTATAAAACAATTAGACAATATTTAAAATAAATTTAAATTAAACAGAATTAGATAATATTCATTCATTTACCAGATGACCCACAGCTGCTCCCAGACGAGTGACGTAGCACCTTGTGATATTATTATACCAATGAATATATTCTAGAGTGACATCTGTGTCAAACTATTCAAGAGAAACCCCCACTGCAATAAACCTTGTACGATAGTGCCATCGCACTACTAAATGTGTAACTTTTTCGGATCAATCTCCAGTCCTTAGGTCAATATCATGCAGTACGGGTTCAGTATTACAAGGCGATGGGACATCCTGCTGAAAATCGAATTTTCTCATTACCCTGTCAAGAAGATGCCACTCACTAATGTGAAAACATATGAGAGGACTCATCGTCCGCCGTATGTTTTGACCATTCATACAAAAATTAGGCAAAGTATGCATAATAATTT